>NC_059078.1:23308757-23933757 GCF_020497125.1 Mauremys mutica | reverse complement strand
AGGGCAGTTTCTCCCTTCTGTTGTTCCTCTTCCCCTGAGTGTTTTTGCTCCGACTTTCCCTCCCACGGATTGGTGGCTGGTGGCATGGAATGACTCAACAGGTTTTGTAGAGGGGAGAAAGGGAGTGTTGACTTTTCTTGGGAGGACAGATCTACTGCATGCATGATGTGTGGGTGCAGCGCTCCCTTCTCTTGTGAATGGTGGGGTTGGGTTTCTGCCATTCTGTAGATGTAAAACACAGACTATGTATAGCTCCGTGTGCATCGGAAACAATCTCCTAAGGCGCCTGTTCCGCCTCACGGAGCCCAGCAGCTGTTCCCACACATTCCACTGGAGCGTATCTTTCGGCCCGGCCCATTAATTTCCACATCTGTGAAGTCAAAGGGCCCCTCTTGTTTTCTCTCTCTGAACTGGCTCATCTCCCGCCTGCAAGCAAAGTCCAAGTAGGGGGTTATCCCATTTGATCGGCTACAGTATGTTTCCTCTGTGATGGGATGGCCTGGGGCTAGTTAACATTAGCCATTGAAAGGGTGGTGTCCAGAGAGGGTTTTCTAGATGGCTGCCTCTCTTTAGATGAAAACGCCATCCCTCTAGCTGAAATGCTCAAGCCTATTTACCCTTTTGAATCATTCTCCTCCCTATCATCTTCTCCCAGATGTAGTTTATTATATGGGACTATATGTAGGTTTTTCTCCTGATCAGATGTGCCTGGTTGTTACCACTTTTTTCTTAGCATGACGTGAATAGATAGCCTCATGGTAGATTTTCTTAATGTGTTATTACTGCTTTTTGAATGGAAGTGGGTGGGTTTGTCTGTCTCATGCTTTATTTTTAATTTAATTTTGGATGAATTTAATGACACAGATCTGCCAATGCACCTGACTAAGAGCTGGTCTGCTCCAGGAAAAAGCTCACTATAGCCAGTGCATGCTAGCTACTCTGCACTAACTCCCTGTGTGGACACACTTACTGCACATTAGGTATGCCTTTGGGTGCATTAGCGTAATGTACTTTGGAAGTGTACTAAGCTGACTGCCTGAGGGCGCTCACAGTGCCCAATTTGAGAGTCCACACCAGGAGTTAGTGCGCTTCAAACTCACACTCTAACTTACTGTGCTCTAACTTCCCCATGTAGACAAGCCCTAAGCTTGACCCTCAGCAATCTCTTCTATTCCAGGACCGGGCCCCACAATGTCTTTGCTAATGCTCCTCACTCATGACCCGCAGTCCCCCTGCTATGCCAGTCCAGGGTCTTCCTTGAGCAGAGACAGTATAGTCGACTAATTTGTGTAGCGGCTTCCATCTGACAAATGACCAGTGACACTAGTCTGAGACCAGTGAATTAATTTCCCTGGTGATCTAAATCCACATTTGAGTTGATCATCTAGAATGGGCTAATGGCCCCGGCTGACCTGGACAGATGTGACTGGGGGTAGAGGTGGTAAATGAAAACCACCCAACTGTCCCTGTTGTTTTTTAAATGGAATGACCCTGCATGTGAAGTGAAAGGCACTTCCCTGGGTAGATTCCAAACATAGCCCCAAATTTCAGCCTAACTAGTGCAGACGGAACAGCCATAGAAAATGTATTCTGAGTGCTCAAATGTTGGCCCGTTCCTGCCTCCGCATCTTATTCCAGCACAGTGCGGTAAGGGGCTAACACCCAGGAAGCAGAAATATTGCCATGTTTCCAGAGCCCTACAGCACGCACATGGAGTTATAGATCCTGGGCAGCTGATTAGATTCTCTCTTCCCATTGACCCCAAATGCAGTGGAGTCTTCATACAACTCGGCAGGAGCCATCGCAAACTGGTGTTGCTGCTGTGGGCAGCTCACCTCCCTTCTCTACCAACTCCTCTTATGTTGTTAGCTTAGCTTTATGTCTTGGGGGTTCATATTTTGTATTAGTTACCAGGAGAAAGGTATCTCAGCTTTTTTTTTCTCCCTAAAGCCCGAGGGAAGATTGTAATGGCATAGCCCAGGTTGCATAATAGCCTTTTTAATTACAGTGTGCCTAGGTTACAGCTCTCCACATACACATACTGTTTATTGGATCAGTAACAAGAAAACCATCATAGCAAACTGAGAGTGGAATTCCTCCTCTCCTGCCCCTTGCAGGCCCTCTCCTAATCCTCTGTTCTCAAATGTGCTGGCATCCTTTGTTCTCTGGCAAGTTCTCGCTTCTCCCATAGGCACCATCTCTCCCCCAGAATGTTCTCTTTGGCCCCTGCAATCCCTGCCCAAGGTGCAATTTAGCTGATTAGCAGGGATTTGCTAGAGCTCAGCTCTGAGCTGGGGTAATTGTCAGCCCTTGGGTAACAGCGGAGGAGGAAAACAACAAGTATCCAGGGAACAGGCTCCTTATTTATTCTTTGCTGTAATGAAGAAGAGGCATTCTGTGTAATATGCAGAGGGAAAGTGGGATCTGCTGTTTGCATCTGACAGCAGATCTTCCCTTCTGGGTCTCTGTGAGTCATATCCATCCTTGATTTCAGTTGAGGGGCAGGGGGCGGAGTTGGGGCAGGGACTTTGGGGAAGGGGTTGGAATGGGGGCATGGCCAGGGCTGGCACAACCCACTAGGCAACCTAGGCGGTCGCCTAGGGCACTAACATTTGGGGGGTGGCGACCGCAGCAGCCGGACCTTCCGCCGCCTCTGTCGGGGGCGGCATTTCGGGGGCGGGACCTTCTGCTGCCTAGAGCAGCAAAAAAGCTGGCGGCACTCCTGGGCGTGGCAGGAGGGGGCGGGGCAGGGGTGGAGTCGGGGGTGGGGCTGGAGGCAGAGGAGTGGAGTCGGTCACCCACCAGCGCAAGCAGAAGTTGGTGCCAATGGTCGCTGGAACCCCCCACAGAGAAGTCTTGTCTTCCTCCCAGTCAGGCTGATTGTTGGCACAGTTCTATAACTGATTCTTTGAGACACACATCTACAAATGGCAAAAGCGTAATACCAAACAGACTGACCATAATGCAGCCCTCTGGTTCCTCCTCTGTCAACACAGAGCGACTAGGTCTATCCCATCATTTAGGTCATCCCACATGAGGTGCCATCCTTCACCTTTATTCTAGGCTGCCTTTCCTCCCCCTGTCTCTGGTCTTAGACCTCTTCCGTACTACAACCTTTAGCCTAACTTCCTGATGTGGCTGGCTCAAAATGTGGTTGATAGCTAACCATGTTCTACCCCTGACCCAGGCCTAAACTGCTATATGGCTAGCTGACTGTGACTGGTTCAGCACACGCACTGTTATTTTGCTGTGTAGACGTGACCCTCTGCCTGTGTGGGTATGACCAGTTTGGGTCTCTCTCCTTCCAGCTCTCTGTGCAGTACAGTATAGCAGAGTGCATTTACCCACATTCTGCTGGTGCCTCTGTGTATGCCTCCTGGGTATTCTGTCCCCTGCTGCAGCACTACGGGACAGCTGCTCAGATTTTCCCAGAGTGCATTGATACAAGCATGGGTAGGTTCAGATGCAAACACTTTGACACATGGCTGTATTGTGAAAGAAGCTGCTGTCAGTGAGAGAGTGCCGTGAACTACTCTACTTAGAGTGTCAATGGGCATGCTCTTTTTTATTTTACTAAACTTTCCTCCAGAAGAGACCTCAAGGTCACACCTGAACCTGGTTTCCTGGGCCCAATGCAACCATGCCATCATGTTTGAAGTCATAGGATATCAGGATTGGAAGGGACCTCAGGAGGTCATCTAGTCCAACCCCCTGCTCAAAGTAGGATCAATCCCCAGACAGATTTTTGCCCCAGATCCCTAAATCTGAATTGAACTTACAACCCTGGTTTTAGCGGGCCAATGTTCAAACCACTGAGCTATCCCTCCCTGAAGATTCACATAACATGGTAAACCATGCCATTTCCTGTTGGGGAGAGTGACCTGCTGCTTTCAGACTATCTGGCTGCCTCACTCACACACACAAACTTGGGCCTGCCATTGACGAAATGCTCAGATAAACCATCACTCTTCCAGCTAAGTGAAGAGGGATATCTGGAGACTTCAGTCTGATAAGGCCTCTTTTCTCACAGCGTTTACAGACGGGCTGTCAAGACTGATTCCCCACTCTGTCACTTCTAGTGCAGAAGGTGGGGCCCGCAAGGATTCTAAAAATTAATACTTGTCACTCCAGGAATGTATTAAACTCCCAAGGTTACAGCTTTTCTCTGACCTTGGATGGGTAGATGCTGCCACTACCCAAATGCAGAACCCTTTTAAGAGACCAGGAAGGCGCACTTGGGAATTCCTTCTTGTGGGGTACCTTCAAGACCTTTCATCCCCCCTCCGGGGAAGAGCTGAGAAAGGGGAAAAAAAAAAAAAAAAGAAAGAAAGAAATCAGCTGTTGCCACCAGCTAATTAAACAACATGCACAAACCTCTTAAGACACAACAATCCAATTCTGTTCTTAAAAAAGGTAAATTTTATTAATAAAATTTAAAGAAAGAAAATACATCTGGGAACTTAGGCATTTGCTAGATTTAAAAACAAACAAACAAAAAAAAACCCCGACAAGGATTAAGCATCCAGGTTAACCTTTCTTGAAGTCCAGCTTAAAGGTTACAAGCAAAACAAAAAGTGCCTGGGGTTAGCACAGAGGAATCCACAAGCCATAACGAAATAAAAGGAATAAACCTAATCGCATCTTCCTAGACATTTCCTGATCTGCTTATATATCTGGCGTTTTTAAATGAGTAGTTTCTAGGTATGATACTGATGATTTTTTCATACCTGGCCCAAAGCTGCTTACAGCATAACTCTGTCCTGACCTCCTCTCCCCGGAGAACAACAACAGACAGACAAAAGGGGAGTCTTGTTTCAATTTTTAAAAGTTCTAGCCTACCCATTGGCTCTTTTGGCCAGGTGCCCACTCACTTCCTTTAACCTATGCATAGCAATGAGACTTTTTAACTCTTTATAGGTAGAGAAATTAGAGAACAACTACTAAGAGGGATTTTATAGCTACTGGCTGGCTGGGTGTCCATAAAAGGGAGCTACCTCCTCGCCCACTTCATTTATCACAGGGGCCTTGTGCAAGAATCCTTGATTCACTGTTTTTAATGACTTGTGGGAGAGGGATAATTGTGAGTGTGTGACTCAGATGGCCTTTTACAGGATGATTGTCAGTAAATATCATCTGGGTGCCAGTGTGGGCACAGCCACTGACTCAACCAGTGCTTGGGCAAGTCCCTTGACTGGCTTGCGTTTGTCAGTTGAGCTGTAAAACAATACCAAGGCAGAACTTCCTAGAAAGGCAATTCTGATCTGCCAAGAGACAGCTGAGAGAGGCCCTACGGAGAGAGAGCACCGGTTGCTTTGGGAGAGAGTTGGTGTTCTGCAATAAAGGCAGTAGGCTTCTAAATCAATTGTCAATGGCTTCAAGTAAGGAAAAACTCTAAATTCAATAAATAAGCCTTTGCTTCTAACTTCACGATAAAGGGGCTGATTCTTATCTCACTTACCCCCATATAAATCAGGTTAACTCCACTGAAGAGTGGAGTGCAGTGGAATACGGGCATACATCAGACAAGAATCTAGCCTACTGCCCGGTGACAACCCTCCCCCCCAGTTTAGCTATGGAGGTAGAAGAGCAGCAGCAGATTGTTTAGGGTGTTGGTGGATGAGTGGAAGTGTCTTGGTTTACAGCATGGAATGTACAATGACTTGCCTTGTGTAAACAAGTGACCAGTGTGTACACCCAGTGTAAACAGCTCATAGCCCTCAGAGCTCAAGCACAGCACCTTGGGTCCAGAACTACTGAACCACTGAGGCATGGTCTACACTAGGACTTTAAATCGAATTTAGCAGCATTAATTCGAATTAACCGCTCAACCGTCCACACCAGGAAGCCGTTTAATTCGACCTAGAGGGCTCTTTAGTTCGAATTCGGTACTCCACCCCGACGAGGGGAGTAGCGCTAAATTCGACATGGCTATCTCGAATTAGGCTATGTGTGGATGCAAATCGAACTTAGGAGCTCCAGGAGCTATCCCACAGTGCACCACTCTGTTGACGCTCTGGACAGCAGTCCAAGCTTGGATTCTCTGACCAGCCACACAGGAAACGACCCGGGAAAATTTGAATTCCTTTTCCTGTCTGGGCACTTTGAATCTGATGTCCTGTTTGGACATCGGGGCGAGCTCAGCAGCACCTGCAACGATGCAGAGCTCTCCAGCAGAGGAGTCCATGCAATCCCAGAATAGAAAGAGGTCCCCAGCATGGACAGACTGTGAAGTCCTGGATCTGATCGCTGTGTGGGGCGATGAGTCTGTGCTTTCGGAGCTGCGCTCCAACAAACGGAATGCAAAGACCTACGAGAAGGTCTCCAAAGCCATGGCACTCAGAGGATACAGCCGGGATACAACGCAGTGCCGCGTGAAAATCAAGGACCTGAGACAAGGCTACCAAAAAGTCAGAGCGGCAAACGGGCGCTCCGGAGCCCAGCCCCAGACATGCCGCTTCTACGAGGCACTGCATGCCATTCTAGGTGAGTCTGCCACCACTGCCCCACCAGTGACCGTGGACTCTGAGGATGGGATAGTGTAGACGGGCAGTTCCTCGGCGATGTTCGCCGATGGGGAAGATGAGGAAGGGTTTGTGGAGGACGACGCAGGCGACAGCGCTTACAATACCGCTTTCCCCGACAGCCAGGATCTCTTCATCACCCTCACAGAGATCCCCTACCAACCGTCCCCGGCCATTAACCCGGACCCTGAATCAGGGGAAGGATCAGTCGGTAAGTGCTATAAACATGGAAACATTTATTTTTTAAAAAACAGGAATAAAAAATATATAAAAACTATATAAAAACTTTTCCATATAAAACTATATAAAAAGAAGGTCCACACACATAGGGATGGAACAGAAATCCTCCTGGGACACTTCCACGAAGCTCTCGTACAGGAGCTCGAAAAGCCTCCGCAGGAGGTTCCTGGGGAGAGGTGCCTTATCTGGTGCTCCGTGGAAGCACACTCTTCCGCGCCAGGCCATCCTAATGTACAGCGGAATCATTGCCTCCACCAGCATGGCAGCATACGGTCCTGGTCTGTGCAGGGATTCTAGCAGCATCCTCTCTCTCTCTCTCCGAGTGACCCGCCTCAGGGTAATCTCGTTCGGCGACTGCTGCATCTAATTAGGGCAATTAGTGTACTGTTACTATTGTGAATGCTTGACTTTTACTTTGCATAGCAATGACCTTCGTTTAACAGCCACGTGTTGGAGGCCACAGAGGAAAAGCATACAGTGATCTTTCCCGGGCACAGCCGCGAGGGGCTGGAACAGGGTCAGACTTTATGCTTTCCAGATTGCCTTCAGCGGGAGGGCACAGCTATCCATTAACTGTTAAGCAGCCTATAGTGTAGTGCTTACCAGGCCTGGCTGCTACATGGATTCAGCTGTACCGCCCCGCTTGTCCGATCTCCTGTGCAAGACCGCAGCCAATGAAAGCGTATTCCGAAATATCGAACTTGTCCTGAGAGCTCGTGAGACTAGGTGCCCTGTATGGTCTTGTTCACAGAAACTGACTAGACTGTGTTCAGTGTTCGCAAACATGTATCTTTTCAAGGAAATCACTTCCTTTTTCCCATCACACAGCTGCGGCTCTTTCACGAACTGCCCCGGCATCCCCCTCACAGAGGCTGGCGCAGATTAGGGCGGCGAAAGAAAAAGACTAGGGACGACATGTTCTCGGAACTGATGGCCTGCTTCAGAGCCAAGGCGGCCGAGCAGAGACAGTGGAGGGAGACCCTATGTCAGCACCAGCGCTCACACAGCGAACGGGAGGACAGGTGGCGGCAGGAAGACCAGCAGGCGACTCAAACGCTGCTTGGGCTAATGAGGGAGCAAACGGACACGCTCCGGCGCCTTGTAGATGTTCTGCAGGACCGCAGGCAGGAGCAGAGAGCCCCCCTGAACTGTATCTGCAACCGCCTTCCCCCGCCACAAAGTCCTGTCCCCCCCTCACCCAAAATCACAAGAAGGAGGGGCGCTAGGGGCCGTGAAAACTGTCACTCCACCCCAGCAGAGCGCTCATGTACCAAACAGCTCTCATGCCATAAATTTTGAGAAGTGCTTCCCTTCCTGGATCACCCAGTCCCAAATCCAAGTTTCATCCCCCCACTGTGTAGTTGAGTATTAAGAGTAGTTTGTTGTTATTCACTGTTTCCGTCACGTTTTCCTTGTCAGAAGACTTTGTGTGAAGGGGGGGGAGGGGTTTTTTAATTGCATAGGACAGCCTCCATTACCAGGGTACAGACTTGGGGGCAGGATCAACAGCAGGACACACACAGACTGCAGTCACTAGGCACCAGGGTCATTCTGGGAGGTGAATGCTGCCCCGGGTCAGTCTGTGAGGTGTATGCTGCCCCAGGGTCCTAGCGCCTGCCATCCACAAATGGCAAGGCAGGCTGCCCTTACCATGCCCTTCCACCCTAGCCACGAGCCTCTCCGATGCCCTGAGCCCCAGCAAGAGCCCTCATCCACAGACACATACTCACCCTTCCCACACACCCCTCACCCCTTCCTAGGCCCCAACCCCCAGCCCAGAGCCTGCATCCAAACTCCGTCCCAAAGACGGCACCCCTCACCCCTTCCTGCAAACCCACCCCTTCCTGCACACCCACCTGCAACCGTCCTCCCCCCAGAGACCGCTGTAGGAGCAGGAGCCTGTCATTCCTCTAGTGTAGAAGCGGTCTGTACATCAGTGCACACCGTACCCACCACAGTCTGCGTCCATGTTTCAACCCTTGAACAGGAATTCATAATTAAAGAAAACTTTATTAATAATCAGTGTTCCATTAAATTTATTTTAAAACGTGTGTTGGAAGGGGGGAAACCTGGAGAACGGGGTATGTAACCGCAGATCGAAGTCAACAGTCACTGAAACAGGCTCAGGTTCAGCTTCTCTGTAAATCAACTGGAGAGTCATAGGTTACCCTGCTCTCCGAGGAACCTAGCTTTCAAAGCCTCCCGGATGCACAGCGCTTCCCGCTGGGATCTTCTATCGGCACGGCTGTCTGGCTGAGCGTAATCAGCAGCCAGGCGATTTGCCTCAACCTCCCATCCCGCCATAAAGGTCTCCCCCTTGCTCTCACAGAGATTGTGGAGCACACAGCAAGCAGCAATAACAACGGGGATATTTTTTTCGCTGAGGTCCGAGCGAGTCAGTAAGCTCCGCCATCTCCCCTTGAGACGTCCGAAAGCACACTCCACCACCATTCTGCACTTGCTCAGCCGGTAGTTGAAGAGTTCCTTCTCACTGTCCAAGGCGCCTGTATAGGGCTTCATGAGCCAGGGCATTAGCGGGTAGGCTGGGTCCCCGAGGATCACTGTAGGCATCTGCACATCCCCAACCGTTATTTTGTGGTCCGGGAAGAAACTACCTGCCTGGAGGCGTTTAAACAGACCAGAGTTCCTGAACACACGCGCGTCATGAACCTTGCCCGGCCACCCGACGTAGATGTTGGTAAAACGTCCCCTATGGTCCACCAGTGCTTGCAGCACCATAGAAAAGTAGCCCTTTCGGTTAATGTACTCGCTGGCCTGGTGGGCCGGTCCCAGGATAGGGATGTGAGTGCCATCTATAGCCCCACCGCAGTTTGGGAATCCCATCGTGCCGAAGCCATCTATGACAACCTGGACGTTTCCCAGGGTCACTACCTTTGAGAGCAGTTGCTCAACGATTGCGTGGGCTACTTGAATCACAGCAAGCCCTACGGTAGATTTGCCCACGCCAAAGTGGTTCGCTACTGACCGGTAGCTGTCTGGCGTTGCAAGTTTCCAGAGGGCTATGGCCACTCGCTTCTGCACAGTCAGGGCTGCTCGCATCCGGGTGTCCTGGCGCTTCAGGGCAGGGGACAGCAAGTCACAGAGTTCAAGGAAAGTGCCCTTACGCATCCTGAAGTTTTGCAGCCACTGTGATTCATCCCAGACCTGCAGCACTATGCGGTCCCACCAGTCCGTGCTTGTTTCCCGGGCCCAGAATCGCCGTTCCACACCATGAACTTGACCCATTGCCACCATGATCTCCACTGCGCGGCGTACCCTGCTTTGTGAGAGGTCTGCGCCACTCTGTGACTTCCTGTCCTCACCGTGCTGACGGAGCCTCCTCGCCCGATTTCTCAGCAGCTGACTGTGGAAGAGGTGGACGATAAGGTGCTAGGAGTTGACAACGGCCATAAGTGCAGCGATGATCGCAGCGGGCTCCATGCTCGCAGTGCTGTGGCGTCTGCGCTGTAACCGACCAGAGAAGGGCGCGAACAGATTTCCCGCCGGCGCTTTCAAGGAGAGAGGGCGGGAGTGACGGTTCAATGATGACAGTTACCCAAAACCACCCTCGACACATTTTTTCCCCCAGCAGGCATTGGGGGCTCTACCCAGCATTCCAATGGGCAGCGGGGACTGCGGGAACTGTGGGATAGCTTCCCACAGTGCACCGCTTCCAAAGTCGACGCTGGCCCCGTTACTGTGGACTCAGACAGTCGAATTAGTGTACTTAGTGTGGATACACAAATTCGACTTCATAAGGTCGATTCCACAAATTCGAGTTAAGTAGATTCGAAATAGTCTTGTAGTGTAGACGTACCCTGAGAGAGAAAAATTGTTTCTAGAGATTGTTGTGACACATCAGCTGCCTCCTAGTTGGGTTTAAAAGATGGCACCTGAGCCCTAGATGGGGGAGAGAGCTGGTGGGCAGAGCTGTCTGGGAGTGAGAGATTGGCAGGTGCAGGATGCCTGAGAGCACAGACTGGAGGAGCAAAGAAAAGAGGCAGGTGGGAGCTGCCTTGGAGAGACAGAGTCTTCAGAGAGCAGAAAGCCCAGTAGGCCCTCCATGGGAAGAGGGAGGCACTGGCTAGGTGGCCAGTTCCGTGGCTAATCTGCTGACTGCCCTGAGCTCTACAGGCAGTGCTGGGATTCGGAAAAGGGCTGAGTCACTGGACTCTACTTGGGCAGTGGAGTCATGCAACTGGGGCCTTGGAACAAAGGCAGAAAGGAACTGGGAACAGAATGTTTGGGGACTCATGGGTGGGTGACCTGGAAGTGATGCCCCTGGAGAGGGGAAAGGAAAATTGCTCTTGTACCTTGACGTTTATGGTGGGCTTGTTGAGAACGGTTCTACTATAAAGGTTTTGGGGGAATTAGTGCACTAGTGTATGTGTGAATAAACTGTGGCCAGAGATGGGACTTTATGCTGAGCACTGAGAGACTGTTCCTTTCCTGGTCAAACAGCTTGCCAGAGCTTGCGCAGAAGGGAAATCCAGGTGGGTGTCACCTTCTGACACTCCTCTGCTAGTTAACCAAAGTGGAACCAGGCTGCTGGCACAGAGAATTATCAGAGCTTGTGGGGATTATCTGAGCAAGAAGTTGAAGGAAAGCTGACAGGGGAAACAAAGCTATCAGCTTTGAATGTCAGTAAGACCAATGCATCTGTTTGCCGTGCAGGACTGGAAATAAAATACAGCTGACTTGGAGGAAGGACAGGTTGATATCACAGAGGTAGTAAATTCTGCAATAGAGCGTGACAGATAAAGGAGTTAAACAAAAATAGATATACAGTCAACAATGGAAGCTATAATATTTGTACACCAGTATGAGAAGCTTAAAAGTAGAAACAAGTGAAATTAGGTGCTTGGCAATGGCAGCGTGCCTTGGCATATAATAGTCACGGCTGAAACATAGCTTAATGTCAAGCATTTCAGCAATGTGGTGGAATGATAAGTCACTTGTATGTGGTTGGAGGACTGGGGTGCAGCAGCAGGACTGGAATAGCAGAGTAGGGATCATGATGGACGTGAGTAGCAGAGCTGGGAGCCAGGCCTTGGCAACACACACTTACATTTGCAAGCCCGATCTCTGGGAGGATGCTTCCTCATTCCAGATAGACAGGCCTCTGCTTCTCACTGGAACGGGCACAGCACAGCCTGGTAGTAACAGTGCAGGCCTGCCTCACCCTGCCAAAGGGCCCACACTGGGGAGTGACCAACAATGGCTGCATTCACTTGTGCCTTCCTGTTTAATGCTTGAAATAAACTGTAGTTACTTTACTTACCTAAACAACAAATGAAACACAAACACCCCACCGGGAACCTAGCTGACCTGGGGTTTAAAGAGAGAGAGAGTCAGATGGTTGAGCACAGGCTCCCCTTCCTGCAGCCTGTGTGACCGTCCTACAGCCATGTGAGCAGAACAAGACCTGTCACTGGAGTCACAGGAACAGAGGGGACTGTTGCCTGCCCTCATCTTCTTCCATCCTCCTCCTTCCATATGTGCCCCTGTGCTCTGCTGCCACATACCTTTCCTTCTCCTCCTACACAGTCACTCCCCTCACCACTTAGCTCATCTAGTCTAAGCTCCTGCCTGACACAGGCCATAGAAGTTCACTCAGTGATTCTTGCATCCCTTGGCAAACCGTTCCAGAGGTAAAAAACTGCATCTTATTTCCAGATTACATTTTTCTGACTTCAGTTTCGAGCCACTGGATCTTGTTATGCCTTTGTCTGCTAGACTGAAGTACCCTCTGGTATCAGATACTTTCTCCCTGTGCAGGTACTTGTAGAGCACAATCAAGTCACTGATTTAGCTTCTTATCAATAAACTAAATAGCTTGAGCTTCTTAAGTCTCTTGTGCAAGGCTTGTTTTCTAGACCTCATGTCATTCTTGGAGCTCTTCTCTGAACTCTTAGCTATTTTCCAATATCCTTTCTTTAAAGTGTGGACACCAGAATTGGAGGCAGCATCCCATCAGTGGTCTCACAATGCCATGAGTAGCCCTGGAGACTAAGCCCTTTGTTTATTCACATTCTAATACCAGGGCAGGGTGAGCTCCCACATGCTGGCCCTAAAATCTGATCTCAAGTGACTAGCTTGAAGCGCTTTGAGCAAGGTTCTGTGTACTCTAGAGAACAACTAGACCCAGATTCTCAAGTCCCTGGGTTCTGCAGTGCTCTGGTGGAGCAGACTGGAAATTCTGCAGGTGTTTTATTTAAATTCAGAATTGGAAGGTTTTGTATTAAATTAACTATGCAAATGAACAATTGCTCAGTACAGTTACTTTTTATATCTTTATAGTGTCTACATATTTTCAGTGTGTTGCAGACTTTTGCATTAACACCTGACTGTACTGAAGATGATGTCATGAGGAAGATGGAAGGTTTCGAAAGTGTGTCTCTGGGTTCCTGAGAAGGCAATTTGAGATTAGCAGGATATTTCTACTAAAACATTTTGGCAGTGAAATAGCTAACAATGTTAATATGAGCCTGTTATCTTTAGGTTTCAGTGTGAACACCCCATTAAGATGAATGGAGCCATTTGCACCTGTCAGAGCTATTGTTTCAGTTGTCCTGCAGAATGAGGCAAACACCACAACTGTGGTTACACTTGAGCTGCATTTTCTAGGTTACCTTAGCAACCATGACTGGCAACATAACTGTCTTTTAAATGAACACTAAAATTTTGGATCCCGATACAGCAGCAAAGGGTCTGCAGATTTGGTACATACAGTGGCCTTTCCTATAAGGATGAGTGGATTTCACACACTATGACACATTCAATTATTGGCCTTTCTGCAGAGATACTCAAGGAGTGGTCTAATCAATGGCAACCATGATGCAGATACTTGCCTACTGGCACTGGCGTGAGCCCCCTCCCCCAGCTCATGTCACATAAGACACCCAATAACCAACAAATGATTACTTTTGCCACTACCAGGCAGAGCTAGACTAGACCTGGCAATTTAGAGGTGAGCACTTTACCAGTCTTGGCTATTTCCCTAGATTGCTTTTTGTTTCATAAAATGACTGCATTTTACTTCTCGCTTGCACTAAGGGATCTCAGATCCTACCGATTTCTTTCCATGTACTCTTAGTGGTTTGAAGCCACACAGAGGTGACCCACAAAGGATTTGTTCAAAACAAACAAATATTTACACCCTTTTTGCTTCTTTCTAATGGATAAGTAGGCCTGACATGATTGCAGGATGATATTTTTTCCACAAAGAAGTTTTTCCTGCTTGGTTTTTTTTTACCTTTGAAATGTCAAGTCCTCATTTCACTACTTCTCCAACCACCATAAAATCTACCTGGATAGAAAAGATGTGAATTTGTAATGTAAAAAATGAAAGACTCTTTCAGGGTTTCTCTGCTCACAATATAAGAAGCCAGGGGCTGGGGGAAGCAGCACAAACCCTTTTCTTATCCTTTGCAGCCACCTTTGGACCAGGGGCGGCTCTAGGGATTTTGCCGCCCCAAGCACAGCAGGCAGGCTGCCTCCGGCGGTTTGCCTGCGGAGGGTCCGCTGGTCCCACGGCTTCGGCGGACCTCCCGCAGGCGTGCCTGCAGGCTGCTCACCTTCTCCCCATACTCTGCTGCCCAACAGGCCAGAGCTGGAAGAACAAAAATAGCATTTTAAAATTGGGCTAGTGTAAGTGATTATATTAAATATCCTCTTGGGATAAATGGGATGTGGCTGGAAAGCCTCTGTTTTGTGTACAGGACGTGTACAGCTGATTACTGTCATAAAGTAGCATTGACCTGCAGGAGGTCCACCGAAGCCGCGGGACCAGCGGACCCTCCGCAGGCAAGCCGCTGGAGGCAGCCTGCCTGCTGCCCTCGTGGTGCCAGCAGAGCGCCCCCCGCGGCTTGCCGCTCCAAGCACGCGCTTGGCGTGCTGGGGCCTGGAGCCGCCCCTGCTTTTGACTAGGAGGCTCCCTTTGAGATACCATAGTTAATACACAAAACTTTCTGGGTCATCTTCCCCACCACATATAGCAGGATTTTCTTTTTCATGCTTCCGTCAGTGTTTGTTTAACTTCTGTGGGCCCCTCTTATATTGGTGCCTCAAGAAACCAAAAAAAGGCCTACACAGCCGCTTCAGAGAGAGAGGAAAAGTTGCGTTTTTAGCCTTTGGGCATATTTGACATTGAAAATGCACCAGCAGCTGATAGCAAAATGAGGAAATGAGCATCCTACGTGGTGGAAATGAGGCAGCCTCAAGCTGTCAAGTGTAGCAGGCTCTGTGAGTGGATGCACGCACACCGGACAGATATACTTGAGCTGCTGCCTAGTGGCAAAGGTGCATGCTGTTGTGCTGCATTAATGTGACATTGCTATGTGATGATGTCCCACACTAATGCAGCATTATGAGGTGAGGCTGCTATATCACAACACAGCTCTGCATTGCCAGTTACTCACTTACTTTAATTGCCCTGCAGGCCAAAGATGGGGGAAATAGCACTCTCGCCTGTATTCTGGGATGGCAGTAGCCATCACTGAGCAGTACCGTGCCTGTCTCTGCAGGCTAATAGAGATTATTAATAATACTCCTTTATCCTCTATTACTACTTTCCTTTGAGAAGCTCCATGTGGTTTACAAACATGAAAGAATTAAGCCTCTTGACTCCCTTATGAGAATGGGGAAATCCAATGTCAGCCCTCCTCCACTTGCACGTGTAAGGATGTGTGCACATGCCAGCTGCTTTGCCCATCCCGTGCTGTCATGACAGTTTCTCACATGGACTCAACTGCTGTGGCTGGTGGGATTAACCTTGGCCCAGCTGCAGTGAAGGCAGTTTGGTTTAATAATCTCTACACAAATTGCCCAGATGAGGGATGCTTGCTGCAGCTCTGGGAATTGGGAAGAGAAATTCTCATGACTGATATTGAAATTCCCTGCATAGCTTTAGTGGCACTACAGTAAATCAGATAATTAGTCATATTATTGATCTTGCTGATAGATTCAGTCTAACAAGAAGGTCAGCTGCATTTGCTCTCACAGTGGGGGCTGTGTGTGCGCACATGTGTCTGCTTGTCCTATTTTAATCAGTAGCAGAATATCTTCTCGTAGGTCAGTGATGGCTGCTAACAGCCTCACCCCCCACTCTGGGCTTTCGACTTAAAGAGAAAATAAACAGATTGCAGTAACTGGAAGGCCTTTGACTATTCATTGTTGCCACTTTGGCCTCAGTAATTTAGGAGGAATCAGTTGAGAGCTTGGTAATAAACAATGGGTCAGACCCTCAAATTGGCATAGCTCTATTGAATTCAGTGTCGCTATCCAAATTTACATCAGCTGAGGGTCTGGCCCTAACTATTTAATCCTGAATTTGGCTTTTATCTGCTTTCATTCTATATGCATCTATAACCCTCACCTACCCTATTGAGCCTCCCCTGGCTGTGGCCTTGTGAATCTCATTTCCCCCCGTGGATGTGCCAGCAATGCATTTTGTAGCTCATAGCTTCCGACCTGCTCTCGGTGAATCCTGATGACACGACAATGGAACTTTGAAGCCGTCATTAGCTCATTTTCTACCACCCAGATCCTTCGACTCCCTAACATTCCAAATACCTTGATTTTTGGTAGGCCCCTCAGAGTACGTCTATGCTGCCATTAGACACCCATGGCTGGCCCAGGCCAGCTGATTCAGGCTCAGGCTAAGGGGCTGTTTAATTGCGGTGTCGATGTTTGGGGTCCGGATGGAGCCTGGGTTCTAGGAACGTGCAAGGTAGGAAGGTCCTGGACCCTGGGCTCCATTCTCACCCCGAACATCTACACCACAGTTAAACAGCCCCTTCCCTGCAAGCCTGAGTCAGCTGGGACATGCCAGCTGCAGGTTTTTAACTGAGCTGTAGACATACGCTCAGTGCATAGGTACCTCAATGATGGGTGGTTAGGAATATGTAGACAGAAAGACATCACTTTTCTGCTATGACCATGGAATGTTCCATTTTTATAGTGACGTGGGAGGTCAGAAGTCAATAAAAAATGTATCAGAACCCACTTTTGGGAAAGCTGGCCTCTACACCTCTGGGATTCTAGAACCCAATTCAAGCCCCATCCAGGGCCGGTGCAACCATTTAGGCGACCTAGGCGGTCGCTTAGGGCACTGGCATTTGAGGGGCGCCATTTTCTTCGGCAGCAACCACGGCGGCCGGATCTTCGGATGCCCCGGTCGCCGCCGGCATTTAGGCGGAGGGAGCTGGGGCAGGGGAGCACAGGGAGGGCTGCCTGCAGCAAGTAAGGGGGCGGCACACAGGGGAACTCCCCGCCCCAGCTCACCCCTGCCCCGCCTCCTCCCCGAGCACGCCATGGCCGCTTCACTTTTTTCCCGCCTCTCAGGCTTGCGGCGCCTAAGCTGATTGGCGCCGCAAGCCTGAGAGGCGGGAAAAGTGAAGCGGCCACGGCGTGCTTGGGGAGGAGGTGGGGCAGGGGTGAGCTGCTTCACTTCTTCCGCCTCCCAGGCTTGCGGCGCCAATCAGCTTAGGTGCCGCAAGCCTGGGAGGCAGGAGAAGTGAAGCAGCCACGGCGTGCTCGGGGTGCTCGTGCTCATGCGCGGAGCAGGGGTGAGCTGGGGTGGGGGTGGGGTGCCTCAGGGCGGAGGGTGGGGGGTGGGGAGCTGCCGCAAGGGGGATGCCTCAGGGTGGAGGGGGGGAGCTGCTGCGGGGGGGGGGGGCACCTCAGGGCGGGGGCGTGGAGGGGGGAGGGCACAAGGTGGAAGTTGCGCCTAGGGCATGGAACATCCTTGCACTGGCCCTGGCCCCATCATAAGCTAGAGCAGCTCTGGGTTTGCTCTAATTTACACTTGGACAGCAACACTCCCTGAGGGATCTCATCTAGCAGCCCAGGAGAGCCAGACTGTAGAGGTGCACTACTATAGTACACCCTTTCCTCCTTAATACAAGCTTGAGCTCAAGTGGAGGATTGGTATAGGGCCATTATGCTGGTTCTGTGCCACAGGGGGAATCCCATTGTACCTGGGGCAGTCAGGTGCGAAGATGTAGCTGCTAAAACCCAGAATCAAGTCACTATTTCCCAATCCCTATTGTTCTCCCTGTACACAGTTCTGCAGCCGCAGTTAGAGCAGGGTATGGCTGGGAGAGGGAGAGCAAAGGAATAAAACTCATACCAGCTCAAAATGAAAAGCAGTCCCAAAGGGACCTGTAGGGTTACATAACCGAGTGGAACAGCATTACAGTAACCAGCGAGGAATTCTAAACCCTGACAGATTAATGGGCATCCAGTGGGCCTGCAGTGAAGATCCACCCCCTGTCCTGTCTCTGACTAGGAAATTGTATCCATTACACTATGTGAGCTGTGCCAGAGCCCTCCTAACATGAGGAATGGGGGCTTTAGTTAGTGACTGACAGGATTCCCAGGCATGTAGACAAGGCAGTTGATGAAAATATACACCCAGCATTCCATACCGATTAGGGATGTCTGTGGAAAGCTACTGACCTTGGAAAGTTCTCTTTGCCTCCAGCACTAAATGGGACCCAAAATAGCAATACGCAGCATCTTCCTGAAGGGAATCTACTTGGCTGTGCTCGCTGTCTCACAACCCAAACAATCCTTACACGTGTCCAGTGAGTTAGAATATACATTGTCATGGCCCAATAGTCAGAATCTGTCACTGACCCAACATATGTTTTACTGGCTGATGATGTGTAATCCGACATATAACCTCCTCTCCTACAAAGCCAGTCCTCCTGAGCTATTGTGTTCCTCTTTCACTCACTATGGTGTGACGGATTGGATCACAGAAACCCCCCTGGGAGCTGCCAACTGATGTGCCAAGACTACCTCTGCTCCTGTTTTCCCTGCCAGCTCAGGACCCCAGCATCCTGTCTTGCTGAGCCAGACACTGCCGTCTGCTCCAACAAAGACCCAGGGTCTGAATTACTTGCCCCAAAACTGCAGGTTTACCTGAAAGCAGCTAACAGAAGTGTGCTTGTCTTTAACACCCAGATGCCCAACTCCCAATGGGGTCTAAACCCAAATAAATCCGTTTTACCCTGTATAAAGCTTAGTCTGCTTGCTTAGCCATCTAAGCATGGATGAGAAAGTGGCACCAAGGTGGTCTCCCAGGGTAAATATCACAAAGGAAAGGGATGGGGCTTTGCAAAAGTACAGGTGCACAGGTCCCCCTAGCTATTGGCAAACGCAGAACCTTAAAACAAAGCATACCCCACAGGGGGCAGAGAGGGGCATGAGGAAAGTAACTGGCCTTGCACCATGGGTTGATGAGCACCAGCAATCATACAGCAATTTCTGGTGGCCTGCATATCCACGTTCTACCCTTGGAAGAGAACAACCAAATTTCCATTTCTTCATCCCAGATACACAAGAAGATGATGTCCTGCAAAACAAACGAGGAACTTGCACTTATTGGCAGGTCAGTATTGAGAATTATTCATCCCTGTTTCCTCTCATTAAATAGCACTGACATCCTCAGATGATCAGTGGGGAGTGGTCTACTTTGGTGGAAGTCCAAGCTTTCCATGAGCAAGTGGAATTGCTTCCTGAGTCAACCTGCCCTTTTTCATTCATTAAAGTCTGGCAGAACTTTTCCATTAAAATTGGAGGAGAGGAAACAAACCCTGCAAAGGTAAAACAAATGCGGTAGCTGTTGTGATGTCTGAATGCTGCAGTCGTATGCTTTCCCTGGTGGCTGAATCAAGGGGCAGCATTGTTGGTGGCCAGTCTGGAGGGAACTAGCAACAGTAGTGGACAAGATAAAAAACTAAGAGGAAAAACTTGTCCAGAGGGAAGAGAGAGGAGTCCATAGAAGATACAACCACAGGTTGACAGAGCCCATCTGCAACAATGAGCACAGAGTGATCTAGTTAGTAACTGTGGGGAGAGCTGGGTCCGTGCATGCTGGAATGTCTCTTTCACTGGTTCTGAACATCAGCATCACAAACACTTTGTCTGTGGCTGATTGGCTGCTGAAGGGTTGGGTTAAACAGGGTACAGTATTGTCAAAAACATTCTATTGTCGTGAATAGGAGTTACACTTAATTTCTATAAACAGAGAACACATGCTCGTCAGGGAAGATGTAACATACATATCCCAACACAAATGGGTTGTGTACTGGTCTCTGCAAGTGGGTTGTCATGAGCGAAGATAAAGTCCTGTGGGACCAAAACTCTTATGTAATGTGTGCAACTTGTGCAATTTCACCTCCTTCCACAATTTTGCAGGGATATATTTCTAATTTATTTTATTTATTGGATCAAAATCTTACAACCATTAAATTGGCTTAACTGGGAATGGAAAGGTTTTCAGTGGAATCCAGGACTTTACCATTGGTGAACCTGAAATGATTCTGGGAGTCAGATAAATAGACAAACGTTCAAATGATGCTGGTGGTCCCAATCATTTGAACTTTTATTGATCTGGAAAATGGGCTGGAAATCTTGCAAGAAATGTCTCTCTCATCAGATTTCTTGCTGGATGAACAGTTCTGCAGGAACAGCCTCTCTCATGGGATTTTGGTGCATCTGCTTCAGGACAAAACCAGGATGTGCCATGAAAATGACTCTACCTGGTGCTGCTTTGTGACCAGGCATAGCACTGATTGGCCCTGTCTTGAAGAGCTTACAGTCAGCTTCTCTGTGTTGTAACTGCCTAGCACAATGGTTGGTCCTTAGCCACTACTGTAATAAATGTAAGATTAATAATGCCTCATATGGCCTGATGGTTCATTCCAATGAACAGGGCCGCCCGGGGGGGGGGGGGCAAGAGGGGCAATTTGCTCCAGGCCCCGAGCCCCACGGGGGCCCCCACCAGAGTTTTTCAGGGCCCCTGGAGCGGGGTCCCTCACTCGCTCCGGGGTGCCTGGCAAACTCTTGTGCGGCCGGGCGCAGGAGTTTCTGCTGCTCCCGGTCTTCGCCGGCGGGGGGTCCTTCCGCTCCGGGGTGGAAGGACCCCCCGCTGGCGAATTACCGCCGAAGACGGAGCGGGACGCGCCGCCGAAGTTCAGCCCGGTCTTCGGCGGTAATTCGGCGGCGGGGGACCCTTCCGTTCCGGGATCCGCCGCCGAAGTGCCCCGAAGACCCGCGGCGAGGCCCCCCTCCGCCGAATTACCGCCAAAGACCGGGCTGCGCTTCGGCGGCGGGTCCCGCTTCGGCGGTAATTCGGCGGAGGGGGGGCCTCCGCCGCGGGTCTTGGGGCACTTCGGCGGCGGGTCCAGGAACGGAAGGGCCCCCTGTCGCCGAAGACCCCGGGCCCCCGGAATCCTCTGGGCGGCCCTGCCAATGAAGAGACATTCACTTAAACTGATGTCCATGTGCACATGGCCATGCAGCATGGAAGGGATTAATCTGAAAAGGCCTGCACTCTGCCTCTCAAAAATCTGTGCTCCACCAGATTTCAGGCTAACCCTTGCAGTGGCTTCAGTGGGTATCTCTGCCTTCTGAAAGGACAGCAGGTTTTGGTCCCTGGATTTTATATATTAATATTTGTCTTCAATGGGACTATCTGGGAGAATCAAGTGGCAGTGCAGTGGGAAGCACAGTTGGAGTCACAAGATCACTCCTGGATGGAAGGTGCTGGAGGGAGAGTGTATTCAAAGCCTAGACAGGAGGTAAGGAGCTTTCCAGAGGCTCTTTCAGCCCACTGAAGAAGCCAGGTTGATCTTGAACTCTGGAGGAAGAATCTCCAAAACATGGATCTTTGAAGGGCGTTTGGAGGGTCATTCTAGGCAGAGCTGGCAGTTTCCTTTAAGACTCCTAGATGTCTATAAACCTACAAAGGAAAAGAAGCATGTCTGCAGAGGTGGTACTGCTCAGGTCTGTTAGTGAGAGAGACAGAGAGTGCTTTAGCCCATCATGAGAGTAAAAAATCCAACACTTGGTGGAACACTGAGTGACACTCATTCTTCTGTTATTAAGAGCAGGTGAAAGGTGCTGAACTGACAGCCCTGAAAAATGAAGTCTTCTAGGCCATGGAGCAGACACAGTACAGGCAACAGAAGGGGAAGGTAAGTTTTCCCCATTCTGCCACCTGCAGATCTCCACCAGTGGGAGCTCCTCCAGGGCAAGAGGGGAGTATAGTTGGCCTGGTTCATTCTGAACTTGACTTCTTGTAAGGAACCTTCACTATGAAAAGTGGGAGAAACTGAAAACCCAAAAATCAGAGTCAGGAAACAAAGTCCTAGTGAGCCAGGAAACACGCTCAGGGGTGTGCTGCAGGGGAGGTGTGGGGAGCGACAACAGGAAGCTCAGTCTGGTTACTCTTTCCTGCTTCAACAGAGACGGAGACAGCACCGCTGTACTGTTAACTCTTTCTCATATTCACTACGTAAGAGCACCAAGCCCAGAGGAATGAACAAAGCTGTTCCCAAGAGGCAACAGTAAATTTGTAGATTTTCTAGTCTTTTTTTACTATTATTACGTATTCATTTATTACACTGCGGAGGAGAGTTGTGACTTCCCAGCTCTGTTCAGGCTGCAACAATGGTACCAGTTGGGATGGGAGCATCTGCCCACTAGTAGCTGGACTGACTCCCACATTAACAGGGTGCCAGCCTAACACTCTGTATAGGAAGGTTGAGCTCTTCTGTTCAGTCATCCTAGGCTTGGATGCTAAAACACTGTTAACATTCGGGGTAATTACTGCTGAGCCTTGCCAACAAGTGAGTGGAGTTAGCTACAGCCAGGATACAAGGGGAGCAGGGCATGTCTCTTTGGATCAGAGGAGGAAGCTTAGGTTTAGATTTTGTTAGTAGTTTTGATTTACCAATAAAGCCAAATCCCAGGAAGAGGGTGTGTTTGAACACTCAACACAAGGTCGGTTGAAGCTGGGGTAGGGATTCAGACAAAACAGCTAATAGATGGTAACTATTATAGAGGAAGTCGGTAGCCACCCCTCTGTTTAGGTTTAGGAGGTGACTGGTCCTTCAAATCCCACAAAGGGGTCTCTTCTCTGATAACAGCCTCAGCTCAGAACTAGCACACTCAGGAAAAGTTTAGTTAATCGTTTGTACAGGTCAGGAGTCTCTGATCTGAAGTCTTCAGGAGCCAGGTGAGTAGGCAAGGGTTGTGGTTTTTTTTCTCCAGGGTGTAGTTTCAAGAGGCTTCCCAACTACTTTACATGTATTGTCCCAAACAGTTCTTGGAAGTTTCTAACATTTCCCCAAGGTTTACATTAGTCACTCTCCTGGAAAAATTATATACAGTCCTACAGCAGCACACAAACAACAGCATTTTTAATACAGTGGACCCCAATGATATTAAACTTAATTCAATAATGTTTAACTTAATTCAGTAAGTTTTATCCAAGATATTGCAGGAAATTGCCTTCTGTCAACACCTCCATTGTTTGCCATGGGCAAATGGAGAGAGCTGGGCCAGATAAGTTTCTCCTACCAAATTCTCTTTCAATCAAATCTGAACGGAAACTTCTGAAAATCACTATTTCCCTTCTGTTGCTTGTGTTGGCAATAAAATATTGGCAGCATGGATTCTAATCTCAGGGTTTGTGTACCTGCGGAAATTAAATGGCAGAACTATGGCAGCATAATTACACCACTGTAGCTATGCCAGTATAACTGCCCGTATGAATATTGTATTTTGGAATAAAAGTGACTTTATGTCACTCTAATTAGTTTGCTTTGGAAGTCAGTTTCCCCACGTGAACAAGTCCTAAGATTGAGGCCATGCACTGGCCCAAGCAGCAGCGCACATGGTACTGGGACCCCTAGGAACAGATAGCTTCCTTCGAGTAGAGAGAGCCAGACCAGGCTCTCCTTGCCTACCAGCACGTGGCCCAGCCTCTCCTCTCCCCAGGACACCATATGGGGAAGGAGCTCCCCTCACAATCCGGGGTGGGGAGAGGGAGAGCAAGCATCAGGCTGGGCTCCCCTGACCACCCTTTCCCCCCTGGTATAATAGTCTTCTGCTGGCGCTGCTGCCAGCTTATGTAGCTAGTCCTGTCCAAGTTGTGCTGAAGGTTCAGGGTTCACTCCCTACTAGTCAATGCAGGCTGGCGAGTTGCTACAGTTGCACATAACAGAATTTGTTTTCATCTTTTTAGTTTAAGAAAAACGCCCTAGGAAATTCCATAAAACAAACAAAAACCCTATGTTAAAAGAGTGTTATTTAATGAGGCAAGGATCCTGGGACAAAAATAGTATGTGATCATAGAGCTGAAGACTACCCTTCTATAGAGGGGGTTGAATTAAGATTGCATGGGACACTTAATTCTGACATTTCCTAACTTTGGTGTGTGCTTGACTTTGCAATCTAAATAATGTTCTTTTAACACTTTTTTATATGTAATGATTCTTTATATTATAGTAGCACCTTGATCCTGCACTGTGGTAGGCATTGTATAAACACTCAGTAAGAGACAATCCCTCCCTTAAAAAGCTTACATCATAAATAGACAAAATTGGGAGAAAGGAAGTCGTATTCTCCCCCATTTTACAGATGGGGAACTGAGGCACACAAAGACTTTCACGCATCAGCAGGCTGGGTTGGTATCATGGGGTGGCTGGTCCTTCAGGCAAGCTGGGCTCAGCCTTCCCATGCCTTAGCAGCTATCCAGCGGAAGTTGGTCCAGTAAAAGATATCACCTCATCCACCTTGTCTCTTTTTAGAAGCTATCCCTCAGCCTCACTCTTCTGCTGGCAACATAAGGGTTAATTAGTGACCTTATTTTGGTATAAGGGGGCTTAATTAGAAACAGTGATCCCCAGTCTGGTGGTGAAGCAGGGAGTGTGCTACTTAAATAGAGCTGGGAACTCAGCAGATAAAGGAAAACTCTGGCCGGAGGAATAAGGGGCTGTCCCCTCTGGGAAGAGCTTGAGGAAGTCAGGCTGAGTCATCCACTGAAGTAGAGTAGGTTCCAGTGGAAGGGAAGCCCTGAGTTAGGGCCTAAAAGGAACAAGGAGATTGTCCAGCAGAGCCCCTGGTGAAGGGAAGTAGTAGGGGAATCCTGCTGGGGAAGACGCAAGATAAGAGAAACTCTACAGGTTCAGGAGAAGAGGCCATGAAGCAAAGAACTTTAGTGGAGTCTGAGAGGAGCAGAAGATCTATTAGTTTGGGCATTTGATTTAGACTTTAAGCTGGATCTTTTATTACCCTGGAAGGAGAGTGAACTGTTAACCTGATTTGGCTGGAAGGCTGAGCCACAGAAAACCCAGGAAGGGAGTCAGGAGAAAACACCAGCAGGGACTGGCTATCACAGCCAAGGAAGTGGCCACCAGGACAGGGAGGGGTACAAAAGGTGAAGTTCCCTGCAATGCTGCATCCAGGCATGAGGGGGCACCCTAAAAGTGAGGACATTTCCTCTTACAGCTTGATTTTAATTAGTGAGCAAGAGAACCAAGGCTCCACAGTTCAATACTCTGCTCAGTCAGCCAGTCTTTCCATAACTGACTTCAGAAGCTGTGTAGACTTGAGGCCTCCAAGCTTTTCTGGATCATAGCTGACAAAATAAACTCTTAAATTGCACATTATGGATTTATTAGTGATTCCCTGGATCTGATCGCCACAATTAAAATGAGCTTAGAGTGGAGTACATATTATCCATTAATTACAGCTCCTGGCAGAAATGATTCACCTGTGATTCCTCCATGCCCTACCTCATTAAAATGGCAGCTGTCTGCCTACCCACTCCTGCAGCTTTAGAGAAATCCCAGAGCAGAACTCTGAGCCCAGATTCTCAGTAAACAAAGCCCTGACATGTGCACTATCCACAACTCATTCATCAGGTTGTCATTGCTACCAGGCAGCTGTCTGCTTCTGATCTGAACAGAAATTAGTCTTTCAGTCATTATTCTTTTTCCAGTGGTTTTGTTATAATTATTATTTCATGACTCTGCCAGGGTTGAGAATAGAATTGAGTGCATTTCTACCACACTCTGTTCTAAAGTGCCTCTTTACAGCATATTAGAGAGACAAGGTAGGTGAGGTAATATCTTTTTAGTGACCCAACTTCTGTTGGTGAAAGAGACAAGCTTTCAAGCTACACAGAGCTCTTCTTGACAGCGTGGCACTGTCAATATGTCCTGATGACTAAAACATATGCTGTGTTGCTTTTGTGTATTGAATCAAACACAGCCCAATTTATCTAAGAAGAATTTGTTTGGAAAACAACACAATGTGCAACAATCCAAGCCCCAGAGAGCAAATCACCATGAATGTTGTGCTAGCCACATCCTGTAGCTAGAATAAGGGTTTTTGGGAGATAGGGAGGATCACAGGATTAGGAAAGTGCTATAACAGGTTTGAACAGGGTTGATTTGGTGAGCAGGTCCATGGATTTTATTAAGGCTACCATCTTGTGTTGCAGAATCTCAGATTTAATTTTTAAAAAGGCTTTAAAACTAAGGTCTGGTCTACACTTAAAGGTTAGGTTGGCATGGCCAGTACTTAATTTGTAATGAAAGAGCAATTAGGTGCCAGAGCTCAAGCAATTTTTTTATTTTCATAACTGATGCAGCAAGCCTAGAGGTGCCGGGACAATGAACTGCCAAGCCCAGAGGTGCCGGGACAATGAACTGCCAAGCCTAGAGGTCCTGGCACAAATTAAGCACTGGGCATAGCTACAGTGTTTCAGGGTAAATTCACAGCCCTGAGCACCATAGCTATGCCAACCTAATCCCTGCTGTCCATCAACCTAACTACTCTTGCTTGGGGAGGTGGAGCTCCTACAATAATGGAAGAGGTTTTACAACAGTATAGCTATAGCATTGTAGCTGTGCCGCTGTAACAGCTGTAGTGTACACATGCCCTGACTGTGGCAAAAATAACCTTCAGATAGTGAACTGAAGCTATCCTCATCTGATAGCTCTTCACTGCTGTATATAAAAGGAGTGGGTCCTAGTGCCTCGGTTATATGTGCTCTAAGACCCCCATTAGCATGATGCTGCCTTTTGTTGACAGTCTCAGCAGAAAAGCCGAACACTGAATGTGCATGAACTTCCTGTTAGAGGGTTTTCCCTTTGGATTATAGATAAGGCACAGTGGGGGAAGGAGAAGCTTGCTCTGTTGCTCCCCATGCTGTATCAGTTCTGTGGGTGAACCAAAGCCTCTTTAGTTTCCACAACTGTCAATCCGGCACTTTTCACCAGCTCTCAAAGAAAAGGTAGGTGTTTGCAGAAAAAAAATATGGTTTGTTCTGTGTGTGCGCCACTCCAAAAAGCAGACACTTTTGAGATTGTCTGGATCAATAAAATGCCTCAGTGCTAATGCTTTGTACAAGGTGCATCTCCCTTATTTGGGCAAGAAAATCATTTTCCTGGAGCTCTTGCCTCCATTCGGAGCTAAATGTCTTTTATACAATGACAAGACAGAGCCCAGGGTGAGTGTTCAAAATAAGAATTATAGGGTCACCTGGAGTGCCAGGCTACCAAAGGATTGATCCAGTGGGGTCACCTGCAGGGCCAAGCAACTAAGGCATTGATACTGTATCCATGTCTCAAAATGTAACCAAGTCATTAGCTAATGACGGAGCTGAGAGGTGCAAGAGGACTTGGAGAAGGATGGCAGCTGTTTAGAAAAGGAACATGAGAGCAATGGAGCAATGAAGGGGAGTGTGGGGACTGAGAGGTGAGACACAATATTGCACCTGCCAAATGAGGCCTGGTGTTAACATCTTATTACAGTCATGAACTGTATCAGGGAAACTGATCATAGGAAAACTAGATGGAGTAACCTGGACTGTGCTCACATGAATCTACATAAGAAGGGCAGAGGGAGGTGCAATCAGGAACAAGGTGTGAGGAAACCTAATACTGCCATTAATAATATGATAATATACTCACTCCTCTGGAAGTATAATAGTCACACATAGGCAGTGGCTCAAAGGGCTGCATTTCTGCATCAACCATCCAGTGACAAATAAACACAATTCAGACATGCACTTTGGGGCAATTCCATGATTTCTAGCGCATCCATGCCCATGTAAACAGTAACTGCCAATCTAACAAGCTATGGTCATACTCCACAGCCACCATCCCAGGCAAAGGCCTGAGAGAACAGAATTTAGAATAGAATCTTAAAACATCCAACAAAAGTCACCAGTCTTAGGAAAGCAAATTCCAGAGCCAAAGGCTTCTGCTGAGAATAATCTGCAAGTTTCCAAACAGACAAATCTGGAGACTCTTAACAGAAGCCCTTGAGATAACCTCACTATTGCTGCAACATAAAAAATGGGGGGGGGGAAGATCTGAGGTTAAAAAACCCAAGGCCTATAATTATTATTTATATGGTGCTTTTAAAACAGATACAGCTGAAAGATCCCTCACCTGTAAACCTCATTTGTAAAGTGACACTGCATATTTCCAAACAGATAGCCTGTAAGGAACATTTGCTCTTTGTTGTATGCTCGAGATAGGAATTCACAGGTCAAATGTGGGAGGTGAGATGTGAGATGCATGCCATTCCATAGCATGCTCTGGCTGTTCACAGCAGTGCCACAGCATCTGATAGCAAGGGATGCTATGAAACATCTAAGCATCGCTTTTGGTACTGAGTTCTTTACTGGGTGCTTTGTGTGACAAAATTGCAATGGTTTTTACCACTTTTAGTTTCCTGACTAATTTTATGTATTTATGTATTTAAAATTAGCACAAAATGCTAGTAATTTATACCTATGTAGACATGTTTGATCTCATGATTAAATTAGGGCTAACAAAAAAAAGTAATCCCAATTAATTATGAGAGTAAAAAAATAATTGTGATTAATCACGGTTTTAATCACACTATTCAACAATAATAAAATACCCATTTAAATGTATTATAACTATTTTTGGATTTTTTTTCTGCATTTTCAAATATATTGATTTCAATTACAACACAGAATGCAAAACTGGTATTCTATTATTATTTAACAGTGTGATTAAAACTGATTGTGACTATTTTTAAAATCTAGTTAATTTGTTTTGCGTTAATTGCATGCATTAACTGCGATTAACTGGCAGCCCTAGACTAAATAGATGGCAGAGAGAGTCTGTTGCTTAGTAAACTGAACTGCAATAATCTTATTATTTTTATTTGGTTTTTATATTCTTTCCAGGATGGCAGCTCTATTGTCATAGATCCATTAATAGGGTTGCAGTTGGGCCCCCATCATTCTGACTTCAAAAAGCATTAGGCCTAGTGCATTTTTTACAATAGGGTGATCCCTCAGGTTGAGTCACAGTAAGGATCTGGGGAGCGAGAACAGGAATGAATGTTCCCTAAAGGTTTAGGAGGAATGAGATGGGATTTTACCAACATAACAGGAGCAAAAGTAGGACTAAAAAGTAAGATCATCTTTATGTGTTCTGTATGACTCTGTTACAGCTTTTGCTTCAACTAGCTGCAGATGGGCTCTCAGTGGGATGGTGGAGGCAGGAACATTTGCACTGCTGGACCACTCAGGGGATTGTAGCACAAAGGCCCATGGCCCTGTGAGCATTGTGTCAGCAGCGTATGCTGGAGAGCTGGGTACTGCACCTCACCCTTATGTACACCATGAGAGCTAGAAGTGGAGCAAGCGAGTGGGCAAACCAAAGGAGGCCTGGCTGGCCACATCCACTGCTAGGCCAAAGCCTAGGAGAACCAGGGCTTACGCAGTCCAAGGAAGAGGAGTTGCTAGGACCCCCACCCTATGTGGGCATCATAGACCTGCTCTTGCGAGTGGAGAGCAGGGAAGGGGCCCGTATCGAGGGGGGACAGCCCCGCACGGGGCACGCTCAGCCGGCATCTCCCTCCCTGCTAGCCCCGCTCAAAGCCCAGCTTCGCCCAGCTCTTCCCCCCTCCCCTTGGCCTCAGTCAGGCGGCACGCGCTGCCTGGCCGCCAGCTCCGGCGGCCCTAGCAACAATGCTTCTCGCGGGCACCCAATCAGCGGGCAGTTGCCTCCGCAGAGCCAATGGGAAGGCGGCGGGCAGAGGCGGGGCCAGGCCGCGGGGAGCTGCCCTGCTCGGCGCCGCCATTTTGGCTTCAGAGAAACAAAAGAGCCGAAGCGGCTGGCCGCGGGGATCTGATACTCAGGTAACTTGCTCCCCCCGCCCCCCACCGATCCTCTCCACCCCCCTTCCCGCAGCTCCCCTCGGCTCCTGCAGTCCCGAGCCCACCGGCTCCTGGGCCCAGCCCCTCCCAGCGGTTCGGGCGGCCGCGCCCGACCCGCCCGGACCCGGAGGCGCTGGCAGACCGCTCGGTAGCCTGGGTAAGCGGGGCCGGCCTGTGGAGGTTACGCTTCTCCCACGGGGCCCTGCTCCGGGCCGGGCCAGGCCAACTGAACTAACGGGATCCCTGTCTCGCCCCCCCCCCCCCGGCTGGGCTGGGCTGGGCTGGGCTCGGCTCCTGGGGTCCGGGTCCGCAGAGCTCTGCCTGTCACTGCTGGGGCCGGCCAGGTCCTGCCTCCCCGTGGGACGTGGAAATCCCCAGCTTCCCCCCCCCCCCCACGGGCGTTGAAACCCGCTTCCCTTACTGCCTACTTCCCACCCCATCCCCCTCCCTGATCCGCCCCTGACTTCCCCTCGTGCGGCTGGCGTTGGTGCCGTGCCAGGCACACACGGAAGCATGGGGCTGCCTCGTCCTTGTGTTTGGCTGATGCACACACAGGGGTCCCTCTTCAACGTCCCTCAAAGAGATGCTCGTGTGCCCCAGTTTCTTTGCGTGTGGACTGGCTTCACGTTGCACCGGGTTCCATTCAGTTAATGCATTTTCCTCTGTAGGGGTTCGGGAAGAATTTATAACTGTAGAGTGCGAGCACTTTTAGCACCCGAGCATCATGCTCATTAAGGAGAGCATTCCTCTTTCCCTTTCCTTCTCCCCCAAACAAGGGTTAAGAAATGTGATGCTAGTTTCTGGATGTCATCAAATTGTGAGGTAGGCAGAACTTTTGAGGCAACAAAACCAGGGTTTTACAAAGGGTGGTTTTATAGTAAGAGTAAAGGTGGATAGTTTTTCATTCCTTATTCAGTGTTACTTACCAATATGGAAACCGTATTGCTTACCTGCTAAGATAGTCAGGGTGAGAAGGGCTTTTTTTGTTGTTGTTGTTCAGTATAGTGATACAAATTAAATTTAGTATTTGCTCCAAAACCACTGAAAAATTACTGAAATGGAAATAAGGTAATTACATCTCTAGTATAAGGAAACACTTCTTGATTCAATAAATATTTGTTAATCATAGTTCCAGAGTATTACACTGCATGCAGTAGAAACCCTGTTCTACAAATGTTTTGTAAAATCAAGGGCTTATAAAATTGAGGGCATATGTAAGGTCAGGCACAGGGACAAAAAGGCATTTTGGATTAAGTGAGGTTTTGTAATTCTGGGGTTTGTAAAATGTGGTTACTGTTGTATTAACATTGCTGCCAAAATAAACTCCTGTTGTAGTTATGTACCAAACCATCCTGTTTTGGCCTTGCCTTCTCTAGAAAGAAATAACCCATTAGCTAACACATGCTAAAGTACACTTTTCTTTTCTAGTGTAGTCATACACCGAATCGCCATATAGTGATGGGCTTTCTTCTTTTTCTTTGATACAGCAGCCAAATATATTCCACGGTTATTTCAAACCCAATATTCTAATAAATGAATCTTGTGTTCTTATCCTTTGAATATTCCAGAAAAGCTTTGAGGAGAATGTCTCTAAAGACGCAGAGTTGGTTTTGGTGCCTTTTCCTTATGACAAACATTGAATATAAGAGATGGTGTTTGGCTCTGGAACTTAAAACTAATGTGGGTGTAAGATTTTTTTTTAGTTTCGAAAGCTTCAGACACCCTTTGATTTTGAAACTTGATTGATCTTATGCAGCAATTATATAGCTATAAAGCCATTGGAGAGCTGCTGCTAGGAATATGTGGGAGTTGTGCATGCTGAATTAGAAACTAAAAAGAGGATCTTTGAACTGAGTCCATTTTGTTTCGTATCATTTAGTTCTCACCCCATTTACAAAGTTATTTAAATTGAATATGTTGCCGTTTTGAAGTCAAACGTGTGTGTGTGTGTGTGTGTATATATATATGTATGTATGTTACGTTTGCGTATCTTGCTTTGTTATATTTTGGAAGTATTAAAGCTTGGAAACTCGTCAGGAATACATGTTACAGGTAACACAATTTCCTCCCTTCCCCCCCCCACCAGTGGAGAGGAGAATTTCAAATTTATCAAACACCCATTTGCTAGAGGTTTTGAAAGCCCATTCTGTCTCATGGGTGTGATTCGTAAAGTCAAAAAGTTTATGAACTTAAAAATTGGATCTAATGGTCTGTGAATTCCAGTGATGATTAAACCTGGTGAAAATCTAAACAAAAGGACTTCTCAACCATGCCTGTAGCTGTTTCCATCACTTCACACTGACTCAACCGATATTCTGAGCTTCAGAGTGACTCACAGAATGACAGCCCTAGAAGCTTATTGGGTAGATGGAGACCCTTGAGCAGGGTTGAGGAGCACCACTCTATAAAGAATTCCAGGCGCTCGGGTGAGGCCTGAGCTTCCTGCTAGGGGCCTATGCCTAGACCTTGCTGTTGTACCTCCTTATTTTTGTATCTTCCTCTGCCTAGTAAATGTAACTTAAAAAAAGAAGCAAAAAACATTTGTCTGAGATTGCCTTGGTATGTTGGCTGAAGGGGCATATAATCATAGAATATCAGGGTTGGAAGGGACCTCAGGAGGTCATCTAGTCCAACCCCCTGTTCAAAGCAGGACCAATTCCCAACTAAATCATCCCAGCCAGGGCTATGTCAAGCCTGACCTTAAAAACCTCTAAGGAAGGAGATTCCACCACCTCTCTTGGTAACCCATTCCAGTGCTTCACCACTCTCCGAGTGAAAAAGTTTTTCCTAATATCCAACCTAAGCCTCCCCCACTGCAACTTGAGACCATTACTCCTTGTTCTGTCATCAGGTACCACTGAGAACAGTCTAGATCCATCCTCTTTGGAACCCCCTTTCAGGTAGTTGAATGCAGCTATCAAATCCCCCCTCATTCTTTTCTGCAGACTAAACAATCCCAGTTCCCTCAGCCTCTCCTCATAAGTCATGTGCTTCAGCCCCCTAATCATTTTTGTTGCCCTCCGCTGGACTCTTTCCAATTTTTCCACATCCTTCTTGTAGTGTGGGGCCCAAAACTGGACACAGTACTCCAGATGAGGCCTCACCCATGGGCAGCAAATGTCAGAAATGTTACTGTTCTGTGAATACACTGAAGGAAAATATCTAGTCAGTTTAGACCAAAAACAAAAAACAAAAACTAATTTTAACTAGGACATAGGGGCCCCAAAGGGATTTCATATCTAGAAGGGCAAGTTAAGTAATGGTATGTGTTGTTTTTTTAGTTTTTTATATATTTTTTACACCATTATATTTGAGAAACAAAATATGTGTAGAGAACATTAGTGACTAGGATAAGTAAGACAAGGAGTGAGTTGCAGGAATTTATTGGAAACTAATATTAAACACCCAAATAATTTCAGTTATGATGGTGATTTTATATAGGCAAGTAGGCCATTCATTCATTTAAATGGGCCAATTTTCTCTAAGGCCACATCTATGTTAGGATTTGTATTATAATAGCATCTAGAGGGTCCAGCCAAGATTGGGGTCCAAATTATGATAGATGTTACATGTAACATAGGATGGTCCCCCTGTCTTGAAGAGTTAAATACAAGTGGTAGGACGGGAAGTGGAGGCACAGAAAGGTGAAATGGTTTGCCCAATGTCACAGACAGGTAGTGGCAGAGCTCAGAATGATATCCTGAATTACCATCTTGTGGCCTGTCCACTAGATCACACTACCTCCCTTTTTTTACCACTGGTTCACCTACACTTGTGGTAGCAACAGTGGGAGTATTAATATAGAGGGCTCCAGGTGCTTTCCCACAAGCATTTTAACCACTGTTTCCTTTAACCCTGGTAAGAACAGGTCTAGAATACATAGTGTCCAAAATCATGGCATCTTAGTTTAGCTTATACCAGTGAAACTGACTTGGTAGCTATAGTGGGAAATTTTAGGAAAAAAATCTTGGTGTAGACGAGGTCTGAAGATGCAGTTTTTGTTTAATTTAGTTGTGGTCCATTGTAATTTGCTGCAATCTTTAACATTAAACTAAGATGTAAATTAAATGTTTTCAGGAGATTGTGAGATTTGAAAGTGAAGTGCATCTCCTGCATATTGCTTTTTCTAATGTGTAACTTGTTCTGTAGCTAAGAATATGCTCACAAAATTCAACGATCTGATCAGAAGGCTAGAATATGGCAATATTTAAATGGTAATTCTTATTAATATATTTCTTTGTGGCAGTGCTGTTAAAAGTGCTGCCTTGGTAATTCTACTTTTTTCTTTAACTCTGAGTCAGGAATACAGTTTAGGAAATTGGCATTATACTACCTGTCATTCTGATCATAATGTTAGGGTAGGAGCAAAACACTGTGTTTTTCAGAGCCAAGGTCATTTGAGACTAATGAATATTGTGTTCCTGTTGATTATTGTGGCTAGAGCTTATCAGTATTTTTCCATTACATTTGATGAGTTAGCGCTAAATCAATCTTAAACAAACTGGCCCTTTCTACATTAGAATATGTGATTTGTCGTTGATGTGCAGAGGAACAATGGAATAAAAATCTCACTAGTTTAGTTCATTCACTCGTCCATTGTTTCATTTGATGATGGTTAGTTTGTCTCTATTGGCAAGAAGGTGTGATTGGTATCTAGGCAACGCAAGTCCTGCTAAGCATCTCTGCAACCTACTTGAAGAGATTAAAATTTTCCATTGCAGGGGAAGAGGATTTTTCCTTTGTACCTAAATTCCTTCATCTGGCTTGCTATTTTCTGTTCAAGGTTAATGTATTTTTGTAACTATGCAGGAAACATCTTTAAAATACACTATATAACCGTTTAATTACAATAATTTTTCTGTTAATAGTTTTAAGGTATGTTGATGTCTTATTACAGATTTTGGTTAGAAACAGTTCATCAGAATTTTTTGTCAGGGGATTTTTGTTAATAGAGGAAAAACACTTCATTTTTGTTTTAAAAATTGGTCCCTCTGTCCTATTCTGTTACAAAAATAGTTACCAAGAGACAGTATGATATGTTTAACACAAGTGGACATGCATTGTAATGTGCTGTAGGAGCTAGATACCACTTTTGTTTGCCAGACGGTTTAAAATTCACTACACATCTTGAAAGCGAAACAAAACAAGGTTTGCTAAAATTAAAACCCTATTAAATGCTTGTAGACAGGTGCTGGCTACATGTCTCTGGAGGCGTTGAGTTGATGGCTTACCCACCAAAGTTGTTTTTAAACTTCCTGCTTCATGCAGCAATGGGTTTTTATGTCATGAATATGTCTAGTTGTGTTAGAAAGATTGAGGTGGATCTGATGTGATAACACTAATCCTCAGAAAGGATGCGTGCAGTACTCTTGCTTTGTAAATAGATGTAGTTGGAGGTAGATGTTTACTATATTTATTTAAAAAGTTAAATAAATCAAAACTGCACAAGCTAGTGAAGCATGTTTGTTCATATTGTTTGTTTTTTAATTTTAAAAAGCGCTAGTCAAATCAGTAATGGCCTCCAGAGCCAGGGTTGTTTGAATAGAGGAAAGTACATCCTTTCACTGAAATTAAACAGTTGTCATTCAAGCTGGAAACTTCAGGTCTGTTCAGTAGACTGACACTGATTTTTCTTCCAGTCTCAATTTCTTTGTGTTCAGGATATAACACACAAAAGAATCATTTTGGTTAAAGAGAAGACCAGGCAGTTTTATTTTTTTGTAAAACAGCGACACAAGTTTTGCTGCTTGTAGTCTGGTAGATGGAAGTAGATGCATTGTAATAGTGATTACATAGATTTTTTAGGTAGCTTTTTAGCTAATGTGGAGCCTCTCAATCTCTCCTCTGGCCTCCTTGCCTCTCATCCAGTCTGTCCAAAATTCTGCTTCTTCTCATGCAGCTTACTGGCTTCCTGATTTGCCTCTTCAAATACAAGTTCCTTGGCCTCGTCTTCGGGGCATTACATCATCTTCCCTCTCTGCTCTTACTTCCTCCTAGCTAACTTCCCACTTCCTGCCCTCATCCCAATTCTTTTACATTAGACCTAGTCTATACTTAATATTTAGCTCAACATACCTGTGGGTGTAAAAAATCCACACACACCCCCCCCCCCCGAGTACTGTAGCTATGCTGGCCTAACCTCTTGTGGAAATGCAATTAAATCAAAGGAAGAATGCTTCTATTGACCTCTCACTACCATAACTTGGGGAGGTGGAGTTCCTACAGCAATGGAAAAACTGCTTCCATGACGGTAGGGACGCATCTACACCATGGGTTATGACCTGTAGTGTAGATAGTCTTACTTGTCTTCATCTCCTTTGTAACTCCCTGCTTTGAGCATTTCTGTTGTGATGACCCCTGTAATGAATGGGGTCTCTTGCCAGATACCTTCTCTCTCTTTTAAATCCTTCCTCTTTAAACAGCCCATTCTCCTCATTAGTAATCCTAATACCCTCTCTCCTGATCTTTTGTGTTTAGACTTTAAATTTATCAGAGAACATTTTTGGTCAAGTGCTGTGTACGCTGATTAAATGGATTTTAAGAACTTTTAAAAAAATGAGCTATTAGGACTTTTCTTCTTCCTCAGAGCAGTGTCTCCTATTGCAATCTCTTTATACAGCCCTCAGTCTCATTCTGTGGCTCACATGACTGAGATCCAGCCCAATTTCATGACTAGTGTATATAATGATTAAAAGCAGACTTTTAAAAAATAAGCCCCCCCCATTTACATTGCTAAAAATATCCCAGGATGTTTAACTTTTTAGCTTTATTAATCCTTCTACCAACTAGAATTTGTCATTTTTCCTGTGTTCAATTTTAGTCTGTTTTCATTATACGTAGAGGGTCTTGACCAGAATACTCAAGTAGCTATGCAGTAGTATGATGCACAAAGCTTTTACAGCATCTGAGGTTTGTCAGGAAGTGTGGATGAATCTCTTTCATGCTTCTTGAAAAAGAGGACTTTCTTTTAGCAATTGCTCCTGGTTTGTGTTTGGATCAGTTCCAAATGTACAGTAAATCATCTGTGCTGTATATGAGATATTTAGACAGTATTGTGGTCAGAGACTTTCATTATGACATCAATCAGAATAACACAGCTCCTGGGTACAAAGGTGGGAAATTCTGTTGCTGACAAACTGCTTGCCTACTTGTTGTTTTATGTTTTCTGAGGCCATGTCTATATGAGAATGTTGCATCAGTTTAACATAAGGTGTGATTTTTAAACTGATCTAGTTGAATTGGTGCTAAAGGCTATATTTCTATTTTGGTTTAAACCAGGCTTAGGTCAGTTTAGTTTAAGTTGATTAGGAATCTGCTTAAGCTAAATTGAAATAAGGTACTCTTAAACCTAAACAAGAGTGTCTTGTGCAGAGCTTTACACTGGTTTAACATCACATCTTGAGGGTATGTCTTCACTCCCAATGTGCTTTAACATGGCTGTGTAGTCTTGGCACCAGTGCTGGGAGAGAGCTCTCCCAGCACTGTAAAAAAACCCACCCTCATGAGGGGAGTAGCTGCCAGTGCTGGTGCACTGTCTACGCTGCCACTTTACAGCGCTGAAACTTGCATGGTCTAGGACCCAAACCTGTGAAGAAAGCAAAGTAATGAAACCAAAGGTAACCTATATTGTCTGATGTTACTAACAGTAGTAGATACTATTGTTGCTTTATGTAAGAAGAGGGAGCTTTTTAAACAAGTAGTTCCAGTTGTCTGATTCCTTGTTAAATGTAACTTTCACTACTACTTTGAGAAATCTGCTGACTGGTATGGTTTTGGATTGATAAATGTTTATCTATTTAGAGTATCAGTTAGGGGGAATATGACTTTATACACAGTTGGAATGACTTGTTTACTTTGAGAATAGACTGTTATCTTCTACTTAGATGTCTTTTAATATGTACACTGGATTCCAGAGAGCAGATATTAGACCTGTCATCCTCTCCTTGCTGTGAATGTGATCCTGTAGACTTTTACAGACAGGCTGTGCTTGCTGGTTTCAATTTGCACTTGCTAGATTGCTTACCTTGTTCTTGTTTCCATGCATGTAAAACTCTTCTTAACAGAATATAGAGGGAATTAAAGCCAGACAGAGTAATTAAGATATAGTCATAGGTCTTCTGAAAATAACCTGTGATCTTGAACATGGAAAATATTTGATCTCTTCCAGCCAACATCATTTCAATAATTTGTATCTGCATGCATGTGAGAATGTAATCCTGCAAATTTAAACAAAAATCTATGATGAAATCCTAATCCCAATTAAATCGTTGCCTTCAGTAGGGACAGATTTTTACCCCAATGCATCAGCATTTACAGGAATAAGAAATATGCAAACCACATTAGTGCTGGACTCTTTCCAAGCTTCAAGCCTTAGGGAATTTAATTTTCATTGATATTCTTGGTCCTATTCCAGGCCATGAATGTCTTACTGGATATGGCAGCCCCCTGGCTGTGGAGAGGGAAGTAGGCTGTCAGCAACCTCCTAGGGATTTCCAGTTCTTGTTTGGGTGGGTGATGGGTCCTGCCAATGGCTTTTTGCCTGTGAAGTCCTATTGGACCCTCAGTTTGAATAAAGTAACCTTTACCACCTTTGCTTGTAGTGCAGAAACACTGACTGCTATTGTGATACACTGCTGGTAGAAAGTAACACATCATACAGGCATAATATTGATGTGGTCATCCCGCATCAGATGGACTAATTATAACAAAATAATTATTTTAAAGTGCATTTTGGAGTTCATGTGATGGGACCTGCCACTGTGGACCATCAGGTTGCTACTCAGGTGGTTTCACATTGCTGTTTGAATCGCATGACCTAGTTTGCAGATTGGAATAGGTGAACTTCTTGGCAATGGTGGTTCTGGTGAGTATGTTATTAACCGTGTATGGTTCTCAGGAAAGCCAACCTCTCAACACAAAAGGATGAAAAGTGTGGAATAAGTCAGATATAAAGCTTTGTATATGAAATGCATCTGAATAATGCTATAGAGAAGAAAATACAAGACCGCCTTGATATAATTTGATTGGAAAAGTTCATTGTTGAACAGTATTTAATTAGAGGAAATTTTGTGGTTGTGACAGGGAAAGAATTAGACCCTCACCTGCTTTAATATTTTACTTGAATCACAGCAGACACAAGTACTATAGAGAAGTGGGTTTTTTTTCCAGTCAGATTGCACAGTATCACTAATTCAGAAATTTTGCTTACGAGACGCCCTTTTCTATTCTGCCTCTATTTATCCTGATGTGATCTGCTGTGGCTGGGAAAGATTTCATAAGAGATTAGTCTCCCTCCCCACTTCAGTGCACTGGCTGCTATGCATAATAAATGCAACTCCTGTTGACTCTGGGCAGCTATTTTCCTATGCATTCAACTAGATTTTGAAAGTTCTTAAGAGGATCCTTGTTTTTTGAAATATTGATAGCTCACTGTATTGCTTTTGTAACCTTTGAAAGAGGTTCCTAACACAGAGGTCCCAACTAACTGTTGAACTACTTTTGATTTTTCCCCATTAACGTGTAGATGGAGATATTACTTTTTAAAAATAAGACCTTTGTTTAACTATAATTGCTAGTCAGCTCTTATTTGGGGCTTGTTTACACTTACCGGGGCTTTGAGGTGTGACGATTGATGCATCGGCAGTTGATTTAGTGGGTCTAGTGAAGGGAGGAAAGGAGAAAGGTGAGGGGGAAAGCTGAAAAATCAAACTAGAACCTTTTTTCTTCATTTGAAAAAAAATGAAATGTCAACAAACAAAGCTGGCTGAATATTTTAAAAAAATTATTAACAAAATGCTGTGAGTGCATTATCATAATTGTAGAATCTCACTAAAATGTTGTACACAGTAACGAGTTTAAAATGTGTACAGGATATGCTCAAAGGAGAGGACATTGGTCACAGCCTGGGCAGAAATTTCTGACTTTAGTCAAATAAAGTTGTACCTTTGTGGACAACAATGGTGTGCGGCTGCCAAAAGAGCCTTTGATATGTTGTTGACTTGAAATTGAACTTAGGGCAGGAACAGATACCTGATGTACCCTATAAATAATTTGCTTTTCCCATTAAAAATGCAGGAGTAGGTAGCAGTATTACACTAAGGTGACATGCTTAGCACTGGTTGTTGCCTGCAATGCATTTAATATAGTTTCTAAGGTGCACCCTTGGTACATAGCCAGTCATGAACCTTATGGATATCTCTTCAGAGTGTAGGCTCAATCTGCCATGATACATCAGAAATAGGTGTTAGAAGACTAGGAATCTGCTATTGGAAACCTTTATTTTAAATTGTAATTCGTCATTACAAGCCATTATTAGGTTATGTGATGATGGCTTTCAGTCACTCATCTTTCTACAATAAAAGAACACTTGTGGTTTACATGCATTTATAAAAACTTAATTTAAACTGGGTTTTCAAAGGGGCCTAAGGATTTATGCATCCAAATCACATTGGAAGTGAGTAGTATTTGGGCACCTAGTTCCCTTAGTGTCCTTTGAAAATCCTCTCCTAAATTTAAAGTATTTATCGCCTTAAAATATGTGCTGAGACCCAGATGTGGTAGAGCAAGAAAAACATTAGGATTAGGAGGTTGTGAACTGAATATGAGTAAGAAAAAATTCTTATTCAAAACAGTGTAGCTGTTGGACAGAACTTCATAAAAAAATCTTCCTTTGGGGAAATGACTGACTAGTGTAATGAAGCTCTTTATACCAAAACATGTTTTACAGCTCTTAAGTTTGAATTAATGGATTTACAGCACAGCAGGGACAGATGTTTCTTGTTGTTGTTTTTGTCCAAAGGTGAAAATTGCAGAGATCAGTGTGGCTTATCATGAGTATTAGATCTAATAGAATTTTATTTATTTTGACTTAGTGGGCATGTTTCTATAGCAGCATTTATTTACAAAGTTTAGCAATTTGTATAATATTAACCAGGGGTAGTTTATGGTAGAATTAAAGATTCACTCAATGCTGCATATTCAAAAATGGTAGCAACCATGCTGTAACTTTTGTTGGGAATAAAAAAAATGAAAAACAAATTAAAAGCTAATTTCAGAGAGAGGCTCCTTGTTTGAGATCCCTGCTGATTGTCCTGGAGACTTCAACACCATGAACTCACAGTAACCTCTCAGTCTGTTTTAACCACTGGAAAGCAGCCCACTCCCAGATTTTTCAGAGCTTGAATGTTTTCTCAAGCAAGGGATCTGAGTTATGTTACCTTATATTCTATACTGAAACTGTCTCTAATTATCCTTTCATATACACCGTTAATTTAAATTCATAAGTCTCTTGCAGAAGTCAGCCATTTAAATCATCCTTCTAAAAATAGTTTTCTTGTGGAGATATTTCTATATTTAAATTATGTAACTGTTCACTATTTTAATCAAACACTTCATTTCTTTGTCAAAGAACACTATTGATATTTTTCATAGCTTTTGGATGGTATTTTTAGGAACTAGGGCCCAAAACAGATTTTTGGTCCATTTCCAAGAAGTTCAAGTAGCTTAGAATAGGTGATTTAGGGTCTTAATTACTATGGCAGTTATGTCCTTGGAAAAGAGATTAATTTTTCCAGGTATTATGTAACTCGAGAGCTGCATGGCTCAGATGCATGTGTTCTTGTCTGAGCAGGAAAAGCTCTGTAACCTGTCTAACTTGGTTTTTGTTTCACTAAAGAGGAAAAATAGATCTAGTAAAAAATAGAACTGTAATTTCTCTTTGGTATTTTATATATGTAGGAAACAAGGTGTAAAATGATTTAGACCAAGTTGGATACTCAGTATCTGACCAAGTAGTCTCAATATCTGAAAAGACTACTTGGTGAGGTGACGGATAAGCTCCAGGCAGCAGCAGCTTACTGTTGTTACACATTGGTGAAATTGGATTTTTTTTTGGTAGGTTTGTTTCATAATCTTTTCACAAACTGAATTAATACACTAGAGTTATTCAGGTTACCTTATGGAATTTTTTAAAAGTATTTTGGGCATATCTCCAGAAGAGGGCTAGAGAAATTACACTCCTGTTAAATGGAAATAGAACTGAGTTAGAGAAGACTGGAATTGTGGTGTTTCATGGAGGTAGGTAATAAAGCAAATGTTACATCAGATGTATCTTATAAGCGGTTGTAAATAATTGTGTCCAGCGTTATGTACTATGATACCTATATCCGGTAATTCCTAGGAAGCAGTAGCATTTACAGATGCACTCAAAGTCCTTGCATTCTTGCCAGTCATTGGAGTGAGGATGGATAAATGCAGCTGTCCTATTACCCATACAGACTTTTGTTTTATCAAAACTGTTGTTAGTGGCAACTGCTTTGGATGGTGTATGATTTTTGGTTTTACCTGTTTAAAATGTCTTGATTCTGACACAGAAAGCTACTGATAATCTATTGCTGGATCAGGTTGTATGTAAAGGGGTAATAAAAAATGGAATTTAGGGGTAGGGGAAGGTATTCATAGAAAAGAGTGACATTCTAATGGGTAATTTTGCTGATTTAGGTAGAAAAAATATATCCCTTTAGCTGTCAGAAAGGTATTTTAAAGACAAGTTTATCTATCTAATGTACTTACCTGGCCCCAATTACCATAGTATCTGAGTGCCTCACGGTCTTTGATGTATTTATCACCACAGCATCCCTGTGAGGTAGAGAAGTGCAGTCATCCACTTTTTACAGATACAGAAAGGCTGAGACTTGCCCAAGGCCACAAAGGAAATCTATGGCAGAATAGGGACTGTACATACTACAGACCTAGGAGAGGAAATTTTATCTACCAAGGTATCTTGGATTTGAAGGAGTTTCTCGAGGAAGATCCTTTAGAAGACTTCACGTTAGGTATGCAGGTGCCTTAAGTTGTCAAGACAGTTTTAAAAAATCAATATGCTGACTGATGTGATGCAGAAATGCATAAACTAAAAGAACTATGGAGAAGGCTCTACTCCAGCTTACCCTTGTCTTCCTCTTCTTACTTGCTTTACAAGCAACCAAAGGGCACTGTTCAGCACTGGCAAACCAGGCAACATTGGGTATAATCTTAGTTTTGATATTTTCTTTTAAATTGAGCTGCATCTGACAGATTTACTGAGTCTGTTTCGAAACTGCTGAAGTGATCAGTATATTTCCTGACACTAAACAAGGTTGTAAAGGGAATGCAGCAAGCAACGCACTACAGTAGATTTTTTTCCCCACTGCAGCATTCTGTCATTTTGCTCTTGCATTACTTGTTCAGTTTCATTTTTCTCAAGCAACAGAATACTTGCTTGTTTTTCCCCGACACTGCTGCAAATCAATGTATTAAACTTGCATTATCAGATAATTTTGAAAAACCCAAACTTTGTTGCTTACAAGAAGGAACCCAAAATTAGTAAAATAATTGTGTTCTAGTGATCAATGTTAGTACATTTTGATAGTCCTACATCACTAACAAACACTGTTCTTTGCCAAACTGAAATGCCTGCCTGTCTTTCCTATATTAACACAAAAAAGCATTGTTAACAGAAGTTTTAAACTTTATCTTTTAGGGTACAGTGGTGAGTATATGACTATGTAGTCTCAGCATGTATATCTGAAAAGGGATAACATTTTAGAAACGCACAGACATACCATTTAAATTGTTTTTGATTATTTAAAGGCAAGTCAAAGTTGTATAGGGGGTACACAAAATGAGTGGTATAAGGGAGCTTTCCACCCTTTAAAGAGAACAGGTCACTTTTACTTAAGAGCTACAATGGAGAACATAGTTCTCCATTTTAGTTTAGTACAACCATTTGTAATGAATGGGCTTTCCATGAGGACTGAGAAATAAAATAGTGGGTAGTTCATCTCTAAAGTTTAAATGATTAGTCGCTTTTGTTATTGCTATTATGTTAAGACAGCTGGACAGATTGCGAGGCTAAATTGAATTAATGATCCAAATTGAATAAGCAAAAACTAACATGAAAAATAGATTAAGTAGTTTCTTGTGCAAAGGGATTTATATGTAGCATTAAAACACTGTCACAAACAAAAGATTTCTTTTAGGTTCCTGTCAAAATGTAAACCGTTAATTTATTATGCAAGATCTTGATCACTTAACTCCTATCCCATACTTGATCACTTAACTCCTATCTATTTCTAGTACTGGGTAAACATTTACCAACTTGATATATTGACTGCAGTCTCTTTGGAAGAGAAATTACATTGGAAAGTTTAGGCCAGTTTTATAATGCAATTAAAAATGTGGAATCAAAACATTTCTCCTGCAAACTCCTCGACCTTACTGTCATACATAACTGTTTTCCATGATAGAATTAATTTGAGGGAATTTAATTTTAATGTGCTGAATAAATCCTGATGCCTTGAATTACAAGGAAGGGTATGTTTCATTTTCTACTTCCAAACATTTTGTTTTTATTTTGATGGCTCTACATTTCAGCTGGCGCTATTCCAGTCAGCTTTTGTTTTTTATTACATTATTTTTATTATTTCAGCAAGATGATTTCAGACAGAGGACATCTGCAGGTTTTATCCTTTAAATAAATGTAAACATAGTTTTTGTAAGTTTCATACACAGTCCTGGTAAAGCATTCCCTGGCTGAACTCTTACCAGGCTGCTTAACACAGATGCAGAATATACACATTATTTCATTAAACCTGGTAATATGAAAATATAAGGAGAGTTTGCATAACGCAACCACAGTGAAAGTCCCCTTCTGGGTTGTTTTTTTCACATTACTCAGAAGGATTTGTATTTACTTCTCATGCCTACTCAAAATAGGACCTTTTTGCAGGTATCTGCATACTGATGGCCCCAAATCCACACACTGAAAACTTTGCCTAAATATGAAATAATGAATTTGATAAAATTTCACATAAAACACAGCAGTTATGAGAACATATATGTGGCTTAATTCTGATTTAGTGCTTGCATTAGATATGGCATAATATATATGGTGCCTTTATCAAATACAGATTTAATGATAACAGTAGTAGGATTTTTTTTCCTGTTGAGCTACATACCCAAGTGACTTTTGTTTTCTGAATATACTGTGTGCAAATACCTTATGGACCATTTGGGTCTATATGAAAGAAAACAAGTTCTGAAGTTACACTGAAGAACTAATGAGCTCACTGGGGATATGAGGGAGGGGCATGATGTGTTTTTCTTAGGTGAACCTTCTCCTTTTGGCAGATATTTATTTCCTTTCTGTAGTGCTAATAAGCATACTTTTTTCAATATAAATTCTGCTGTTCTGACACAAGTTTAGGCCTGGTCTCCACACCGATTTTGTATCGGTATAACTAAGTTAAGGAGTGTGATTTTTTTTTTAAAAGGAAAAAGTAATTTATTTTGTTAAGATAGTTATCCTAGTACAACCTCTAGTGTGGACTCAGTTATGCTGGTATAAAAGTGTTTATACTGGTCTAGCTTATTCCCCTTCACATACTGAAATAAGCTGTTACTGGTATAATGACATCTGCATGAGGTGATGACTGCTTTTAAATGTACCTTATAATTAAAGCAGTACAGTTTTTGTTTGTCGACAAGGCTTTATTATCTAGGATTGAACAAAATTCAGGAGGGCTGGAGTTATTTGTTCCAGGAAGCCTGATTAAGTCTTTGGGGATTTTAAAATTTGATTGAAAAAATGTATATGAAACAGTATGTGATGTGTGCAAACAATCCTCAAAATAAAAATAGTTGTCCATTGAAATGTATCCCTCTCTTAGCACATTAGAATATCTGTTTTTAAATGGACTTGTATGTTATCTTGTATCTTAGAAACTGACAAGTATAGTGGTGCTTGACTGTTGCAATCTGGGTAGAAGGCAGCATAATATATATTTTCATAAGGGGGATAGAAATGCAGTAGAATAAGTTCAGATGACAAACTCCATGAGTTTCTGCAACTGAAAAATACTAAGAGTGCCATCTTCTGGATAAGACAGTGTTGCATACATTGGCTGGCTCAGTTAGTATTCATGAGCTAGGATGATGACAAATTTCAGTACCAGCAAGTTCCAGACCAAAAAAAAAAAATCATAATATGCTTGTATTTTAAACAAGTTAGTTCCAAATAAATATTGTAAGTCTTCAGTTTGTATTTGTATAGGTCCAGCTAAAAAGTAAATGAATTCTTAGCATTTCTGTTAATGTAGATATAACATTTTTCTCTTGCCAAGTAGATTTAGTGATTGTATTCTGAAAAATATTGGGAAATCCATTTAGATTGGGAAAGAAACATGCCTCCCCCAATATAAAATGTAACTAGAATATCAAATACAATATTGACAATTTGTTGAGTGCATTGTTCTAAGTTAGGTGTTAAATACCTTTGCTAGAGAATTGATTAAATTGATAGAGAAACAAAACAAATTTATCTAATTCAATCTTGGTATAAAAATCTAGTGGTTAGTTTTATTGCGTAGTGTGTTCTCCATATTTGGGAACTTTTGGAATTTTTATATATTGTTAACTTGAGTGTGCCTGGGAATAATTCCACTGACAGGCGTCTTGTTGAAGGTATATTTTTTCCAGCAGTCAGGACTTAATTGGTTGACCCGTTGTTTCTGGTAAATTAAAGTAGGCAGATAAACAGCTTAATGTTCTTATGTATGAAAAAGCCCTGTACATATTTTTAGTTGTACTAACATTGTTGCCTGTCAGACCTGTCCTCACTGCCATAAGCTTCTAGTTGTTTAGTTTTAAAGCTAAGCTAAAGCCGCTAAATATCTGAGAAGGACAAACAAAAATAGCCCATTGACCTTGAACACTTTATAGTTTCTTTGAATTAAGTGCCTTATTGTTCATGTAACATTCTTTAAGATGGAATAAAGGTGTCAGTTCATTTTTTTAGATACTAAAGTTAATCATTAAAGTGGAGTCTCAAATTACTATTACTCAACCTAAATTTGCTAGTAAGGTTTAGTCTGTGATTTTTTCATTCTGTACTGTTTATCTGTAAAATGAAACAGTAAAATAACAGGTAACTGAAACTGTTGAATGGTGGTTGATCTGCAGCCTTCTGGGTGCTATTTGTTATCTGGCAGCTTTCTACTAAAGATTCTCTGCCTTTAGCTATGCAGTATATAGTACATTTGAAAATTACTGAATGATAAAGTTAAACTGTTTTTAAAAGTTTAATTACTATGATCAATATTTTGTACAGATAACATGAATAGTGCATAGCATATTTCTGTTCTAAATTACTTTGAAACAATATATTATAGAAAGTTGCTCAGATTAGATTTGTATAGGTTTTTTTCAGTTCCTGGAAAAGATGATTTGTCAATTTAGTGGGAGTTTTTAACTAGTCTTTCATTCTTTATAGCTCGTGTTTGTGTTGAAAGTTAGTAAAATATCACATATTAAATGGAAACTTATGCATGGATTGACAATGATTGATTTGTGTAGTTCTGTAAGTGTACATAATAGCTTATACATAAAGCCTAACTTGGATCTAAACTCTGCTTAGTATCTAATACTTTATGTAGAATAAAGTGCTAAAACATGAAGTTTAATCTTCAGATTGCCCCATGGGCCTTTCTGTTGATAAGAAATGCTGTGAGGGCTAGTAAGGAGAGCAACTGAGAGAAGCAATATACTTATTACCCTACCCTTCCCTTCCCTTCCTTTGTATTGCCTCATCTTGTTCCCCTCCTTCATTGTGGGTCTGCGTAGCAGCTAAATATAATTTCTATTGGCTGAGGCTTTGGTAGGGAGGGGTAAGTAGCTTTGTTTTTCTCTGCCTGTATGATCTCACTCTTATTTGCCTCTGCACTTAAAGCTGTAGTTCTTTTCAGTTTCGCCTTGTGTAGAGGATTGTTTACATTCAGTTTCCTTTGCTGTGCCTTAGGAAAGTAACTGTTAGCTTGCTCAGACCTCGACATACAAAGTTACTAACACAAAGGATTCTATTCTACTTGTTTTAACAGACTTTTTGAACTGGAATAAACGCCTTTTGGGAGACAGATCTACTTCTGAACTGCCTTCACCATTGCCACATTGTTTTATCTAATGTGCTACAAGGATGAGCCCAGCATTTGGAGCTATGGAAGTGGAGCACTATGCCAAGGGAGTCCTGCTCGAGCCTTTTGTCCACCAGGTTGGGGGTCACTCCTGTGTCCTCCGATTTAATGACAAGACCATCTGTAAACCCCTCATCCAGAGGGAACACCAATTCTATGAGACTCTCCCAACAGAAATGCGTAAATTCACTCCACAGTATGAAGGTATGTTACGAAACCTTAGAAAGGGGTTGGGCTTTTTTCTGATTTCTAAATCCCAGTGTGCTCTGTTTCCTCTAAAATCTCTTCTGTGCCGAAGAGATTTTAGGGGTTTTCTTTTCATGTATTTTGATGTTGTCTGAGCCAGGCTGTGGAGATGCAGGGTGGAGATGCTTGCCAGTGGGTCTTTGGGCTGACTAACAGCATTAGAGTAGAGCAACTCTGCTGGTGACAGCCCATATATCTCCCTTAGGCACAGACAGGTAAGTAGCTAACAGCTTGTAAATGTTCTCAGTAATGCTTTCATTTTTATTTCTGATTTTAATTTTATTTTTTTTTTATTTTGTTGCCTCTTGTTTAATGTGTGTCTTCAGGGGCTGGGTAAGATTGCCTGAATACATGTTTTGTGGAAGTTTAGCTGTATTGTTTTGTGTTTTGGGTTGTCCTCTAACTCTCATATTAATCACCATATATAACGTCAGTATAGCAAAGAAAGTTGAAAAGTATCTTGTTAAACATTTGCAGTTTGTTTCTGCCCTTAAGGAAATGAAAATTCGTGGCATTTAGGTAGGCAAGGATCAAGTAGCCGTGATGAGGCTGAGTCAGATGGTATGTAGGAGTGGAAATTCCAGTTCTTTTAAGCATTGCACTAGTTAAACAAAATGCTTCTCTCTTTGTGGGGTATTCCATTAACTGCTGTCTGGTGATTAATTGATAAAATAAGTCTGAAGCGTTTATTCATTCTTGAATTGCTTTTTAAAGCATTTTAGACTTGAACACTGAGTAAGGGTGGCCAAGTTACTTTTGATATTGATTGTAAAATTGGAGGAGGGGCTTCAGAGATGTTTCAAAGTTATATTGCCTGATTGTTCACATACTTGCTGAGAGGTTTGAACACATCTTATTAAAAACTTTTGGAATTGTTGAAGAAAATGTGGTCTATAAATGATACTTTACAAAATGTTGTAGAACAATTGTACTAGTATATGTGGTTTTTCTTTTTGGGGAAGTGTGGGAGGGATTTAGGGGTAAGGGGGCCTCATTTGGTCCATCTCTGTTGTTTTTTCCAGGATAAAGCCAAAGGCCATTTGCTAGCTGGCTCCCCCATTTTTTCCTGTAGTCCTTTCCTATGTGGCAGCAGGACTGTCAGTCAGAGCTTCTGCACTCCCTACCCCAGCTACTGTAGGTCCCAGAACCGCCTGCCCAGCTCAGAAGTGCCAATCTCTCGCCGAGAACTCTCCCCTCCGGCCGAGTGATGTGCTGCAAGAACTGTGCAGATTGATTGATTTGAGGATAAAGAGAAAGGACTGAGAAAAAAAAAAAAAAAAAACATTCAGCCAGTTGTTACGGCTTCTTCGATAATCATTGAAACTTTCTAATATGGCACTGGGGGCAACCCTGTCAGAACTTTCCTCTAAGACTCTTAATATACAATGCAGTATTCTAGAGACTCTTGAGATGAGGAGGAAAAAATGCTTTCAAGGTTCACCATGTTTCTATGTACTACGATCAAATTTGCTTTGTATTGCTTTTTGTTCTTTATTTCACAAGACCGCTGCACAACCAACATCAATAAAATATATACCCCAAAAAGGGAGGGAAAAAAGTGTAAAATTAAACGTGGTGATTCTAAGTGGAAGCCTTTGAGCTAGTATCTGTTGTAATGTGTGACATTTTTCTTGTTTTGCTCTGCTTGAAGCCTTTCTTTGCCCTTGGAATCTATTAACCCGCAAAAAAATCTGGATAAATGCTTTTTGCTTTGCTGTCATGCAAAACTTAAAGCTTTTGGTGTTTCTATGCAGGTTATTTTTCATGGCAAGATGTAAATATAAAACGTTTTACATCTCTCCTAGGGTCAGACAAGTCAGACTTTTTTTAAATTAATAAAATTTTTCAATAATTGAAATTGTCTCCTGTTATTATTTGAGTTCTATTTGACTCTGTGTATCAGAGAGAAAAATCTCTTCTGTCACTATTGTTTTGTCTACATGATAAATTGTCTTCTCTGTGAGGTGTCATTTTGTCTAGATGTTTTGATATTTGTTAGGTTGACAGATGAGTTTTGGCCTGTGGCAAGATAAAAACTAAGGACCTGGGTAAGAGAAAAAACAAAAGTTGATATATTCTTCATGTAAAATCATGTTGCATAAAGTGTATGCATGCCATTTAATTGATCACTAACTGGTCATCTCCTTTCTTTCCCCAGGTGTGGTGTCGGTGAGCTTTGAAGAGGATGAAGATGGAAATCTGTGTCTAATAGCCTATCCATTAAATGGGGACCATGATAACTTGGAAAGCATAGATAATTCTGACTGTGAACCCAAAAATAAGTTGTTACGATGGTCTAACAAAAAGACTGTATTATTAGAAAATGACAAGATAACTAAGGAATGGGTCCGACAGCACAGGAAAGAGGAAAAAATGAAAAGGTAGGTCAAAAGGAAGTGAGTGTAAAGCTTTGAAACATAACCTCCATGTGTTTAGTTTTATTCTTATCTGGTCTGATGCAGATATGAGTAAAATTAAACACATGGGGGCTACATTTCAATGCTAGAATGGAGGTTTTATCCAGTCTTTTTTTTGTGTCTTCAGCCATATGTCTCTTCCTCCCACTCATTTCTGTTTCTCTTCTTCTCTCCACTGTGAACACTTTCAGTAGCAGAAGTGGTTTCCATTCAGGCGAGTTTCGTTTGAGCCCCTTCACAAGTAAATCTTTGCAGTGGTCAGTTGAGGAAGGTTCTAGGATTCTGGTTATTTTCTAACTGTAGTGTCTGCAAAAGCATAACTCTGCAAGAGAAAAATTCAGCTATGCTGAATGAGTCTACTGGAATCTTTTTTTTTCACGAGTGAATAAGGAAAAATGCAGTTAGAGGTAAAGCAGGATTCCTGCAAACCTGTTCCCAATTCAAACCCCCTGATCTGTGATATATTGTAGTAGCAGTTACCAGAGAGCTGTAACAAAATGGAAATCTGGAAAACTTCTAGCAAGCAGGGTGAGGGATTCTGTAGATCTCATTAATGTTTGTTTCATAGGGTCTGTTGAAATCTGCAAATATAAATTAGCATAGAGTCAGATTGTAGAAGCAGATTTACAAAGACTGAAATATCAACAATGGGAAACGTGCTCAGACCCATGTATAATGAAATAATGGATTTTGCCAGCTGTTGGTAGAAGTATTCTGAGATACATATGAATAGGCTAATTGAAAGCATTGGGTGGTTGATGGTCAGCAGTGTATAATATGTAACGCTTGAACAAATTATATCTTTTCCTTTTAAAAGTAGGGTACTTTACTTTCTCCATTTGGCTTCTGACTTCTTTATTTCTTTGTTTTCTAGTCACAAATTAGAGGAAGAATTTGAGTGGCTGAAGAAATCTGAAGTCTTGTATTACAGTGTAGAGAAAAAGGGGAATGTCAGTTCACAGTTTAAGCATCATAACCCTTGGAGTATGAAATGTCACCAGCAGCAGTTACGGCGGATGAAGGAAAATGCAAAACATCGGAACCAATATAGTATCCTTTCCCAGAAGTCTCTCTCTCAACAGCAGAACAAGGAGGGATTCTGCTTTTTTTCTTGGCAAATCCCCCCCCGCCCCCCAAACAAAAACAAAAAAAAAACCACCTAACCCAGACTGTGTAGAATAGGATTATCTGAAACCATGGTTTGTTAGATAGAAGGTGACTGTGAAGGGATCAGAATTTGGGCTTTCCCAACACTTAAACACATCTGTGCAGGGCAACTCAAAGAATCTACTTTAGTATGAGTCTCTGTTAGTGGAAAAGTTTCCAGCATCCTAGGTGGGGAGTGATCACTGACTAGACAAGTTTACTAATGCATGAGTTTAGAGGAGTGGAGTTCTGCTGCTGCTCTCCTTGGCATGAGCAGTTATATTTGTTGCATATATTAGAATGATGTCAAAGGATTTAGAAGAAGATGTTAATTGGAGATATACCTAGCTCCTAGAACTGGAAGGGACCTTGAAAGGTCATTGAATCCAGCCCCCTGCCTTCACTAGCAGGACCAAGTACTGATTTTGCCCCAGATCCCTAAGTGCCCCCCCACCCCGAGGATTGAACTCAGAACCCTGGGTTTAGCAAGCCAATGCTCAAATCACTGCACTATCCCTCCCCCCACTTTAGCCTTCACTCCTCTACCCTCACAATTCCAAAAATGTGTCTTCTCAGATACTATTTTTTTTAAAGTACGAGGGGATTGTTGGCTTTTAATTAAAGTAGTCAAAGGTGGAAAGTTTTCATTCCTTGAGTGAGAAAATAGGAGTACTTTTGAAAACTTTTTTTTGTACAGGCTAGTTCTCTGCTGCCAGCCGCTTCCTAATTTCAGATAATTTTTTGGTGAAAGCAAACTGAACCTAAAATTTAATCTGGATTTATAACTGAGAAAAGATGAAAATCCTTAGTAAATGCAAGCTCCTAAAAGCAGAAGCAGATTATACTTATCGGCTCAGAGTGTAGGATTGTTCATGTGATGGAAAATGAGATTTCCGTGTTCCGTTAGTGCCAGTGCAAACATCAGAGAGCACACTCTTAACTCCAGTAAAGACAAAAGGAGTCCATATGCGTGTGAACCTTTAGAGAAGTGATGGGCAACCTTTGGCCCACGGGCCACATGCAGCCCGTCAGGATAATCTGCTCTCAGGCCATGAGACAGTTTGTTTACATTGACCGTCCGCAAGCACAGCCACCCGCAGCTCCCAGTGACCATGGTTCGCCATTCCTGGCCGAATGATGGGAGCTGTGGGCGGCCGTGCTTGCGGACGGTCAACGTAAACAAACTATCATAGAATCATAGGGTTGGAAGGGACCTCAGGAGGTCATCTAGTCCAACCCACTGCTCAAAGCAGGACCAAATCCCCAGATTTTTACCCCTGTTCCCCAAATGGCTCCCTCAAGGATTGAACTCACAACCCTGGGTTTAGCAGGCCAATGCTCAAACCACTGAGCTATCCCTCCCCCTCTCTCCTGGCCTGCCAGTGGATTGCCCTGATGGGTCGCAGGTTGCCCACCACAGCTCTGGAGTGATGTTGGTTCTCTTCCATAATAAGGCACAAAGAGCCTTGAATACATTCTGCCTGCAACTGGCACAGATGCTGTAAAAATCTTAAGACCTATGTGCCCAGGGAAGGAAATCTTGTATGTGAGGCGTTTGGGTGATTTGGATCACTAAAAATGTGTATGCATAAACATAATTAACCCATTAGAACCATGGAGAATGATTAAAGCAAATAGAATTCTCCCAGGGGCCAGCCTCACAAATCTAGTGATGAGTCCTAGCTAGATAATTTAGTGGGCCTCCATTAGCATAGTATTTGAGGTCTTCCCAAATATTTATGAACTTATCCTCCTAACACCTTTGTGAGAGAAGGAAGTGTTATCCCCTCCTTTTAGAGATGGGGAACCAAGGCACAGAGAATTTTAGTGACTTTCCCAAGGTCATGTGGGAAGTGTCTGTGGCAGAGCAGGAAATTGAATCCAGATCTCATTAATCCCAGTCCAATGTTTTTCCTCCCTTTATGGAAATAGTGTCTGCTAGGTTTACTCACTCCATGGCGAACTTAAAATTAGATTGTGGATTGCCAGATGGTGGCCAGCCTAGTAAATAGTGCAGCCCCTAGTGATTTTTCATCTCAAATTTGAAGGTGCTTGTAGAGTGAGAGAGCAGTGCAAGCGGGAACCTATAGTCTCTTTGGACTTCGCATCCAAATTAAAGACTAGGTCATGTGCTGTCTACTTTGTTTAATGCAAAGTAGGTGTATCCTTTTGGTTCTTGCTAAGTTGCTAATGTAGTCCTAGATTGGGCAAAGTTTGGATCCCCATGTATTTTAGTCATTTCTCAGTTTAACTTTTTAAACTTTTGCTGACTGCTAAGAAACTCCACCACTACCTCCACTTGGAATGGGGCTGTCAGAATGCTTTTTAAAACCTGTATTTCTTATTGTAAGGCTTTTTCCTTAACCAGTCAGAATTTATCTTGCTGGAAAATCTAACCTCTCGATATGAAGTGCCATGTGTGTTGGACCTTAAAATGGGAACCCGGCAGCATGGAGATGATGCATCAGAAGAGAAGAAAGCTAACCAGATCCGGAAGTGTCAGCAGAGTACTTCAGCGGTTATTGGGGTCCGAGTGTGTGGCATGCAGGTGAGTCTGAAGTGGATTGCCGGTAGGGTTGGGAATAAAACGGCTATATTTGAAGAGACCTTTTTAAAACACTTTCTACTTGTACCTTTGTGGTTTGGTACTATTAGCAAAGACTAACTTTCTTCTGAAACAAGCCTTCTGCTGCTCAGAATTGAGGAAAATATCTCTCTCCCAGAGTTACAAGTATGATTGACTGGTAATAGCTCAGTAAATTTCCAGCCAGTCACAAACAAACTGTATTATCTTATTAAGGTGATAATAGGAAAATGAATTTTGTTGCTTTCTTAATCCATTATATTCTTTGTATTTGTAATTTTAGACATCTCCTTATTATCCAATCATCCCACTTCATGCCCCTACCCTTGAGAGTGTTATGTTCTTATGAGAGGTCCTACCTTTCATTCACCTTTCTAACTGAAGGAAATTTCATGACTTTCTTCAGAGCACACCAATGTCACTAATCAATCAGAGGAGTGACTGCATAGCAACCTGCAGCTCTCCCTCTGCATCACAGTGAGTGTGTCCTGTGAGCTGTAGATCAGAAAACAAACCTGTCTTTATTCTCTCACTGTGCATGGATCTTACCATTTGGCTATCAGAACAGCAGCAACAACTCCTACAGTTAGTACTATACTGGGGACTTGGAAAGTCTGGATTCTTTTCACTGCCGAAAGTAAACTTTTTGTGTAATGTGCAAACAAGAAGTTGATCATTAAATATGAGTGATAAGATTACAGTGTAGATACAATGAGGGAACAGCTTAGGCTTTCATTTAAAGTAGTACCCTGCAGCGTGCATATCTCTGGCATCTGAGTGACTTAATTGAGTCCTAAGAAATGCCTTAACTGCTTCACTGCAGCTCCAGCAGTGTTGAAGAGCCACCACTCTGCCCCTCTGCTGCTATGAAGTGGAGTGAGGACTGTCTGTTCTTCTTCCAGCTTCTGTGTGGGAGAGTTTAGCCTCTTCCCTTTCATCCGTAGATGTTGGTAGGGAGAGGGCATGTTTTTTCTTCCCAGTGGCCTTAGTAGGTGGAGAAAATGACTTCTCTATCCACTTCCATTCACAAACGTTCTGTGGGGTACTTCCTTTTCCATCCAGTAGACTCCCTCGATGCCTGATGTGTTTATTCAGCACTCCCTGCGCTGTTCGGGAAAGTGAATATTCATTCCTGTGGCTGGCGCTTAGCTCACTGCCGCCCTAAACTCATGTATCGAGAACAGAGAACCAGTCAGCAGAGATGGATAGGGAAGGGTACCACATTTTTTCACCACCGTATTGATGCTCAACTGAGATAATGGTTTTGGTTTCCTGTTCCAGCCCATTTAGTGTGTGTGCCCTTCAGACAGAGGCCTCTGCTGGAGAAACATACAGAGCTGTAGAGGGTGGTTGTTCCATTTACAGGTCTCTGACCTGTAAATATAGACTCCACCTGATCTGTGGGTTTGACGTAAATGACGTTCTCAGTTTGTAGGAAAAAGCAATGGTTACTGATTGCTAAAATTACCCTTTTCTTATAGATTCATAGACTTTAAGGCTAGAAGGGACCATCATGATCATCTAGTCTGACCTGCACATTGCAGGCCACAGAATCTCACCCATCCACTCCTGTAAGAGAACCCTAACTGCTGGCTGAGTTACTGAAGTCCTCAAATCATGGTCTAAAGACTTCAAGTTACAAAGAATTCACCATTTGCACTAGTTGCAACCTACAAGTGACCCGTACCCTATGCTGACGAGGAAGGCAAAAATCTCTTGGGCTCTCTGGCAAAATTCCTTTCCTACCCCAAATATGGCAATCAGTTAGACCCTGAGCATGTGAGCAAAACTCACATTGCGACCCATACTAGACTAATAGATCACTTTGGCTCCAGTTTTGCAAGGATTTAGATGCTTAAAGTTAAAACCTGGATAGAGAGGAAAGTGCTTTGAATTAACAGTTGCCACTATCTCATTTACAAACTGGTGTGGTTTCTTTCTACTCCATTTAGACAGCGCAATGCAAACACAACTGGCTGCTCTTCCTGCACATTTAGTTGTCCCAATGTATTCTGAAGAACATGGTTGGGCACTTGACCAAACAATTCAGAACTGGCGAATTTCTTCTGTAAGGGGGCTTATTTCAATGTTTCATACGGGCAATTGCTGTCGTCAGACTTCCAGCAGTCCTGGGAATAGGTTTGGTAAGGCTGCCAGCGGAGGCACGCAGTAGTTGCTAATGGAGTGAATGATATGGAGTGGCTGCCCTACATGTTGTAACTTGACTTCAGAAATCTTGGCCTCAGCCTTCCTAATCTTACTTAAACTCTTTATCCCTTTTTTCAAAATGGAAAAGCTCAAGTCTAAGCCTGAGGAATTTTCAGTTTCCTTTTGACTAGCAATACCTCAGATATTGGTGGGCTGTGATGGCTAGGATGCTTTCCCCTCCAACTGCATAAGAGCTATTTTAAGAGACAAACTTTTTCTCTCTACTGGGACATTGTTAATTTTTCTGGAGTATGATTCAGAGTTACCACTGCTGGCAATCCAACCATTCTTTTTGTTCTTCTCTCCTATACAGGTCTTCCAGACGGGCACTGGCCAGTTAATGTTCATGAATAAATACCATGGGCGAAAGCTTTCAGTCCAAGGATTTAAAGAAGCACTTTACCAGTTCTTTCATAATGGCAAATACCTGCGCAGGGAACTCTTTGAACCAGTTATAAAGAAATTGACTGAACTCAAATCTGTCTTAGAAAAACAGGAGTCTTACCGTTTCTATTCCAGTTCCTTGCTTATCATTTATGATGGCAAGGAGTTGCAGGAAGTGACTGTGGACTCAGACCCAGAGGACTTAGAGGATCTCTCAGAGGAGTCTTCGGATGAATCAGCTGGAGCATATGCATACAAGCCCACTGCTAGTACTGTTGATGTCCGTATGATAGACTTTGCCCACACAACCTGCAAGTACTATGGGGAAGATAGTGTGGTGCATGAGGGCCAAGACACAGGTTATGTTTTTGGACTTCAGAACTTAATAGGTATTATTAAAGAAATAAGAGACGAAAACAGCGAATAAACAGTTTGAATGCACATCAGTAGAAAGCACTATAGTGACTCTTTGTATTCCAAAATTATTGGCCACTTTCTAGTGGTAGGAATATTTACAGACTCTGTTGGATTGGTCCCATCAGAGTCAGACTTGTTCAGAGGAGGGCATTTACTTACAATGGTGCTGGACCTAGCACTGGCAAATCTTGGTATCCTTATTTATTTTAACTCTTTCTTAAACATTCCATATTTGATTATTCAAATACCTCTGTTATCCCGGTGTGTATATATTCCAATAAAGTTCTTTTTGTTCATTGTAAATGATGATGGTGTCATTGCTGGTGATTAGGAAAGAGAATCAGATTTCCCAGAGCTTCCCAGTCATATAGTACAGAAACTGAGTTTGATCACTGGATATTGAGGGGCAAATAATTGATTATCTTCTTAAATATCCAATAAATTGTTTTTATAGTAATTCAGGATCTCATTATAATAAATCTCATGGGGGTACATACCCCATTTGGATAGTTTGTACAATATTACCATAGAGATAAATTGAACCAAAGCATTAATAAGAACTTCTCAAAGGATTAACCTTCAGCTTAGTTTGAGTTCAGTCACAGCTACTGGTGGATTGCTGCACAATATGAAAACCCATCCCCTAAAGGGCTTAACATCTAATTTGAGACAAGATGCAATAAGCCAGTGTGACCCAGTGAAGGAAGATGAGGGTAACAAAGATCCCCCAGTTTCAGATTAGCTATTGCATGACCTGATGATGCCAAATCATCTTCAGTTTTTAAAAATACATAGCAGCTCTTCCCAGTTATGTACAATCAAACAATCACTGATTGGCTGATCTGTCGTATGTCACAGTAAAGGTGGATCTTAAGGAGGGATTTGAGGAAAGGGGGGGTAATGGCCTTATGGATCAATTCATGGACAGAGTCCCATGCACAAGGGGCAGCATGGAAGAAAAGGCTAAGGTGGTTGTGTGGAAGCAGTTGACATCCATGCAGGTGAAGCTGGCATTGCTGGCAGAGTAGATGAGGTGATGTGACAGACAGAGAGGACAAGTTATGAAGGACCCAGTGAAGAGATTAAACAAAGGGAGTGATGTTGGTAGAATGGGCCAGGAAAATGAACTTAGCAGTTGTATTCAAATGCATCAGAGGGGGGTGGGATGTATGTATTGGGAGAGGCCAGAGAGGAGGATGTTGCAGTAGTCAAGATAGAAGATTGGCTCTCCTGTTCTTTGGTCTCTTACTGACAGACAATTTCCAGGCAACACATTGAATCTCTGAGGGATGTTATGGTCCCCTATTCAAAGCCCACCAGTTGCTGATTTTCTTCTGACCGTACCTGTTTAAGGTCTGAGGCTGCTTAATATTCTGACAATGCTAATTCTAAGTTTATTATAGAGGTTCACTAAGTCTTTCCTGTCAACTCTTCTCATAGTTTTGGTTTCTTATAGTGGCCATCAGTTTTTGGCAGTAGTTACGCATCACTTCATGTTAAATTCCACCATGCAATTAACTTATGGAACTCACTGCTACACAGTATTATAAAGCCAAAAGCTTAACGCGGTTCAAAAAATTAGCGTTTTATACATACAATGAGAAATGATAAAAATGTGTTGGGTTTTAGGGCAAACCCTTAACTGCCTATGATTCAAGAGCAACTTCCCCTATGGGCACGTTAGTGCATCATTGTTCACTATTACATTTCTTGCATTTCCCTTTGAAGCACCTGGTACTGGCCACAGCCAGAAAAGATGCTGAATGTGATAGAGCACTGCTGGGCTGCTGTGAGAAAATGATCCAATGAGTGGAAATACCAAACTGGGAGAGGATGGGTCACTCACTGCAAAGTGTTGCTGGCTTTTCAGCTTCATTTTCAATAATGTTCTCATGTCTGTTAACAAACCAATGAAAAAGCTCTCTGCATGAAGTGCAGTCACCTGTCCTCGTGCATAATCATGCCCCTTGTGCAGATGTCGTACTCCACAGCCCAAGTTAACCTTGTCTATGCTCTTTCTGAAGTGTGCAAGGTGAAAAGGAATTGGTAATGAGTGACCTTTCAGTCTGCTTTATTACACATGGACCTTACTGTGAACAAATGTAATAGGTTCCGTCTCAAAGGAGTTCGGTCTAATATAAATCAAGCATTTAGTGACCACAGAATGAGCCATTCTGTCCTGTGCTTCACTTCAAACCAATTGAGGATCCCAGGTACTGGCTGGAGACAAAAAATGGTAGTGCACTAGTTGGGCAATTTGGGTTCAGCTTTACTTGGATTGCAATGGTCTCATTTGACCACCACATGGTCAACAGTCTGATGAAGGGAGGCTTTGGACCTAATGTAACAGAAAAGGTGCTGGTCAGAACTGGAGTACCGGTACTTTAGTGGTGGTGAAGTGGAAAGGATCTCACGTAGCACCTGCCAATAAGGAGGTAATCAGTGCTATGAATCCATCACTTTTATCAGTCTCACCTGTTTTATGGTTATATAGATAACATATCAGGATTGCAATGCAGACAAAACATAATTGGATGGGGAAATGCAGATCAATGGAACTTCCTGGACATTAAGGAATTGTGGGTGGGTGTGGGGAAGGAGAATGGAATGAATAAGGCCTGTGTCATTTTTAAAGGCAAAATTAGAATGTCCTGAGGGGAAAACGTATTCTACAGGTTTTGTTTAAAAATATATAGACAGTATATTGAGCTGGGCATCTCCCCCTTGGGATGGCTGGAAGGGGAAGACTGAATTATACTCACTTTTAATCCTAAATCGTGTTGCTGAAGGGTTAAAGGATGTAACCTAGACAAAAGGTGGAAGAGATCTGAATGACAGTATTATCTAGCCTAGCGCAAGAACGCCTCTATTTTCTCCCCTACCATCTTGTTCAGAAATTCATCTAGCAGCCGCTTATGTTTGAAGAGCTCCAGTTACATAACTGCCTCCTCAGAGCTTCCTATTGTTAAGCACGATCTATAGGTGGGAGCACAGAGTGTGATTTCAAATAATACCACAGCCCAGAAATTGTCGCTTATTGACTCCATTGTTGGGAGTCCCAGAAAAGAGGCTAAGGCTGGTACAGGTCATGGAAAGTGGGTACCCACTTCCACTCAGAGCCCCCCTGGATGAGGGCTGGGGCAGTGTGGGTGGAGCTGCCCTGTTGTACTTGTTCTGTGAATACAGAACACTTCATCCTCCAGCCTGTCAGCACAGGACTCCCCTGCAATATGCACGTTTTTGCTGGGAAGATGTGAATGAAGGTGGGGAGTGCCACCAACATGATGGTTCCAGTGGATGCAGCACCCTGAGCTGACAAATAGGCCCAGGCTTTTTTTGTTCCTTTTTTTCTCTCCCCTTGGTTATATAAGGGAATGTCCGGGGCGGGAGTCACCTTAATCCCAGCAGACAGGCACAAGTCACAGGGCCTCTTGTGCAGATACTTCAGTGATATTCCTGTCAGTGCTGCACATCTCGTTTTTTGGCAGCAGCTGGGGGTGATGTTCAGCACATGAGACAGCAGGATTTTCGTAGCCCGTAGCTTGTGCCAAAGAGCCAGCAGCAGCAAGTGCCAGGGAGCACGTGCAACAAACACATGGTGTTTCCTGTTCCGTTGCTGTGGGCTGCCATCTTCCCCCATTGATAACTGCTCCCTAGACACTCCACGAGCAGTTTCCAAGGGCATCACAAGACAGGTTAAAATTGCTCTAATCCTTTCCCTAATGCGTGAGTCACTGCAAGCATTAGCAGGGAGGCATGTGCCTTAGGAAAGAATTTTTTTTTTTTTAAAAAGGTCATTTGAATGAAAAATTCCCATCAACATGGCTGCCAAAGACACCGGACAGAAAGGGCAGGCTTAGGGAGAGGCTCCAACTGTGCATGGTGAGGGGAGGGGGGGGTCTAGTTTTGGGGAGATATTCGCTGTCCTGGCTAATTGGGTGTCCCACACTACAGATCTGGATGCACAGACCCATAGGCTTAAGGGTTGCCCCCTTAGTATCTGTGGGGCCAGGTGTACTGCTGTGAGGCGGGGGTGGGGGCATGCAAAGCTGCACAGGCATAGACTAGCTGAAAAGGGAGAGTGTGAAGATAGCTGGTCCAGATGTGCAGAGCAGGAGATTCTCTGTTCCACAGCAGAGAGAACTGCATGCCCTGATGAGGCTTCTCGTATGACCTGTGGGTCTAGGAAGGTGGCATGAGGACTTTGAAAAGTGACAATTGTGATGGTCTCTGACTCTGCTCCAGCAGCTGTTGTGCTGGCTAGGGGTGCCTCTCGCCTCACACTCAGAAACATGTAGCCCACTGAGGAGTTGGGAGGTTCTGTACAATCTCTCTCAGCAATAGGGCACAAAGGAATGATGGGTATTGGTTGCTGATGCAGGAAATCCTGTTGCTCAGTAATTTTATAGTGTAAATCTCTCTCTCTCTCTCTCTTTGTTGGAATCGATCTCAAACACCTGAGCTAGCATGAGGGATGTCTGCTCTGGGGACAGCAGCTGCTCCATGCCACTAGCTGCAACCCTGGCAGTTAGGCATGCACTGCCTGGCAGATCATGTGCTAGCATTGGATGCATTTGTACCAGGCATTTTCCATTCCTGTGCTGCACTGAGGAAATCCTACCAATGAGTAAACACATTTACCCACTTAGAGCGCTCTCCCTCTCTCCATAGCAGATAAAGCAGCTGTTTGGCTGCTGATTATGGTACTTTGTACACTTCAGTTCCGTATTTCCCTTGGCCGTTTCTTGCCCAGGTTGCGTAAAAGGGAAGAGTCAACAAATACCTGGCCCTACATGTTCAGGATCCAGACAAGGGAGGTGACGTGGCCACAGAAAAGCTGATTGTCTCCAAAAATCTGCCTGAGCAGCATGGACACTGGTGATAGCGCTGCTGAGAGACTTACGGATAGTCACTGATACGAGTAAGTCTTCTCACACACCTGGAGGTGGGTAAAGATAGCGAGACCGTGGCAGAGAGCTTCGATGAATTGACCAAGATTACAGTGGAAATTGGTGTATGGAGCTCAGCAGCTTTTGGCTTCCAGCCCTGAGTTCAGACCAGGCGGCCGCTCTTCTGAATCCTATTTAAGCTGATAATTTCTTGGGTTTGTTTTACATTTGGTGACGCAGAGTAGGATTTTCAAAGCACATGGGTGACTTGAAGCACAAGTCCCAGTGGAGGTCCTGGGGATGTGTGCTCCTAAGTCACTTTGGGTATGACTGCATTGCAATGTAAGCCCAGGGTTCCAAATCAGGTTCAAGCCAACCCCTCGCTCCCCTTCTGTCTACACATGAATTACACTAACCCAGGGCTCACATCCAGGGTCCCACAGTCAGAGTTTTCCACTAGCTCAGACCTCAGACTGGCGCCTCCCCGCATCCTCCCGCCAGACTCAGCCCTCGGATCAGAGCCTCCCTCCATCCTCCCGCCAGACTCAGCCCTTGGATCAGAGCCTCCCCCCATCCTCCTGCCAGACTCAGCCCTCGGACCAGCGCCCCGCTCAGGCTCAGCTCTTCGTTTGGAGCCTCCCAGAGGCTAAGTTGGATTTGGCTCTCAGGGCGTGGTCATTTGGGATGTTTCTTTCTTAGCACAGTGGAGGTGGTTTGGCTGGCGATGAGCTAGAGGAGACCCCCCCCCCCCCCCGATTCTGTCTCTCACTTCAGGACAGTTCTGAACTGCTGGCTGGTTGGTGGGGTTCTGACACTCCAGGGACTGCACCTGAGTCATGTGCTCTCCACCTTTCCAAGTTGTTTTTTCTCATGCTTCTAAGTTTTGTGGCTATAATATCAGCCATGAAATCAGAGCTGGGAAAGCCCCCTTGGTCCTAGTCTTTCCCCTGGTGACACCTCCCAGGGGCCAGTACTCTGTGTTCTTCAGGGCTCTCTTTTATCTGATCCCAGTAATGGAACTTCCCTTAGGGAGCCTGGTAGATTCTCCCCTCTGATGCCCTTAACAGCCATTGAATGAGACTTTTTCTTGCCTGCGAGTATGTGTCTGGGCAGGCGTGGAAGGGTTGTAATATTTGTGCACACTGCTGTGAGCTAAACTTAGACCCCGCTTGGCAACTGCTGGTGGTGCTAAGCCCTTGGGCACATAGCTGACCCTGGCTTGGAGCCCTGAGCTCCCTGACTGGTATTTAACCTTTTGCAGAGGCAGGAAGAGTGGGAAATCCCCCTCCTCCCGTAACTTCCTCCTCACGCCCCAGCACACAGCTTGCTGGAGGCCGGAGCTGAAGCCAGAACCCCCAGCCGGCTGCTGCAGTTTCTGGGGCTGGATTGAATTCCCGGAGGAAGAGCAGGCTCCTGAGAGCAGCCAAGCAAGTGCAGGGCAATGTGTCATCAGCTAATTAGCTGGGGCCTGCTGTGCCTCAGACACGTGGAACCCTCACAGCTGCTGGGCAAGTCACGTCCCCTGCTGCAGCATCTGTGTCCTATGTTAGAAGACTGAGGGAAGGGCAGGCAAATGGGGGCTCTGAGGCCCCCCAGCCCCAAGGGGAGCGCTGTGCTCCACCTCTCTGGGGCGACGGGGCAGACAGTGCGCGTGAACCAAAGGCTGCGCTGCACTTTTCCGTCAGGGGAAATGTCTGCCAGACATCATTTAATCTGAGCAAATGCAGGCCCAGGAAGCGAGGACCCGGCTTCCCCGGGGGGGAGAATGCAGGCAGCTCTAGCTCAGGAGCAGAAAAAACAGGGCGAAAATGGCTCACTGAGGTCAGTGAAGCCAAGGCTGGCTGTGAGCACAGCCGCTTTCCTGGGCTGGGCAAGGGGGACAGAGGGAGAAGCGCTCGCAGCCACATCTCCCACTGCTGGAGCTTGGAAGCCTGCTTGAGCTGGAGGCCCCAGCGTGTCAGGCCACAGTGAGGGCTTGGCTTTCCATGGGGTGTGGGAGGGGAATGGAGGCAGCGCAGGCAGCAGGGATGGAGGAGTGCAAGGGGCTGGGCGTGGTCATGCCCCTTGTCCAGGTTAAGCTGTACTGAAGGGGTGCGGGTCGCATGGGACAGCCTGGGGAGAGTGTCTGAACACCCAGGGCTGAGTATCCAGCGGCTGAGGAAAGATGTTAAAGTGTAGTTCTCCTCTGACTGGGCCCTTCTTACTCAGGCACCATTCTGCTGGGCTCAGAGCCTTTCTCCTCCCCCCTCCTTCCTAGTGCTATCAGGGTCAGAGCCATTCCCTCCGCCCTGGTAGCTACCGAGCTCAGAGCCACTGCCCCCGACTTCCATGCACTGTTGGACTCAGAGCCGGTGCCTGGGGTGCTGCTAGGCTCAGAGCCACTGCCCCTGGGCACTATGGAGTCCCGTTTGTTACTGTAGAGATTAACGTGAGTTTTCAGTCCCTCTAGGTCTGCAGAGCCAGCTGAGCTCCAGGGAAGGGAGCTGGAATCGATTCCTCCTTGTGCATTGTCAGCAGAATCCCAGAGCCAGTCCCTTACAGCGGTGCAAACCCACAGGCTGAAATGTCCTGCACAGGGGCAGCTGAAGGTGGAGCAGCTCTGAACCCGGTAACTGGGCCTGCAGGATCTTTACTGCTGCGCTGGTGCTCAGGTAGGGGCTTATACTTTGCTGTGAATGTGGCAAGATCCAAGCTCCTCCTGATCCCTGGAGATTAGTGGGCCTGGCTGTGGATTGGGGGAGACAATGCTGCCCTGGAGTTGCCTATTCTTATGCTCAGTGCAGCCCACAATCAGCTTTAGATTCTGCTGGGCTCCAAGCCATCCAGCTCTAGTCTGTTCAAGTGCATAAGGACATTTTAATTAATAAAAAAAGGATCAAGACTTTCCAGCCAAAGGGATTTAATTAACCTCCTCTGGTGAAATGATGGCTACGTGAAAGCACCAGCCTGCTGCGGGTCTTGGAAAATTCCTTTCAGTTCATCTAGTCTGTTCCATGCCTTGGCCAATGCAGGATCCCAGAGCTCTGCATCCACTAGCAGGGGCATTGCAGTGCTGGCCTGTTGGGCTTTTCAGCTAGCAGCTAAGATCCTAGCTGCTTGTTCCAGTCAAACGGTGCTGGACAGGTTTCTGGGCCCTCCCTCCGGCTAGCTGTCAAAGCCACTCCAGTTATATAAACTAAAGCAACACCTGTGCTGACAGGTGAGTGCCGTCAAAACAAACACTGGCAGCTGGTTGCCTTTCCCTGTGAACAGAGACAAGAGATGCTGGAACACTGGGACTGGGTGTCGCAGCGCTTGGCTGCAGAAAGGTATCTTGGATCCTCTTTCCGGTTTCACTGGTAAGCAATAGGAGTGACGGGAATAAGAATGTCTCTGTGATAGCTCGAGGCCTGGCCGAGAAAGAGGCAGAGGAGGAGGAGACCGATGCTGGCAGGGTAGGAGTCACCTATGGTCCTGAAATTGGTGCTTCACTGAATGCAGCTCCATTGATAGAATGTCCATCCACACAAGCACTCCAGCTGCCTTCACCGTACGTAGCCTAAATCATTGTCATCATCCAGATCCACCTTCCTAGCGCCGTGTGAGCCAGCCTTCTGCTTCATTCCTATTCTTGGCATCACAGTCAAGTATCCTTCACCCTCCTCTCCATCAAGCCCCCTCTCCTCCTCTCTATCCTCTTTCCCACTGCTCCCCACCTATCAACCTCCCTTCTCATTTGCCTCCTATGCCCTGTTCCTATACCACATCCTCCCTCAATGTTCTGACCTTTCCCAATCCTCCTCCTTTTGCATTGCACGGCATCATAGAAGATATATAGAAAAGATACCTGGTCAGTTTGTCCTGCAGACCAACCCTCTGCAAGTTCAGGACATGGTCCACCTCTCCCACCACCCCGAGACGATATCAGGCACGGCAATGACAGTGTGTGTGTCCAGGAAGGTCCGTAGTAGGGATATGTTACATGTACCATTGTCCCCATTACCCTTCTCCTGCCATGACTAACCCAATGAAGCATATCCAGTCCTTGGAATTTCACAGGTTATGTGTTAGCTGATTGCTCCAGTACCATTTTCCAAATAGTCTCTGCTGTGGTTTTGTTGCATGTCCCCTGAGGTTCTGTTTGCTGGCTGGAGTAGCTGTCTCAGGTGGGAACATTGCTAACTCTCCCAGTAGCCTTGGAATCCTGGATTGTGGTACAGTAAGTACGTTCCTAGCAGCTTCCCTGGCTTCATGTCTGGCTACTCAGGGAGTTTTACTGAGTTCCTCTTTGCTGTGCTCTCGACAGTGGTCTGTGCTGGTGACACTATGGCCCGTAGGAACTGGAACCCACCCAGAGTTGCTATTTTGGGTGGTGGCTTACTCAGAAGTGTCACATCAGGAAGTATTAACACTTCCTGTTTACTGGCTTCCCTCAGCTCTTCAACAAGGTATGCACAGGCCCGGAGGGGACTCAGGTGTGTGAACCCCTCTGTCATTTCTCAGCATCATGGTCTGAGCTGGTTGAATAAACCATCCACCTCTGCTTTGCTATGAGAAATCATTTGTGCTGCCCTAATCTGGATGGGTCCAGCATGCAATGGGTGATGCCACCGGGCACATTCAGGGCAGCAGTACCAGGACAGCCTGTGTAATTCAGCCAAGGTTAAAGAGATTCTCAACAGCTCAGGCCTGGATCTCTTTGCCTGCTGGTTGCTTTATCCTCCTGCCCTTTCTCTTCCTGGCAGCTCTCATTCACAGAAGCCTCCTCCTGGCCTGCATGCTGTCTGCCTCTTTCAATTGTCCCCCGCTGCTTCCTGGCTGCTCGTGCAACACTCTGTCCCTCTCTCGTTTAGAGGCTTTAGTATGTAAGTGGGTCAGCCTGAAGCCAAAACTGGACCAGGAGGAGGCTTCTGTGAATCGCCACAGACTGTCTGGACAGACAGGAAATACAGTCACTTACTTTTCCCAGAAATTTAGTTCCATTTTGATCATGAGTCACAGGCCGATTGCAAGGTGATGCATGCACAGTGTGAAGGTGCTTGCCTGGGACGTGTTCTGGAGCTGCTGTTCTCATTTGTAGGGGCATGAGATTGGATCCTGGTATTTCTGTGATTGGATCCTGGTATTTCAGCCATAGTGTAGCATTTGCATAAGCTGTAAAGATGACAGCCCTGATTCTTGCTTACTGAGTGCAGGAACCAGAGGGCAAAGAGCGGTGGGAAAGGTGACTCGAAGCCCCTCCTGCTCTCTGGGATGGAACCAAGGGCTAAGAGGAGACTAAACAGAGAAAGGTCTGAAACAAGGGACTCAGGCAGTTTAGGTCTTTGTCATCTTCCTGCCTCCCACCTGGGCATCATGCCTGATGCCTCCAGCCTGTCGGCTGCCATGGAAAGGTCTGGTGGCTGCAGGGGGCTGTTCATTCCTGCCTGCAGTTTCAGCTGCTGGGTGAAGCGTAAGGCAGCAGACTCAGCCTCTGTCTCTCCTTCCTCTTCCGGGGGCCCTGTGGCCCCAGGGAGACTGACCCATTAGTGGGGATGTCTGTGTCTGACGTGTTCTCACAGCCCAACCTGGCTTCCCTAGATTTATTCTCTGTCCAGGTTTGGCAGCCACAGCTTGGCAACCTCCTCATCAGCCAGAAGAGTGCGGGAGGCTAACCAAGCTGACTGCTGAGCTGTAGCGTGGTCTAGTGGTTAGGGCAGGGGAGTGGGAGCCAGAAGCTTGTTGGTTCTAGCCCAATCTGTGCTGAACAATACAGTGTTTAATGCCATAGAAAACCCTATACATAAATCAGTTGACCTGAGGCAAGTCACTCAGCTTCTCAGTGTCCCCAGCTATAAAGTGGGGGCCAGGATACTTACCTGCCCCCCGTGTGGAGAACATATTCATAAATGGCTGTACAGTGCTCTATAGGAGCTTAACTTTGCTGTTGACCTCTACCCAGCTCCCCTCCCCCCAACGTGGACAGAGGAAATTGCTTATAGCTCTGTGATGTGTATTTGATCCATGGGAAATGACTGATCATCCTCATCCCTGGGCCTGGTGACAGCAGCTGGTGTCTCTGGCAGAATCTAACAGAGGAACAGAGTTCCCTTTGCCCATCACTGAAATGCAGCAGTGTCTGGGGTGGAATAAGATACCTGGTCCATAGCAAACAGGACCACAGTACAGCCATGTGGGACAGGAAGTAAAGGAACCTGCAGGGGCATTCTAGGTTGGCTGATTATTTCCTGAGGTGGTTTGATTTGCCCAGGACTCTGGAGCTAGCACCGGATTGTCACAAACAGTGCAAGGGGCTCTTTAATGCCCACAAAGGGTCAGAGCGTAGAAGTACAGCTCGTCCTGCCTCCACACTGGGCTCAGGAATGACTCGATGGGAAGAGCGCCCACTACTGAATCACTAACATCATTCCCTGACATGATTGGCTGCTCCCTGGGGGACTTCATTCCGAGGGCTGACCAGGCCTCGTCCTGCTTAGCAGGTGGGTTAGCAACACACGGTGGGGTGGCTGCAGCAGGCAGGAATGGGCTGATGTGCTGCAAAGGATGGGAGTGAAGAAGAGGCAGCTGCAATCCTCTACACTACCTGAGCTGCTTTGGCTCCTGCCGGACCCTGCTGCACTGTGCTCCCAGGGGAAGGAAAGGAGCTGGCCTTACATGAGTCGGGGCTCTGTGATGTTATTCAAACATCCACTGGGGTTATTTTGAACAGCTGACGTCACAACCGGAGAGGAAAAACAGACAATTAGGTCTCATACAATGAGAGCAAAGTATTTCCTCCTGCGCTGAGCGGGAGCATCACAGCAGGGCATAGCCCTGAGGTCCTCAGTCCACCAGGAGCTCTGTGTGTCTCTGCGCTCTGTGGGAAAATGTACAGGAATCTGCTGAGTCAGCCTAGATGAAGCCCCAGATTGGGCCAGCTGGGGTGGGGACGGCCGGGGGCTGCCATCCACAGCTCCTGACTCTCCCACTCCAGAGAGCCAGCTCCTTTCCCTGCCCCCTCACTTCCCACCAGGGCCTGAGGTGAGAGCCTTGGCCTGCTGCCATGGTCTCTGTCCCACAGGCCGGGGTGTGGTGTGTTTGCGATGCACAGCAACGTGCCCGCCAGAGCTATTGAATAGCAGGCACGGCGGCTGCTTGCGTGTTAGTCTCTGAGGGGCAGGTTTCACTCTCTGTCATCCTGACACAAACTCCTCCTGCCACTCACTACAGGATGTGGATTTCAGGCAGGGCTAGGAGAGTTTGCGTGAGGAGATGGCGGCGCTGTGTGCTTTGGTAATCGGCAAAGTGGAGCCACCAGATCACGCGGCTTCCTCTGGCACTTGCCTCTGCTCCGCCGGAAGAGCAGACTCCTCAGTACAGCCAGTTTAGGAGGACTCGTCTATTCATTATTATTACATATGATTTATGGGATACTTTACAGCCATTAGGGCCTTGACTTTTAGACCATTCAGTGGAATTTGCACGTGCAGTGACCACGTGGCCATGTGCAGCCACAGTATGTTAGAGTAGATTTTTTGGTTGCAGTAATGTGCACACCCAGTTCCAAAAAGTGGAGCCTAACTTCTGTCTTCTCAAAACACTAGCATTCCAGTGGCAGACCCCCCGCTGCTCCATTGGCATCTGGGTACAAGCCCCTACGGTCTGAAGGCAGAAGTGCGGCCACTGCAGAGATGTGCCCTACAGTGAGCAGCTGATGGGGAAGGTGGCATCCCTGGAGCTGGAATGGTGCTGGGAGCAGGTGCATTTTTAGCAGGAGTTTGAAGGGGGAAAGGACCTGGTGAGTGGGTGGTTCTTTGCAGCATGGGGGCAGCACCCAAGAAGGTGTGAAGCTGGGTATGAGGGAGGCAGACAGAGATCCAGGGGAAGGTGTTGTTAACCCTTCAAATGCTACCCAATTTCCTGGACACTGGAGCAGAATCTGCAGAAGGGTTTGCTGCAGGGGGCTGGCGAGGGCTCTTTCCCAGACTTGGGATACATGGAAACCAGCAGCTACGAGGGAGAAGTCTGGCCACTTGCTTGGGAATGCAGGGCTGGTGCACTGGGAAGAGAATGGGGCTTATCCCTGGGGCTAGGGAGGTACCAGGAGGGGTTGGCAGCTGCATCCATCTGTGGAGTCATTTATCCGTCTATGGCACACCAAGGGTTATGGACCTTGCCAGAGTGGTTTCTGCACAGGTAGTTGCTGTGGTATGTCTCCTCCTGCTCCCCCATTAGTCCTGGGGTGTCTGGCTCCCCTGCATTAGTCCTGAGGCCGGATTTACTGGGTTGGTTGGCTCCATTCTCTGCTCAATTCGGGCTCCTCTGATGTAGGTTCAGCCGAGAGCCAATGTCTGTGCTATGTCTCCTCGCCTCCCCTGGCCAGATGCCAACCTCTCTGTCTCAGTGGAGGAGCAATGCCCTTCACTGGCTCAGCAGAGCAGCCCAATAGGCCCCTCTCCCTGTAGGCCTGAGAGCTGGCAGCTCAAAGGGTCCTTTCAGGGGAGGGCAAAGATCTCCTGGCCCAGATGGTACCGACCTCCACACCCCCAGCCTGTGCCCACAGCGGTGACGCAGGCCGAGCAGAGCCACAATGCAGGGGTTTGTATGGCACACAATGGAGAGAGACAGAGCCAAGGGACTCGCTGAGCAGAACAGGCTAGGACTGAGCCACTGGGGAGGGGACCAGAGAGATGCTACCGAGAACATTTTGGCCTTTCGTATGCTGCCCTTTCCTCTCCCACCATTCAGTGCAATATCAACCTCCCCCCCCCCCCCAATGCAGCAGCCCTCCGCCTACACATGTGAATGACCCCACCTCAGTGCACCGAGGACACGAATACCCTGTCACCAACCCCCCTCCCCCACTGAATGCAGCCCCCTGTCCCTGACAGACCCTTTTCACCGGCCTCCCCCCGGCCCACGCAGGGCCTTGTCTGGCTCAGGCAGCTCCCAGCCGCAGTCCCTGTTTGCCTGCGCTCTGCAGGTTTAGTATGGACAGGCATGAGAGTGGCAGCCTGGCGACAAGCTGCGCCCAGGAAAGGCCTGTGGCAGCCGGGGCTGCCCTGCTTATCTGCTAAGCTGGCTCCAGCTGGATGCCCTGAGCGAAGCCAACCATAAACTTCACACTGCAGAGAGACCCGAAAGGTTAAACCTCTTGAGCTCGACTAGCCTGGAGACACCTGCTGCCCCACATTGGACCCCACATGCCCCTGCTTCAGCGTACCCTAGGGCCCCCGCCTATGCCTCAGTGCTCCCCAGAGATCCCACAGGTTCCCACCTCACTCCCCTCGGGACCTGAGCCTCTCAGACCCTGCATCTGGGGACCCCGCAGCCTGTGACTCCTCCACATGAAAAGTGGGTATTTCCTGGCCCGGCCCTAGAGGTGTTTTGTTTAGGGAGGTGCTGTTGGGGTGTTTGCCAGGCACATGCCCATGCTCAGAGCTGGGTCGGCTTGTTCCCCTGAGGCTGGCATCCCCGCAGTGCTCAGAGGCGCACACGAGCTGGGCATGGTGACCCAGCTCTAGCATCCTTCTGGGCGTATGGACACAGTGAGACTGCTGCAGGGAGCTTATAGATTAGAACAGAGAGGACAAGTAAACATCTTGCGTCCTGGGATCTGGGCTAAGAATAGGCAGCTGGGTGAAGCCACCTTCCTTGGATTGTATGGTAATGAGCGTTATGTAACCCTTCTGCCCTAAGCTGCGTCTTTGTCAGGTCTGAGCGGGATTCCAGTGCAGGCAATGACATGCAGGGAGCAACAGCTGAGATCTGTAGGCGTCTTATGATCCTATTCTATTCCCAGCATGGCCTAGCCAGGTGACTGGCCAACTCAGGGGTCCTGCCCCAGGGTGGTGAATGGGTTTTATTTACCAGTATGCGTCTTTCTTACCTAAACACATTAGGCTGTTACTGCACCAACTCCTACGGACTAGTCAAGGGCAAGTGTGGGCAGCGTTTGGCTGAGAGACCCTAGGGAAGCACAGTGAGGAGTGAGCCGTTAGCTGACGTTGGTTCAGCATAGACTCAGACGGGAGCTCTGCTGCTGGCTGTCCCAGCTGCTGGGATTTTTACAGTCCCGCATTGCATTATGACAACATAAACACCACCCACAGTTTCACTTGGTTATGGGTGGGCTACTACTTCATCTCTCATCCAGAACTACTGAGTATGTTGTGAGGTTAAACAGCTGGGCAGTACCCAGAGGTGGCTGCATTTCAATGGTGGGTAAAGCGGTAGAGCTAAGGCCAGAGTCTGATCTAATTTCCTCCAGTGTAAAACCAGAGAAACACTACTGACGTGTGTGGTGAAGCGGGGCTCAGGCGCCGGCCCTCTGGGAAGGTTGTGGCGTGCTTTGGGAAGTTGGCTTGATGGGGGCCTTGTGCATGTCAGCCAGTCAATATGATTTTCTTTTCCTTTGTGTTGCCTGGTCGTGATGCTGCAGGGGATGCACAGGGGGCATGGTGCTCTAGGGCTCTCTGTAAGTGTCTATTTAACCCAGTACTTACATGGCCCCAGCACTGTAGCAGCTGTGCACCTCACAGACAGTCATGCCTCTCTCCTCACAGCACCCTGTGCAGCAGGGAAGTGCTGTTACCTTTGTTTACAGATGGGGAAAGCAAGGCACAGATGGCCCATATTGTTGGAGCCCTGCTGTTTTTTTATACTAGCTCTGTAGGCGTAAAAGACCTGCTATATGGGCCCCGCTGGGATGCCCTGGCATAGACAGAGCCCCCAATAGGTGCACAGCCAGCATAGTCAGCTCTGTGCCCGCCCTTGCATGAGCCCTCAGCAGAGTGGGTGGGCTGAGGACATTGTTCAGAGTAGGGAGGTGTGGCAGGCCATTCCTATGACCCTGCTTTTCCCAGCTGCTGGAACAGCCCATAGCATCATAGGGGCTCTGTGGGCAGCTGGGTGCAGGTTAGGACAAGCCCTCAGGCTGCGCTAACTTACCCTGCGGGCAAAGGGGCCTTCAGCAGCCCCTGACTAGGGAAGGCACAAAAGTGGGATTAAAAACCACCTTTACTCCCCTCCTCCACATCCTGTGCTGAGCAGGCAGGACTGCGACTCAGAGATCATGTGGCTTGCCCAGGGTCACATGGAATTCCCACCCAGGTCTCCTGAGCCCCAGACCCAGACCATTCGGGGCACCAGCCCTCCTGCCACTGAGGAGTTGATGCTGTCCGGGGGGAGGTGGCTGTGGTGACTGGTGCTGTCCGAGAGGTGAAGCAGTTTGCGTCAGGTAGGAATGCAATGTAGCCTGAAACACAACAGCTCTGCTGATGCTGCCCAGGAACCCAGCTTACAAATCACAAGATGATTTTTCTGTCTGCCGAAGCCATGAATTTCTCTGAGACTGAAAACTCCAGCTCGGTTCTTTCTGCTTCTGACGTCCCCTTTGTGGGATGAGCTGCTAACTGGGGTGCAGATGTGCAAGGCAGAGGGGATTCCAGCTTGCTGTCCCCTCATGGGATCAACTGCTGCAGGGCTAATGGGGCTGAGAATTATGTGTTAGTAGGATCAGTGGATCTAATGGGGTAGGGCTGGGGGGTGGCTCACAAGAGGCACACAAGCTGAGTAAGGAGCCATTTTTCCAACCTAGTCACCTCTCCGAACAATAAACCCACTGGAAGGTGGCATAGCCCACAGTGTCAAAGTCAGGACACAGAGATTTTAGTCTTGGTTCTTCCACTGACCCAACATATGACTGACAGAGGGTGTCAGGAGCTAGGACCTGTTAGCTCCAACCCAGGAGTACTCAAGTGTTGGAGCCTGTCTCTGAGTGGGAGGGAACTGGGTGTGGGCACGCCCTGGGCCTTGGCAGCAGTCTGAACCTCATGTGTGCCTGCTGTTCTGAGGGTGCAGAGGGGAGGGGATGCCGCACATTCCCAGGAATCTTTGATCAAAGTATTTTCCATTTCTGTCTCAGTTTTTCTACCTGTAAAATGGGGCTAATGCTACCCCGCTTCTGTAAAGTGCTTTGAGACCTAGGGAGAGAAAATACTATGCTAAGTATTATCATTACCAATCCATTGACTGAAGCAGGGGGTGCTTGTTGTGGGTTGGGGGGTGCAGAGGGGTTATTTGGGACTGAAGCAGAATGGGGGATATTTGTGTAGGAAGCAGAGCAGGGGGATGGCTTGGGGGGGCAGTGGGGACAGCTGGGTTGGGGAGGGTGTCTTGAGATGGGGCAGCAGTGGATAGGGGTAGTGGGAATAGGAGCCAGCAGTTGCAGAGAGTCTCAGATCTGGGCAGACCTGGAGAGGGGATTGGAGTTTCCTCCCAGAGCTGACAGCAACAAAACCATAAAGCCAAAGCACTCAGCTGCATTAACTCGTGTCCTGGGCGCATGAGGCGAGAGCAGCTCCGGCTGCTGAGGACACAGACATTGTCTGCAGCTGCTGCCTTGTTACCAAGTGACTGTCTCAGGAGCAGAAGAATCTGCCCAGAGCAGCTCAGCAGAAATTCAAAGGCCCCTTTCTCCTGGGGGACACAAGGCTGGGAGAACCTGGCTGCTTGTTTCCCATCCATTCACTCTGGCTGGGGTGGGAGACGCTGACTGGAGCTGCAGGAATCTGATCGCTAGGTTGTTATTAAAAAGAGCAGACGGCCCAGGGTCTCTGGAGCCCTGTAAGAACTTCCCCCAGACATGGAAAGCTTCAGTGGTTCTGACCTTGATGCTGGAACCACAGAGTCTCTCTCTCTTAGGCTGTGTGCAAGATACTGGGGCAGATTCTCCGCTGGTGTAATTCCCCTGCCGTTAGTGGGGCTGCTCCTGGGATGAATTTGGCCCATTTCTGTGTGTGGGCTGAGGAGGGGGAATCTCCTTTTCATTCACCCCACTAGACCATCTGTGTGGGAATTGGAATCATTGTATAGCCTCTGGCCATTTGAAGGCTGTTCATGCCCCTGAATCTCCCAGGCACCCTTAGCTGAGCTCTCCCCTCAAGCCAGCAGCTGTGCCGAGGTACCAGACCCTTTCCTGGATGTTAATGACTAGGGAACCCTAATGTCCCATGTCTCAGGACAGCTGGGACCAAGCCTGGTTGTTTTCATTTTGCAACGTGACTGTGGGAGAGGTTCCTTCCATGCTGTTCCGTTCAAGCAGCGAGCCCAGCCCAGTGCAGATGTATTGCAGAGACTGGAGCACCTGGATCCAGGGAGGGATGCAGAGAAGGAATCTCTCGGGCCAGAGGCAGTCTGCCTGGCTCGGCGGTCTGCCTGGCTCACCAGTCTGTCTCTCGTGGCAAGCCTTGTGCTTCACTAACACTTTCCTCTGCCCTGCATGGCTGGCCTGTTCGCCATTCGAATAACCACATGTACAGTACAGTGCAGTGTCACTGGTGCCCACATACCAGGCCGGTTATTTAGCTTTGGGCATCCAGACTGGCCCATCAGCAGCCTGTTTCTTTCGGCACACGGGGCTTGGCGGTGTACACCCTGGTCAGTGAGGGTTTTGGGTAGAAGGTCCAGCTGGAAGCATTCCTCTGGGCTTCTTTTTCCCTTGCTAGTGGCTGCGGGGGATGTGACAGGTTGTGGCAGGGCCAGCGGGAGCCAGTGCTGATCTGACTGACCTGTCATGGAATCAATTGCTTGATGGCACTTGCTCTGTGCCTGCGGGGTGGAACCGCTCTGTCTCTGGAGACCTCTCTGAGCTGTGGCTCAGACGGGCTTGCAGCTGAGGCCCAGGGCTGGTAGTCAGGATTCCTGATTCTGGTCCCAGCTCTGTCACTGACTGGGTACAAGTAACTTTAGCAGCAGTTGCCACTGGTGCTGCTAACTACAGAAGGTGCAGGGCAATGGTGAATTTCATGCTCTGTGCTCAAGCTCCTCTGTCTCTGAAATGAGGGTAAAGCTGACCTGCTATCACAGATCCTCAGGATCTATCCTACGCCCCCAGCTTTTACACAGCCCCTGGGAGGAGCCCCTTCTTGGAGGGTCCCACCCTTCCTTCAGGGTAGGCGCTGCTGCTTCACCACCTCCAAGACTGAGCTCCAGGGCTCTAGCACTCCCGTTTCACACCATGAGCTCTGTCCAGCTGTCCAGGGCACCTCAGCAAGTATTTGAGTGGCACCAGGCAGTGTTTTCAAAACAGAGCAGGGTTGGTGGTCAACTGGAACTTAGCAGAGAAGAAAATAAAGCACAGAGAAACAAAGGTTAAGACATAGTCCATCTGGCCAAGCCAGTGCAATTAGCCGGCCAAGCTGCTATGGACTCCATTCGGGCTCTGTCTCCCTGTCTTTTTATTAGACCCAGCTGAGAGCAGTTGAGCCTTCCCAGAAGCCAGCTCTTATCCCCTTACTGTCACCTCTCAGGCCTTTGTCTTCTGGCAGAGCCATGCTGAGTTCACATCCCCTGCCTGCCGCAGCTTCCCTCTGTTAAGTGTTCCTTGTACAGTACCTGGGGCTTCTATTGTCTCGGTGGGTCCTCTGTTGATTTGGGTCTGTTTCAGCCATTCGTTCCACCCAGACAGCGAGGTGACACACACACCTCACGTCTCCTGCACTGCCCCAAGAGCAGTCTTAACCCTTTGCCTTCACTGGGTAGCCATGTAAAATACAGAGGGAAACAGAGGCACTCATAGGTGTGATGACACTATTACAGCACATTCCTGCTTTGTCACACTGCGTTGCAGGGAACTGTGAGGATTGATTAATGTCTGATTGTAAAGTGTTATCAGATCCTTGTTTGGAAGGGGCTGTGGGAACCTTGCAGATGATGCGTGTGAAATGGGGGGCTGGATGCTTCGAACTCGATTTCGTGGTGCAGCATATCTTGTCCCTGTATCACAGGCTTTGCAGGAGCCCTAGGCTTTGCTGTGCAGAGTGGGGTGCAGGAAGCTAGCATCACCACAGGTCACAGGGGTGCAGGGCTGGCAGCATTGGGAAGTCGCCTGTAGAGCATCCTCCCCTGCACCATGGAGGCCGTGCAGCATGAAACATGGTCAGTGCAGGCTGAGGAGCGGGTATGTCTGCTGATTCAGTTTGTTCCTTGAGCTTCTGTGGAGCTCCAGCCACCAACCAAAGCTGCTTTAATTAAGGAGGTGGGAGGGTGATGGTGGATCACCCTAGAGCACAGCAGCCTGGGATCACAATATTGGGGTCTGTCTATCATGGACAGGGCAGAGGGGTGGCTCAGTTTTTGAGTTCTGGATGAGGAACCTTGTGCAGCATGTGACACCCTGGGCTGCCTGATTCGAATGCCCAGGACAGAGAGAGACCTCCCTCCACTGACACAAACCAAGGTTGGTAATGTTGGGTCTGCCAGCAGTGGCCCAATGTGTCCCATACTCACTGCAGTCCTGGGCAGCAGAGAGGACAGCCTGGCTCTTGGGTCCCCTGCCTTGGCTCAGCCCAGGCCCTAGCCCTGGCGCGTGCTAAGTGTTAAATATTTCCTGAGTTAATATGTTACAGTTTATAGTCCCGTCCCTTCCCCCCCTCCCGCCGTCCCCAGGACCTGGGGCTATTTACCTGTGTAGGAGTCATTCCCTGGCTGAGCAGCTCAAAGAAACCCTGAGCGCTCACTCCCTGGCATATATGACAGGGAGAGAGGTGTGACCCAGCGGAAGTGCGCACATCCCAGGGTAAACAGGACGCAGTCGTGACACACAGCTCGCTGTGCGTTTCAGTCTAGGCAGCCGAGAGCCTTAACTGAGGGAGTCCCGGGAGCACTGCAAGGAAGGGGACAGCTCCCCAGGGTGGGTCAAAGTGCCCTGCACATGTGACTCTTCCCAGCAAAGGAAGAGGGGACCCAGTCATTGACTCTGGAACAGGAAGCTCCACTGCACCAGCAAGTAAAGGATCTAGATGTGTCTGGTTTGTGCTGGTGATGGGCATGAACCAGGAGGAGAAAACAGTACATGCCATAACTCAACCGGACGCCAGCTGGGGCCCAAGGCAATGGCTCAACCCTAGCCAGACGGAGGAGAGGGACTGGCCCATTCAGCTCCTTAGGTAGCAGTGCCGGCACAATGGACCTCAGAGCAGGAACTGGCAGTGCATGGCGCTGAATGGAGGCCAGCAGAGCAGCTGCACCATGATGCCAAACAGCACTACGCTCCCTGGGGCTGCGTTAACTTATACACCCCAGCACCACTCCACGCTGGGCACTGTGCAGGGCAGTGTAACAGGCTACATTTGCTCTCTGACTTGCCTGGGATCGTGTCTCTGCCTTTCCAGCCACTTGCAGCAGCACAACTCACAGACCAATTAGGCCCAAAATGTGTGTTTCAAACATAAAAACAATTATATAATCTGCCCTATGGTCCCCCTGCCAGGGCAAAGACACTGTGTTTCCAGACCCTTTTATTCCCTTCCACAGGCTCTCACTCCCCCCGCTTCCCAGTCCAACTCTGCCAAAAGCTTTCTCTTGGACTAGTTTCTTCTTCTCCCCTCCTCGATGTTCCTGTAACTCGTACTCCAGCACCGGCACTAATCATCCTATTTGTATGCCTGGCTGGAGGGGAATTCCCATACTCCCATGGAGCTGCACTTGGATGCTAGGTAAGTCTGTTCTCCGCTGCACCAGCGCATGGACTTCAGCGGGCTTGCCCGGGTATAAAATGAGAGTAGCATTTGGCTCCTTCACTCTTTGATCTCGCTGTTTCTCTTGCCTGCTAATGCACATGGGCATGCTCTGTACTGCCTGCAGGTCTAGACCGGCTCCCAGATCTCTCCCCCAGGATGGGGGGTTGGGAGAGGCGAGGTTCTAACCTCAGTCCCTGCTGTGGCTCTTTCTAAGAAAATCATTGACTGCATCTTGGCTGGGTCATTTCTTCCGCAGCATCTGGGGCTCATTAGGCCCTTTCGCCTTCGTATGGTGCCTTTGGCTGCTGTACGTGCCTCTGTTTTGCTGAGAAAAGGTGGGTGAGGGAATATCTTTTATTGGCCCAACTTGTGCTGGTGAAAGAGACAAGCTTTCGAGGTCCACAGAACTCTTCTTCAGGTCTGTTGTGATGCGCTCACTCAGCATCTGCTGCAGCTAGGGGACACGCGCAGAATGAAGGAGTTGAATGCTGAGCCCCCTACCCAGCCTTTACTCGCACGCATTGATTTCCATAGGAGCGTCTCTGTGTGAGGACAGAGTGAAGCACCGTATGCAGGGGGTCTGGGAGTAACCAAAGCCACAAACGCCAGAAGCTGCCCTTTGGTTGCTATGTGGCTGGTCTTTTAATTTTATGCCAAAGGTGCCTCAAGTTTTGTATAGGAGCTGTATTATGTGTGGAGTGAATACATAGATAAGATCTATCCTGGTAAGTCCCATAGTCCATCCTTACCCACCCACCCCACCTCCAACCCAAGGGCCAGAATTATTTCCTCCATCCTATTCTCCAGGAATTGCTCCAGTCTGGTTTTAAATGCCCCAAGCATTGGGGCGCCCAGCACCATGCCCTGTGGGAGGTGATTGCAGTTGCTCTTAGGATGTGGTTCTGATATTTACATCCTAAATTGTCCTTGACTGAGTTTCATCCCATTATTCCACTTCTGCCCATTTGTCCTGCCTTCCACCAGTCCTCTTCCCTCCTTGGTGTTTCCTGGTGCTTGTGGATGGTTCTATCACTTCACAGTCAGGGGTGGAGGATATGTCTCTGTCACAGGGAGGACATTAGCTGCTGATTACTTCTGGCAGCAGGCAGTGCTCCACCCCTATTCCCAACCCACCCAGCATGGTGATGGAAAACCGATATGCTGCCCTGGCAACGAGCAATGAGGAATCACTCCCAAAGGTGGAGGAGGAGAAGCCATGTATCCCCAAGGCTGTGAGGATTGCAGCCACACTCCCAGGAGGAGATGTAGGGTAGTGCCTGTTGGTGACTCTCTTTTGAGGGGGACAGATGTGCCCATCTGTCACCCTGACATGGCATCCCAGGAGGTATGCTGCCTGCCAGCGGCCCGTATCTGAGACATTACAGAGGGATTTTTGAGGATCATCTGGCCCTCTGACTACTACCCCATACTACTCATCCATGTGGGCACTAATGATATTGTGAGGTATCACCCTGAGCTGATCAGAACTGACTACAGGGCTCTAGGAGTAAGGGTGAAGGAGCGTGGGACTCAGGTAGTGTTCTCTTTGATCTTTCCAGTCAAGGGTAGAGACCCAGGCAGAGACAGATGTATCCTGGAGATGAATGCCTGGCTGTGAGGCTGGTGTTGCCAGGAGGGCTTCAGCTTCCTTGACCATGGGATTGTGTTCTGGGAAGAAGGACTGCTAAGCAGAGATGGGGTCCACCTATTGTGGAAGGGGAAGAGCATAGTTGGATACAGACTGGCTAACCTATATTCGATGAGGGCAGGAGACAAAGCTCATAGGTAAGTAAAAAACATGGAGACCTGGGAGAAGTGTCAGAATCTGGGGGTAGCCTGGGCCATTATAGCATGGATGAGGGAGAGACAAGAGACAACATGGGGGGGGGGGGCGGGAATCAAATCGGTATCTTAGATGTCTGTATACTAATGTGAGAAGTATAGGGAATAAGCAGGAAGAACTAGAAATGCTAGTTAATAAACACAATTATGACATAGTTGGAATCACAAAGATTTGGTGGGATAATACACATGACTGGAATATTGGCATAGAAAGGTACAGCTTGCTCAGGAAGGACAGGCAGGGGAAAAAAGGAGGTGGTGTTACCTTATATATCAAAAATATATACTCTTGGACTGAGGTTGAGATGCTGAAAGTCTCTGGGTAAGGATAAAAGGAGTAAAAACCAAGGATGGTATTATGGTAGGGATCTAACACAGATCACCTAACCAGGAAGAGGAGGTAGATGAGACCTTTTATAAATAACTAACCAAATCATCCTCAGCACAGGACTTGGGGGGGGGGGGGCGGAGGACGGACTTCAGCTGCCCAGACATCTGTTGGGAAAAGTTCTTGAAATGTATTGGAAACAATGTTTTATTTCAGAAGGTGGAGAAAGCCACTAAGGGAAAGGCTGGTCTAGATTTGATTTTGACAAATAGGGAAGAAGCGATTGAGAATTTGAAAGTGGAAGGCATCTTGGGTGAAAGTGATCATGACATGATAGAGTACATGATTCTATGGAATGGTAGGAGGGAAAACAGCACAATAAAGATAATGGATTTCAAGAAGGCAGACTTCAGCAAACTCAGAGAGTTGGTAGGTAAGATCCCTTGGGAAGCAAGTCTTTAAAGGAAAAAACAGTTCAAAAGAGTTGGCAGTTTTTCAAAGAGACACTAAAGGCACAAGAGCAAACTATCCCACTGCGTAGGAAAGATAGGAAGTATGGCAAGAGACCACCCTGGCTTAACCAGAAGCTCATCAATTATCTGAAACTCAAAAAAGAGTCCTACAAAAAGTGGAAACTAGGTCAAATTACAAAGGATGAATATAAACAAATAACACAGCATGTAGGGACAAAATTAGAAAGGCCAAGACACAAAACTAGATTAAACTAGCTAGAGACATAAAGGGTAACAAGAAAACATTCTATAAATACATTAGAAGCAAAAGGAAAACCAATGACAGGGTAGGCCCGTTACTTAATGAAGGGGAGAAAACAATAACAGAAAATGTGGAAATAGCAGAAATGCTAAATGACTTTTTTATTTCAGTTTTCACCGAAAAGGTTCGTAGCGATTGGATGTTTAACATAGTGAATGCCAGTGAAAATGAGGTAGGATCAGAGACTAAAATAGGGAAAGAACAAGATAAAAATTACTTAGACCAGTTAGATGTTTTCAAGTCACCAGGACCTGATGAAATACATCCAAGAATACTCAAGGAGCTGACTGAGGAGATATCTGAGCTGTTAGCGATTACCTTCAAAAAGTCAAGGAAAATGGGAGAGAATCCAGAGGACTGGAAAGGGGAAAATTTAATACCAATCTATAAAAAGGGGAATAAGGATAACCCGGGGAATTACAGTCATCTTAACTTCAGTACCCAGAACGATAATGGAATAAATAATTAAGCAATAAATTTGCAGACACCTAGAAGATAATAAGGTGATGAGTAACAGCATGGAATTGTCAAAAACAAATCAAGTCAAACCAACCTAACAGCTTTCTTTGACAGGGTAACAAGCTTTGAGGATGGGGGAAGCAGTAGATGTGGTATATCTTGACTTTAGTAAGGCTTTTGATACTGTCTCGCCTGACCTTCTCATAAACAAACTAGAGAAATGCAACCTAGATGGAGTTACTATAAGGTGGGTGCATAACTGGTTGGAAAACCATTCCCAGAAAATAGTTATCAGTGGTTCACAGTCAAGCTGGAAGGGCATATCAAGTGGGGTCCCGTAGGGTCTGATTCTGTTCAATATCTTCATCAATAATTGCGATAATGGCATAGAGAGTACACTTATAAAGTGTGCGGATGATACCAAGTTGGGAGGGATTACAAGTGCTTCGGAGGATAGGATTAAAATTCAAAATGATCTGGACAAACTGGAGATATGGTCTGAAATAAATAGGATGAAATTCAATAAGGACAAATGCAAAGTACTCCATTTAGGAAGGAACAATCAGTTGCACACATACAAAATGGGAAATGACTGCCTAGGAAGGAGTACTGCAGAAAGGGGCCTGGGGTTCTCAGTGGATCACAAGCTAAAATATGAGTCAACAGTGTAACACTGTTGCAAAAAAAGTGAACATAATTCTCAGATGTATAAGCAGGAGTGTTGTGAGCAAGACACAAGAAGTAATTCTTCTGCTCTACTCCATGCTGATTAGGTCTCAGCTGGAGTATTGTTTCCAGTTCTGAGCACCACATTTCAGGAAAGATGTGGACAAATGGGAGAAAGTCCAGAGAAGAGCAACAAAAACATGACCTATGAGGAAAGATTGAAAAAAATTGTTCTTGTGTAGTCTGGAGAAGAGAAGACTGAGAGCGGACATGGTAACAGTTTTCAAGTACATAAAAGGTTGTTACAAGGAGGAGGGAGAAAATTTGTTCTTTTTAACCTCTGAGGACAGGACAAAAAGCAATGGGCTTAAATTACAGCAAGGCCAGTTTAGGTTGAACATTAGGAAAAACTTCCTGTCGGGGTGGTTAAGCACTGAAATAAATTGCCTAGAGAAGTTGTGGAATCGTCATCATTGGAGATATTTAAGAGCAGGTTAGACAAACAACTGTCAGGGATGGTCTAGATAAGACTTAGTCCTGTCATGAGTACAGGGGACTGGACTAGATGACCTCTCGAGGTCCCTTCCAATCCTATGATTCTATGATTATTTGGACAAGTTAGACGTATTTAACTCCTTTAAACTTTCCTGGGAAATCAGGCCTCCTAGGCCCTTAATTACATGCATTGTTCTTCCCTGAATTCTCTTAGTCTTCTCCATCTCTTTCTGATACTGAGGGGCCCAGAACTGAACCCACTATCCTTCGGAATGGGGTGTAGATCACACATTTTACTAGATTATTGCCACACTTTGGCTATATAACATGATGATGGATAAGTCAGAAGGTGGCAGGAACGTGGATCTCATCTCCTGTTTTTGTGAATGGAACACAAGAGGTGCCTGCGGGAGGGCAGAGGTTCGCTTGCTTCAATCCCAAGGAAGGCAGTTGTTGCTGAAATGTTGACTGAAAAGTTGTTTACTCCCAAATTAAAATTGCTGGAGAATATTGGAGAAGCTGAGAGGCACATGGTGTGATACGTATTCCAGCTGGCTACTGTCACAGAGTGGTGGCTGAGGAAAAGCCCATGCCAAGGGGGAGAAAGCCCAGTGTTGAGCCTGTCTTTGAAGCCAAGGCCAATAATGTGAAGAATACTTCAGAAGTGGTGCCACCCTCCAAAGGCCTGAGAGGGAATATATGGAGATGGTTCAGGGAGGCTGTAGGCCAGAGAGCTGGGGACTTGCTATGGGGAGGCCTGCTGAGGATGCTGCAGCTGCAGGGGTGACAGAGGCTGGCTGTAAGGGCCACGAGGGGCGTGGATGGGACTGTTGGGCAGGAGGAGAGGCTGTGGGTTTCAGAAGGTACCATGGGGAAGTTGTGGGGAAGTGGCAGGGAGTGTTGCAGTCAGGGGAGCAGTTAAAGGCTGCGTGGGGCGGGGACTAGGAGGCACCAGAACTCTTTTAAACTCCTTTCGTCTCTGGCATTTTAAAAATAAAATCTATCTATTTTAAAAGGTAAAAATATAATCTCAGCAGCCCAGTGTTTATACAGCTCTGCTACTCCAGCCTCCAATTATCCCCCTCATGCCGCTGTATAATTTATTTTCCTGAGGCGAAGCTGTTGTGATGTGGGAGGTAAGATCTCGTGAGTGGTGACCACGGTACCTTAAAATTACCCCCGGCGCCCCATTGGGTGTCATTATCTGGCTGCCTCAGAATAGGCTGTGAGCTGTTGGCTGCTTGTTTGCATTTTTTGCCAAGGAGCCCCACGTTTGATAGAACCATCCTACCTGCTAAGCAATGCAGCCACTCCCCGCCCCCGCCCCCGAGGGACCTGTGGCCAGGGAAGGTGAGCTGGGGTGATGATCCTTCTGTCCAGGACACAATGTTGCTCTGGGAGGCAGCAGAAGAAGCCAGGATCCAGTTGGAGCCATGGATGCGCAGGGTGTAATTTCCATTGAGTTTTATTTTGACTCCCTCCTAAGTAACTCGCCATCTTTGAGCTCTCCACCCGCACTGTGGGTTTGGATTTCAGGTGTCTGCTGCAATTCAGTAAAGCACCCCAGGAGCCAGCTGGACCCGCCCCGCTGCATGGAGCTGTCATGGGGGCTCAGAAGTGAATTTCTGCAGTGAGTGGGATGCCAGCTGGGCAGTACTGGCAGCGAATCCTCCATTTGTCTATGCTCAGCACAGGTTCAGCCTGGGCAATGGTCAGGGGAGCTCCCCACCACAGAGGCGCTCACTCCACTTTGCCCATTAGCTTCACCATGACCTAGAGGCTTCCCCTCTAAATGCAAGAGGGGAGCGCAATCTCCATGGCCCATCCCATCCTTGGTGTCTCTTCTGAGGCAGCCAACAAGGGGCCGCACAGGGGCCATTTTTGTGATGCCCCCTGGGACTGGAGTGAGAGCCCCTATTCGTGTCACAGAGGGATTCAGATGGTAATAACTTCCTGTCACTCCAGACCTGCTCTAGAATAGAACCAGTGTCCTGGAGCAGAAGGCTCTGTATCCCATTCCCCTCGCTCCTAAGCCAGCCAGTCCCCTTTGACCCAGGGTCTTACTGAGTGCAATGCCATAGAGATGAAAGGCCCTGGGGCCCATTCACAAGCCTCCCTGAGCTGTCTTTTGAAAAGTGCTCTGGGAGGAACAACCTTTTCTTATTTCATGGGCCTGGCACACAGGAAGGATGACTGACTTTGCAGCTGAAGCTCAGGACTGGGAGTTAGGACTTCTGGGTCCTAGTCCCAAAAACTGCCACATACTTGCCACTGGATGGTGGGCAACTTATCACACCCCTTGGTGCTTCAGTTTCTGAGAGGATACATTTGTGAAGTGCACTGCGCTCCCCCAGCGAAAGGAGCCAGAGAATGGCGGCGCACGGTCACTATTAAGATATAATCACTAACAGAATCAGAGCTACAGGGGCTCATTTCTCTAGCCCTTGGCCCCGCATGGCGCAGTGCAGGCAAGATGTCATTGACGTCACCGGGGAGTGAGAGGGAGGAAGTGGAGCACAGGAAAGCTGCTCTGAGTTTCCTTCTACACCTTTCTGCACTCTCTGCATGTTGTTAAGTGTGTTGGGTAGCTGGAGGAGGAAAGGGGCAAATCCCAGCTCTGCGCCTGTCTGGTTTCTGCCTCCCCCGGGCAAAGGCATTCGATTCCCTCTGGGGTTTTATACCTATAGCTCCAGAAGGCAGAGAGACCTAATCCAGGCCAGGCACTGGACATGGGCTAAGGAAATCAGCAGAGAGCTGACCCCATGGCATGCAGCATTATCTTTACAGATGGGGTGTCCCTTCCTTTTCTTAAACCCTGTGATCAAAGTCCCAACCAACAAACTACATGGTGGGTCACTTCAGTTCTGTAATTACAGCTCCACTTTAAAGATGCTGATGGGGGTGACATGCAGGATCCTCAGGGCTTGGGAAGGAATACATGTCAAGAGGCAAATGGAATGTGTAATCAGCAACAGAGAGCAGCTGGGTGAAGGCAAAGAGCTTGTTTTTGCTGAGCAGAACTAGCTGGGGCAAGCCAGGCGAAAGGCTGTGGTAGTTTGTCTTGGGACGTGCCGCGTGCGAGTCTGCATAGAAGATCCCTTTGACAGCACTCTCCCACATGCCACTCTGGGAGAACTGGCTCCTTTCCCCTGCCGTGCTCCCTGGACCCACACAACCTTTTGTCGTCTTCGGTTCTAAGAATTCCAGCTGTTGACAGCAGCTGAATGTTCCTTCTTTGCAATCTGGAGGGAGGGGCCCAGGGCTTGGGAGTCTATAGATTCTGAGCACAACAGATTATGCAAGAGAACTCCTGAAAGAGGAGAAGAAGGAAACGAAACAAAACAAAACAAAACAGCCCTCTCTCTCCAAAGAGAAGAAATTCCAGCCAGTCACCCAGAGACGGCCAGCACTCGGTTTCTGTTTACTTCTTGCTCTCTCACTGTGAGTCAGGATTGGAAGCAGTGGCTGGCTGGACAGTCTCTCAGTGGTGTTTTCAATTAGGGCTCCTCAGATGCTCCCTTTCCCTCACCCCTTGCTGACAGCCTGCTGGCCTTGTTTACACTATGCTGCTGGTGAGATGATTTATTCTCCCTGTGAGGTGAGCACCTGTCCCCGATGCTGGCAGGAAACCTTCATTTTGGTGCTTGTCATCAGTGGAACTGGGGGGAAGCTGCATCGATGAGATTTTATCAGTTAAATTCACAGGGGTTAAGCACTGACTGTCCTAAGGAACATGATGGTCCTATGGAAGTGAGTTCAAAGCAGTGCTCCCCGCCTGGAACCACGTAGCACTTAAAGGCCCTACATATAAACAAAGTCGTAAATACATAGGACAACGACTGACACCCCACCACCTTCTTTCCTTCCGTGTTTATTTCCATACAGTGTGCACCTCTGCATGGCACAGTAATGCCACATATTACATTATGGGAAGTAAAGATCACACATGAAGGATTCAGCCCTGGCAAAGACCGATGCATCTATGTAGCATGTGTGTCAGCCATCAGTTCTGTGCAGCTGCCCACATATACATATGTTGTCCTCAGAAAAGAAGAGTTTATGCAGAGTGGGCTTAGGGTGACCAGATGTCCTGATTTTATAGGGACAGTCCTGATTTTTGGGTCTTTTTCTTATATAGGCTCCTATCAGCCCCACCCCCTGTCCCAATTTTTCACATTTGCTGTCTGGTCACCCTAAGTGGGCTGCACACATCCAGCCTCTTGCATCTATGCAGCACCTCTATGGTCACCTGCAGACAATGCATGGGTAGCTGGCCATGGGCATGCATGCCTTTGGAAATGGAGAGCACGCACAAAGCATATAGTGTGTGAGCATGGAAAGGCTGCCCACCTATTTGTATTGTTTGAAGACAGAAAGCTCGTAGCACAGGTACGGTTGCCATGTGGCTAAGCATGAGAACTTGCACATTACTAGAACAACTTTACCTTACTGCTCAGAAGTGCCATTGTATTCAGTCCCAGACCCCAGGGCAAATTGAAACCCACCTTCTTCTGCAGGTTTCTACTCAAGATCCTGGATCCAGCAGCCCCTCTTCCAGATGATGTGGGGAGGTGAAACAGTTACTAACAAACTAGCAGTGAAACTATCTTCCAGCAAACATAGGTGGGCAGCTGCCTATGTAGGTGGCCATACATGTGGCTGCATGCGGATCAGTGAACAGTACACCAGCCTAGGAGATGGATGACCATGGGTCTAGTCCCAACTCTGCCACTGACTTGCTGTGTGACTATGGGCAAGTCCTTTCCCCTTTCTGTATCTCACTTTCCCTATCTGTAATGTGGACATGGTGCTGTTTCCCCTCCTTTGGAAAGTGCTGGGAGCTCTCTGGGTGAAATTGCTGGGCATTATTAATGTGTGGACTGGCAGGCCTGCTGAATCCATGTCTGCTTCTGCTGGGAAAGACTCCTTCCTGTGTGACCTTCCCTTCCAAGCAGCATGATGTTGTAGTGCCATGTAATGTGCAAACAAAAGTGAGGGCAAGAGTGCGTATTTCTGCCTGGCAGGAAACGGGCAGCACCGCTCACCCCCAAGCTCCTGGATGAACTTCAGTGAACTGTTGATAGTTTCCTCTTGCTCGAGGGTTGCAGACCTAGTTCCTCCTGCAGGATGAGAGTCCAGGGGACAGCGAGGCCTCATCTTGACAGTAGTGTTTCAGGTTTGTCTGCTTAGCGCTCTCCTCTGACCCTGGCTGCTGCTGCTATTTGCCGAGAGCCAGCAATGAGTTTGCTTGGCGAGGATTCGGAATGCAACGTAAGGCCCAACCCCTGCCCCAAAATGCTTCCAGTCTAAGACACACAAAAGACAACCATTCAGATGCAGAAAACACCAAGTGGCCAAGCAATGGAGTCCCTGGAGCTCGGCAACAGCCTGAGAATGAACTCGCAAGCAGGACACTTAGTTAAAAACACTGAAAGTGAATTTCAGTGAAATCCAGCTAGCTACCCCCTCTGGCCCTCCAAAATTGGCGTTTCTTTCCCAAAATCTACCTAGTAAAAATACCCCCCGGTTAGAAAGTCTGGACGTGAAGAGGTCAGGGTTCTGTCTAGTTCCCCACTGCCATATCATCCCCGGACACTCACTGTTGCCCCACTGCTTTACACCAGCCACATAGCTTGGTCCCCGGTGTGGTTCTGTTATGGGAAGAGGCTGTTGGTGATAGCTATTGTCTATGAAGCATGTGACACAGATTTCAAATGGAATCTAGTCCCGGGATTCATTAAGTGCTAGCAGAGGACATGGTTGTGGAGTAGAATGCCATTTTTGTGACTAGACATGGAATGATTTATCTGTGTGCTGTCATGAACTGTGTTGCTGAGGCATTGCAGGATTATGTCAGTGGAGGTAGAGCTTGCACGTTTGTATTTTTGCTAGCTCTCACCTTAACTATGGAGTGGCGACCACTGACCCATAATCACAGGACTTCTGAAGCTGGCCTAATAACGCTGGGGAGGGATTTGAAAGCAGAGGGAAGACGCTTGTTGCACTGGGGTCAGGAGGGCATTCCAGGGGCAAACATGGAGTCAAGTGGAAGAAGGATACAGTTGATCATCAGGTGGAGGCAGCAAAGGAGAGATGATCTGTGCAGTTGTGGAGAGCCTTGAATGGGAGGAAGAGGGGGAGCTGGTTTGGGTTTGTATAGGGAGCTAGCTCAGGCCTTGCAGTCTGGGGTCCAGGAATTCCCCCCAACCCCCAATAAAGCCAGGGGGATGTTTTGTAAACTACAGACTGGGCTGGTTTGTCTAGGATAATCCAAGCTGACCTGGCAGCATTGCTAATTGTGTGCAGCAGAAGCTGGGCCATGCAAATGCCGCCCTCACCTGCAGAGAAGGCCCTTGGACACAGGAAAGAGCATTGATTAGACCAAGAGGAGAGAGGAAACCCAAGGGCCCCTCAGGGCGCTGTGCCTTCAATCCCCTTTCAGTACATTGTGCCAAGCACAGGGTGAGGCCCTGGCACTGTCAGAGGCTGCGTGGGAGGTGGGGGGTTGCTGCATTCACTTCATGGCACATGCTGTGCTGCTGACTTCATGGAAATAAGGCTCTATTATCCTCTGTGCAAACAGCAGCTGGGCACATGCCAGGGAAGGCGCTGCCTGCACCTGGCCCCAGAGGTGCCTGCTGTGTGCAGAACGGAGATGGCGCTGACAGCCAGGTCTTCAGCAAAGCCCTGGGCCGGCCGCACGGCCAAGGGAGTCTGGGCAGGGGACCCCATGGGATGGCCTGGCTCGGGGGGGCTTGTGTCTTACTGCAGGGTACAGGTGGCACCACTGAGCAGGGTGTGCAGAGTAGGGGGCAGGATGGCTCAGCAGGAAAGGAGAGGACACGGTGTTGGAGCCAGAAGGTTCTGGAAGGGGCAGGCTGCAAGGGAAGTGCACAGTCAGCAGCAGGAAGCCCAGGGAGGGAGCTAGTGGGGAGCGGGTGCAGGAAAGGGACAGAGCAAAAGGAGAAGCCAAAGGGCTCTGGGAGAAAGGAAACCCCGCCCCACAACGGGTCAGTGCAGCTCAGTGCGGGGGGGAAGGTTGCTCCTGACACTTTAAATACCAAACAAACCCCCTTCTCCCCTCTGGTGCCCTCCCCCAGCTGGGTGAATTCTCACCCCCGAGGCGAAGGGGCACGGGCTCCCGGGAGGGGAGAGCAGGCTCGGGGGGGCAATGCAGCTCATGAGGGATTTGTGCGACACGGTGTGGGGATCAGGCCCAACCAACACAGCAGAGGTCCCAGGTCACTCGTTGTCAGGGGCGGCTCCAGGCACCAGCACGCCAAGCGCGTGCTTGGGGTGGCAAGCCGCGGGGGGCGCTCTGCCGGTCGCAGCGAGGGCGGCAGGCAGGCTGCCTTCGGCGGCATGCCTGCGGAGGGTCCGCTGGTCCTGCGGCTTCGGCAGACCTCCCTCAGGCTGCCGCTGAATTTGCGGGACCGGGGACCTCCTGCAGGCAAGCCGCCAAGGGCAGCCTGCCTGCTGAGCTTGGGGCGGCAAAATGCCTAGAGCTGCCCCTGCTCATTGCTACTACAGCGGGCAAAAATCCTCCCCAAAACCAAGGTTTAAAGCTTCAGAGGCAGGAAATAGCAGCACAGTGGCCATCTCCCCAACACACCACCAGGAACTTGCATTGCTCTAATCCTGCTCTGCTGCATCAGAGTCATAGGCTTTAAGGCCAAAAGGGACCACTAGGCCATCTAGTCTGACCTCTAGCCCTACGATTTCACCAGATACCCCTGCACAGAGCCCAGTAACTCGTGTTTGGCTAAATCATATCTTCCAGAAAGGCAACCAGCCTTGATCTGAAGTCTTCAGAGATGGAAAGATCCACCCCCCTTCCCTTAGCGGTTTGGTCCAATGGTTAATCACCCTCACTGTTAAAAAAATAAATAAAAAACAATGCCTTATTCCTAATCTGAATTTGTCTGGCTTTAACTTCCAGCCTTTCTTTCTTGTTGTGTCTTTCTCCGCTAGATTAAAGAGGCCTAGGCAATCACCAGTTTCCAGTCCAGTGATCAGTTAATCTTTATCCATTATAATGATCACTCCCACCTGGGCTTTTGTTAGCCGGCACGCTGATCCGTATGTATTCAAGATCCTGAGGTTCTGTATTATCAATAACTAATATCAGGACTGGTGCCTTAATGTAACCCTCAACACACACACACACACCTCTCTTCTATGACTCAATCCTTCCTAAACAGGCTGTAATCAGTGAGTGTAACGTTCCAGTTACGGGAATCGTCTCGTCAGGTGTCAGAAATGACTGCTGACAGAGCGCTTTGTGCCCTTTACCTGTGGTGCACTGTGGCCTCCCCAGCACCAGAGCTGGTCGGGACAGAGCTTCATTTACACACAAACCCCTGGATGATCTGCAGTGCTGGGAAAAGGCAGGCGAACCTGCAGGGGTCTGGGTGAAATCCAGCTTTATCGGAAGAGGGCTGGGGTCTGGGCAGAGACCAGTGCAGACTTTATCATTTCATTTCTTTGTGTTTTTTAAAGGGAAATGAACTCCCCCAGTCAGTGGGGGAAATTTCCCTTGTCTTGCTGTCACCCCCTTCTCCATGCCCCAGTGCTGAGGGGGTGCCCCTGGGATTGGGTTTGTTATACTAGCTATGTGAGGTAAGGGTTTTGTCCCTCTCCCACTTTGCATGCACACAGCCCCTGGGCTGTGGGAATTAGCTGTGATCCAAGCCCCTTGCTGTTGTGCTATCAGGTGACAGTTTGGGTTTGGCACGTAGAAAATTCCTATTTTTGTCCTATAGGCCCTTCGTGAGGCTCCTGGGCGCAGTGTGTGCAAGTGCACGTGACAGGGAGAGGCATTTTAGAAAGACGTAAGAGAGCAATAAGAACAAACAGCAAAGAGTGCAGGTATAGCAGATCCCTGCCCTCCTCCAGAGGGCTGCAAGCTTACCGCCAGGACAGGTGCAATGCTCCCCCCACTCCACCCTCAGAGCAGGGCAGGGAGATATTCCTTGTTCGCCGGTAGCAGTTGTAAAGCATTATCACCCAAGGTCTCGCCCAGGCAGTCATGGCCCCCCACTTTTCCTGGAGGGCTAGCTGGGACAGGGGTCCCAAAGGTTTATTCTTTTGTAACATGAGTTGTGGTATGGAAACGTTGAGAACCACTGTACTGTACAAGTGTTAAGGTTGGTTCTGCTTCATCTGTGACCCCTTGGCAGGCTCTGAACAGTGACTCCTTGGCAGGTCCGATCACTCTGGATATGTCTACCCTGCACTCAGGCAACTGCATGGGCTAGTCCTGCCTGCCCAGGACCCTGGATGCACACTCGAGTAGTCAGTGCTGCTGCTGCTGCACTGCTATTGTTACTTTAGAGCTAGCTTTGATCTATCTAGAATAAAGTTAGCTCGGGTGCGTCTACACTTGCTGCAGTCACCCCTGATTGCAGGGTAGACCTACCCTCTGAGGATGTGTCTACATTTGGAGCTGGGGGTGTGATTCCTAGCTCAAGGACACAGGCGTTAACTCTCAGCGAGCTAGCGTGCTAAAATAGAGCGTAGCCACAGCAGTACAAGCAACAGGCAGGGCTAGCTGCCTTGACTATGTGCCTAGGGTCTCTGGTGGGTATGTGCCCTCCCTCTGGCCGTGCAGTCACAGCTACCCTTTAACTGGCTCAATCTCAGCTAGCGTGAGATTCACACCCCTAGCTCAAAGTGTAGACATACCCTGAGAGGTGCAGGGAGGGATCCAGTGCAGAACTGCGTGCTCAAAGAGCTTTGCTGCTTTGACAAAATACTTGCTTAATTTTTGCTGCTTCCATGCCTGACCTACTGGATCACTGCATGCAGAGGAGGTTTCATCTGACAGCCAGATTCCTCCTTTCCTCTCCCATTGCCTCTTTTACATACTAGTGGAGTAAAAAACATTAAAATGACAATCAAAACCCAGCTCCTAGCAGATTCCACAGAAATATGTAGGTCTGCACTGGACAGAGTCTAATGTTCCCAAGAGACAAAGCAGACCTCTGGCCATTCCCCGGGCTCTCATTCTGTCATTAGCTCAGGCCCTCTCTCGAGGAAAACCTGGCTGAGGAGCTGCCTGGCCTTGTGCATTAGGCTATTTTAATCTTGGCTGGTTTTTTTTAAATACTAGTGAGATCATATAAAGGACTAAATGGCAGACGAGTGTCCTCTTACCCACTTTCCCTTTCACAACCCACCTAGAAGCGGAAATTTTTGGTTCATCGGTCACCTACATTTCTGCCCAAGAGAGAATTGGCTCACCATAATAAAACACATGGGGCCAGAGCCTGCTGTCAGTGACACAGGGTGGAGTCCTCTGACTGCCATGAAACAATTCTGTCTTTGCCCTCTGTGTGAGCCCTACTGAGGGTATGTCTACACTACGGGATTATTCTGATTTTACAGAAACCGTTTTTTAAAAACAGATTGTATAAAGTCGAGTGCACGCGGCCACACTAAGCACATTAATTCGGCGGTGTGTGTCCATGTACCGAGGCTAGTGTCGTTTTCTGGAGCGTTGCACTGTGGGTAGCTATTCCATAGTTCCCGCAGTCTCCCCCGCCCATTGGAATGCTGGGTTGAGATCCCAGTGCCTGATGGGGCAAAAAACATTGCCGCTGGTGCTTCTGGGTACAGCCTCACCCCTCCCTCCATGAAAGCATCAGCAGCCAACCGTTTCGCGCCTTTTTTCCTGGATGAACTGTGCAGACGCCATTCCACGGCAAGCATGGACCCTGCTGAGCTCAAGACAGCAATCATGGACATTTTAAACAGGGGCAGCTCTAGCCATTTTGCTGCCCCAAGCACAGCGGCATGCCGCGGGGGGGCGCTGTGCCGGTCGCCGGTCCCCCGGCTCTGGTGGACCTCCCGCAGACGTGCCTGCAGATGGTCCAGTGGTCCTGCGGCTCCGGTGGACCTCCCACAGGCGTGCCTGCGGATGCTCCACCAGAGCCGCGGGACCAGCAGACCCTCCGCAGGCATGCCTGTGGGAGGTCCACCGGAGCCGCCTGCAGCCCTCCCGGCGACTGGCAGAGTGCCCCCCTGCGGCGTGCCGCCCCAAGCACACGCTTGGCGTGCTGGGGCCTGGAGCCGCCCCTGGTTTTAAAGACCTCATTCATTCTCGTGCAGTCAATGCTGAACCGGGACCTGCAAAGCCAGGCGAGGAGGCGGCGGCTACGGCAGAGCGGCAACGAGAGTGATGAGGACATGGACACAGAATTCTCTCAAACTGCGGGCCCCTGCGCTTTGGAGATCCTGCTGGTAATGGGGCAGGTTCTAGCCATTGAATGCCGATTTTGGGCCCGGGAAACAAGCACAGACTGGTGGGACCGCATAGTGTTGCAGGTGTGGGACGATTCCCAGTGGCTGCGAAACTTTCGCATGCGTAAGGGCACTTTCATGGAACTTTGTGACTTGCTTTTCCCTGCCCTGAAGCACCAGAATACCAAGATGAGAGCAGCCCTCACAGTTGAGAAGCGAGTGGCGATAGCCCTGTGGAAGCTTGCAACGCCAGACAGCTACCAGTCAGTCGGGAATCAATTTGGAGTGGGCAAATCTACTGTGGGGGCTGCTGTGATGCAAGTAGCCAAAGCAATCACTAAGCTGCTGCTACGAAAGGTTGTGACTCTGGGAAATGTGCAGGCCATAGTGGATGGCTTTGCTGCAATGGGATTCCCTAACTGTGGTGGGGCGATAGATGGAACCCATATCCCTATCTTGGCACTGGAGCACCAGGGCACCCATTACATAAACCGCAAGGGGTACTTTTCCATGGTGCTGCAAGTGCTGGTGGATCACAAGGGACGTTTCACCAACATCCACGTGGGATGGCCGGGAAGGGTTCATGACGCTCGCGTCTTCAGGAACACTACTCTGTTTAAACGGCTGCAGCAAGGGAATTACTTCCCAGACCAGAAAATAACAGTTGGGGATGTTGAAATGCCTGTCGTTATCCTGGGGGACCCAGCCTACCCCTTGATGCCATGGCTCATGAAGCCATACACAGGCAGCCTGGACAGTAGTCAGCAGCTGTTCAACTACAGGCTGAGCAAGTGCAGAATGGTGGTAGAATGTGCATTTGGCCGTTTAAAGGCGCGCTGGCGCACATTACTGACTCGCTCAGACCTCAGCCAAACCAATGTCCCCATTGTTATTGCTGCTTGCTGTGTGCTCCACAATCTCTGTGAGAGTAAGGGGGAGACCTTTATGGCGGGGTGGGAGGCTGAGGCAAATCACCTGGCCGCTGATTACGCACAGCCAGACACCAGGGCGATTAGAAGAGCACACCAGGAAGCAGTGCACATTAGAGAAGCTTTGAAAACCAGCTTCATCACTGGCCAGGGTACAGTGTGATTGTTGTGTTTGTTTCTCCTTGATGAACCCCCCCCCCCTTGATTGACTCATTCCCTGTAAGCCACACACCCCTTCGATCACAGCTTGCTATCTAAGGAAATAAAGTCACTCTCATTTAAAAATCATGTATTCTTTATTACTTAATTATAAAAAGAGGGAGAGAACTGACAAGGTAGCCCGGGTGGGGTTTGGGAGGAGAATAGTAGGGAAGGAAAAGGCCACTAAAAAAATTTCATAATAATGAGAGCCTTTTGGTTGGGCTGTCCACGGGGGTGGAGTGGGCGGGTGCACGGAGCCTACCCCCATGAGTTCTTACTCATCTGGCGGGTGAGGAGGTTAAGGAACATGGTGAGGGGGGAGGGTGGTTATACAGGGGCTGCAGCGGCACTCTGTGATCCTGCTGCCGTTCCTGAAACTCCACCATACGCCGGAGCATGTCAGTTTGATCACGCAGCAGCCCCAGAGTTGCATCCCACCACCGCTGATCTTCCTGCCGCCACCTCTCATCTCGAGCATCTCTCCTGTCCTCACGTTGGTCCCTCCTTACCTCACGTTGGTCCCTCCTGTCCTCATGGTCACTGGTATCTTTCCTGTACTTTGCTACCACGTCCTTCCACTCATTCAGATGAGCTCTTTCATTGCGGGTCACTTCCATGATGTCCGAAAACATTTCTTCTCACGTCTTTTGTTTTTTCCACCACCTTATCTGGGCTAGCCTTTGGGACGGAGTAGGGAGGCTTGAAAAATTTGCAGCTGCATGAGGGAGGGAAAAAGGGGAGAGAAGTATTTAAAAAGATACATTTTAGAGAACAATGGTCATACTCTTTCACGGTGAACAACACTATTCATCTTACATAGCACATGTGTTTTCACTACAAGGTCGCATTTTGCATCTTAATATTGAGTGCCTGTGGCTTTGGTGTTACAGATCACAGACACAGGTCCGGGCAACAGAATTCGGCTTGCATGCGGCCATGGTAAGCCATTGTCTTTCGTCTTCTGCAGCCTTCATCTATCCAGCGCCCTCCTTTCCCAAATAGCAAGCAAACCCCATTGAGTGCTGCTTCTTTCCTGTTAACGTGCAGCAGCAGAAACCACCCCATGGCTGGTATCATGGAAGATCACTGCTAAACACCCCACTTCCCCACCCCCAACTGTGTGGCTGGTAGCAGGAAAGATCCCTGCTAGCCAAACGCGGAAAAGCTCAGCGCCAATCGCGCCCCCCTTTTTCCCCCCACTTGGCTACCTGCAGGGAAGGATTTCTTTTAAGCCACAGGCAAACAGCCCAGTAGGAATGGCCATCTCTGTTCTCTTACTTAAATTCCTGAATTTCAACCAGGTTACCATGAACGACATCACTCTCCTGAGGATAACACAGCAAGATAAAGAACGGATGTTGCTTGAATGCCAGCAATCACCGGGACCATACGCAGTAGGCTTTGTCATGCAATGATACCAGATTACTAGCTACATGCATGGCATGGTCAAGTGTCCTACCATGCAGGACGGAATAAAGCAGCGCTGCCCAGAAACCTTCTGCAAAGGCTTCCATTTCACTCAATCCATTTGAAAACCTACTTAGTCAAACTGGGGCAATTTCCCGCATCTCAAACTGTAAAGCATCAGAGGCAGCAAAAGCCTGAATGAGGTTCTTGGCCTTTAATTGATTATCTGGTGCCTTTTAAAAGTTTGTGGCTAAAAGCAATTCTCCTTTACATGGTTCGGTAGTGACTTGGAGCACGTCTAGAGCCCCTGCAGTGATCATCACCTTAGTCCTATGGGGAAGTTAATTTACATGTTCCCTACCATGTAAGTTGCTGAGCACCCAAAAATCCCATGGAGGCCAGTAAGAAGCTGTGCAAACCAAGTCCTTATTGTGCGAATAAGACAATACAGACAGTGACAAGGGAGGTGAAGTAATATCTTTTATTGGACCAACTTTGGTGTCTTTTTCACCAAGAGAAGTTGATCCAATACAAGATATTACCTCACCCACCTTGTCTGTCTCATATACTGGGACAAACACAGCTGCAACAACATTGCAACCCATAAGACAATGCAGCAGATAGGAGAGGGAGTATGTTGGGATTATTAATGATGAGAAGGGGCTGTTTAAAGAGGTGGCTTCTAAGAAAGGATTTGAAGGAGATATCGGTCAGGGAGACTGTTTGTTACAGGGGCCAGTATCGTAGAAGGCTCAAAGCAAGGGAGCATGCAAAGGAGATGAAGATAAGAGGCAAAAGAATTGGGATGCGCGTATGAAGTGGGAAATTAAGTAGGAGGCTCAACACTGGGAATAAACCAAAGGGCACGGGTGTGCTTTGATGTGCTAGACCCAGTCTCACCCTCTGATCTGCTTATACACTTCTGGTTAACTCCATTGTGTGAATCTCGGGGCACAGTTGGGCCCATTGCATTCTAAAGTACCTGTACAGAAAACTGACAATGAACCACGACCTGATTGTTTCATGAATCTTTACTGCCCTCTGCTGGGTATTCATCAAACCAAAGACTGCTTCATTTCCACTGTATTTTTTGCATTGTTTGCTGCTGGTCACTGTTCTTTGAACTTTGTCTCATTTTAAGTGATTTTGTGAATTTTAATTTTGTCATTGAATGATAAGACTCCTGCAATATTACACAATATTACTTCCTAAATGTACCTGACAGCAGCCCCCTGCCTGGGTAGAATGGGTGAGAGACTGATTTCAGAACATACTAATTGCTACACTGAATCAGACCCTAATTCCAACTAGGCCAGTTCCCTACTTGTTATGGTTAGAGGTTGACTTCAATGCTAAAGTAAGAAGTGTTATATCCCTGCTTCATTTTATTTTATTTTTACTACGATAACTCTGGATATTCTTCCTATCCATATAAATGTTCAGTCCCTCTTTGAATTAGGCCAAGTTCTTGGTTTCAGTGACAATCTCTGGCAGTGAGTTGCACAGATTAATTGTGCGTTGTGCAAAGAAGTGGAACCCAGGGACCCTCACCTTCTCAGGGAGGTGAGTGGCCAGCTTCCTGGGCTGCCCTCCAAGGTGGCAGGCAGGCTGCCAGCCATGCAGCCATTCTATGAAAACTTCTGAGATTTTTTTCCCTCCTGTTCTGCTAAGGAATTTTTTTTTCAAAATCTCGGACTTTTGAACAGAACAGAAAATCCTGTATCCATCTGCTCTGCTCTGCTTTTGACCTTAATCTCTCTATGCCTCAGCGCCCATCTGTAAAATGGGGATAGTAATACCCAATCATCTGACAAGGCAGTTGTGAAAATAAATTAATGTTTGTGCAGCACTCAGATGCTATCGTGATGAGTACTATAGAAAAACCCATGAAGAAACTAATACATCTGTCTTAGAGCAAGGTTTGGATAACATGCAGTAAATACAGCCTAGGGCCACAACTGAACAAGGAAAAGACAAATATTGAATAGCAGCTCATTCAGTGAGCACTGTGCATCCAGCCTATGAACTAAATGAGGCAGGGGTCTGATGGACAAAATAGTGTGTGATCATGTAATTAAAGACTGTATCGCAATGGCAGATGAACAAGGGGGCTGAATTAACTTTATTAATGTTCTTTTAACATCACTGTTATGTCTGTAATGATATATACGTATATCATGTCCCTCCTTCTTCATCTCCTTTCTAAGGTAAATATCCCAATCTTCTCCAGCTCTCTTCCTGCATGCATTTTTCTAGCCCCTTGATCACTCTCCTTGTTTGCTCTGAACCTGCAATATTCTGCAGTAGTCTTTTTGAGATGTGGCGATCAATACTGCACAGGGTATTCCAGACCAGAGTAAACCTTTGATTTACATAATGGTATTGTATTTTTTTTCTGTATTATTCCCTATCTCATGCTGTATGCATCCTAATATTTGTCCCCAACCGTGGGGGATGCTCTAACTTACAGTAGCTTAGTGGGCATCCAATGGGGTGTTCTGCATCTCAAAATAGCCAAAGTGCTGTGGCCTCACTCTTCCTGCCCCTCCCACCTTCGCCCCTACCCTAAGGGTGGCAAGGTGCTGGGGGAGCATAGGGCAACATATGTCAGACCTATGCTACTCCTGCACCATGTAGTTCCCCCAGGGGCTCTTATCGGCCCATTACACTGCCGGAGCAGCATAAAGGGGGTGGAATCCACCCCTGTGTATTTTATAAAACTCATGTCCACATTCCAGAATCATGGTTCTACAACACCCTGCAGAGACTGGAGTCACATACGGAGCTGGGGTGAGGAATGGTGGCTTGATACTGGAGGCAGGGAGGGAGGCAATCAGCGAGAGTGATTCAGTGTGGGGATGTTCTCAGAGGAAAGGCAATGGTAGCCACGCAGCAAAGGGTTTATATGCCGTGAGGGGGCAATGGGATGGCAGAGGTATTATGTGAACTTGCAGGAGGAGATGGGAGTGATGTGGTACGGGAAGAATGGCATATGCCGGGGGAGGGGGGACAGAACACAGTAATGACCTGGGGGAGAAACTACATGCAGGGGGGAGGGGATGCCCTGTTGGGGGGGGGGGGAGGAACTACTCGAGTGGAGGGGCTGCCGCTGTCCCATGCGGGGGGAGAGGAGCCATGCAGGGGGGAGAGGCTGCCCCGTTGGGGGGGCAGGAGCCATGCAAGGGGGAGAGGCTGCCCCGTTGGGGGGTGCAGGGGGCGAGGGGATGCCCTGGTGGGGGGGGGGTGCAGGAGCCATGCAGGGGGGAGAGGCTGCCCCGTTGGAGGGTGCAGGGGGGAAGGGGATGCCCCGTTGGGGGGGGTGCAGGAGCCATGCAGGGGGGAGGGGATGCCCCGTTGGGGGGGGGTGCAGGAGCCATGCAGGGGGGAGGGGATGTCCCCTGCGGGGGGGCAGGAGCCATGCAGGGGGGAGGGGATGCCCCGTTGGGGGGGGTGCAGGAGCCATGCAGGGGGGAGGGGATGCCCCGTTGGGAGGTGCAGGGGGGGAGGGGATGCCCCGTTGGGGGGGGGTGCAGGAGCCATGCAGGGGGGAGGGGATGTCCCCTGCGGGGGGGCAGGAGCCATGCAGGGGGGAGGGGATGCCCCGTTGGGGGGGGTGCAGGAGCCATGCAGGGGGGAGAGGCTGCCCCGTTGGGGGGTGCAGGGGGGGAAGGGATGCCCCGTTGGGGGGGATGCAGGAGCCATGCAGGGGGGAGGGGATGTCCCCTGCGGGGGGGCAGGAGCCATGCAGGGGGGAGGGGATGCCCCGTTGGGGGGGGTGCAGGAGCCATGCAGGGGGGAGGGGATGCCCCGTTGGGGGGGGGTGCAGGAGCCATGCAGGGGGGAGGGGATGCCCCGTTGGGGGGGGGCAGGAGCCATGCAGGGGGGAGAGGCTGCCCAGTTGGAGGGTGCAGGGGGGAGGGGATGCCCCGTTTGGGGGGAGGGGGGCTGCCCCGGCAAGAGTCACGCGGGGCGCGGTCCAGCGGACTCGCCAGGCGGGCCCACCAGGGAGCGCTCACGTCTAACAGAAGGGGCAGACAAGGAGGCGGGGCTACGCGATGACGTCATTAGTCGTGGATGACGCGGCGCGCTGGTGGGTGGGTCCGTGTTGACATCGGGAGCCGGCACCTGAGGGCCGCGTTGAGTCGCCGGCCGCTCGCCCGCTATCGCTATGTACCGGGCCCTGTACAGCTTCCGCTCCGCCGAGCCCAACTCGCTGCCCCTCGCCGCGGGGGAGACCTTCCTGCTGCTGGAGCGGAGCAACCAGCACTGGTGGCTGGTGACCCGCGCGGGCTCCGGGGAGACGGGCTACGCGCCGGCCTCCTACCTGCAGCGGCTGCAGGTCAGGGCAGCGGGCGGGGCCCGGGGAGATGGGCTCGGCGCTTCGTGGCGGCGGCAGTGGGGCAGTAGCGCCCTTTCCCCAGCGGAGAGGGACGGGCTGTGTTGGGGAGACGGGCCGGGGAGGACAGGCTGTGTTGGGGGCTGGGCAGAGGGGGACGGGGGCGGGCCGGGCAGAGGGGGACGGGGGGGAGAGGACAGGTTGTGTTAGGGGGCCGGGCAGAGGGGGACGGGGATGGGCCGTGTTAGGGGGATGGGCCGGGGGGGGAGAGGACAGGTTGTGTTGCGGGGAGGCCAGGCCGTGTGGGGTTGCTGGAAAGGGGAGGCCAGGCTGTGTTGGGATGGGGATGGGGAGGATACTACAGGCTGTGGGTGGGTGGGTGGGTGGGTGGGTGGGGGAGGGCGGGTTGTGTGTGTGTGTAGGGGGGGCACTACAGGCTGTGTAGGGGACCCTCTCCTGCGGTGGCTGCAGACTAGCAGTTGGGGGTACAGGGCTGGGCACTATCCTGGCTGTCCCACATCAGAGGATGAAGCGTGTCCTTTTACCTCTGTAGGACAGGGCTTAGCGTGAAGAACAGGGAGACTGTACATCAGAGACTGACTGTGATCTGAACTTCTGGAGTGCAGGCTTTAGAGGGTACATCTTCTGGGGAAGGGCTATGTGCCAGCCTCTTCCCTCAAAAGTTACAAGTCATGGGGTGCTATACTAGCAAGAAAGTCTGTGCACAGGCCTCCTGGTCCCCAGAGAGGCTGTCTCAAATGATAGTCATGAAGTTCTTGGATCAGCTTGTACTGCCCAGGGGAGATGTGACTCTTATCTGCAGCAATATAGGATCATGAGGCTAAGGGCAGGTATGAGGACCTCTACCCTGGAGAGATGGGCTTCTTGCATCTTGCTGAGGTGACACTTTGGATATTTTGGTGGCCAAGGACCAGGAAGCACTGACCTGGTGATGTGAGCTGTGCACTGAACTTCTGTAGGTCAGGACCATAGAGAAGAGATATGGGACTTCACTCTAAGGACACAGGTTATGTGTTGGGCCCTACATATAATGGTTACTGGTGAGAAGACAAGGGAGTCGGGGGGGGGGGGGGCATCAGTATGGGAGAAGAAGTGATGTGCTAGTTCTCTATCACCTGCACTCATCAGAGAGCCGGAGGAGGAGAAGTTCACAAGGCCTACACTGGTGAGACTACATATATACTTAGTCTACTCTCAGAGGCTATGAGTGAGTGGATGGTAGGCTGTGTGCGGCTTATAACATCTGGAGTTACCAGTGTGGGTTGCTTTTAAATTATGCAGTTATCACAATCTATGTGTTAGAGCAGATGTGCAGAGAATTGCTTTGAGAATGACTATTCACAGCTACTACTGTGTATAAGTGAGACTGTTTAGCAGGAGATCAGCAATCACACCCATTCCACTAATGTAGAGAGTAATACAAGGGCTAATAACAGGCCTGTCCCAGCACTGATGAGGGGGCTGGAGGAGAAGCTAAGAACAACCAGCTGTAATGATAGGGGCAGTAATTATAGTTAAGTCAGTGACATTAGTAATTATAGAAAATAAGAGGACAGACTCCTCCAACCCTAATAGGAGTCAGAGTGATGAGGGCTCATGTGGTAATCACAACAGCAAGGATAACCCATACGTTTTTGTTGGTGCTGTAGAAGATAAAACTGTATGCCCTCTTTTACGGTGTGACGACATGTTTTAATGGCGGGTTCTTGGGCAAAACATGGATCCTGCAATACTCTTGTTATATGTATAGTTTGGGTCAAGCTTTTTATCCTACTAATCCCAGGGTTTACAGTGAGGCCTACAATATCTCTAAATTGCATACACCAAATAAGTCTGTATAGAAGTACACACGTTGCAGGTACATTTTTGGTTTCCCTGAGAAAATACAACCCAGAATGTCAATAGAAGCCAATTTATTCTAATATGCTGGTGATTTTCAGATAGCTCTAATCTTGTGATAAAAATAGTAAATTTGTTTCTAAATAAATTCAGTGACTTGGTGATATGTTCTATAATTAGATTTCACCAATCCAGTAACAAATGTGAACTCCTGAAGCACTGGAACAATCTTATCATGGAGTCACAGACAATCCCATTGGGTACGCCAGTCTATCTTGTCACCCAGGCAATCTGGACTTCGTGATAGTTGGTTTCTGTACACCAAAGATCACAAAAGATTCAGGTTGTTTCCAGTCCCAAGAGATCAGTCACTTACCCTCGGTCCGTTTGTACCTCAGATCTCACACCAAAAACACTTGTAGCCAATCCTATAGTAAACTAAGGATTTATTAACCAGGGGAAAGAAATTAGAGTTATTTACGGGTTAAAGCAGGCAAACCTGTATACACAAATTAGTTAGTCTATGGTTTTAAACGATTAGAGTTGTAGTCACCTGTCAGCACTGAATGCCTTTTAGGGCTAACCCAGGTTGACCTAGGACCTTTTTGCTTCTGTTTCATAGCTCCAGCCCTGTAAGAATCAAACAGCAAATGAGAGAGAGAACATTTTCTTGCATTCTTATTTTATCCCCTTCTTCCAGCATTCAAGCTGATCTTCTGCTCGTAGCACCTTCATGGGTTTCAGAGGGACATTAAGCAAGGCTTTGTATCCTGATGTTCTACAGTGGCCCATTTAGTTTTGATGGTCCTTCTTGATGGGCAGTGGACCATTCCCCATGACTGGCTTCACAGGTTCAGAGCAAGCATTTTTACATTTGTAAAGCAAAACTTGCATATCACCTTATAGCATGGGATAGAGACATTATGAGACATTTAATATTAATAACTAATTTTAAAATGAATATGAAAGCAGGGTTATGACAAGCCATGAAAATGGCTTCTGGTACTTCATATTTGTTCTCCTTTAGTTCAAACCTGACTTTCCTAACTGCCATTTCAACCTGTTACCAGGAAATAGCATGGGGGGTTTTCTGCCACCTCTGTATTTGACAATAAAGATTCTGGAGCCAGAACTTGACTGGTGATCACGCTGATGATGAATGAGGCAGAATAAAATTCAAATGGCTGCTCTGTCGTTATAACAATACTTAATTGTTTTGACTGCCTCTCATTCAGTGATATGATATAGTGCTTTCAGGTCAGCTTTTCAGAGCTGTCTGGAGTCAAAATTTGCTTTTATCAGTTAACCAAGTAGAACTGACATGGAAAAAACTTTTTCTGACTGAAGCTTTGCTTTAAACAGTTCAGTGGACTGTCTGAGACAAAAATGCAAACAAGTCGTACCACATCTCTATTTAAAAAGTTTGATGCTAATTAATGACGAGATGCTGAGAGGTAATTAATGTCACCATGATCACTACAAGAATAATGAAGCTAACGATTAGTGACAATGTGTACTGAGCAGGGAAAGAAAGCATGTCACCAACGGGAAGGAGTCACCATTGCAAACATAAGTCAGCAGATTCATTAATAGTGCAGTCAGATTGTTGGTAAGCAGTACATGTCACGACAATCACAGTCAAAAGAAGTAAACATCTCATACTGCTAATGCTTCCCAGAGGAAGGAAATTAAAATAATGTCAAAGGGGAACCTTTGCAAAGAGCAGGTGAGTTTTCCCTGGCACTGTCTGTACCAGGAGAATTACTGTATATACACATTCATTAGCCCGTTTGTTTAGAAGCTGACCCCGCAAGATGGATAGATAAAAATAGCAAAAACTATATGACCCTTTCATAAACCAACCCTATATTTCAGGGGTTGGCAAACTTTGGCTCCTGGCCCCTTAGGGTAAGCCCCTATCGGGCCTGGACGTTTTGTTTACCTGGAGTGTTCACAGGCCTGGAGCCTCTCAGCTCCCAGTGGCCACGATTTGCCGTTCCCAGCCAATGGGAGCTGCGGGAAGTGCTGCCACTTCCCGCAGCTCCCATTGGCTGGGAACAGCAAACTGTGGCCACTGGGAGCTGAGAGGCTCTATATGCCTGCGGATGCTCCAAGTAAACAAAACGTCCTGACCCGCCAGCAGCTTACCCTGATGGGCCGGGAGCCAAAGTTTTTCGACCTCTGTTACGTTTTAAAAGTTGGCGTCACAAGAAACACTCAAGTTTTGCTAGAATTATTTTAATGTAATCTAACGAAAAACCTGTTATAATAATAACTGAACAAATATGTATTCACCTTCAAAATTAGTCAGTATTTAAAATCAGTAAATAGATATTTAAAACAAGTAACTTAGAACAATATGAGACTTTAAAAAGTCTTAAAATCCTTCAAAGTCTGAATCTGTCTCTGATTCACCAAACAGTTCATTAAACTCGGCTTCAGTCACAGCTGCACCTGCATTGTCATCGTTGATGTTGGCAGTGTCGTTTTCAGACTCGGATTCCTTCTCATCATCAGCTTCTGTTGTGTCATCATCAAATATGGCATCATCTTCTGACCTGTTGAGTACATTGCTGATACAGCATTTCCGAAATGATTTTTCGAGCATTTCGGAGGGAATGGACACCCACGCATCCTTGATCCACTGGGCGAAGGGATTGATTTCGGGCTTCATAAGATTCCTGCATTTTGTCAACTTCGCCATGCCTGAGCACATCCATTCAGACCACATTTTGCGTAGTCTGTCTTTAAAGGGTTTGTTCAGGCAGACATCAAGCAGTTGTAGAACTGAAGTTAAGCCTCCAGGTATTACAGCCAAAGTAGTTTTCATATTTTTGGACACATTTTTCACCACCTCCATCTTGTGTGCTCTGAACATGTCTCAAACGAGCATAGCAGGTTTCTTGAAAAGTGCTACTGGTCTCTTATTCCACACTTTTTCCAGCCATTCAATAGTCCCGCGTTCATCCATCCATCCCTTTTCATGTGCACTTACGATGACACCAGCAGGAAATTTCATGTTTTAGTCAAGATTTTTCTTTTAAAAATAACAGGAGGGAACTTTGATCCATTTGCCAAACATGATAAAACCACCGTAACATGGATTTTTTCATGGCCAGTGGATTTAATTAAAATTGTTTTTTCATCAACACGGGTTACCGTTCTGTTCTCGGGAAATCTAATGTCATTAGTGTTTTGTCCATATTTCCTATTTGTGACAGTTCAAATACATATTCCTTTCAATATTTTATAATAAATCTTTGGAAAGATTCTATTTTTTTCTTCCAGACCTCTTGGCAGCTTTTGCTCTATCTTTGTTCGCTGACGAAGACAGAGACCATGACGGTTCATGAAGCGAGTACACCAACCCGCTGATGCAACAAACATTGATGGCTTTACTGACTTGTGTTTGTCGTCTTCTGACATTTGGAGAGCATGCAGACGAATTCCAGTTCTACTGACAATGTACCCATTTTGTCGACATTCAACAACCCAATTATTGAGATCTTTCTCCAGCTCAGGAAATTGAAGCGCACCTCGTTGGACATTTTTTCTTGCTTCTTGGCATGTCTTTTAGTGTTGTTTTTATTTTTTTGCCATTCTCTTACTTGCTTCTCATTGATACAGAATTCACTAGCAGTGGTGCAATTATTGTTTGCTTCTGCATATCTAACAACTTTAAGTTTGAACTCTGCGTGATAAGTAGACATTTTCTTTTGATTTCACCATTCATTTTAAATACTAGTATGAAAATAGATTATTATTATTATAGTTATAGATTTTGTAGGACTTTATATAGGAATGTCACCTGCTTTATCACTGTCAAATTATTATTGTTCTTTGTTTGTTTCAAAGCAGCCCTATAGATTGGCATGTCTGTGACGATAGACTATTTAAATTTTATTAGAGATTCCATCGATTCTGCACATTATATTTTCATATTGGCTCGAGACTTACGAGGTCCATTGGTAGAAATGCATGAAGAGATCAAATTACACAATAACGTACTGACACCAGTGTTATAGTACTATTGCTCATTGTATTTTTCTGATTGGCTTGTAAGGTGTAGCATTTTGTGAAATGCATGGGTCAAATGTCATGCAGATCTGCAGCACTGCTCTTTTAGTATTCGTTTCAAGCCAATCTAGTCCACTGAACAAAGGCTTTTCAACTTTAAAAGGCTGCAGTATTGACATCAATAAATGAGTCGGCAAACTTTGGCTCCTGGCCCGTCAGGGTAATGGGCTGGCAGGTTGGCACATTTTGTTTACCTGGAGCTTCCGCAGGCATGGAGCCCCTCAGGTCCCTGTGGCCGCGGTTTGCCATTCCCAGCCAATGAGAGCTGTGGGAAGTACTTCCCGCAGCTCCCATTAGCTGGGAACGTCCAACTGTGGCCACAAGGACTAAAAAATAAGTCATCTCTTATTTTCAGGCTTCTCCCTTATTTATAGCACAGGTGGAAAATTCATACCTTAACTTCTTTGGGAAGAACACGAAGTCCATATTAAAAACAACTCTTCTAAACGTATTCTTCATAAGCTGCCAGCGATTACAGGAGTAGAGTTTCTAGTTTGTTGGTATCCTCCACTTACAAAATTGCTGACATTTTCTACTTTAATCTCAATAATTTAAATGGTATTGCCATGAAATAGGGAGACTCAAATGTAGAAGCAAACTCCTTTTAGAGACAGCCGATGCCTTTAGAAAATACGTTGTGGGCTAAGCAAAGGGAAGAATGCATGGTGCCTGGTGTGATTTGGATGTTGCAGCTGACTGCAGTTAACGGCAGATTGCTTAAAAAACATTTAATTGCTGTTGATATTTCTATAAATTTTTCACTGCTGTAGTTCTGTGTTGGCTATATTATGGATTAGTAAAGAGTATTTCAGTGGTTTGAGGGGTAAATACTAGTGATAGGTTCCCAAAAAATAAACAAGACCCTGTCTACACTTGAAAAGTTTTGCCAGCATACCTATGTATATAGAGCTATACTGGCAAACCATCCTAGCATAAATGTAGCTTATACTGGCATAAATGTGTTTCTGTTGGCACAGTTTATGCCAGGTCTCCGAGACATAAGCTATACTGACAAAAGCACGTTTTTGCCCTTATAAACTGCATCTATGTTAGGACTTATACTGGCATGGCTATTCTGGTTTTAAAAAAAATCATTCCCCTAATCAACATACCTTTTCTGGTATACATTTTAAGGGTAGATCAGGCCTGAGGGAAAGATAATGGGCCCGCTCCTACTTTTGCATAAGAACTAGCACAGAATTTGAAGCAGAAATAGTTTCTTGCTTGAATTTAGACCTTATATGTGAAGCCTCGGTTGAGCTCTAAACTGTAAATAGAGATTTCACAGTGGTGCTGGCAGACTCTGAAATAGCAATATTAGCAAGCAAAACTGTAACAAACGACAAAGCTAACAGGTGCTGCTGATCAAACAAGTGAGAATCTGTACCCGACACTGAGCCGTCCAGTAATGGCACATAAGATAATTGCCTTGAGTTATTGACATAGCAGAGACAAACACTGCTAATAGCTAATGCCAGGCAGATGCTGTCGTAGTGAAATCATCAACACAAAAGCTTTGTATCTTCTGATTAAATGAGAGGGAGCCAGTTGGCAGGAGGTTTAGTTTTCGTCACAAACTGCATGGGTGACACTTAAGTGGTTTCTGAGCAGGAGAAGAATATGGAGATTAAATTGGAGCCTGACTTTTCAGTTGGAGACAGTCATTCATTACAGAAGATGAGCCTTTTGAAGTTTTATATGAAGTAGTAAAAAATTCATTTTTAAAAGCTTCCTTTGGAGCAGGGGTTTTATTCTTTTTATCAGGGAGGAGAGTGGCTGCTGAATAGGGGAGAAGGCTGAGTGTAACGAATAACAAGGGTCCTTTCTCTGGGTTAAAGAGCCCATATGTTATCATCATCCTGGTGAGATGTGAAATTACTTAATGGGAATCTGGAACTGTTCCAAGTTCTGGCTTCCAGCCTATGAAGGTTTGGATTGTACCACCACAGCTCTAGAAGACCGCCTACTCTCCAGCAGAGGGGACAATGGAGTTGACACTGGCAGTATCCAGACCTCAAGGCCAGAAAAGGCCACTTGGTACATAGAATCTGACCCACTGGAGTTTGCAAGGCTAACTTCTCCTTCCTTGGAGAATAAAGTAGAGAATAGTTGCTTCAGCCTTCTTACTAATACTTACCTAGCCCTAGTGGCCAGAGATCCAAGCATCAGGTTTCAAACACCTAGCTTCCTGGGGAGAAGTTTCAATCCTGGCATGGTCACCTCAGTCCTTTATCCTTCCTAGCATGGAAAAATATGGGTTCCATGTTCTCAGCTAAAATGTTCCTTCCCATATCCCACTGTTGTGCATTGTTGACATTCAGCCAACTCTGGGGTGGCAGGCAGCAATCCACTAGCACACAGCAACAGTGTTGTATTTGTGTAGACTGCAAAGAATTTTATCTAGTATCTTCTAATATCACTGCAATCAGGGAGCCTCCACCCACCAACTACCTCTAAAAATGTTTCCCTAATATGTAACCGGAACTCTTTCTCCTTTAGTTTCTGGTTATTCCTTTTTGTTCTGCTGTCTCTGAAATTGAATAATTTCTATCCTTCCTCTTAAGGTTACCCTGAAGGTATTTATAAGTTGTGAAGAACTGAAGATTCCAGTAAGATATGAACTACTAGTGACACTTGGTTAAGAAGGCTAGTATTGCAATCCCTGAGCCCTGGATCGGTGTATTGTGGCAATCAGTCTATTATAGGGTTCTCCTATGTTGCTGACTACCTATATGACTCTGAAATGACAAGCCTGTTACAGGGAGGGCCTACTACTTTTCTCTAGAGCAGTGTTTCTCATTGACTGGTCCATGGACTGGTGCTGGTCCTGAGACATCTGTGACACAGTTTAGGAAGGCAGTAAGCTGGTCCCTGGTATCAAAAAGGTTGAGAAACACTGCCCTAGAGGCATCTGGTATTGGCCACTGCTAGTGTCAAGACACTGGATTTGATTGACCACTAGTCTGACCTGGAGTGGCAAATCCTATCCAAGCAAATCCTATCTCATGAATGCCTTTGAAATATTAGATTTGTTGCTGCAGGTTTGCAGTGATCGCACTAGTGGAAAGCATGGAATGAAAACCTTCACTCTCTGCTTTTTTTTAATGTAATCTTACCCGTCTGCCACTCATGCATTGCTCTCACCATGCCCCATCACAGCTTCTGTTCTTCCCTCTCTTCCCCCCAGTGACTCCTTTTCCCCTTCCTTGTTGCCCTCTCCCCTTTACAGTTCCCGCAAGTTAAACCAGCTCCTTTTTTCCATCCCCATCCCAATCTCCCTCTCTCCTCCCATCCACACATTCCTCCTCACCCCTGGTGACATTTGCCCCAATCTGGCTCTTTCTCCATCTCATCTGTACCTTCCACACCCATTCCCACCCCTCTTATGCTGCTGTTCCTGACCTCACGCCTATCCTCCCTCCTCCCTTTCTCTTTCTGGAAGGCCCACTCCCTCTTTTAAAACCAAAGCCATCCATGACTGATTCATATCTCGCTCCCTCAAGTTCCTGGCTCTGAGATCTAGTTCCCTTTGTCTGACACTGCTTCTTCCTCTGTCCTCCCTTACAGAGGCCTCTCTTCCTCTAATGCTCCCTCCCTTGTGTCAGATCATAGTGGGGATGTTAGGTTTCCCCTCTCTCTCTCTTCCCCTTCCTGCTCTTTCTTATTAGAACAGCACTGAACCTGACTTTTTCTCTTCTCTCCCCCTCCATGTCACTGTCATTCACTGTTTGCCCAATTCCTCCCCATCAGCTTCCTCTCTGATTTCAATTCCTGGCCCTCACTCTTCCTCTCCTCACAGTGTCTCACCTACATCCTCGGGGATTTCAACGTCCTTGTTGATGACCCATCCAACGCCTTAGCTGCATGTTTTCTCATCCTCACCTCTTCATTCAACCTGCTTCCCTAGTTCAGCTGTCCCACTCACCAGAAGGGCCTCTCACTTGATTGATCTTTGCTAAGCACTGCTCTTTCTAATCTCTCTGCTGCCCCATTCCCCTTGTCCAGTTCTCTCCTGGTCTCTTTCAGCATCGCCCATCAGCACCTCCCGCATGCCCTGTCTGTGACTTCCATTCCATCAGCATTGATGACTTCTTGTATGCTCTCATCTCCTTCCTGCTGTCTCTTACTTTCTTCCATTGAGGGATAGCTCAGTGGTTTGAGCATTGGCCTGTTAAACCCAGGGTTCTGAGTTCAATCCTGGAGGGGGCCATTTAGGGATCTGGGGCATAAATCTGTCTGGGGATTGGTCCTGCTTTGAGCAGGGGGTTGGACTAGATGACCTCCTGAGGTCCCTTCCAACCCTGATATTCTATGATATAGTTTTTTATTCTCTCTGTGCTTTACTTTCCACCATCCTTGACTCTGTTGTCCCTCTCTCCCTTTACAAGGTTTGCTCTGCCAACCTCCAGACCTGGCTCACCCCCAGCATCCGCTTCTGCCACTCCTCAGCAGCCCAAAAGCAGCAGTTCTGGCAGAAATTGTATCACCAGACTGACTTCCTCTCTTCAGTTATGCCACCTTCCTTGCTAAGTAGCTGTACTTTTCAGCTTAATTGAATCCCATGCTCACAATTGCCACCTTTGACCTACTTCTCAAACCTTCCCTTCCTCCCTCCTCCAGTTCTCTCTCCACATAGGATCTCTGATGGTTTCTTTTTCTAAGACACCATATTTTGTCAATTTTATAAGTCCCTCGGCTTGCCTTCCTTTCCTCTCCTACAACTGTTGCCTTTCTCCCCTGTGACAGATGCAGAAGTTTCTCATATTCTATAACCTTGCTGTTGCCCCAGTGATCCCATCCCATCTCCTGATCACTCTCTCACCCACTATCATCCCCTCCCTTACTCTTTTCCTTGACCTCTCACTCTCCTCTGGTTCTTTCCCCTCAGTACAAACAAGCTTTAGTCTTTCTCATCTTAAAAAAACAACCCGATCCCACCTGCCTCTCCAGCTACCACCCCATCTTCCTTCTCCCTTTCATCTCAAAGCCTGGTGCACACGCTGTCTACGATTGCTCTGTGGAGTCCCTCTCCCCCAAATTCCATCCTGAACTCTCTCTAGTACAGCTTCTGCCCCGACATGTCACTGAAACTGCTCTTCTCAAAGTCTCTAATGACCTTTTCATAGCTGGCTCTCAGAATTACCACCCCATCCTCATACTTCCTGACCTGTCAACTGCCTTTGACACAGATGACGATGCTCTTCTTGAAATCTTGTCACTGGCATTCTGAGACTGTCTTCTCCTGGTTCTCCTGTCCCTTTAATTGATCCTTCCGTGGAGGATCCTCCTCATGTGGGTTCCACAGGGATCTGTCCTTGGTCCCCTTCTCCCTCTAGCTCTGGCTAATCTCCTCTGCAAACACAAATTCAACTGCAGTCTTCATACCGATGACTCTAGGATCTAACTCTGTACTCCAGAACTATCTCCTGCTGTCCAAATTAAAATCTTTCTGTCTCTCTGACATCTTGTGAACGTGTAGCCACCAGTTGAAGCTCAAAGGCTAAAATAAAGCTCTTAATCTTCTCCCAAGTTGCCTTCTCTTCCTCCATCACTGTGAACACCACCACCATCCTGCCTGTCATGCAGGCCCATAACCTGGGTGTCATCTGGACCTCTCTTCAGGCTATGTCTAAATATTGCCATTTCTTTCTGCATAATATCTCTAAAATTTGGCCTTTCCTGTCCATGCACACAGCTAAAACTCTCATCCAGGCTGTCATCATTTTGTATCTTGATTACCGCAACATCCATCTATCTAACCTTGACAAATGCAGTCTGGCCCAGCTTATACCCATTCAGAATGCTGCTGCAAAGATTGTTTTCCTAGCCCATCACTTTGACCATGTCACCCCCTCTTTGCATCCCTCCATTGTCTTTCCCCTTTTCAATTGCATCCACCTTCATGGCTTATTCCCCACCCTATTGAGATGTTGCTATTGAGATTTTGCTTCCTGCCGCTGATCAGCCCAGGGATGCCAGCCTCCACTTGCCTCTTGTTACGTTTTCAAACAAGCACCTCCCATGCTTCCCCTCATGCTTGGGAGGTGCTCCCCATAAAAATCTTCCCAGTATTTTGGAGAAGAGATTTTGGGGGGTGGGGGCACAGAGCTCCTGGCATGAAGGAGGAGTTGGGAAGTGTTTCAGGGAACCCATGAAATAGAGGGAGATGAGAGGGTGACACACGGAAGCCCTTAGTTGCTTCAGTAGGCTGCACATAAGTGTGCAACCCTCTAGTTTTATCCTGATGTACGCTCTTTAGGGCAGGGACTGTCTTGCTCTGTTTTTGTACAGTGCCTAGCACAATGGGGTCCTTGTCCATGTTTAGAGCTCCTAGGCACTTCAATAATAGAGGCGGTAATAAATGAAATTGACAGGCCTAAATGGATATAAAACACCAACTGTGCAAGGATAGACTTAGTATTTCCTTTGGCTTTTGGAGGCCCTGTTGGCTGGAGAGGTGACTTTCATTCATGCTTTTTTTCAACTTAAGGATATGCCTTTTTGTTGCTCTGGGACTTCATTTTTCCTTGTAAAAAGGAGTTGATTCTGAGTGGGAAAATTACCATGGTGATGCTATGGCTACATTGGGAATAACTGATGTTCCCCCTGCACAGGGCAGGAGTTCCTGACAGTGAGAGAAGGTTCCACTGTTACATGGCTTCCTCCTGTAAGAAGGAAATAGTCACTCTAGTTCACTAGTTTAACTTTCTGTTACGGTAATTATTAGAGAAGACAAGTCAAGCTTGGGGCAGCACTTCCTGTTTGCACCTGCTATGCCTCACTTTGATCTCAGTGCCTTTATCAGAGCCTCTGAGGCTCAGCTTGGCTTTCGCATCATTTATGAAGTCTTTTATTCAGGGCTAAGAATTGAGAAGCTTCTCTCTACTCCCAGTGCTGCTCACTTTGAAATGGCTTCCTTTTTCTGATCTTCGACCGCGTGCTTAAACTACAATTTAGCCCTGCCTCTGTGGCTCAGTCTCTACACTGTCCCAGTCCCTAATCCATTATTAAAAATAACTGATATTAATACTGCATTATATAAAGTGAGGAGATAATGTCAGTCTTATAAAACACTGGCCTCCCATTCCTGGATTGGAATTTATCAAAAATAAGTGGCAGGTGGAGACGTTTCTGTCTAAAGTGGGAGCTATTTGTCCTGTAACAAATAAGCTGCTGCTCAGCTATATTAAGGGAATAAAAAATAGCATGGAAAATATTACACTAGCATTGTCAAAATCATTTGAGCCCTCCCTAACTTGGATATTGCATTTGGTTTGGGGGTCTCCATCTCTGAAAAGCAGGAAATACAGAAGGTCTAGAGAAGGACAACAAAAGTAGGATACTGGGTAGAACAACGTTTTTGTTTGTGAGGGGGTGAAAAAGTATGGGCTGCCTAACTTGGAAAGGTGATACGACCAAGAGAACTAAAATGTTTGTTAGGGAGTGTCTCGGACTGCTATTTACCCTGTCCCTTTTGTACAAGAATAAACAGGCACATGATTAAATTAAAATACTGCTTCATGCAGTCTGTGTGTAAGCAATCTGTGAAATTCACTCTTGGAACAGAGTATTGAGCCAGTATTTTAGTGATACTCGGAAAAGGACTAGCTGTTTAGCATAGGAATAACAGTGTTAGTTATTTAACCAAGGTTGCTTTAGGGTGTGAACTTGAGATAATTCCTTGAAACTCGTCATTGCCCTCTTATTAATTTGTATTGCAGGATTGGAACCCTATTGTACTTGGTGAGGTAACAATGCAAAATAAGGCAGTTCCTGTCCCAAAGAGCTTATTATCTCAATCAGTTGTTTTCAACCTCTTTTGATGTGGATTTCACATGGAGGTGCGGACCCCTCTGCAAATTCAACTTGTAGTCTGTGAACCCCTACCATAGAAAACCTAGACTGAAAACTGACTGAACAAATTCAACGATAAATGTTGTACATGCTCGGCATGGCATTTGATGCAGCGTGAGAGAGGGCGCTAAACTGTGGGCTTCTAAGGTAACAACAATAATTCTGGGTTTTGACCTACAGGGTGGGGTATTAATAGTTTTGATTAATCAGAAAAACGGAATGCCTTTTCTGGGATCTGAAACTTCATTTTCCCTTAGACATAGTGTGTGGACCACCAGGGGTCTGCGGAGTTGAAAACCACTGATCTAAATAGTGAAGTCATGTCAGGTGGCTGAGCTAATTGAGATGGAGGAGAAAGACAAGAGTGACAGCAATATGAACTCAAAGTTACATACATATATAGTAAAGTGCACAGTGTTGCACAATTGACCATCAGCTCTATTAGGTTTTAACTCTCTTTCTGAGGAAGCAAGTACTGGTCACTTCCTGGGGTCATGGGAGTGGAAGCATTTGTGGGTAAGTTCTGCCTAATAAAGGCTCTCCACAATAACTTATGGATAAAATGGGTGAAATTCTGGTTCTCTTTAAGTCTGTGAATTTTGACACTGACTTCAGTGAGTACAGGGTTTCACCCTATATAAATAGAGCAGGGGTCGGGGTCAGCAACCTTTCAGAAGTGGTGTGCTGAGTCTTCATTTATTCACTCTGATTTAAGGTTTTGCGTGTCAAGTAATACATTTTAATGTTTTTAGAAAGTCTTTCTATAAGTCTATAATATATAACTAAACTATTGTATGTAAAGTAAATAAGGTTTTTTAAATGTTTAAGAAGCTTCATTTAAAATTAAATTAAAATGTAGACTGTGTGTGCCTCCCCCCCACCCGGACCGGTGGCCAGGACCTGGGCAGCGTGAGTGCCACTGAAAATCACACATGCCATAGGTTGCCTACCCCTGAAATAGTGTTCCCTTGTAAGAAGCAGAACTCATTCTTGAACAGTGCAGATAAATGTATACACAAGTTCAATCTGTTATGTAAATCTCTTAAATTTCTGTGGCGCTTGAATAGCTTTTTCTGTGTGCTTCTGATGTGGCAGAGCTTCTAACGGACGAGAGAGCCTAATCAGGGCATTGACACAGTCCCGAATAAGCACTTAGGCTAAGAATAAAGTTTTATTTTAGAGAATAAGGAGCGGGTAGTGATTTACAGCTGAGCCTGCACTTCTAAGCACTCTCAAGAAACTGAAATGAAACATTTTTCTTCAGGCTGTCAGAATAGCTGAGATGATATGTCAGGGCCCACTAATGCTTTGAGATGTAATTTTATTTGAAATTAAATTACTCAGCCAGGGGAATTATAGCCCTTTCTAATTACCGTAGCTAAAGACATGAAATTCTAGAATGTTTCACAGTTTTGAATGATTAAAGTAGAAATACACTAGTGATCTTTAGTCCCCCCCCCTTTTTTTTTGTTTGACTGCTAAGATAAGCTCTCATCACTTGTTGCACATTGATTAAAAATAATTAGGCTTTTTTGAATCCAATAAAACTTGTCTCCATGCCCTGGATTGCTGCGTGTGAGTTATGTTGGTGGCCCAGAGGACAAATCCGTTACTCCTTAACATTCATGAATATGCTTAATAAATGTGTACAGTGGTCATAAATGAGGGGCAGGAGGGACCCTCAGTGGTCTCAAAGTGATTGCCCAAAAGTGGAGATTTTACATTGAAACCAGTTAAAGCAGTGGCTCTCAACCTTTCCAGACTACTGTACCCCTTTCAGGAGTCTGATTTGTCTTGTGTATCCCCAAGTTTCACCTCACTTAAAAACTACTTGCTTACAAAATCAGACATAAAAATACAAAAGTGTCACAGCGCACTATTACTTTCTTGTTATGTCATTTAATTATGAAATCTATTGGAATATAAATATTGTATGTACATTTCAGTGTATAGTATATAGAGCTGTCATTCTCTGTATGAAATTTTAGTTTGTACTGACTTTGCTAGTGCTTTATATGTAGCCTGTTGTAAAACTAGGCAAATGTCTAGATGAGCTGATGTACCCCCTGGAAGACCCCTGCGTACCCCCATGGGTATATGTACCCCTGGTTGAGAACCACTGAGTTAAAGGGTCAAATGCACCTTTCAGGTGGACATGGCACTTCCATTTACTTAAAATCAATTAATGGTACAAGTATGCATCTGAGAGCACAGCTTCATTCCTAAATAGTGTGGGTTTGGTTATTGTATTTGAGGCTGTTAATGGTAAGGGAAGAGAAAGGAGTATGAAGGGAAGATACAAAATGAAGGATTGGTGTGTGCTGTCCTCCTCTAGGGCTTCAGGAAGCACTTTAGTAGATTGGTTGATATTGAGGATGGAAAATGTCTCTGGGGTGACTCAGTCAATTTTGCCGCCTCCCCACCACATAGTGTCTTGCAACAGTCAGAGAGTTTTGGTATTGGTTTTGGAGCACATCCCCCCCATAATGCCTATCCTCAGCCTTGAGCCGTTCACAGCTAGTTCTCATCTAATTGTCCACAAGTTGTTTTTGGGTTTTTCAGTTTCTGCTGCTTAAGTTTTGTATTACTACTTCCTCACTACTTCTTGGTCTGTGATGTTGAGACTTCAGATCTGTTTAATCAAGAGATCAATTAAAGTTACAAAATGCATGCAGTATGTGTGTATTAAAGAATCTTTCCTATTGTTTACATCTGAACAAATGATAAACCATTGCTTAATTACAAGGGATGAGTTGCTGTTTCAGACACAACATCTGTACATTGCTCTTACTAGGTGATGTGTCCCTGGAATGTGCTGTCTGTGGTAGGGAGCAAACACAGATGTCCTTGTTTTGCAGGGTACCTGTTTGCAGGCAAGGTCTTTACTTCTGGTCTGAGATTACATTGCATGTGGTGTTTGTGAGCAAGCATGCTCTTGTGGTTAAGGTACAGGACTGTGCAGGTCTCTTAATTTTTCCGTACCTTGTTTCCCTGTCTGTAAACTGGGGATAGTACTAACCTACCTCACTGGAGGATTCAGGCTAAATTAATGTTGTTGTCAAAACATTGAGATACTTAGATGAAAGGTACTAGTTATGGATAGAGGACAAGGGACTTAAAGGCAGACTTTAACAAACTGAAAGAAATGATAGGCAATGTCCCATGGGAAGAAAATCTAAGGGAAAAACGGAGTTCAGGTTCAGGAGAGCTGGCAGTTTCTTGAGGAAACAATGTTTAAAAACACAGCTGCAAAGTATCCTGAATGTGAAGGAAGAATAAGAAGAATATAGTAAGAGGCTTATATGGCTCCATCAGGATCCTACAGAAAGTGGGAACATGGACAAATTGCAAAAGAAATATACAAAAGAATAGCCGAAGCATGTAGGCATAAAATCAGAAATCCTAAGGCACAAATGAGTTACACCTAGCAAAGGACATACAAGTCAATAAGAAGAGGTGTTTTAAGTACTTTCGGAGCAAGAGGAAAAATGAATACCTACACTTGCCTTCTATTTAGCGAGGAAAGAGAGCTAGTAACTGATGAAGAAGGCTGAGGTGTTTAATGCCTGTTCTACTTCAGTCTTCACTAAAAAGGTTAATGGTGACCAGATACTCAACACAACTAATATTAACAAAGGGGAAGGACAGGTTAAAGAATATTTAGGTGCATTAGAGGTATTCAAATCAGCAGGGCCTGACAAAATTAATCGTAGGCTACTTAAGGAACTAGCTAAAACAGTCTGGGAACCATTAGCAAATCTCTTTGAGAGCTCATGGGTGAGGTCCCAGAGGACTGGAGAAGGGCAAACCTAGTACCTGTCTTTAAAAAGGGGGTCAATGAGGACTCAGGGAATTACAGACCAGCCAGCCTGTCTTCGAAACCTGAAAAGATACTGGAACAAATCATTAAACAACGTTGAGAATAATAGGGTTATAAGGAATTGGCAGCATGGATTTGTCGAGAGCAAATCATGTCAAACCAACTTAATTTCCTTTGACAGGATTACTGGCCTAATGTGGTGGGGGGGAGCAGTAGACATGATATATCTTGATTTTTTTAATTTTTTTTTAGTAAGGTTTTAGACAGTCTCACATGACATTCTCATAAGCAAAGTAGGGAAATATGGTCTAGATGAAATTACTATAAGGTGTATGTACAACTGGTTGAAAGACCATACTCAGAGTAGTAATCAATGGTTTGCTGTCAAAGTGGGAAGGCGTATCTAGTGGGGTACCACAGGGGTGAGCCCTGGGTCTGGTAGTATTCAGTATTCTCATTAATTACTTGGATAGTGGAGAATCCATATAATACTAGATAAACTGTTCCAATAGTTAATCATCCTCACTGCTAAAAATTTACACCTTTTTTTCTAGTCAGAATTTGTCTAGTTTTAACTTCCAGTCTTTGGGTCTTGATATACTTTTGTCTGCTAGACTAAAGAACCCATTATCAAATTTTTCTTCTCCTTGTAGGTACTTACAATCCGTGATCAAGTCACCCCTTAACCATCTTTGTTAAGATAAAAAGATTGAGCCTTTTACTATAAGGCATGTTTTCCCATCCTTTAATCATTCATGTGTCGTGTAAGTATTGGGATTATTGCTTAGTCTGAGTCAGAGATGGTTGTGTGGGGCCTTCGGTGGGTCTCTACAGGGCCCTCTGCAGTAAGGTGGTGGCACAACAGCTTAGAGTTACAAAGGACTTTATTGGGAAGGGAGGAAAATATACTTTTTTGTTCTGTTTGCAACTGACTCATAAGACGGTGTAAGCTAACCAAGGCTCCAGTCACAGATACCATATCCTAGTCCCTTGCTAATCTCTGGATATTCCTTGCATGAACCAGGCATATTTATGTGGCCATGGGAAAAATCAAATCCAGAATATAAAATAAGCTCTTTGTCTGACAGTGAAATTTGGAAAACAGATGAATCTGTCTGTTAACATCATTGTTACTAGAGCTCTGCTTTCGTTCCAAGAAACAGCCTTGCCTTTTTCTTCCCCTGCCTGTAGAGTTTAGATGTAAATAAAAATAAACAGAATTTTTAATAACATCTTGGCTTGTTCCCTAGTGAAGGTTTTAAATTTCATGCCATTCCAAACCAAGATTATCTATTCAGTAACTGAGCTGTCGGTCTGGGCACTGGTAAAAGAATCAATTCCACAAGGGGTATTATTAGAAAAAGAAATACAAATAGCTTTAATACATAGCACTGTACAGACTGCAAGAAAATTAGACTTCAGAGACAAGGTCCTAAATAGTCAACGTCATAACCCAAATTTTATGAGTCATAGGTTCTAGTGGAGCTACATGTGCAAAGAGTTTAAAGTAAATGCATGTGATCTATAGTTGTTCCAAAGGGCGGGGATGTTAATCTGAAACCTTTTTTCTTGGCAGTAGCAATTCCAGTTTTGTAATTTATTTCACCACAAGATGCATTTTGAATACAGAATTCTTACTGTTGCAAGGGCCAAATGTGTCCACTGCCAGCTTGGTGATCAACTGGTACGTAAGCAGTAATAGATCTACCCCAGATCAGTGGATTTCATTGGTTTACATATGATCTGTTGTTTATATTAGTGTTTGTTGCAAAGTGTCTTGTTGATTCAGATGGGGTAGGAATGTCCTTTCTAGTCTAGTTTATTTAATTGCTGTGAGAAGAGCAGCCTTCTCCATGACTGTGTGTTAAATGTCTAGCTGTGTTCTCCACACGCAATGACTCCACTTTTGAACAAATGCGATAAACGTGCTGCACTTCATGGAGGAAGGAAACTGATCTGACAAGGGTGGGTGACAGACTGTAATTCTTCTTGCTGCATGTTGGACTTGTGATTATTCGTTAAATGTGTGCACGTGGATTGCTTTGTCATCCCCTTCAGGAGTCAATGAGATTAACTTCTAAAGGGGAAGGAGTAGCCATTCTCAAGTCTTGGCAAGTGGACAGAGATTACTGTTGTCATCAGGCAAAGCAGGAAGAATTTTGAAACTAGATGCGTTCTCCCCAAGTGCTCGTATTAATGGGGTTCAAGGAGCAGCAGTGCTACAAAAGAGAGATGGGCCTATCACAGGGGTCTCAAACTCAAACGACCACAAGGGCCGCATGAGGACTAGTACATTGGCCCGAGGGCCGCATTTACTGACACCTCCCACGCGCTGCCATTGGCCCCGCCCCCACTCCACCTCTTCCATGAGGCTCCACCCCTGCCCCACCTCTTCCCACCCCTTCCCTGCCCCCATTCCAACCCCTTCCCTGAAATCCCCACCCCAACTCTGTCCCCTCCCTGCCCCCAGGGGGTGCAGGAGGGGTATGGTGGGGGCTCAGGGCAGGGAGTTGGGATGTGGGGTGCAGGAGGGGTGAGGGGTGCGGCCGGGGGGTCGGGGTGTGGCAGGGGGCTCAGGGCAGGGGGTTGGGGTGCGGGATGCAGCGTGGGGGTTCAAGGCAGGGGGTTGGTGCAGCAGGGGGTTCAGGGCAGGGGGTCAGGGTGCAGCAGGGGGTCAGGGCAGGGGGTCGGGGTGCAGGGTGCAGCAGGGCAGTGGGTAGGGGTGCAGCAGGGGCTCAGGGCAGTGGGTAGGGGTGCAGCAGGGGCTCAGGGCAGTGGGTTGGGGTTTAGGAGGGGTGCAGGGTGCAGCAGGGGTGTGGGGTGTGGCAGGGGGCTCGGCTGCATGAGAGGTTTGGGGGGGCAGGCTCCTTGTCTGCCCCTCCCCTGCGCCGCTCTGGGAAGCCGACGGAACCTGGGGACGGAGGGGTGCAGGGGTTCCCTGTTCCCGGCAAATGGGAACTGCTGGGGGCGGTGCCTGAAGCAACAGCCCCACACACCCCTGCGCCCCTCCTTCCGCAGGTTCCGTTGGCTTCCCGGAGCGGCGCGGGGGCAGGGCAGGCAGGCACTGTGAGCCTGCCCTGCCCCCGGTGTGCGTTGGGCAGGAGCCGCTCTAGGTAAATGCTGGGAGAGGAGGGGGGGGCGTGAGGAGCTTGCGGGCCGCAGAAAATAAGCCTGCGGGCTGCGTATTTGAGACCCCTGGCCTAGCATGTTTCCCACTTTCTCCCCTAACCTTGACAATCAATACAGAAATCTCCATTTGAACCCTTTGCTACGGTGTTGTCGAGTTTCGCTTTGAATTACTTAATTGTAATGGTGGGCATATCTTTGCTCTTGTGTATCTGAAGACCCCAGACCATTTTACAAACACTATAAGGTTAGGTAAATTTTTATTCTCATTTTACAGCTGGGGAAACTGAGGCAGGTGACAGGTAGGTGATTTGCCAGAGACCCACCCAGAGAGTTAGTGTCAAAGCAGAAATTAGAACTCGGGTTCCTGACTCCCAGCCCTGTGCTCATCTTTCAGAACACACAGTCTGTGTGTTCTAGAAACTTGGTGTAAGTGCGCAGTCCCCTTTTCTGGCTATTCTCTTCCCATATAGGGTTGGGGATGAATTCATCTGTCCAGTTGCTGCATCTTTCTTTCGACTGGGAGTAGGGCTTTCTACGTCATTGTTGCTCCATAAATTGGATGAGGTTGGAATACCTGACCTTCTAAATCTGCACTCTACATAATCTCCGTTATCTAGAGGGAAGTGAGAATCCTAGATCAAAATTGTGAAATGTCTTGCATCTGTCTTGAGGCTTGTCGGGACACTTCTGAAATGATGGTCCCCTTTCTCTGTATAGGTTGGCCAAGGATTTCCATATATGGGTGTGAACAGCTTCCTTACCTACCCTTGTGGTCTCCAGGGGAGTAGCTCTGGGGAAAAGGCTTCATGAGACAACAAAGCCTAGCCAGTGGGGTCTTGATGAATAGGACTTTTGCAGGAACTCACATAAACCTGAATGTCCTGAAATTTGTGTTTGTACCTTTAGACCTGTTTGTCTCAGAGCCCTATATGGAATCAAAATAACATGAAATCTGGTCTGCTCATAATATTTCCATTATTCAAAAGCTAAAATCCAGTGAGGAGACTGGATCTAGCCCCATGGGAGGAATCAAAACCATGTTTCTTTTCAGCAAGTTCAGGAGCAGGGGATATGTGCTTTTAAAGCCAGATGTGCTTTTAAAAATTCCTGTGTGTTTTAAGTGACAGTCCCAGTTTAGATCTGGTGAGACTGGGTTCCTCAGAGATTGATGAAGATGAATGCAACTTCTTCTCAACTCTTTTTATTCTAGAGCTCAATCTTTGGACCATTTTGACTTTGACCACCCTGTGCCCTCATTGTTTGTCCAATCTCCTCATAGTGGCAGAAGCATCAGGTTCCAAAGTAACACAACTTCAATTCTGCTGTTGGTGGCTCTTGAATAAATAAGAACTTTGACTTTTATTGAAGAGATCAGCCAAACCAAATTCTCCCTGATTTATTTCACACAGCAAAACCTTTGTGATACAAAATGAGAGACTTGTCATGTGGGAGGAATGGAAATGAGACTGAAAACATGATTCATCAGCTACTGCATCTGTTTCTCTGTATTCCCCCCCCCCCCGCCCTCTCCTCCCCATGGTAGTCTGCAACAGTATTCTGAGCAAAGATCCATTACCACTAAAGAAAGATCGTTGCCCTGGACCCAAGGCTTATTAACTTGCAGCAGTGATGAGGGTTAGCTCTATTTTAATTTTGTATTCGCTTCCTGCCATGTACGATTAATCTAACTGGGTAGCTTGCTTTTTCTTGTGAAAGAACAAAATACTAGATTGTGACCCTAAGAGCCCCTCAGTACCAACTGGCAGAGGGCCCAATGTTCTGTGAGCGCCTGTCAGGCCTGAAACACTTACTACAGCTAACACATTACTGTCATAGTATTTATCTGTAAAAAGTGTTGTGTAGTATCAAACGAAAGCTTGTGACATACCAGTCAATAATATTGTATGATTCATGTACAGATAGTGTGTGTGTGTGTGTGTGTGTGCGCGTGCGTGTGCACACTGGAAACACGTTCCTGAAATATTTTCAGAGTCAGACTTTCCTGAGCTTTGCAGAATCAAAGGTATTGGAGCTGAGAGCTCTTTTCTGGTTAGCCAGAAGAAAGCAGAGTTCCTTGAAGCTTTTCAGTTTTAAATAATGAAGTTTGTCTGCCCTAGCATCATCTTTATTGACTACCAACCCCGCCCCCCCTATAGCCCTTTAATTGTTGGAATGGATTTCAGGCTTTTTCTTCCATTATCTTGATGGCATGAGATAAAAGCAGTATTAGAAATAATTATGTGGCTGTTATTCCAAAGGATGATCTTGTGTGCTCCAGTAGGTGGCGGGGGGGGATGGAGGGAAATCGCCTCCAGCTGTGAGATTTGGGGAAGTCTAAACTTGTTTGTGGTCTTAAGCTTGCCTTGTAAGAGCTTGGGCTGGCTTCAGGGATTATTGTATGTGTGGACCACATTTGATCTTGCTGTCTAAATTCTGAAGTTCTGGATCGGAAGCTTCACTTCTTTCCAAGCCAGGGGATTGCTGTTTGCCTAACCCCAGTGTAGTGGCGTCCTGAAGAATGCACAGCAGGGAATTGAAATAGTGGCATGCCAGGCCTAAAGATGAACTTTTTTTATTTTATTTTGTTTAAGTGGCATCTGACAGTGGGCACACATGTGCTTGTTAAGGGCTTATTGACTTGTGCAGTGATATTATCCTGGTCCTAAAAGTCAGCCCAGGCTGTGCTCCTGTTTCAGAGGGTCTCACTGATGATTAATGGGACTCCAATTGATAGAAATGTTTAATGTGCAGCAACCACTTCCCCACAATGTTATCATTAATTGGCTTGAATCCTAGAGCTCATAACTGACTCATAGATTCCTAGATGCTAAGGCCAGAAGGGACCATTGTGATCATCTAGTCTGACCTTCTGTATAACACAGGCCAGAGAACTTTCCCCAAAATATTTTAGAGCAGATCTTTTAGAAAAATATCCAATTTTGATTTTAAAATTGCCAGTAATTGAGAATCCGTTGTGACCTTGTAAGTTGTTCCAATGGTTAAAAACCTTCACTGTTAAAAATTTACTCCTGATTTCCATTCTGAATTTGTCTAGCTTCAAGTTCCAGCCATTGGGTCACGTTACACCTTTCTTTGAAGAGCCCATTGTCAAATACTTTGAGTGCCGGTCCCTCTGTGTATTCCACGAACCTGAGACTTCTAGCAACCAGTGTCCCTGGGTCTTTGCCTGCTCCCTTGCTCTCCTTGTGCTCCATGCTGAGGGCATAAGGGGCGGTACAGAAACCTCTCAAGTTCTTTCTTACTGCCACATGGCCTGAGTTGGAATTTCCAGAACTGAAACTCTTTGACAATTTTTTTTGTAAATATTTCAAAGTTCTTGTATAATTAGTTGCTATTGTTAGGAGTTTTTATAAGTTTAGATAGTAGTTAAAATCTCTGCCCCAGGGGAGTTCTCTGCTCTCCTGATGTAAGATTTAGAGTATGTCCAGTGTTCTGGGCTTTAAGAATTGTTTCCTGCCCCTGATTATTTTTTAGTCGTCAGTGACCACTAGCACTGCCTCTATTTCCTTGAAGAAGTTCATATCTCCACGAAGTGCACTACCTGCCACTCCTTTCCTAGCCAGATGCGGCAGGCAATAGAACTCCAGCTTTGGAAACACCTTTGGAACATGCCATCAGGCCCCAGTCAAATCCAGGGGAGACCCCTCTGTACATTGGTCTGAGACATCCTGGAGTGCACCTCCTAGTTCAGTGTCTGACTCAGGAGCAGAAACAATTGGAGCAAAGGATCCTTCATCTAGGCCTTCTCATGACGGTAAGACACAAGCACTCTCATAAGCTTAAAAACAGATCCCCTCCTAGATCTACTAAGGGAAGGTATCCCTCCCCAACCCTGTCCAGGTCAGGGGAGTCCTCGTGCCCAGGACACAGGGACTTAAGGAGTCTAGTCTGTGAAAGAAGCTTATTGGAACATCTCTGAGGGTGAGATATTACCTGTAGTCAGTTTCTTAATGTATTAGGCTTAGACTTGCATGTTTTTGCTTTATTTTGCTTGGTGACTTACTTTGTTCTGTCTGTTATTACTTGAAACCACTTGAATCCTACTTTTTATATTTAATAAAATCACTTTGGGTTATTAATAAACCCAGACCAACTGATTAATACCTGGGGGAGCCAACAGCTGTGCATATCTCTCTATCAGTGATATAGAGGATGAACAATTTATGAATTTACCCTGTATTAGCTTTATTTTTTTAGGGTTTGGATCCCATTGGGAGCTGGGGGACTGGGTGCTGGAGACAGGTAACATGCTGAGCTGTTTTTAGTTAGTCTGCAGCTTTGGGGGCATGGTCCAGACCCTGAGTCTGCGTTGCAGCAGGCTAGCGTGTCTCGTTCAACAAGGCAGGGTTCTGGAGTCCCAAGCTGGCAGGGAAAATGGGCTCAGAGGTAATTTCAGCACATCAGGTGACAGTCCCAAGGGGATCTCTGAGACCGAACCCATCATACCATCATCTTCCCATATGTGGACAACTGGCATCTTAAGGCAGGACATGTCCAAAAATCATAGCATGAACCTGGTCGCTGCACCGTCTCTTCGCATCTGCCATGGGAAGACTTATAGATCAGGTTATCCACAACCCTTGTACATCTGTCCAGATTTTCCTTACTCTCCTGTGTCACATGATGTCATGTACTTACATAATGCTGTTTGCCAGATGTGTCTGCTGCCTGCAGGCTTGGTTTGAACAGTATAAACACGGAGCAAGCAAACAGTATGAACGCATCTCCCCATCAAGATGAGGGCCTCTCTGGCTTGGTGGAAAGAATCCTGCAAATTACTGGGGGAAGGGTGGTGATTAGGCCTTTCTGTAGGTAAACTCTTGGGCCTGGTCTATACCTAAAACTTAGTCCAACCTAGCTATGTCACTCAGGGCTGTGACAAATTTCATCCCCTGTGCAACGTAGGTACGTCAACCTAACCCCCACTGTAAATGAAGCTACATCAACAGCAGAATTCTTCTATCGACCTAGCTATTGCCTCTTGAGGGAGTGGATTTACTACAGCAATGGGAAAAAACCCTTTCAGTGCTATAGTAAGTGCAGCAGTGCCGCTGTAGTGCTGACTTACCCTCAGATTGCATGCTGAATATAATCTGTGTCCAGTACACTGGAGGCTCCTTTTCCAGCCTGGCTGTTAATTGGTCCTGTAGCTGGCAGGCTGTCTTTGATCCTCAAGTCCGGAATAATCCTTGTTTAAGGAACTTCTCATGGCTTCTTTAAAGTTTATGCTGATGTTGTTAAAAGGGTGGGTAGAAAGGAGCACAGTCTGTTCTCTCAGGCCATAGGGTTCTGTGGCAACAGCTGCTAAAAAGGTCCTTGGGATTTTCTGTCTAGTTTACATTTCTTTTTGTGCAATTCTCACATCTGCCCAGCAAAAAAATTAACTAATGGCTTTCCGCTCAGTCTGCCCCTTGAGGGTAAGAAGTGCTTTTTCCTCATTAGTGGCTTTAATAAAGTACATATTGTTGTGTTTATGGAGCATATACCTGAAAGCTACATTTGTGCTCTGTATGGCAGACTTAGGTTTTGTCTGGTCTAAATCCACAGCTTACCTGCCACCTTCATTGATTCCTGTCTCTCAAATCCCTAGCTTTTCTTTCTCTGCACCTGGCCAGCCCCGCAGGTGACAGAGGTGCTGTGAGACTGCTGGCAGCTTCCCTCTAATAACTGCTTGTTGATGGTTGCTATTGATCTAGCAGCAAGCAATGGCTCAGGGGAGTGAGGTCAGCTTTATTTTTCTCCCTTCTCTCTCCTGTCAAGTCAGACACTCTCTTGAAATAGTTGAAACAAACTGTAGAACTTGCTGCTAATATCTGTGCCTGTGGTTATTGGCAGTATGAGTATTGACAGCAGAACAAGGTTGTGATTCTCCTTCCCCCCCGCCCCCCATTCCCCGGAAATTACTGCTGGAGGAAGGGACACAAATAAAAAAACTCTCTGCAAAGTGGTAGTAAATAAAGCACAATGCACAGCATGTGATTGATCTTGTAAACGTATCCTTCAAACATAAAATTGTCTAAAATGAAAAGCTTGAAATTCTTTAGGTATACAATAAAGCCCAATAAAGCTTTGTATCTGCCCCAGTTTTTTGTGCCTGTCCTTGGATACTGATATAATTTTACCAGTTTGTTTTTTCAGCCCTTGCTTGCTACAAAGATTGAACCATACCAATCCTATGATAGCTGCTGAGCTGGGTATGTAGAAGAGTTCTTTTGAAAAATGACAGCATTCAAAACTCAGCTGTTCTGTCTTCCATAATTTTACCTTCCATTTTCCACCATTTTGCTGCAGCCTCCTTCCTAAATGTAGATTTGGGTAGAAATATGGATCTTCAGTCTTAAATGCTATAACAGAAAAAAGGAACTCAGCTTTAGGTTCCATCAGCCATGTTTCAGCTGTTGATTCCTCTTGTGGACGCCATCCTGTGACCTCTGTGTTTAGGATCAGTCATGTTTGCCAAGTAATGGAACGATTCCATAGCCTCTGTGAATAGTCTTTCAGTTTTCTCCTTGTGTAGATCCAGTTCTTTACTAATCAGTTCAAGACAGATTTCAACTGAGACTACATCAGTTTGTAATATGGCAAGTACCTCTAAAACCACCTTCAACTGCTTTTGTAAGTAGTTGTCATATAAAATGTGAGCTATGTTTTGACCAAAGTTTCCTTGTGCTTTGTAGACATTTCAATTTACTTGCGGTAACTGGATGCAGATAGAGACCAAATATCACTGAGGAACTGGGGAATCAAGCCTCCTTTTTCAGCCATTAAACTGGAGGCTAATGGTGGTTGTGGAAGAATTTTTGGACTTCTGTAACTATTACTACTGATTTTTTTTTTCTTCAGTGAAGTTTAAATAGAATGCCAAACACCCATATGTCATAAGTTTAGAATAATTGTCCTTGAGGAATTCTGTCCTTTTTCATAGCTTCATTAAAGACCATCTTGTCATACTTTTCTCTTCATTCTTGAATGGCATCTTCAGCAAACACAGTGGTCTGCAGTTTCCTTTTCAACTGTAGAAACAATAGCTGAAAGAAGGTGCATGTTTTTCCCTGTGTAGGTGTTTGTAACCATCACGGGTCACTTCTCAGGACTGACTTACCATTTTGTACTTGTGTCGATGTGGATTCTTTTTCTTTAATTTGTTCTCTTGTTTCACTTCTGCCATCTAGTAATGGCTATGTGAACTTAAATCTGTTCTGAGAAGCATATTCAGGGTAAAGTGCTTCAATCATTTCTTTAAACTGCTCATCTTGTATTACTTTGACGATTATGATGTTAATTTGAAGGGTGCAGGTTTGATCTGTAATTTATAAATACTGTATCTGACATAGTCATTGTCCTGCTGGGTTATTGGATGCATTTCCAGCTTTGTTAGCACAAATCTTAAAGAATAAGACTTTTTCAAGCTGATATCTTTCCTAGGTAATGTCCATCTCTAATCTTTGAGTAACAAAGAATCAATTTTGTGTTGTATCATAGTCCTTGGGTGCATCTGCACTGGAAAAATAAATATCCTGATTTCAACAGTCATCAACAGTGCTACTGCACCAGAACTAAGCTGCTAATGGAGGGCCTGGTGTTCATACTACTGTCAGGAGACCGTGAGCAATGACATGATGGTAAAATCATCTGAACCCCTGTCTATGCCTAGGGAGGTTGTGGAATCTCCATAGTTTAAGAGCAGGTTAGACAAACACCTGTCAGGAATGGTCTAGATAATATTTAATCCTGCTATGAGTGCGGGGGACCAGACTAGATAACTCTTGAGGTTCCTTACAGTTCTAGGATTCTGTGCTCTCTTACAGCAATGGTAACACTGAAATGTGCGTAATGACTTTGCTAAAGCACATGATCAGATGTCCCCATGATCATGAAGAATTGGGAGAGACTGGAAGAGATGGAATATTGTTACCTTCTGTCTAACCTTCCCAAAGGCAAGGAAAAGCTTGTTTTAGAAGGGAGAGTTTGTAGAGCCTGTCATATCTGTAATGGGCCAATGCAGTAAATATGGAAATCTTACACACGTGTGTGTGCACAGAGCATGGCTGCAGTCCATTTTCTGTTCACTCAGCCCATAAGAGTCTATTTGTCTAGAAGAATGCTTGTCTAAAAGGTATGATTATTCTGGACTGCTGAACAAGTTCTTCGCTCTGATTGCATTCAAAGAGCCCAGGCATTTTGTAGAATGACACTTGCAGATGAATGCAAAATGAGGAAGGAGGGAAAGTTTATTTTTGGTGGTATTAGGGAAGTAGGGAGGGAGGACTGTTAAGGTGAAAGGTTAGAATGCCATTGTACACAATACACCCACTGGGGTTTTCTGAGAAATGCTAAAACCCTGAATCGACTGAAATTTCTCTTCCCAGTACTGGCAGAGGGATAGCAAAAATACTGACAAATTCTGGATTTTATTTTTCAGGAGGAAAAAAAATCAGATTTTTAGAGGGTTTAAATATTTCCTCAAGACAAAACTGCCTTCAGCTGAATGAGGATGTCAGGAATGAGAAATGCATGCTGGTGTCCATCCCTGTCCCTTTGGGATCTGGGAAGGGTGCGCTGCTCCAGTCACAGATTGAAATGTACTACTGGTCGGCTGTTCATGGTGGTACAAAGTGTAGATCTGTATTAGCCTCTCCTCTCCCCCATCATAATGTTTGCTCTCCATGCTACGGGGTAAGAGGAAGCCTGCAGACCAGCTTTAGCGACATACTTCCTGTTTGCTCATGCTATCAGTAGAGAGAGAAATACTGATTTATGGAAGGTAAAGAAGGAAACCTCAATTCTTGTATACTGTTCAAGTGCGTATTTAAATGTAACCTGTTAAATGAATTTCACATACATAAGAGATTCTTGTTGTATTTGAGGAGCCCCGTTTTATAGGCTATAAACTGAGGTATAACTAATCCAACACTAGTGTGGCCAGTGGCTGTCAAAGTTAACTGCTCTTCCCTCTGCTTCACCTTTGGTACCCAGCCTACCTGTGCCAGGCCAGATGTGGCGCACAGTCTCTCTGATACCATTTCTTTTTAATTGATTTAACAAAAAACTTGCAATTAATCTCTCTTCTCGTACGACCTTCTGGAATGAAAATCCGTACAAATGCTTTTTCAAATAAAATCTGTCACTACTGTCATGGTTGCCATGCTAGCTGCACCACTGGCCCATCTATGGATCTTACCAAGTGCATCACCCCCCCAGTGTGAGGCCTCGAGCTTTTGAGGGGCTCTGTCTGCAGGGCTGTTTATTTGCAGTGTAGATGATCTGGCTCTAGCTGAAGTCCAAGATCTGGGACTCTCTCACTTCTCATGGTCCTAGAGCCCGGGCTCCAGCCCATGCCCGAAGGTCTACATTGTAATTAACCAGCCTTGCCCTGGAAGCCTGAGTCAGCTGGCATGGGCCAGCTGTGGGTTTCTAATTGCAGTGTAGATGTAGCCTAACTCCTTGGATGGAATTCTGCAATTCACCTGCTCTGACTGGGACCTGGATTACAGCCCTTGGGCACCAGCTGTGACTACTTCAGCAGGTCCCACTGGGCTTGGCACCCAGAAACCCTTTTTCTCTGGGTGTCTGACACTATATGTTTGTAGTGATATAGAAATAGCTTCTTCAAAAGATGCAAAGCATTTATTGTATGTCTACAATGCAATTAAAAATCTGCTGCTGGCCCACGTCAGCTGACTCTGGCTCTTTAATTGCTGTGTAGACTTCTGGGCTTGGTGATAGGGTGCCAGAGCTTGGGCTGCCCGAGCCCAGAAGTCTACAGTGCAATTAAACAGCCCTGCAAGCCCGAGTCAGCTGGCACAGCCAGCTGTGTGTGTCTAATAGCAGTGTAGACATACACTTAGAGAAAAGTGTAACAGTGAAAGGGCTACACTGATATTAGTTACACCAGCATAAATCCCTCATATCCCAGATAACTCTATCTCTAGCTGGGTTTAGCTGCCTGCTCACAGCATATGTCTCTCCCTATCTCCCAGCTGTCAGCTTTTCCTTTCTGACCCAAATCCCCTCTCCCTTTTCTGTGGTCTCTTAAATTGTTTGTCGTCTTTGATCCCAGTTGGCCTTGGGGAGGGTACCCCATTCTAGCCTGGATGGAGCTATCAATTGTTATCTTCTTTACAACTGTGCAACTGAAGTGGACTTATCTGTGTCATTGTTTTACATTTCTTACTTGGCACCTCTACAGCGCCCTTTGGTTTAGCTGTATGTGTTCGAGTAGGCAGCAGTACAAAATGGAACAGGGAAACTGAGTGACATACAATATTAATCAAAATATTTTCCCAGTTCATTACAAATACATCTCTAAAATATCAGTCTGACTCCATCCATGTTAGCTAAGAGTATCCTATTGAGTCTTCTTAAAGCACTATTGTTTAGAATTGTGGCTCAGCAGCCCGGTCATGGTCCACCACTGCATTGTACAAACACAGAACAACAACAAAAAATTTCAGTGCAGGTGGTAAAAAAGCAAGGAACATCTGAATAGCCCTGTGAGTACACTCTGCTGTATCCTTGTACATTCACTTCCCCACCTGGGGATACATAAGAAAGTGCAGCTTCAACCACCCACTCACTTTCTTCTAGTCACCGTAGTCAGTGTGTCCATTTAATCCCGGTCAGCCCTTGTTCCTTTCTAGGAAAGTTAGCGTTTCCTTGTCTACACAGTTTTTTTTCATGGTCCATATAGTCAATAGCTAACAAGAATTTTATAGTTCCACTGACCACTTAGTTATACTTGGGGCTCCATGATCCGGTATCCTTGCTGTTGGGGGCCTGCTGATTTGGTCTAAGTCAAATGCATGGGCATTTTGCCTTTACAGAATCCATGGTCCTTTCTGACTGCATAGAATTTTTCTCTTTTCTCCGACAAAGTGGATATTCACCCACGAAATCTCATGCTCCAATATGTCTATACGGTGCCACAGGACTCTTTGCTATATTCATTATGATAATGTTTATTATGGTAGTGCCTAGGATGGGACTCCGTTGTGCTAGGTGCTGTACAAACACTGAGTAAGAGAGAGTCCCCTGCTCTGAAGATCTTAGTCTAAACAGCCAAGTCACCCAAAGGGTAAGAGTAGGGTTGCCAGGCGTCTGATTTTTCGACCAGAATGCCTGGTCGAAAAGGGACTCTGGCAGCTCTGCTGTTAAAAGTCCAGTCAATAGTACAGAGGTGGCCGAGGGCTAAGGCAGGCTCCCTGCCTGCCCTGGCTCCATGCGGCTCCCGAAAGTGGCTTCCAGGTCCCTACGGCCCCCTAGGCACATGGGTGGCCAGGGAGGTTCTGTGTGCTGTCCCCACCCCAAGCGCTGGCTCCACAGCTCCCATTGGCCGGGAACCCTGACCAGTGGGAGCTCTGGGGGTGGCACCTACAGGCACGAGTGCAGCACATGGAGCCCCCCTGACTGCTCGTGCACCTAGGGGCCACTGGGACCTGGCAGCCCGCACCCCTTGGTCCCAGCCCAGAGCCCCCTTCTGAAACCCTGGCCCCACCCCAGAGCCCACACGCCTAGCTGGAGCCCTCACTCCCCACACTCCAACCCAGAGACTTCCACACCCTGAACTCTTCATTTCTGGCCCCACCTGGAGCCTGCACCCCCATTCCAGAGTCCATATGCTCTGTACCCAAACCCCCTACCCCAGCCCGGAGCCCTCTCCTGCACCCCAAACCCCTCATCACCCCAGAGCCTGTACCCCCAACCGGAGCCCTCACTCACCTCCTGCACCCCAGCACGGTGAAAAGGAGTGGGTGGGGGGGGGGGAGAGTGAGTGACAGAGGGAGGGGGGCTGAGGCAAGCAGGGATGGGGCCTCAGAGAAGGGGCAGGGTGGGGCCTTGGGGAAGTGGTGAGGCAGGGGTGTTCAGTTTTGTGCAATTAGAAAGTTGGCAACCCTAGGTAAGAGAATGGGATATATAACATGTAAGTAGAGTTAACAGCGTGGTGGATTGCAAATTTCTTGTTAGTTCTGTACCTTGATTTTTGTTGTTTCATTCCTTTCGATGTGGATTAGCTGGATGGTAGAGCAAAGGAATGGAGGGGGCAGGAGAGGCTGCGGCAAACAGCCAATCAGCACAAGGTATGCAACACAGTTATACAGCACTGCAAGCATGGTGCTTAAAGACCAAAGGTGTAGTCCTTGCCCTGAAGGGCTAAGTGAATATGTAATGGAGCAGTGATTAACTATAGCACTGGGCCTTGGGGAGAGTGAGATGAATCACCATAAGATCATGCAGTGGCGAGATTTGGTAGTGGTGCACACTTTGTGGAAAGCCTGAGAATTGTTTTAATTGTGCGGTTTGATGCAGTGAATGGATATACTGGGAAGTGAGTGTGTAATTTGGTAAGCAAGCCCTTTGACCAGTTCAGTGGTGGTACACCTCTACCCCAATATAATGCTGTCCTCAGGAGCCAAAAAATCTTACCGCATTATAGGTGAAACCGCATTATATCGAACTTGCTTTGATCCACTGGAGTGCGCAGCCCTGCCCCCTGGAGCACTGCTTTACCGCGTTCTATCCAAATTCGTGTTATATCGGGGTAGAGGTGTATTGAGAGGCAATGGCAAGTGCTGCATCACACCTTCAGCCAGGACATTTGGAAGCAGTGCAGGGGCTTTGCAGGTGGAGGGACTACAACATTTTTATCAGAGGAGCTGTTGGCAGCTTTCAGGGAAGTTGCCCTCCCTCCTCTGGGGAGGGAAGCACTGAAGAGTTCCTTACTGTTGTTCTGTCCCTGTCCCAGAGGGGAAATACAGCTCACCTAAATTTTCTCCTATCTTCTCAGAATGTGAAATGCCTTCTCTGAAATGCTTTGCCTTTCCTCCCTTCCCAAACACTGTTCTAAATATATTCAGGTATGCCCTGCTTGGGCTTTTAAATTAGATCTTTCATTAGAGGTGGAAAAGTCTGCCTATGAGGGGAAGGGTTGAGAGGGATTTTTCCCCGGGTGCATGCTGGACTGTTAGAGGTAGCTTAGCTCACATCTGTGGTGTTTAATGAGCAGATATTTTTATTTTAACATACTTTGGATTTGTCTCCTAAAACAGATTCCCCTGCTGTTTTCTCCTTATCGCTTGTCTTACAAAAAAACTAAAAAATGGTCTCTTTGAAAAAATAAGTTTTTCAGAGGCACTTTCATTCCCTGCCTTGTTTGGCATTTTTCAGTGTTGTCTGCAGGTTGCTGTAAATACACATTTGGCTTAGTAATTAATCAATGCATAAATAATACATAGTGTGTTATCAGAGCCTGCACACCAGTGCTGTGGAGACAGCACATTCAACCCCTGTGGAGAGGGATTGCCTTGTGCTGCTCTGCAGCAACCCCCCATGGCCAATTAAGGTGCATCCTTGATGAGCTTCCAAATGCTCTTTGGCCAGATAAATGGTTGCTGTGATGTGGGCAGGGGGTAAAGCAAGGAAAAATGAAGGAGATCCTCAGCATTCAGACAGATGGAGTGAATGCCTGATTACAACCAGAAAACCCACATGCACTGAACTGAGAATGCAGGCAGTGGTTTTTTTAATGGTCAGCACACTCAGCCCAGGAGTATTAATTCCCAACTATCTATATTCAGGGTTCTACTACTGACTTCTTGTGACCTTGCACAAATTACTCACCAATACATAGTCTGCCCTGGACCTCAGTTGCCCTGTGCCTAAAAGTGAGGCTTGCGTAATGATTGTAAAGCACTTAGAGAATTTCAGGTAGAAGGTGCTGAATACGTGTAAAGTCTTAATATACAAAATCTTTTAGGAATATTTCAAGCATAGTGGCCAACTTGAATCTTTCCTGTCCTTTCATTCCAGTCATTCCTTGTAATGCAAGCTATTTGGCCCTGGTCCAACTTGCCTTGTGTGGATAAGCACCTAGCCCGGGTTCTGTAGCATGGTGCCTCCTCCATCTGTGCTAAGTGGGTTGGGAGAAATGGATCTAGGATTTGAAGTCTAAATAGACAAAGCCATGGTGCAGAATCACTGGGGAATGGAAGGTCCAAAGTCCATGTTAAAGGAAGGATTGACCTGTAATTCAACTAGGTTGGGGAAACTGCTTCAGTTTTAAATCCTGCCAGTGTGGTGCAGTATTATTTTCCTGAATGCACAGCCACTGTGAATGACAGTTAAACCTGTTCCAAGGCTTTTGGACATGGTCTGACTGATGAATTAGATGTTTTCTGGTGTTTTTCATCTTGAAAAGCTGGTATTGTCAACAAAAAAAATGTGCTAAACTGGCTGGCTGGCAGGCATGTAACTAGAAGAGCAAATGATACAATGATGACTTGAGTGGGAATCTGGAAAAGCCATTTCAGCAGCAAAATTGTTAGAAAACTAGCAAGAAAAATGTGAATAAAAGGACAAACAGTACTGTAGCCACCTGGCATGAGAGGGTCTCCAGATACTTGGTGTGCATGTTACTCCAGAGGTGGGTAAATGTAGCAGAAGGAATGAGCATGAAACAAACTGTGTGTTGCAGTGGAAACTCAAAAGCTTACTGTGGCAATCTGAATGTGAAATTGATCTGAAGAGCTGTTCCATGCTCTTTGCGATTGATCTTCATGTAATGAATTCTTGGAATTCAGGGCCCGGAAGGCAAGTGCATGGAGCTGTGATGAGTTTTTCATTTCTAACAATAAATCTTGAATAGACAGAATCCATTTTGTGTACACCTGCACATTTTAAAAAATCAATTTTTAAAAAGTTGGCTCTTCAAAGAGGTAATGAAATGACCAGGACAGTTGACACTGACTATCATCATATGCTGTGGTTCTGGGCAACTAAAGCCTTTCTCTTGTTTCCATTAGTCATCTGAGTTCTCTGCACTGCCTGTTCCTGTGGATTTCTTATGCTGTCAGCTTCCCTTACTGTGAAGTGCGATGGAAAGGAATCTGAAAATTAGGATATGGTAACATGTAGCGTGTTGTGTTCCATAGGTGCTGGAACAAGATGTGGTTTTGCAGTCTATTGACCGAGCTATTGAGGCTATCCACAACGCAGCTATGAAGAATGGAGGCAAATACAACTTGGAGCAGAGGGATGTCCTCCAGTAAGTACAGCCAGTACCTGGGACAGATTGAGACTTGACAGCTCATGCTCTTTCCCAAGAGGCAGGGAAAGAGTGAACTTAGTGGTACAGCCACAGTGGGAGGTTGCTCACTGTTCCAGTCCTGGGTGTGGTTAATAAGGGATGGCCGGGTTGGTTGTTGGTAACTGGAGCCCCACTGCTGCTAAGTAAACAAAGGACTGAAGTACTCAGGGAGCCCTCCAACTCACTGATGTGAGAGCCAGGTGATGAACAGCTGAGTCTCCAGTCACCACTGCAGTGCCTACTCTCAATCTCTGCCCACAATTCCATTTTCCTCCAAGCAAAGCAGTTTCTCCAACTCACGGGGCACCTGTCTGCCAATCTAACCCACTGCATGCGGTTTAGAGTGTCACATTGGCTAGAGGCTTGCTTGACAGCTCTCTCTACAAGTGTCGGGGGGGGGGGGGGAATACTCTGGTTCAATTGCAATCCAGGTTGGGAAAAGAGATTTTGCACCTTCTTTGGCTGTTCCAGTTTGCCCTCTCAGATGCAGCTGTCCCTCTGGTACCTTTCTCCCTGCCCCCAAACTCGTAGGTCACTTGGCCTCTTGACCTTTATATTTAAATCTGCTCTTGGTTAAAACATGAACTAGAGAACATCTCTCCGCTAAAGTCAGTGATGGAGTGTTAAGGTCTAGAGACTACTTGTTTCTCTCTGTCCCTTGGCCCTTGCTCCTCCAGGGTGAGGACTCTTCCTTCCCTGGTGATAGCACGGTAATTGTACCTTCTGCAGCTGCTGTCCAGCCAGTGACGCTGAAAGACCTAGGCACTTTTTAGAAGATCGCTCAGAGAAGTGATACTTCAGCATCATGACATTGCTACAAAGTGGTTTCAAGGCTGAATTTGCCAAATGCATCATGTAAAGGAAACTATGCAGCTAGTAGAGTGACACACAACTCCCCTGCCCTGAAATAAAAACCCACCTGAGCAGTGGTGCTCACTGCATAGTGCATGGCTTGCACCTCCTCTCATTGGGTGGTCTGAGTTGTGTTTAAGGCTCCAGATGCAAAGGTATTGATCCCATAGGCACTGATGATTTTTGTATGTGTGTGTTCACCCACCCACAAATACACAATTTGTGGTGGTTGGTTTGGAGAAGAGCATCTCTAGAAGGGCATCTCCACTGCGGATACTGGACCTCAACCCCCTGCATCCCTCAGAAAAGCCCAAATAAATCACTGCATTGTACGCACAATTTTCTCCATGGGAGAGGGTCTGAGGGAGAATAGATCCACACATGACAAATGTCAGCCACATTGCTTAATGCACTTCCGGAAGGCTCCGAGACATTACAGTGCTGAGGACAGTATAAGAACCTGTATATAATACAAAGAATAGATGTTGCCTTCAGTGGGCAGCAGTTGCAGGGTGATCCTTCAACAGCCCACTCCTGGGGGACAAAGAAAGTGGCATTTAAAGATGGAGAGAGGCTGAATTGGTGTCCAGAGCTTGCTGAAGTTGGGTGCTTTTGTTTCTTTCCTTCATTGCTTAAAAATGTAAATCTATTGGGATTAGCGAACATCAGAGCAGGGTGTCTTTGTGATACACCATTAACAATTGCTTGCTATGAGACTTTTGATACCTCGAGTTATGGATTAAGGCATGTCTATTTCACCTCAAATCAAACAATCATGGACACTGTAAGGGAGCCATAGAACTAAGGTGCAGGCAAGTCTAAAGCGTGTGGCATAAGAACTAGCCCTCTGTACCATGAAGTGGAGATACATCTCCTGTGAACCCTGATTCACAAATCATGTGCTTTTTACAAAGACCCTTCCCTCCTCTTTGAGAGGTGCTTAGTAGTTCAGTGGAGTTGGACTTATTCTATCCTCAGTAAAGATCCTTACTATGGAGACGTCTATTGTAACCACAGTCCAGTTTCAGACTTAAGCTTCTTGGCACTGGGTACTGACTTCATCGCTTCACCCGTGTCCCTAATGCCCCTGTTTCCATTCCATCTGCCAGGAAACTGATCCATCATCGGAAGGAGACTGTGTCACGCAAAGGTCACTCACCAGCCAGTCAGGGAATGATTATGACCCCGTCCTCCAGTGATCACCATTTGGATTTAGCACGACAGCCCAATGGCATGTGCCGGACAGGTTATGAGCGACATCACAGCCTGCCAAACACGGAGATCCAAGAGGATGATGAAGGTCTTTACCAGGTAACAGCATCTTGGCCTCTTCTAAATTCTTCCTTAAAGAGTCCCTCCCTCTCGTATGATACATAATATTCCCTGTGCAGTTTCAGTCACACTTGTTGCCTTGAGCTATAGTGTAGCTTCACTGTTTGCTACTATACAGCTGCTGTGTCCCATCCCAGGCATGGCTGGTATGATCTCTGTGTATTCTTTACATTTATAAAGCACTTCAGGGTCACTGAGGATACAAGACTATGTAAACGTGCAAGATCTTCTCTAGTTTGTGCTACTGGCTCTTTCTTGACACCTTTTTAAAGAGCTGTTGATTCCTCAGAGAATACTTTGAAATACATTGTTTTTAGAGACAGTTCTGCTTAGGTCATAATTTTTTTTCTGTGCTTTTATTTCCTCCTTGTTAAATCTGCACAAAAACAGGATCTCTGTTCCTTAGGAATTCCTCTGTGTATCTGCTTATTCCTGTGCTCAAGTTGTGAAGATCCTGTTTTCTTGTGAACATCCCTAGTAGTAACAAATTAGAGGAGGAAAACACAGGAAATGTGACTTAAAAGCAGAATTCTATCTAAATGGAACCAAATTACTGTAAGCCGTCAACAAGTCTTCAAAGAGACAGGCCAGGACAGACTTAGCAGCGATTGTTTGGAGTAGGTTATGTAACTGATTACATGGTTGGACGTAGCAAAGAGATGGGAGTTCCCCTCATACAGATGGGACATGTTGGTGTAGGGTTGCTGCATCTGTCCAAGAGGAGTGTTTATAGTGGCACCATTACCCCGTCACTGCTGATAGGAGGGGCTTGTTACTGACTTAATAAGGAAACATAAGTCTGTGGAGATAAAAAGGGGCTGGTATACAGGCTTACTAACATTCTCTACCCCAGTACTCTGCCCCTGTAGGCAGCCAAACTGACCCAGTTCTAAAGCCCTCTGATAAAGGAGAAAACTTTGGTGGGTGGTTTATACTTCAACAGTGCTGCTGCCTCCTTGCTTCTCAAAGGCTGAACTGAATGGAGAGTGTAGCTGGACACTTCTTTAATTCATCAGCCTAAGGTAGTCACGTGAGCACCAATTCCTATGGAGGAGAAAAAAAATCTAGAGCATTATAGCAGAGTGACATCTCTGCTAGACTTAAGGATAAGGCCAGCTTTCTGTTTAAAGCTTGACTGTTCTAAGTGCTCTGAAATCCATATTGTTAATCAAATTTTGTTGAAATTTGATACATCTCGTGGAGACATGGGGTACCATCAGTGATCTAAATTTGGGGCCTTTTAACCAAGGGGTTCCTGAGTTACAGCCCATGGGGAAAAGACCGCTTTTCTTCAAGTTGACACATTTTTTGCCGATAGACAGAGATAAAATCAGGGCTCACATTGTACCCGGGACTGACTCTCAAGAGTTACCCAAACAGAGTGCTTGGTACCCACCAGCCTTTGAGGGAAATCAAATTAAAATGTTGTTTCAAAAAGTTTTCTTCTCCAGTTAGGCAAGCTAAGACTCACATGCCTCGTCGCCCACCTAATGGAATACAGTGAAGTGGGTTTTAGCTCACGAAAGCTTATGTCCAAATAAATGTGTTAATCTCTAAGGTGCCACAAGGACTCCTCATTGTTTTTTCATGTGCAGAAAGAGGCTAGCTCTAGGAAAACTACCTCTGCATCACAGGACCTGGGTGTCCCCAAGTGTGTGTGTTAGTCATCGAATCTGAGCACTACTCCGAGCACTCTGAGGAAGAATGGGGCAGAGGCACCTGTCAGCCCCACATTCCCCTCCCATGTGTGTATCATGGTCTAGGCCACCTGGCCCATCCACAGGGATGTGACTCCCCCTCACTTAGGCAACCTTCCTCCAGAACCTGGCTGACATATCTTAGGTTATACCCCCCCCATCTCCCTATCCCCCATGTGAGCTGAAATCTGGGGGTCCCTGCCCCCTAGTGATGTGTGAACCTTGCATCTGTGTGTATGTGCCAGAATGTGAGGCTCTTGCCCATCTATGGGGATGTGACCATCCAACCCTGCCCCCTCCAGAGTCAGATTTGAGGGGGAAAGGGAGCCCCTTTCCCTCCTCCCATGTGAGTCAGGGTCTGGGGAAGTCCTTCCCCTCTGGATGGGGAGCTCAAACTGGTATGCACCAAGAACATACTGCTGAGACTAGGGTGGGGAGCTGAGAACATTCATGCTTGACACACATCATAAACTCTCCAGGGGAGTGGGGAGGGAACACTGTTAATAACTGATTAATAATTCATTGATAATTAACATCCAATTGATAACTAATACTTGTAAAAATTGTAAATGTGATTAGTGAGAGGGGTTCTCGAGTCCAGGTTAGTTTATTAATAACAAACTTCAGATAAATCAGCTTTGTTTGGATTTGTTGGTTTAACAAAGACAGCACCTGCCCAGAGAGGCATGAGATATCAACAGCTGCAGAAGCCCTTCCCCGAACGTACTTGCCATCAGTCCAGACTGCGGATGGTGTCTACTTCCTCTTTCTCAGGGCTGTTATACCCATATTACTCTTTTGTGTTTCTCATTCCAATACTTGTCTATTTCCTCCTTTTTGGTACCTATTTCTTATCTTGGGTCATTTTCTAAGATTTCTGTTCCCTTGTAACTTTACAACTGCCTCAGTACCTTATGGTTAGTCAATGCTTATTTCTGTTTTGGGGTAATGTTGTTATAACTCTTGTGCACATTTTGTGGTTTATCCCTAAAATATCTCTTGCAGCAATTTCTAAAGGTTATTGCTTAGTAAAATTCCACTCCTGAAAATTAACTTACCTGCAGAGCATCATGGGACTCTTGCTGCCAAGCAGACCTTAGTTCTTTCTTTGAACTGCTCCATTCACATCAGCGGGTGGTGTTGGTACTTAAGACATCTGCATCAGGTATTGTTTCAGCTGGGAACATCTCACTGACATGCATGGGCCACTTAACACCTCTCTGAGCCTGCTGGGTTGCTGGGTGGATATGTAGAGGCCCCCCCCCCCACTTCATTTTCCCTTCAGTTTTATGCAGTAGTATAAAATTGAGCAGCAGCTCTGCTCTAGATAAGGTTGGAAGCCCTTCCTGTTAAAAGGATGACTCTTCTTAGTGCTCTAGAATTGGTGTGCTTACTTGGATTGGCTTGAAATTTGTTATGTCTCATGGGAGTGTAGGGTGGCGTTTGTAATCCAAGGGCTTGTCTACACTTACATTTTATAGCACTCTCACTTGCTGGCAATGGGCTGTGAAAAATCACCTCCCTGAGCACAGCAAGTCTGAGCACTTTAAAGCTCTAGTGTAGACAAGCTCCAAGTGCTGGGAGCCAATCCCCTCATGGAGGTGGATTACCAGGAGTGCTGGGAGAGCTCTCTCCCAGTGCTCACGTGCAACCACACTCACACTTCAAAGCGCTGCCGCCGGAGCGTTCTTGCAGCAGCGCTTTGAAGTTTCCAGTGTAGACATATGTTGGGCCATTTGAGCAAGGGGTTCCCAAGATACAGCCCCAAGGAAAAAACAGCATTTCATTAAATTCACAAGATCTAGCAACTTTGAAATCAACCCTGGGCAGAAGTCTGAGAATGAATTGTAAACATTTGGTAAAAATCTGCCCCTAGCAAGTTTTTTTTTTTTAAATGTAATCTGAGTACAACAGAATATTCAGAATGGAATGAAACTATTTTTGAAAAGAAAAGAAACTACGCTTGAGACCGTTTACAGGGTGGGGAGGGGTGATTCGGGGAGCAAGATGAGTTGGTATGGTAATGGGGGAGAGGGGGTTAGGTCTGCAGCGAGTGATACAGATATTATGGGGGGATAAACAGGAATGGGTAGTAAGAGGGGAAAAAGAATTGGGGGCCTTTAATTGGGGGTAGGAATTGACGGTGGGGGCGAGAAGATGGGAGAGGTTGGAGAATGGGAGGGGTAACAGGAAGTTGGGGGTTTAGTAGTGGGGTGGCTCTCAATCCTGAATTCTCCCGTTCCCTGTGAATGCTGTGATCAGGGGGAGTCCCACCCCTCTGCAGGGATCTGAGCCCCTCTCTCTGCCCACTGTGTGGTCTGGGATATGGGGGATCATGCTCCTCTTGAGGGGTGTCTTAGCTCCTCTTCCTGACCCTCAATGTGATCTGGAGTGGGAGGGAATGAAGTTAACACAGATTTACACAGCTGAAACTCAGAAAATAAATAGTTAAGCTACACACCACCCCTGTGTGGGGTGGAGAGGCTGTTCAGTGTGCAGCAGGGACATGATTTGGAGGAGAGGCAGACTGGGTACACCTCAGGCAAGGCAGGGAAGCCTGGCTGAAGCAGGGGCAGGAATCCCAGCTGGCAGTGGGAGCGAAGGCCCTAGCTCATTGTGCAGCTTGGGCTACATAGCCAAGATAGTGTGTGGCCCTCCAGTAAGCTGCTTCCTGCAATGTGTTTAAGCAGCAGTAGGGTAGGGCAGGACACTGCAAGGAGCAACTTCTTACATGTCAATGGTTTCTGTGGTGCCAGCTAATGGCTTTTCGGGCTAGGAGAGGTCAGGGGAGCTAAAAAGTGGGCTGGGGACTACATGTTGCAGGGATTGGTGGGGCAGGAGCAGAGAACAAGAGACACACACCCCAGTCTCTTTTTCTCACTTGCTTAAAGTTACTGTAACCATCATGTAATGAAATTGGCACGGTTTTGGGACAAAAGTCAGGATGAGATTTCTCTCACTGGCCCTGTTGGTAACTACACGTTGCAAACATCTCTGAGCATGGCGATTATCCCCAGCCAACTGTAACAAAATGTGCAAGAGAGGGAAGGAGCATTGAAGAATCTCACAGCAGTTGTGTGGTCTAGCAGGAAGACCACTGGACTGGTCTCTTCCTAGCTCTTCCACTGCTCCGTGCCTCAGTTTCCCAGCTGTAAAATATGGATAGTGATGTAAAGTTCTTTGAGACGTGGTAATGAAAAGCACTGTAGAAAAGCTAGATCTTTCAATTATTACCTAGCCACAGTAGCATATCAGCTGTGAACATAGTTGAGAACTACAACTGTCTAAATGACCATTAACTCCTAACAACAAACAATTCCCTTTCTATTTAAAAAATGAGGAAATTAAATGCAAAACACTTTAACGTGGAGTTAAGGTTGCCTGGCCATAGCTTGTGCCCTTCCAGAACATCAAGTTGAGCAAAACGCAAACTTCTGAAAACAAGGAAATACAGAGTTAAGGTAAATGCCCACATAACTTTAACTCATATAAGGGCAGAGTTATGGCCTGATAACCCTAACACACACCCTCCCATTGCCTTTTCACTGTAGTGGACAGGTGCTACTTGCCACTCTCCCTACCCTCAAACACTGAGTCTACTCTCTGGACAGAATACCACACTTTTAACATTTAAGAACCACTTCCTACTCTTTTATAATCCCTTCACACTTGCACACAGGCCACCTAAGCCTAACCAGCATTAACTCCACAGTCTGCTCTCATATCCCACTTCACTACTGCCAGTATCCATGGCAAGAAGGCCCTAGTTCCCTGCTACCAACAGCCTACACAATTCTGTATTGAAATAATGCAGACAGGAACCTCAAGGTACGCATGCACTTCTCTCTTTTGATAACACACATGGGAGGGACTCAGACCCAGATCTCCTCATATTACAGTCACCATTCTTCCAATCTGCTCCAGCCTATTCCGCTGTCATTCAATACAACTACACTCAACACAGTCAAGGCAGCTGCAGTTCATACAGATAATTCCCAGTGGCTGTTGCTAGCTCTAGGGGGCAGAGTTAAGGTTAGGTGGGTGTTTACTTTAACTCTGTATTTCCTGGTTTTCAGAAGTCTGAGTATGGCTAAATTCAACATTTTAGAGGGGCATGAGCTACCACCAAGCAATCTTAACTCTCCCTTATTGAAGTTTTTTTGCCATTTAATTTTGACTACCTGACACAATAGGGAAGGTTTGAAGCCTTAGAAACTGGAAGAGTTATAAAACCCGCTATTTGTTTACGCTCAGCAAGCTACTTTCCTGGGTATAAACTAATTGTGCTCCTGCTCTTCAAGGCTTTGTTATATACAGTAGTGTCCATCCTAGCAAAACTTTGCTAAAGGAGTATATTATACTTGTTTAAAAATGAGCACAAGAACTGCTGAGAACAGCACAACTTCTAAGCTTCGGAGTTTGAGGATCAATCTTGATCTCTTACTACCCAGCCTTGTGGGATAGGAGTTGCACTCTCCAGTGCCCCCTTCTCTTCCCAGGCAGTGCTTGGAGAAGCATTGATTAGTTCCTGCAGCACTCTTGCCCTCTCTGGCCAGAGAAAAATCCTGCATGTGTCTGGAAGGAAGGAAGTGATGGACACAGAAAAGGTTAGGAATGAATGGAGTTGGGAGTCCCTTGCCCTTGCAGAGAAGTCCAGCCCACCCCCAGCTCCTGGGAAGAAGGAGCCAGCTGAGAATCTTACAGGGGTCTGCGTGGGCCCTGCCTGGAGGCATTTTTTTTTTATATAAGTCTCCATATAGCAGGTGTCAGATCAATTTGAAGCCTCTTGCTCAGCCTCTTCTCACAGGCTGCTGGACGGGAAGGGGCTGTCACCTTGACTGTTGGTGTGGGTCTGCCTGCCCTAACCCGCTCAGCTTCTTGGTGCCCAGTGGGTACGGGAGTGAGAAGGGAAATGTATCTACTGTTCTGTCCCTCTTCCAGACTCCTCTCATTTGGAATCCTACCTGTGCTGCTGTTCACAGCTTTGCCACCCATCAGCAACATGAATCCACCTGATTATTGACACCTTTCACTGAGTTATTCAGAATTAAAGGGGTATCAGTGAAACTCTCACTGCTGCCCACTCAACAGTACTCACAGTTGTGAAGGTAAGCCTTTCAAATGTGATCAAGGCAGGGGAGTCTGTCACAGCGTGGTCATCTTCCTGAGTGTGCAGAGAGAACACCCAGCACCTCTGCTGCTGCTCACAGCTTTGCCAAACAGCAGAGGTGCCGGGTATTCTCTTTGCACATTCAGGAAGATGGCCCTGCCTTGTTCACATTCCCCTCACAACTGTGAGGACTCAAGGCTTATTTTTTAAAGATAACCTTAAAACAAAGGTTACATTCTGCAGAAATCACTTTTTCTTTCCTCCCCCTGTCAGGAAAGATTTCCAGAGCTCCGTGTATAGGTTATGTTCCATGACACTTTGACTGCTGTACAAACGCTACTCTATAATAGTAGGGGTCAAATACCGGTATGTGGCAAATTTGGTAGGGTCAGTGGAGCCAGTGAAGTGTCCTAGAATGAGCCCTTTCCCTTGCTGCCCCCAAATAGTGGCATGCTGATCTTATAAACTAACTGAAGCAGGTTGCCAAAACCTACCTCTTATGTAAGTGTGATTGTGGTGAGCTAAGCAGCTTCATGGCTATAAAGATGGGGCTGACCTTAGCACAGCTGCACTTACAAGAGCCTGGGAGGGCCTTCTGCCAGCATTTTACAGAGGCCTCCTCTGTTCTAATTGTGCCTCTCACAGCTGTGCAGTCTCTTAGGGCCAAAGACTAATAATTTTTAAAAGGCAAGTAGGTGTGGTGCTGGATTCTGGCCAGTTCTGCCTTGAGAAACAAGCCTTCCACCTGCAGCAGCATGGTCTGGATCTTAGTAAATTCAGGCCCTGAACTGAGAAGGAGAAAGCAGATTCCACAGTCAAGAATCTTTCACTGAGAAGAATCTGCTTCCAAACCAAAACCTCCTTTCCGCTTAAGCAGAAGCTTGAGTGCTTCCATTTGATCTCCACTTTCACTGTGTTGTATGAGGAGAGGAGTTATGTCTGAAGTAACCAAACCTTATTAGTTTACTCTTTAGAGGGTAAGGCTGACAACTTAATTGAACCCAGAGAAGAAAAAAGCCAGCACAGATTGCAGAGCACAGGTGAAATGAAACATCATTGAGCAGGCAGCTGGGACTTCCAAGTAGAGCAGCCTGTGTGGAGTGCATTGCGGTGATCTATCTGGCGAAGCAGTCTCTTTAAGAATGGTGTCTCTATTAGCCTTCAGAGATTGCTCTTCTTGGAAAGTCCATCTTTGTGTTCTTGAAGCTGCTAATGTTGCTGGGGATGTGCTCCTAGTGCTGCAATTGAGATGGAGCATGGTGGGGCCAGGTTGTGGTTAGCCCTATGCCACTGTAATCCTGTTAGATTTGTATACTATTGGGGCTCTTATTCATTCAGATTTCTAACAAGCCTTGTTCAGGGCAGCGTTGCCAACTTTCGCAATTACATTGCAAGTCTTGCGACATTTTCATAAAGCTCTAGCTGATGGAGGAGTCATGTTATGGGAGTATCGGGTTTCATTTGGAACAAAAGTTTCTGGGCCTCATGGTTGCAGAGAAAAACTTTGAACGTGTGTCCCCAGTTGGCTCATAAGCAAGCTGAGTAAAAAGAAACTAAAACTTATCTCTTAAAATCTCCTTATTTTGGAGAGCCTGGTTCATGATTTTGAACTCTTGGCCCCACTGTTTGTTTTACAGGCGTTATAAAACACACAGAAATTCAGTATGTCAAAAAAGGCAGCCTTCTTCCCAGCCCATCAATATAAAATCCTCTCCTCCCAAATACCATTAAAGAGGAAGCCTGGAAAAAATGAGTATTATAGCATGGCCTCAGTGTTGTCACATCAGGGCTCTGTGGGACCAAGCTGGAGTCTAGTGCACCTCATTGAGACCATTGGCACCAATGCCTGCTGTCTGATCCGAGGATTCCAGTGTGAGCACTTCTCCTGAGTGCAGCCATTGCAGTATCACATAAGGATAGAGGCATCTTTCAGGCAGTCAGGCCCCAAACAATATATGTCTTTGTAGGTCCAAAACCACATCTTTAGTTTCCACATGGAGATGAGCCTGTGCAGTTCAGTGAGTTCTGGTGCAATGCCCTTCCTTGAGGGAAACACCACTTAAGTTGGCTGCTATTTTCAATGCTGGCTGCAGTTTCCCACTGGTCTGGGGTCGTAGTCTTACATGGAGCAAACTGCAGTCATGCAAACACTAAGCAATAAAGATATGGTTAATCGTGGTGAGGTCCCTGTATCCATAAGAAAAGGTGAGGACTTAGGAGTTGTGAGGAATCACCGTTATTCCACCCACAATCATTGCCAGGAGGAGAGAATTAGGTGGGAAGTACTAGCTGTAGGGAGTTTTGTGAAGCTCTCTAGTTGAAACTTTTCGCAGCAGGGAACAACATAGGGGTTGTGGCAACACACAGCTACTCTAGCCCTGGTTTCTCACTCTCTGTGTAAGAAATTGCTATGGAAGTATGAATTAGGAAGGAATTTACGTAGCTCCAGTCCTTGGCTTTGTCTTTCTGCAAGGATATTTGTAGCTGATGTAATGGATCTCTCCAAAAGCGTGTTTAAATATGCACACTGTTTGCAGCCTCTGTGGGGCTGTTGAGATCACTGTAAAGTCATAGTGAACGTGTGGGATTGCATCTGGAATGAGAAAAGAGTAAATGCTTGACAGGTCTGTGACACAAATACTGTGTGCTGCTGAACATAGCAATTAAACAAGGGCTGCTTTTCCTGTCAAGGGGAGGGAATAAAGCAAGGTTTCAGAGTTTCTGCTTTGTTCTTGCAGGAAGCCGCCTATTACATCTCTCTCATCATTCCATAAAGATATTAAGGACAAATTAACACACACACACACACACACACGTTTTATAATAGGAAGTGTATCTTTACTGTCAACCTCCTTTGATTGCTCTAAAATGTTCCCTTTTAGATCCCGCCACAGCCCCGACGTGCTGCTCCTGTCACACCCCCGCCACCAGAGAAACGCAAGAATGCGCAGATGGAAGCACCCATTAGAAGTAAGGAAAAGCTCTTTGTTTTTTTATGTTGGGCAAGAGGCAGACAACACTGAACTAAAATATAGGAAGATGTGTAATGGTAGCAGCAATTCTGGCTGGTTTTGGTCTGCACCTCAGAAAAGCATCTCTTGGATTTCTGCTCAGGTGACTCTGGTCTGAAATTTCCATCACAATTTTAATCCTAAAACTCCAGTGTTGGGGACTAGTGTTTCCCTATGTCCTTCCCTGGTCCTAAAGCATGATTTGTGGCTGACTGGCACCTGTGGCTGCTTCTCCCAGCAACTGTGGGTGCATTGGATGCTGGGCTTGGTGTTCTCTGGACTTCCTAAGCTGATTAATTTTGGTGGAAGATAGTGTTTGCAGAAGAAGCTTTAGAATATTTGTTCTGCTTGGTTGTATAGTTTTCCTGACGAGCATATAACCAGAGTTTTGTGGTCCTTGTATAAGTTTTCTCTCAGGAGTATCATAGGGATCTTTCAACAAAACAGCATGAGAATTTGTTTTGGTTTTTTTCCAATCTGGATGTGATGATGCCATTAGATCACCAGGGGGCACTCACTATTAATGCAATGAGGAAAGGTCCGTTAAATAAAAGCTTTTTTGATAACTGTCCATCTACCTCTTTGGTCGTATAATGGCTACATCAGTCAGACTTTTGCATAGTTGGTGGCTTGCCTGTGCAAAAGACAGGAGTGTGGTGTCTTCACTCCCTAACCCAGAGAAGATCAGAGGTGCATGTGCTGCAAGCACAGTAACTGTGTTGGTAGTGAGAACTTGCAGTACTGATCAGTGGAGTGCTACTGGGCCAATACTAAGCAAAAAAATTGATTTGCAACCTTTAGAGGTTAGACCTATGAGGTAGAGGAGCGGGGAGTGAAAGTTATTTCGTTGTGATACAGTTCATATTGTGGTGGTTGTGTATTGCCCCAGTGCTACATTGTGCTCATACTGTTACATTGTCGTGATGGGTCACTCTCTCCCCAAACTCAGTCCGGGATTTGTTAATGCCCTGTAAATGAGCTTGCAGGGTGCAGGACAGATCTTTCACATTCTGGGCAGTTCATTGAAGTTTGGAACAGGCAGCAACCTGCTTCATGGTACTGAGCCATTCCACACTATAATAATGAGAGGTGTGTGGGAATGATTCTCTTGAATCCATTATCTGTTCCCTTGATTCAATTAAATCTACTGGAAGTACGTGGATGATCATCTTCAGGAGGAGGAGGAGGAAAATGAAGAATGGTAGAGATCTCCATGGGAGATGTGAGCTCTTATTCAGCCCCACATGTCTTTGGCCTGAACAGTTGGAGTAGCCAATCCCACTATTGCCTTATTCATAGGGATAGAGGCCTATTGACGGGCTTCTTAGCCACAGATATGCAACTCGTGTTCTGGCTTTCCACTTGGGGGTAAGATTGTGAGATTACCAAAACATCACCCAGGGCTAGCAGAAAAAACAGAAGGCTCTTCCAGAGGTGACTGGCCCTTTGGCCCAAGAGAAGCTCTGCCTCTTCAGTTTGGGAGGGTGTTCGTTGCTTAAGGAGGAGATTTATTTTCTATGGATAAGCAGGAGTCAATAAGGAGCAGTGAATGGCTGGGGGTACGTTCATGCAGCATGCAAAATCAGAATCCTTGGGAATCAAGGTGTTCCTAAAGCAGTATTTTTAGTCTCCTACAGATCTCAAATATCTTTATTTGGGATTCACAGAAAGTAGCTGATTGATGCCACTTTTTACCCAAGTAACTATCTTCCTGGCCAAGCTATGAGAGGTTGGGTGTTGGATAAAAGTATCCGCAGCCCCATTTTTACACGTTATGGGACAAAGTATATGAGTAATGAAAAATTTAGGCTACATGTTAGGAAAAACATCCTAGCAGTAAGGTTGGTCAGACAGTGGACTAGTGTTTCCCTAGAGAAGTGGTATAAGTACCATTGCTAGAGTTAGCCAAAACTAGACAGGAGAAAGCACTCAGAAATATACTCTAGCAAGTACTCCTGTACTGGCTGGGAAAGGGCAGTATGAGCTAACAGGTTTATAATCCGATTACCTAGAGTGCAGAAAGTGGACAACACGTTCCTGTCAGCCAAATGCTTTTTTCTTGCTGTTGACGCCAAGCAGAGCATACAGTTAGTGCTGCAGGGAAGGATCGTTACAGAAGAAGGGAGAGGCTTGCCGCAATGAGTAATCTTATGTACCTGGAAATTTTCAGATACATCAATCAAAGTACTGGCTACATGCATGCAGTATATTTGGGGGAGGAGGGGGAAGTTATTGTCTAAACCAGGGGAAAAAAGACTCCTCTCTCCTAGTTACAGTGAGCCTTTTGCAGAGAATCTCTACAGAACAGCTTTCTTCCCCTTCCTGAAGAGGTTATTTTACTGGAATGCTCAAGAGAGACCTAATACAATTTTGCTTTGAGATAAGTGAGCCAGGAAGAGAAGTTAAACCGCTTTGGTAGCATGCACAATGAGCTGCTTAATGGACTCTGCTGCGGCAATTTGTTTTTCTCTTTTTCTTTGATGCTGTTGCTAAGGCCTTTTAATTGTTCCTTTTCAGATGCTGTTGAAATCACCTCTGGGTCCATTTCTAGTGCCTCCTCTATAAGTACAACTTCCTTGGATACCTTGTACACTGGTTCCACTGCATCAGAAACAGCTCTCCCAACGGCCACTTCCAGCCCCACCAACACCCCTCCCCCTGTCCCCAGAAGGAGTGCCCACACCACAGTATCACGCAGCTTGGATATTAGCCCTTCAGCCCACCTGAAGCATGGGACTTCAACAAAGGGTGGTGCAACCAAATCTCCCCAGACCAAGAGGGCTGCCCCAGGACCTCCTGTTGAAACAGCGGGTCAGAGGTCTCTCCCTATGGATGGGGAGAAGAATCTGCAAGTCAAGACGATTGCTCCAGCTCCATCCGGGGGCTTAGAAGCCTTCAACTCTCTTTGCCTTGATGATAAGAAGGCAGCTACTTTGGAGCTGTTGGCATCAGAATCCAGCAGCCAGGCAGTGTCTGTGCCAAAGACAATAGGTGCTGAACTGATCGAGCTGGTGCGCAGGAACACCCACCTCAGCTATGAGCTGTCACGGGTTGCTATCGGTGTAGTGATTGGCCACATTCAGAGCTCCATCCCAGCAACCAATAACATCATGGAGCAGATCCTCATCTCATTGGTGGAAAGTAAGGTAAAGGAAATGCTGAGCTCTGGCAAAAGGGCACCATACAGGGACTGGGCAAAATATTAAAATGTGATTGAAGTAATATTTTGCAGTTTGCTCCTGGAGCTCAGAGGCCAAATTAAGTGAGAAGAGACGAGTCCAAATTAAAATAGGATGAGTGAGTGAACGAACGGAGGTGAGGGGATTTCAGGGAGAAGTGAGTGAGTTAGGAAAAAATAACCCAAGTAGGTTTAGCTAGCGACAAGCAGGGAAATGGTAGTCTGGTACATTGTGCAGGATATTATTCCAGACAGGCTGTGAAAGTAAGAACTGACTCTTTGGGGGAATAAGTGAATGAAAAGAAGAAGCTGGTATCGAGATCTGTTTGGTGATCAGCTTGGGTTCTAGAAGCACTGTGCGTAGGCTGGAGAGGAGCTGGGCATTACAGGAGACTACATATGAAGGGATGGAGGATTAACAGTTTGGGTCCTGTGACACTAACAACAAACAGGTGAGTTGGTAGGAGCAGAGCTGGGGGGATAGAGTTTCTAGATCTAGAGGATAGTGCTAGCAGTAAGATGTCAATAGGCACAAATATAGCAGGATCCAATGCACTCTGGGGAATTGTACTTTGGTCCTGTTTCTTTATGAAGCTGGGGATGGCTACATATGGACAAAGTATAAACTGGCTGCTCTCCTAGAGGAGAAGGAGATGGTGGTGGAACATTTCTCCATGGAGTTTATTTCCCATACTGTGACTGCCACAGGGATGAAGGAGAGAGAACTAGTGGCTGCCAGTGTTGTATTAGCCTCCCCGTTGCCCACCACTGAATCACTTCTTCCTAAAGTCTGCAAGCGTTTGCTGGATTTTTCAAATGCATGGAAACTTTCAGCAGAAGTTCTGAATTCAGCATTCTTCTAACCATGAATGAGAGGATAAGATTGAGGCAAGTCTGAGGACAGGTATCCTGACTAGTGAGGGCGAAGCAAGCAATCAAAGGGAACTGCCAACATGGAAGGTTCAGCAAGCATTACTGATGAGTCATTCTGTGTCTTGGCCATGTGTGACTAGACACAAGCCACTGGAGAGCATGCTGCCTCCCGGATGGTGGATCTCCTTACATAGAAATACCCAAATCCTTTATGTGGGAACCTACAACATGAGGGAGTTGGGATCTGATAGGCACAAGAATGACTTTCAGTATCCAGGAAGAGAACTGAAGATCAGTTTGGTCAACTGAAAAGATCAAAGAGTTTTATGGTGCCCAGTGTGAGTGAAAACTGAAGGAAACGCGTTAGAAACCAGTGTGTGAGATTCAGGAAGGCTTGAGATGCACTGAGGCTTTTTCGGATGAGGTCTGACTTTGGGTACCCTGCGATCAGAATTTGTGGGGCTGGTTAGCAGTGTTTTAAACCTAGATAGGAAAGAGCAGAGGCAAAGCTTTTGCTTAGCTCAACTGGTGAACATTCAGCATGTGGTGAATAACTGAGAAATATTAGAGAACTAATGAAAAATAAGAAAAATGGGATGGGATTTATACTAAATAATGAAGACTGATCTGGTGGGCATAAATGGAATAGTAACATTGCTATACGGTACCTATGTAGGGGAGAGATAGGAGTTGGTGCTCTAGTTCTGGGCAGCAGCTAGGGGATAACTTAGGGATGAGTTGAAGTAAATATATTAGTCATATGACCTGGGTACTGTGCATGCCAACATCATAAGAGAATTAGCCAAAGAACTTGAGCCATTAACAGTTGATTCTCTGAGAGTTTTTTTTAAAAACATGGAGGTAGCACAGGACTGGAGAAGAAGTTATTGTGGTACAGATCCTTTTTAAAGAGTGGCAGTTATTTTCTGCAAGTAGTGGAACAAATATCAATGCAACATCTGTAAATGGGGGAAAATAGAACCATGACTAATGAACAGATGTTTATAAAGAACTTCTGTGCATAAACCCACTTTTTTTCTCCAAAAGTGTTACACTTATCCCTATACAGTAATTCTGTGCACAGTTATGCAACGTGTGGCTGTAACAAATAAGCACCTTATTTTTTGTGACCACAGAATACACTAAACTTACTTTGCACCTTTTAGGCTCTTTGGTTGGTCTTCCCATCAGGACCGTAAAGATTCAAATAGTTTTCCCTGAGACAAAGTTTCTCTATTGCTCTCTATACTGGGCTGTTCCACAATACATTCTTCAGCCCTCTTTTAACCCATTTAGGGAATAATTCCCAAGCCATTTGAGTAATATCACCATCTTCAACTCATGCCTAATAAACTAATACCAAGCCCTCACCACCTCACTCGATTACATACATGCACAAACAAAAATAAGACTGCATCTTGCAGTAGTCATTGAAACAGACAAGTGTCTAGGCAGCCCTTACCTTTGAATGGAGGGATAATAAATTTAGCTCCCACTTGTTAAATACAAGGAGTACATTCTACATTCCTTATAAACATCTAAGATTACAGTTCCATTGCTGATGGCAAAATTACAGTGAATTGTTCAGAGATGTTCAGATGTCCAAAACTACTGGTATTTAAAATTTAGATCAAATCATAATCCAGTTAATTATCTACATTGAAAAGATCACCCATAAGTAATCATAACAGCTCACATTTTTGTGGCCACAACCTATCGGGTAATTGTTTTCAAACTCAATAATAATATACTTATATGTCTGATCTAGATTCAGAAATAATTTGTAACTGATGTATCGTGCAGATGTTCTGGATTTGGCCCGAGCTGTATGAATCCTTGCTCAATTTCCTCTCCCTTGGACCTTGAACAACTCTCTAAAAATACTTTGAGCTTTATCGTGCTCTGAGAAAACAGATTTTTTTTTCTATTTCTGCAAAGAATCACCAACTTTGTTGGTTGTGAAAGTGAAGACTGTGTACCAAGTTCCTGAAAGTAGGATCCCTCGTCTGTTTTATAGCTGTGGCTATATCCTAGGGAACATGAGATTAAATTTTGTAATTCATTGGAGGGGGGGCAATGTATTTGCATTTTGTACTTGGTATTGTACAAGGAACAAAAGACACTGCCCCTGTCCAGAGAAATGTAGTCTATCAGTATATCTTCAGCAGTATTTCTCTGAGGGTAGACACCAAGGTCTGGTCTACACACACACAGTTTTTGTACTAGTACAACTATTTTGGTTAGGAGAAGGATTTTTTTTTTTTTAGTTATGCCAGTACATCTCCTAGTGTGATGTAGTTATACTGATACAGAGGTCCTTTATATTGGTAGAACTTATTCACATTATTGTGCAGGACTGGCAACTTTGTACTTGTATAACTAGTTGTACCACGGGGTTGTACTGCTTGCATTATGCCCGTATCGTTAAAACAATACAACTTTTGTATGTGGACAAGCCCCAAAATAATTATCATTATAAGCTTATATCCTTGATTATACCAGAACATTTCATGTTCCCAAGGGGATTTTATTTACAAACTGACACAATGTACAGGGCTGTGGCTCAGTTTTCAGCTTTAAGTCAAGGGCATATTTTTTAAAACACTTCATAAAACTCTTTGGATCCTCTCCTTTCATTTCATACAGTAGAGACACTTATCCATGGGGGAATTCTGTCTTTTTTTTTTTTTTAAGTGAAGTGAGACATCATTGATTAAAGCATCAGTGTACTCCATAGTAAATCTCATGCTCATTTCAAGCTTTGTATTACATTCTTTAATTAGTTGTGCCCTTTCTTCTATTCTTCTAGTTTTTAATTTGAAGTCAAATCACTGGTTTACTAAATCAATTTTAGACTCTGTTACCTCCAGCTTATTCCCAGCATGCTCTTCTGAAGATTGAATTGCTTGTGTATTTTCCATTCATGTATAGTGCTCCTCTTCTGTAGAACCCAGTGCAAGGCACTGATCTAGGAGGGGGAAATGACCTCTTGTGCCTCTGATATTTCATTTCCCCTAAGTTAGTCTGGTGGGTGTCTGATGCTCACTTTGTAATGGGAGTAACTTCTAAAAGCGTGAGCTCAGATTACTAATGAGCCATAGTTCCCCATTAAACCCTTAAAAAGAGGAAGCAGAATTAACCAACCACTGTGTGCTCAGGATACCTAGAGGCCCTCCCATTATAAAATGACACCAAGACAGAATGTTTTCCTTTGGGAAACCTGAGTCACAGCAGCAAATCTCCCTAAGTGGCTTCCCCAAGCAAGCATTGACATTGCCTAAGCTATGGTCACTCTCCTCTTGTCCTGCCTCCTTTTTTAATGAATTACACAGTTAATAGATGGTGATAATGAAGGAAAATGAAAAATCTTGCTTTTACAAAAGTATTTGCTGCAATGTCTGTTGGAAAGATATATTGGAATTGGCATGCATAGGAGCACACATGTCTCAGGAATTGGAGGAGTTGGTCTGAGGATTTATTGGGCTGAATATCAGACAAGAAAAATTGTCTGTCTAATATATTTTAAATGGTGTGACTCCAGTCCAGGTGCTGCACTGCTTGAATAATCTAGAAATAGACTAAACAAAGCACTCAAATGCTTTGTAAGGACAATTCTGCATTTAGCAGGTGGATTGTGGGGGTGAACAAGATGTCACCTAATAGGGGTAAAGACCTAACTCCTTTGTTTGCTGTATGAAGTCTTCAGAAGCATAGGAATTGCCACACTTTATCAGACCAGAAATCCATCTCGTCCAGTGTCCTGTGTCTGATAGTAGCCAGAACCAGATACTTGAGAGGAAGGTGTGAGAATCCCAGTGGGTAAAAGGGATCATCTGCTCCCCATGTTAGGGCTCATCCTGGTCTCCAATAGTTAGAATTGGCTTAAACCCTGAGGTTCAATACCCTTCCAAAGGTTGTGTTAGGACTAACTACAACAATTCTGGTTATTCTTGTTATCTATATAAATGTCCACTAGTCCCTTTTTAAATCTTGCAAAGTTCTTGTCCTTTTAGTGTGGCTTTTGACACAGTCCCACATGACATTCTCATAAGCAAACCAGGGAAATGTGGTCTAGATGAAATTACTACGAGGTAGGTGCATAACTGGTTGCAACTCTATACTCAGAGGAGTTACCAATAGTTCACTGTCAAAGTGGGAGTGTGTCTCTAGTGGACTACCGCAGGGGCTAGTCCTGGGTCTGAATATTATTCAATATTTTCACTAATGACTTGAATAATGGAGTGGAGAATATGCTTATAAAATTTGTAGATTACGCCATTCTGGGAGGTGTTCAGGTACTTGGGAGGACAGGACTGGAATTCAAAAGGACCTTTACAAATTGAAAGATGGGTCTGAAATCAACAAGATGAAATTTGATAAAGACCAAATGCAAAATACTGCACTTAGAAAGGAAAAATCAAATGCACAAATACAAAAAGGGGCATAACTGGCTAGGTGGTAGTACTGCTGAAAAGTATCTGGGGGTTATAATGGATCACAAATTGAATGTGAGCCAACAGTGTGGTGCAGTTGCAAAAAAAAAAAAAAAGCTAATGGCATTCTGGGATGTATTAACAGGAGTATCATATGTAACACACAAGAGGTTATTATCCTACTCCATTCAGCACTGGTGAGGCCTCAGCTGGAGTACTGCGTCCAGTTCTCAGCACCACACTTTAGGGAAGATGTGGATAAATTGGAGAGAGTCCAGAGGAGTACAACAAAAATGATAAAATTTAAAAAACCTGACCTGTTACCCAGTTTTTTAAAAAATTCCTATGTTTAGTCTTGAAAAAAGAAGACTGGGAAGGGGAGATAGTAAATAGTCTTCAAATATGTTACAGGCTGTTATAAAGAGGACTGTGATCAATTGTTCTCCATGTCCACTGACGATAGGACTGCTTATCTGCAGCAAGGGAAATTTAGGCTAGATATTAGGAAAAACTTTCTAACTCTGAGGGTAGTTAAGCACTGGGATAGGCTTCCAAGGGAGATTGTATAATCCCCAACATTTGTTGGGGAGGTGTTTTAAGAACAGGTTGGACAGACATCTGTCAGGGATTGTCTAGGTTTACTTGGTCCTTCCTCACCACAGAGGGCTGAACTTGATAACTCCTCAAGTGTCCCTTCCAGCCCTACATTTCTGTGATTTATCATATTATGTGACAGCTAGTTATACAGTCTGCCTACACATTGTGTGAAAAATCATTTCCTTTTATCATTTTTGAATTTGACACCTTTTTCATTTCATTTAATATCTCCTTGTTCTCCCTGTCACTACAAGAACAGAAGCTCCTGATGTACCATCTCTTGACAATTCATTATTTTATATACTTTTATCATGTCCCCTATTATTCATCTCCTTTCTAAGGCAAACAATTGCAATCTTCTCTCTTCCTGTGAGAGTTTTTCCAAGTCCCTGATCATTCTTGTTGCCCGTCTCTGAGCCACCTCTAATTCTGCAATATCTTTTTTAGATGGGGTGACCAGTACTGCATGCAGTATTCCAGATGAGGTTGCATCATTAAATTACATAATGGCATTATAATATTTTTCTCCATGCCATTCCTTACTCCTCCTAGTATCTTGTTTGCTTTTTTGAGCAGCTGCACATTGAACAGTCTTCACTGAGCTGTCTGCAGCAATGCCCTATCTGTGGGATTAGTTACCTTAGAACCTTATAAGATGTATGAATAGTTTAATTTTTTCCTTCTAATGTAGGTTACATTTTCATCTGGAAGAAGTTTAATCTATGCCTCCTGTGAAATTGCAGTGTCACAGTGTTCCACTTATGACACAGGAGTCAGGATCCATCTGCACTCCCATTAAAATCAAGCTTTAAAGCTGTTGACAGTACTGTAAGCTCTACTTTGGTCAAAGGAGTTCGAACGTAAGTGGGATGGCCAGCGTGGATTGGCACAAGCCATGTTAAACCAGTCATGCTTACAGCTAGCTGATATTTTGCTTTGACCCTATGCTTTCTGGGAGGCCAGACTACATTAGAACCCTGTTTGGACACAGCCTGCGCACATCAGCAATAGGCATGCTCCAAGCCCTGAGCCCTCCAACCAACCCCCTGGAGCGTCAGACCCTGTTCCACTGGACACACTCAGAAATCACCAATCTGCTGTTCCCAAACCAATGGAACACCAGTTTACCAGTTGCACTTCAAGATCACCTCTCAGTTCAGCTTACAGAACTTAAATTTGTTTATCGTGAAAACAAGTATAAATAGAGATTTGAGAAAAATCAAGTAGAATTAATGGAAATTGGAAACAAATGGATACATAAGTTTAGGCTCCAGCAGAAGTGTTAACTAACAAGATATTTGCTTGTCTCATAAAAGTTAGCTCACCCAAAGTTTCTCTCCCAGTATTAAACAGCAAGACAGGGTGTGACGCGCTGTTCATAAGACAAGCCAATAGGCTGCCTGTCTCTAGGTGAAGGATACTTGTATGTATTCTGCACCCCCAGCTATACTGTAAAACCTGTCTTAGAGATCACCCCTGAAGAGAGATCACTTGTCACAAGTCACTACTTGCAGAGGCCACAGAACATCACCACGCTCTGGTGTGCAAACCTTTGCAGAGGGACCACCTCTCTTACATGCAATCACTTTTGCTAACTCCCATGGGAGGTCGCTCTTGGCAGGTTTTACTGTAGTTCTAACCATCCATTGTCTTCACTTGTAAACTGGGTACCCCGTGCTGCTTATTTATTTCCTTCAGAGAATCTCTCCTGAAGACTTTGCAGTCTCTTGATTAGCATTTTGCTCTGTCTGTAAACAGGCATCCATTGTGAAATATACATTATGTAGTTTACATGTAGCTAGGCAAGCAGGTAAGCATTTCCTGCCTGAAAGAAACCTGTTTATCACCTTCTGGTGGCGAGCCCCAACTAGCATAATTATGAGTGTATATACATAACTCCCTACATATTATCCACACATACCTCTAGCAATGATTAAGCATGAAACAGGCTTTCAGTGGAGACCTCACATGTCACCCGTTGACAAACTTATTTAGAGACCAGACCAAGGGGATCCCTGTAACACTGTGCACCCTGCCGGTTGGCATCAAGAGGTCCCTGAGTCACAAGGACCAGTGTGTAAACCCATTAACTTCCTATGGATTCTTGCTGGCACTGGGTTATGATGCATTTAGTGTGTGTATGTGAACTTTGCTACCTTTCATTCTGTAACTAGCCGTGACAAATCTCATTGCTGACACTGTCAAACTGTTGCTCCATTTCTGCTGCTTCTGGAAGCAATCTGCCCTTTGCACTGAATGCAGTTTCCTTCTGTAAGTCTCTGTTGCTTAAAACGAATGACATTTCCATCTTGTTGAAAAATTTCTTCCACTCTGTGCACGTTTAGCTTTTCGCAGCCTTGTAAGGGAGGCTTGTTCCCCTTGCTTGTTCAGAAGCGTGGGGAGCTCAGGAGTGTTAACACTTGGGAGACACTTGTACAGCAGCTTTGCTCTTGGCACAGGCCGAAAAAGGTTCCTGCGGTATCTCACTAAGAGAGAGGGTATGAATATTTTTTGAAAATTGTTAGGGCTTAGGAGGCCTTTTGTTCATAAATTGCTACGGAAGTAGCCCTGTTTGGGGAAGTCATTGCCAGACCCCCCTGAGCACACCATCCTCTCATGGCAGTTCTTGATCAAGGACTGCCGTCAGCCAGAGAAATCTGCTGCTGAATATATCTGTGGAGTGAATGTTTATTGGCCTACAGATGGCTGGAACACCTGAAAGGCGAAGTCTGGAAGACGTTACTGAAGCGTAGCTAATGTGGTGGTCGAAAGCCAAGTAACTCCTCTCCTCTCTCTCCCTGTGACACGCTTGCACATCTGTACACACCAGACTCTGCCTCTCTGCAGAACAATCCTGCTTTCTAACAGGATTATATTTCCAGTGAAGATTTCTTTAATTATTACATGCCCAGCCAGGGAGCAAAACTTGCTCCTAAATGAAAGCGTTATGTGTTCAGAGAGGTTACCCTGGAGAGTTTGGCTCAATAAATTAAATTAAGTGTCTCTGTTAATCTGGACTAGAGTCTCCTGGGGAGAGCTGTTGAGGAGACCAGCTCTTCTCTGCATTAGCTGCTACTTATTGAGGGGGGTTTACCCGCCTCTTGTAAATGAAGGATGGAGGGCAGCCTTTGTTACAACAGCAAAGAGTGAAATACAGAAGAGTCCCTTTTGTGTCTCTCCTGAAGAGCTGCTGTATGTTGGAGCCGCTGTTGCTGTATGCTGATCTGGAGGGGAGTCTCTGGGAAGGTGTTTGTATTCAAAGCACCAGTGATTTTCCAGAATTGGTGGCTTGGAGAGAAGGAGGAAGTAGAAAAGGAACAAAAACAGGAGGAAGAAAAAGCAGGAAGAACAGCTTTGCAGCTCTGCAGCCAAGTTTGCAGACCAGAATCGACAATCTGTTTGTTAGCAGAGGGGGTGAGGTGGCAAGAGAGAAGCTTCTGAAAATAATCATGTTCTGTTTAGCAGAAATGAAAGCCCTGCAGCAGCGTATGGTTCTCCTTCCATTTGGAAGGGACCAGCTGTTTTGTTAAGAACAACAAACAAATGCAAAGCAAATTTCATTATGAAAACAGTTACATCCACTCACTGAAGGTGTCCGCTGCCTTCCCAAGTAACAGTCTGATTCCTGGAAGTGACCTCGTGGAGTGTGCGCAGGGCTGTAATAGCTGCCAAGCTGCTTAATAAGCAGAGACCTGACCTCATTGCTGGGGCTGGGGGAGAAGAGAATGGTGCTGAGATTCCATTAAGACAGCACATGGTATGGTTCTACTAGTCCGATTGGAGCACTTTGTTAGGAGATTGATCTCATTCATGGCCATTAGCAGATTTATGTTCATTGGAATTGGAAAGCCTATGGAGGGGGGATTATAAAGGCAGAGATTTGAGTGTTGAGAGGCTAAGAGCAGCTTGGGTTAATCATCAAAACAAGTAGACGATCTAAAAAGGCATCCCGACTGTTAACTCTATTAAGAGCAAACCAGCATATTTCTGGACACCTACTAAGAGATACTGGCCACAGTTAACCCCCTCACAGGGGCTGGCCCTTGGATGTAGAATAGTCTCCCAATGAAGTTCCATCACTTGAAAATGGGCTAGCCAAAGCACCTGAGCTTGTGCTGCAAGAAACAAACCTGCACAGGCAAAGGGAAGGATGTGACCAAGTAGGTGTCTTCCATCTACCCTCTGAGTCTGTGATTTAAATCACTGTTTAGCATGGTTGCTGTAATCAGTTTGTGCTTTGTGTTTCTGAAAGTCACCCTCTGTCTCACACCAGCCTGCTGGTAATCTAGCTGGCCACTCGTCCCTCCGCAGTGTCCCAAGATGCCTTTCTCAAGAGTATGTAGTGGATTGTGATAGTTAAACCAACACGTTCCCTCCTTCATCATCTCAGCCTGACAAAGATTGTGTAATTAACAGCGACAAGAACACTTTGATTCAGTGCTTCAATTATGTAGTAAAAAAAAAATCCTAATTAGTTCACACCTCAGATGCCACTAAGCAAATTATGAACAAGTGTCTCTCTAATAAAACAGCTTAAACATTGCACTTAAGTTTTCAGTTCAGGGTTACTAGGTTTCAGCTGCATTGGCAATAGCTTGTTCTTTGACATTTTGAAGTGCTTATGGCAGCTACCAGTGCCTGCTTTGAGATGAACTGGGCTGCATTTGTGCTTTATTAAAAAAAAGATTTCTGCTCTCTCCTCTAATATGAACTTGAGCTGCTCTTGTTTCTAATGTGAGTTACTGCTCAAAGGTTTTACTGTCTGAGGTGCAGCATAAGTGGCAAAAACGAAGTGTGACTAGATTCCGTTCTTGGCCTCATCTGTCTCTGTTGAGGCCGAGGCCTGGTGCACATTATATCATACATGTAGTGAAAAATAAATTGTTCCCAAATTTAAGTAGTGATGATGGGGTGGGGGGGGGAGGTGTCTCTTTTCTCATTGCACAGAGAAGGGCAATATTTGTTACTCCCTCATAAACCACTTCCTTTTGTTCCTTTGTCTCATCAATGTGGCCCATCAATCTGACCAGGTCACTCCCATCTTTGAACCTCTTCTGGCTTCCTTCCTCCATTTCATCAAGTTCAAGCTGTTGCTTCTTGCCTTCAAGGTCCTGAATAATTTTTCCCCTTCTGATAGTCAGTGCTTACCTCTTCTGGTGTTGTACCCTCCCAACCTGTCCCCATTCTCCACTTCTTCTCTGACACCTCAATACTTTCAGTGCTGCCCCTTTATCAGTGCTGCCCCTTTATGTATTCAGAATCTTCTTCCTGAATTAATCTTCAAAGACAATACCCTCTCCTCATTCAGACTCCTCCTAAGGCACTCCTCTACCATGATAGCCACAAAAAACTAGTTCGCTTATAGCTAAGATGTAGGGTAAACTTTCATTTATAGAAAAAAGTGGCGCATAAAATTCTATCAGGGTATGTCTGTCTGTCACCTGGCCACCTTTCTCTTTAGTTGTTAGCCTTTCCCCTACCTTCCATCTCTCTGTTTTGTCTCAAGCACGTAAGCTCTTCAGAGCAAGGATTCAGCGTGTGTGTGTGTGCGTGCGCACGCAGTATTTTGCACATGGTGAATACTACCAGACACGTTGTTAATAATAATCTGAGAGAGAGATCTGTGCTGAAGGAAGATTTACTGATCTTTGTGACTACATACAAACTCATAAATCTATGGTGCACTGTCATCTCACTTGGCTATATAAAGAAAAGCAGAGCCTAAGCAAATTGAGAGGAATTGATTCCTGCACAGGTTAATCCAGAAGGTAGCAATCCTAATACTTAACACTTACTGTGCTTTAACATCTTCAAAGTGCTGTACTAATATGAACTAATCTGTTATTAATGATTGACACAACTGGCAGGTGAAATGAAAATCTGCCAGTTCTGAGTGTGAGAAAAATGGGCTGTATTGCTGGGATCACATCCAAAGAGCTGCTGGCTGAACTTTCAGTTTTGTGGGACAAAACTGTGCCTTATAGACAGGGCCGGCTTTAGGCCGATTCGCCCGATTCCCCGGAATCGGGCCCCGCGCCTTAGGTGCCTTTTTTAATTTTTTTTTTTTTTTTTTTTACTCATCCCGGCGGCAGTCTGCTCTGCCGGGGTCTTCGGCAGCCCCGCTCTCCCGGCTGGAGCGCGGCAGCCCCAGGGCCCCACGACAGCGGCCGGAGCTCCGGCTGGAGTGCGGCAGCCCCAGGGCCCGCCCCCCCTCCACCACACACACACACACTGTCTCTATCTGTCATGCTGTCTCCCCTCCCTACATTTGTGCTGCCTTATAGAGTGTGAGGCTACATTAACAACAATATGTTAACCCTTGAGGGCTTAGCCGAGTGCTAATTCATCATTTAGCAGTAAGGCATTCGCCAGGGAATATCCCACCCTCTAACTTCACCACCTCAACTAAGCTTCACAATCATCATTGCTGTGTACAGTATTAAATTGTTTTTTTAAAACTTATGCTGTGTGTGTGTGTGTGTGTGTGTGTGTGTGTGTGTGTTTATAATATAAATCTTTTTTGTCTGGTGAAAAAAATTTCCCTGGAAGCTAACCCCCTCCCCCCCATTTACATTAATTCTTATGGGGAAATTGGATTTGCTTAACATCATTTCGCTTAAAATCACATTTTTCCAGAATGTAGCTACAACATTAAGTGAGGAGTTACTGTAGAAGCTAGTTGTAGATTATTTTTCCTCTGATGGAAAATAGATAAACTTCTCCACTCAGCAGTGTCCTTCCAAAGCATTGACAAAATGTGCTCTTTTGTAGACATGTGGCACTCCCATTTCCTGTTAACAGCGATGGAAAGATTTTTATGTACTAAACTGTACTTATCTGGTCCATGCAATCCCCAGGTATAAATTCCCATGGCTGTAGGAATGTTTTCTGGAGCTGATCAGATGTTAGGCTCATTGATCCAACTGAGACAACCAGCTGCTCTGGTGTCCAGCCTTATGTTTCTGCATTGGAACCTCTGAGAACTCAGCATGATTTTCATACCCTCTGAAAGCAAAACTGCCTCTTCAGCATTGTGGTCAAGGTTTTGGAGATGTAAAGATTATTTCTGACTCTGCACCAGTCCTGGAGCCTCCTTTCACTGATTCAGTAATTTCATTATCTTTGCAAGAATGGAAGGGGGAGAGAACCAGAAAACAGTGTTTAGAAGCTGAAGTAGCAGAGGGGTGTGTGTGTGTGTGTGTGTGTTAAACTCACTGTCCACCTGTTGCCAGTTATTGTTTGAATGAAGTGACCTCTCAGGACTCAGGTAAAGGATACCCATGGAAACAATTACTCTCCAAAAAACTGCTAACTATCAGGACCCCTATTACTGGTATTTCTTTTCTGTCTTGCAGAATCTGAATTCTGGGCTGCCTTCAGGGCAGATCTGCCATGATGAGCAGCGGCTTGAGGTGATCTTTGCAGATCTGGCCAGGCACAAAGATGATGCCCAGCAGCGCAGCTGGGCACTCTATGAGGATGAAAATGTCATCTGCTGCTATTTGGAAGAGCTGCTCCGTATCCTGGTGGGTTGCTTTCTTAAGTAGGTTTAGTGAAGCTGAGATCCCCTTATAGGTTTCCTCTCTCAATATTCTTTCCTTAGGGCTTGTCCGTGTGGGGCGTTAGTGTTTGGCAAGCCAGGCGAGACTCGACCATGCACCAGCTTGCTTCAAAGTAACTCGCTGTTTGGTCACTGCTCCAGTGCAGTAAGGGTCCTGGAGTGTGACTTGAAAGCACAGTATGCTGAGGCGCACGGTGGGACTTTTGCTGCTCTAGAGCAGTATCCTCGCAGTGAGTTACGGTGGAGCAAGCTGGGGCATTGCAGAGTCATGTCCTGGCTTGCACCACTCGAACTCACCCTGTAGACAAGCCCTTAGTGAAATCATCAGACAGCTGTTTGAGAGTATTTTGCCGTTTATTAATAACGGGTGTTAAACAAGCCCTGCCATATGTGTGTGTGTGTATGTGTATATATGTATGTGTATATATATATACACACACTGTAATGCAGCCTGGGACTTAAGTTGCAAGCTTCTGAATAAGGCTCTGTCTGCCTGGGGTCTGTCGTGCTTAGGAACCAGGATTAAATCCACCTTGCAAAATTATCATCCACCCATGTTTTACAGTGCTAGGTTCTTTATTCACCCGTCTTTAAAAAGTAAATAAATAAATAGCCACCAAAAACCTCCTCCCCAGACACACTGCAAGCTCAGTTGAACACTGTTCCACTGGAAACTTGTTTCATGATTTGGCTGGCCAGCATGCACGGGCCAAACAATATTAGTGTTCTAGCCTAAGCCCTAACAACATGCTAACACTGCCTGGTCCTGCCCATGCTGGTCTTTAAACTGTGTGGAAAGGGTTACTGCTTCCAGCACTGTGTGAAGGCCAGTGTAGAAGGTCTTAACTCTTAATTTCTTCTGAACACATGAGCTTCAGCTGCTTCTCCAAGGGCACGTCTACACTGCGGACAATAAAGCAGCACAGCTACGGAGCTACAGCTGTGCCTTAGTGTAGATGCTTGCTATGTCAACAGAAGGGTTTTTTCTGTTGATGCCATCAGTCCATCTCTCCAAGAGACAGTAGCTAGGTAGACAGAAGAATTCTTCTGTCGACCTAGCTGCATCCACAGTGGGGGCTAGTTCAGCGCTTAGGGCATGAAGATTTTCATAGCCCTGAGCAATGTTGCTAGGTTGATCTAATTTTTAAGTGAAGACCAACCCTAAAACATATAGCTCATCAGATGGGCTTAATCCAGCTTCCTCTGTTTCTCCCCCCACTAACTCTGCAGGGTGAGATCTGCCAAGTTTGAGGAAGACAATGCAAGCGTAACCAAAATGTTTATAGATTGCAAGCATCATGTGCGTGTGTCTCACATAGCAAGCCCAGCACTGACTGGGGCTTCTGAGTGCGACTGCAACACAAACAGTATTTTCAAAACCCTTCTTGGTTCACCTTTTTCAGATGCTTTCAGCATGTAAGACATGCAGGGAGAGACTGCACAGCACTGAGGCAGTTCCAGGAGTTCACTTTGATACGGAATCTCTAGGGCAGCTGTTTCCCCAGGCACTGTCTTTGTGCTTCCCTCCTAATGTCTTTGTAGGGTAGTTGGGCTGTGGAGACTGAAGTCCTGGGGATGGAGGAGCTGGTGGGATGGGAACAGTTCTTTATCCTGCTGAAAGGCCAGCCTGACTTGGGGCCTCTCTGTGTTCCAGATAGAGACCCTTTGGCTTCTCCAGTATGCCAGCAATCTCACTTGTTTGATTGTGTTTCCAGACAGATGCAGATCCTGACGTTTGCAAGAAAATGTGCAAAAAGAATGAGTTTGAATCAGTCCTGTCCCTTGTGGCATATTATCAGATGGTAAGAGGTGTTGCATTCTTCCTATCTTCTATTGGAGGTTTTCCTGTAGACCCTAAGGAGAAGGGTTAACAAGCATGAATGTATGTAAACCTTTTCCCCGTTTGGACAGTTTGCTCCCTGAACTAGACTGAGTTTCAGAAAATCCTTCTTGCTCACTTAGGTAACTATGTATTATACTTGTGGGTTGTGCAGAGCTTACATGGACAATGAGGAGGTAGGACTTGAGTCTAGTTTCAGGAGCAGTATCTAGTACTGTACCTGTAAGCAGTCGGAAAGGGTAAAGATTGCCGCTTTCTTTTTAGCTCCACAAAGGAACAGAAGCAGCAGCTCTACTATAGTTTAGAGGAAGGATTTCTGAGAATGCCTTGGGAAAGCCGACAGGCTGTGGCTTCTCCTCTCTTAATTGATGCATGGCTCTACATCCGTAAACAGCTCTGATTAGGAAAGTGGGTTGTGAGGAGCCGCCCTGGGACTGAGGAAGGAAATTGATGTTCAGAGGAAGAAGTGGGGAGTTTGCCTTCCGTGCCTATAGAAATATTTCTCTGCCCCATTCCCTTCCTAAGGCTCACTGCGGTAGCACTTAGACATGGGTAGAAAATGTTTCCTTAGTCCCCAGCCACAGCACAGCAAACAGTGCAATCAGCTTTTAATAAAACATTGCTCTGTATAAACCCAGAGCTTGGCTGTGGAAGAGGCCGCAACATGTTAGAGAGAACTGGGAAGCCCAGTCAGGAGTACACAGCCCAGGCTGCTGGCTTTCCCAGTGCATTATTGCTCTCCATGGTGTGCTCTGTGAACCTGACGTCACAGGATGAATGACCATGTGGAGAGTGGTAAAGTTACTCATTGGACTTTAGTACCTGTGACACTTGGTGCCAGGATTCCTCTCTCTGTTCTTCTGGGTGTCTTTTGATCTCTCTGACCAGTTTGTCGGCTGGTGTTTGGAGTGATATCAGGTGAAGCCTAGCTTCAGGGCTCCTGTCAGGGAGAGGGTGGGCTTCGGGATCAAGCAGAACCACTGCCTTGAAAAGAGACTTGATGGTGGAATTTCTGCTTTGTGCACTCAAAGCCTTCTGATTAAAAACCCATTCTCTCAGCATGAAACCTGACAACTTTATAGCAGCCCTTCAAGGTCCTTTTCATTAATGATCAGAGATGCTGCAAAATCGGTTTAGATTTTAATAGATCCTGATAGATCTTGAGGTGCTAAAATTCCTTTTCAGTTCCACACTCGGCACTTCACTATGATTACTCCCAAAGTAAAGGAGGGGTTGCAAGCTATAGGTCTTCTAGGAGCACTGTATCTGCCCCCTCCTTACTGGGGTCATGAAAGCTGTGCATCCCTGTAAGAGGCACAGGCATTCAGACTGAATCAGATCTGGTTTTGGTGGGGCTAAAATAGGATCATACACCCTAGGCTCTCTTCAACTGTCTCATCACAACAGTCAAACTGCGGATGAGGTGCACGGTATTTCAGGTGTGAGCTATTGCTGCCCTGTTCCTTTTGTTAGCATCAATAGTACAGGCATTAGTAGCTGATTCCAGCACAAAGATGAGTTTAAAAAAATAATCTGTACAGTTTTTAAAAGCTGGTATTGGGGCTAGATCAACTTGTACACTGGAAAGATCTGTGCCGTATCTGATAATGGGTTGAAACGTTGGGCTGCCTTGCACTTCTGCTCACTCACCTGCACTGGTCACAGTAAGTGTGGACTTGCAAGCTCTCTGCTTGGCTTCAGTCTTGAACCGAGTACTCAACTGTGGTTTTGTCTAATTGGAAGGATTCCTTTCTTTCTAGGAACACCGAGTGCCATTGCGGCTGCTGCTGCTGAAGTGCTTTGGAGCAATGTGCAACTTAGACGCTGCTATTATCTCCACTCTTGTTAACTCCGTCCTTCCAATGGAGCTGGCTCGTGACATGCAGACTCATACACAAGGTGAGCCGTAGTTATGGACTGCTCCTAGGTGTGACTCCCTAGGGGCACAGCTTTCCATTAGAAAGGTTATGTGCTGTTGGGGAATTTAAATTTTGGAGTTCAAGCCCATCCTGAGCTTCCAGTTCATTGTGTCCTAAGCATTCTAAGGGAGACATGTACACTTATTTTAAAATAAGTATCAACTTAATTAAACCTTATAAAACCTAGCTTTGGTTTTAATCCTTTGATTTAGGGCTAAATAAATAAATACCTTGTATATTATAGCACCCCACATTTTTGCTGTTGAATATACAGTTATGCAGGGAGTGGCATAAATTTAATATCATTTCAGCTTACTCTTTATTTCTGCCAAGTGTTGCTTTGAGTCTCAGCTTTCTGTTTGGTTCATGGTGTTAATGGAAGATGCATGCAGATCCTTGAGGAAGAAATCTGGCCTCTTTCAGGCAGGCTTTGTCTCTGTACACCACCCTTTTCACCCCATTCCTAAGTGTGCATCCCTTGCTGACGACTGGAGAGATGTGTACTGGCTAAAATGGAATAACCCTTCTTGCGATTAGTCTTGTTGCTCATTAGTGTCACCAATGTGCTTGGAATGGATGGTGACATTGAGGCTTCCAGTTAATGCAGAGTGTGTAGGCATAGCTCCTGTCATAGGTCGTCTTCTCTCCTTCCGTTGGCCCTTCATTAGGGTCAGGAGCTACTCTGCCAGGAGTTTAACCGTGCGAGACGTCGAGAAGCTGAAGATGGGGATAAATCCCATCTATCATTCCACCAACACTAGGAGTCAGTGCAGGATTGTTCCTGACTCCATACTTCCTGGCCGCTTGTCCAGTCAAGTTTTCAATGCAAGCAGTGGAGCTTCTACCCCTTCCCTGGGGTGATGTGACCCAACACATCTCACCAGTATGACAGTTCACTTGACTAAGTATAACTCTTCCTTTCTTTAATTTATCCCTTGAACCTGTCCCTCAGAGGAGTGCATGCAGGCAGCCTACGGGAGGTGGTGTATGAGTGAGTGCCATGCAGAGCACGTTCTGGACACATGCTGTGTGCCTGGGTCCCGGGTAAAGGACAGATATAGAAGCTGATGCTTCCTTAAGATTAACAGAAAACCTGCCTCACTGGGGTCATCAGCACCACTGGCCTGGGAACACACATACTCTCCCTCCCTCTGAAGTCAATTGGATTCGGATCCCTCATATAGCCTGAGCATACCTGAGAACTGGTTGCAAATGAAAGCATCCTGCAATGACAGGAATGGGCTGGCTCTGGTGTGTAGGGCTCTCACTATAGGTTGCAGGGACGGCTCTACAGTTTTCGCCGCCCCAAGCAGTGCACCAAATTGCTGCCGTGGACGGCGGGGGCAGTCTGTGTGCCCTTAGGGCAGCAGGCACATTTCCGCCGCGGTGGCAATTCGGCGGCAGCTTCTGTGTTTAGCTGAAGCCACCGCGGACAGCTAAACATAGAAGCTTCTGCCGAATTGCCGCCATCGCGGAAACGCGCGTGCCGCCCTAACGGCATATGGACTGCCCCCGCCGTCCACGGCAGCAATTCGGTGCGCTGCTTGGGGGCAAAACAACAGGGACTGCCGCCCCTTGCAGATTGCCGCCCCAAGCACCAGTTTGGAATGCTGGTGCCTGGAGCCGGCCCTGATAGGTTGTCCCAAAGGCACTGGATTCAATACTCTTCCAGGTGTGCTCCTAATCAATTAAATCTGGTTTATTCTCCTGACTTTCTCATCTACTACCTGAAACTAGACAGCTGAAAACAACCCCTCCTTACCAGGGGCCGGTGGGGGGAAAAAGGGGTGGGAGACATGTGAAGCTAATGTGTCAATATGTACAGTTTAATTGAGGGAATGGGTGGTGCTTCCATGTCGAACACAAAGAAAACTGTTTAACAAGCCCCTCTGGGCTGCTGCTGCCTCTTAGAAAAACCAAAGAATAATCTTTACAACTGGAAACTCCCCTGAGAACTTGTTCACTTTTCCAAGCTGTGGGCGGTTCTCTTTTGCCTTGTTACACGATACCCGTGCTCAGTGCAGGGCGTGAGGACACTGTCACAGTCTGCCTGCCTCTCCCCTGTGTGAACTGTCAGATGCAACCCAGAGAAGGAAAGCATTAATTAAATCTGTGTGGAAATGGAGCAATGGACTGTGTCCTCCTTTGTATCAGATGTAACTTTAAAAACCCTTCTGAGCTGGGAGGGAATAACGGGAATGGGTGTCCTTATCCCTATGCAAATGAAATGGAGCCCCCTCTTTCCCTGGAAGGAAGAGGATCAGGCAGCTTCCAAAGTCTGTCTGCAGCTTAGACTTGTCTAGCTCTGTGGTGTGGAGCAGCGGACTGACAGCTGAACTAGGGAATGGTGTGCAGTTAAAACCAGGGACAGAAGAGTTACTTATTTTTCACCCTCACTCCTGAATGCACTATGCAGCATAGTCTCACTCTGCCTGCACTAGAACTACACCGCTGCCAAGGACTCTACCTTCCCAGCTGTCAGGTTGGTTCTCTCCTGACTGCTTTCTATTTGATGTACATATTCTCTTCAGAAACCTGCCCCGTCTACTCCTGTTGGTTTTGGCGGAACCATGTAGCTAGGTTTCTATAATGCAGGAGGGAGCGTTAAGAGGTTTGTAGTAAATACAGGTCAAAAATAGACTCTGGTCTGATCCAAAAGACAGATTTTCTAATCTCTGCCTCTCCATATGATTTAAATAATGAATTACGGGCAACTCAGCACTTAACCAGCTGCTAATACTGCTTAAACAGAATAGTTTGTGCTGAACAGGTCCCATCTGTAATAGGTTGTGCTGCCTTTACTGTTATGCCATTTTCCCTTCACTTGTTTCTCTTTGTAACCAGAGATCCGGGGCTCGGGGGGTGGGTTTGGCTTGAAGATTGGTTTACTTTAAAATGTTTTTTAAAAGTTCCATCCATGTGGTTCCCAGACTCTTCAAGCACCTGCCAGTTTAAGCAGATCTAATTGACCTGATCAGCAGCTGGATACTCTGGTGATGGACACTAGAAATGGTACCACGCCCAGGTTGAGATCTCAGCTATACTACTACTTCCCATCCCTTGGATGTTAGGCCACGCTTGCCAGACCTTATGGAGTTTAAGTGTAGGCTAGAGTCCACACAAATGAGTGGGAATAGGGTAGTTGCCAGGGGCCAAGCACAGAGATTCAACACTAATGACAGGAGTAGGAGACCAGAGTACCAGTTACCAGAGCTTGGAGTACTAGTGAAGTGGTTAATTTTCTTACGGTAGCCTTCGGTAATTTTGCTATCTCTGGATTCTCTGGGACTAATGAGGATGAGCAATTAACTCTGAAAAGCCATGACATTTTGTAATGAGAAGCAGTAGCAATGCCAGTCAGTACCTTAAATGGTAAACAGCCTTCTCTGCTTTCCAACACTCAGATCTCAGGTTGCTATTCCACTATCCTTCGCCTTAGCAAGCCAAAAGCTATCTCTGATTTTCCTTTTCTTTTCTGAGGCTGTGGCTACACTTAGCACTTCAAAGCGCTGCCGCGGCAGCGCTTTGAAGCGCTAAGTGTAGTCAAAGCACCAGCGCTGGGAGAGAGCTCTCCCAGCGCTGTCCGTACTCCACCTCCCTGTGGGGACTAACGGACAGCGCTGGGAGCCGCGCTCCCAGCACTGGGGCTTTGACCATACTGGCACTTTGCAGCGCCGCAATTTGCAGCGCTGGAGAGGGTGTGTTTTCACACCCTGCTGCAGCGCTGCAAATTTGTACGTGTAGCCAAGCCCTGAGACCACTATTGGATCAGCCTGTCTTCAGTGGAGGGTGTGGAGAGCATGGAAGGCTTATGCATTATTCTTAGGAAATGTTATTTTTTGTGACTCAGTTTAATCTTGTGCTGGTTGTTACCTGGTCTCAAAGGGTTAAAGTCTCTCTAGAGAGATTCTCTGGAAGCAGGGAATAGGCAATCAGAGGGTTAGGGTGTCATGTAGCCATGTCTGGGATTGGTAACTGGGCTATCAGGAACTGTCAGCAAGTGAATGGAGCTGCCGTGAAGATAAAATGGAGCCTGACAACTAGACCATAGAAATTGGTCCTCATTCACCTTGTCTCAACCAAACCACTAACTTTTTGGAATGTGGATGAGAGATGACTTATCTGACCATAGTCCCTCCTCTGCCTAAACTTGGAGAAGGAGCAGTGCCCGTGAAAACTGGCCAGGTGACTTGGACTTGAGGCTTCTGTTAGTAACGTGCTCTCCACAGTGGGGGAGACTTCTCTAATCTGGGCCTCCTGAGCTCCGCTGTGGGCCAGGCAGTAAGGAAGATGCTGTCTGAGTCTCCCAGTCCAATATTAAATGAGACCTCCCTACCTAAAGTTAGGGAAAGCGAGACAGGTAAGATTCCTGTCTATGGACTTGTATTTTAATCCGTTTCTCTGAGCACTGAGCTAAGGAGCCATTGTGAGAAATGCATCCTGAAACCAGGGATCCAGTCTCAGAGTAGGAGGGCCACAGGGCTCCCCTTGAGTGAAATGGAGGCCCAGAGCCTATCATGGAGTATGTTTACACTGCAGTCTCTGCATCTGTGCCACTCAAGTGTAGCTGCTTCCTGCACTGACACAGATTTTTCGCATCAATGTATATAATGCACCTCTCAAAGAGGTGTTAGTTTCTTCCATCAACCTAGCTACATCTACACCATGGGTGATGTCGATCTAAATACATCACACAGGACAAGACATTTTGCATAGCCCTGAGCAACGTAGCTTGGTCAGTCTAATTCTTAAGAGTAGACCAAGCCTAAGAGGAATGCACTGATGAGAGACTGTGGAAAGGTCAGAGACATAGTGTGCCCTATGGATCCTTGGCAGGGGGCAGCTTGTTATCAAAACATGTTCAATTCATCCCCTAAAATTTGGGGCTTTCTCTGAGATGGCGACTCTGTATTTACAGCTAGCTTGTTTTGCTGGGGCTGAGCTGCTCCCATTAAGGAAATTAGGGCCTGACATTTAAAATGTAAAATTAGTTTAGTAGCTGGGATGTTTGTGTGGAAGATTGGAGGCCTGTGACTTTAGAGCAGCTTGAGATGTAAAGCCATGTGGCTGGAGTGCATTAAACATATCCCTTTCCACCACCCTTTCTCATACCCCAAATGCTTTTTTTATTTGGAAGCTGTTTATAAAATGCTTGTTCTTGCTGCTGCTGCCAAATCCAAATGATCTAGAATTAACCATTTCCTGGCACTCCAAAGCTTTTGACTCAGAGTCCTGGAGTCTTTCCTGCTCCCCCATCTACCGCAAAGTGGGTCCTCTTGACATTTTCTTGTGGTCTCTTCATCATAACAGAGCTGATGTTGAGGGTTAATTTGCATATTCCTGCTGCTCTTCCTTGTTTCATTTTCTGTCAAACATACCATACAGTCCTTCATCACAAAGACTGGTAGCAGGTATTGTAGGGTGGGTTTTAGTGGAATTACTGCTTGTAATAAGTGCTTGACTCTCAGCCTTGGAGACTGACGCCCTATGCTCACAGGTACGATGCAAGCAACAGCACTGCAGGCTTCTTCCACACTTCACTGCTAATATGCCTAAATCTTGCCCTGGAGGAACCACCTCTGGGATAAGAGGGAAGGCACTCTCTGTGGTCTGTTCATTCCTAGTCTCTCTACTGAAACTGTCAGATGGCCAGCTAATGTCAATGGCAGTGGTGTGCGTTATTTTTTAACATTGATACTTTGCCTATTAGAAACTGGATTGAGAACCCATTGCCTCACTTTAAATGGGGGCCCACTGAACAGCCCATTAAGTGGTGGTAGTTTTTAATCACTGACCACTTGGGCTAGATTAGAATCAGTAATTTAAGTGAAAGTCTCTCTCATTATTAATACCTTGAGCCCAACCTGTGCCCCATCCAGTCTCCTGTGGTGTTATTAATATGCAGTGATAACCTGATCGTTTTCTACCCACTGAATGAGGAGTCAGTCTCCCCTTGTTACACAGGTACCCTGGTTTGAAGTCTATCTTGCAAAGAGACGTTTGGGCAAAACTTAAATTCTTGGACAAGTTCCGGCTGATTATGAAACCTGCAGAAGCGTCACCTGTTATGTTCTGAGTGAGGACCACGTTTTCCAAAGGGACTAATAGGGCTGTTATCCTTCAGTTTGGAACAAAGACCATCACATACGTTTCCCCGGAGCTAAGTAAATTCCACGCAGGCTGCCTCTGAGCGATGGGGTTGTGATGGGTTGGGTCACAGAAACCCCTTTGGGACTGCCACATGATGTGCCTGGACTACCTCTGAGCCCATTTTCCCTGGCAGCCTGGGACTTCAGTACCTTGCCTTGTTCGAGCCAGACACACTTGCCCGCTGCAAACACAGATCCAAATCTGAATCATGTCCCCCACAAGCTGCAGGCTTAACTGAAAACAGCTTAAGAAGTGCTCCTGTCTCCAGCACAAAGATACCCAGCTCCCAGTGGGGTCCAAACCTGGAATAAACCCATTTTACCGTGTTTAAAGGTTATACAGAGTAAACTCATAAATTGTTCGCTCTCTATAACACTGAAAGAGAGAGATGCATAGCTGTTTGCCCCTCCCCCCAGGTATTAATACATACTCTGGGTTAATTAATAAGTAAAAAGAGGTTTTATTAAATACAAAAAGTAGGATTTAAGTGGTTCCAAGTAATAACAGACGGAACAAAGTAAATTACCAAATAAAATAAAACATGCAAGTCTAAGCCTAATACAGTAGGAAGCTAAATGCAGGTAAATCTCACCCTCAGAGATGTTCCAATAAGCTTCTTTGACAGACTAGCCTCCTTCTAATCTGGGCCCAATCCTTTCAGCTGGTACAGTCCTTGTTCCAGTTCAGGTGGTAGCTAGGGGATTTCTCATGACTGCAGCCCACTTTTTGTTCTGTTCTATCCCCTTATATATCTTTGGCACAAGGTGGGAATCCTTTGTCCCTCCCTGGGTTCCCACCCCTCCTTCTAAATGGAAAAGCACCAGGTTAAAGATGGATTCCAGTTCAGGTGACATGATCACATGTCACTGTAAGACTTCATTACTCGCTTGCCAGCATACGCGTATACAGGAAGACTTACAAGTAAACAGAGCCATTTACAACCAATCGTCCTGGTTAATGGGAGCCATCGAGATTCCAAACCACCATTAATAGCCCACACTTTGCATAACTACAATAGGACCTTGGAGTTGTATTTTATATTCCTAGTTTCAGATTCAAGAACGATGCATTTATACAAATAGGACAAACACACTCAGTAGATCATAACTTTTGCAAAGATATGTTACATGGCGTATTAGCATAAAGCATATTCCAGTTATGTCATATTTACACTCATAAGCATATTTCTATAAAGTATTATGGGGTGCAGTGTCACAGAGGTCATGGAATTTACTGTGTCTCTTAACTCATAGCCTGCCCATACCAACCAAGCAGTCTGTGTAATGGAAAGGATGGATGTGGCTAATATGGTGGCTGGATGGTCCAGTGGCAGGAAGCTGAAGCTAGACAAATTCAGACTGGGTGTTTTTCTAAAAGATCTGGTCTAGGAATTATTTTGGTGAAGTTCTCTGGCCTGTGTTAGAGGAGTTCAGACTAAGATGATCACAATGCTTCCTTCTGGCCTTGGGGAATGAGGGCTGAGCCTAATGCAGTGCCCTCTGCACTCCTCTGTGCTTAGACTCTGACATTATGCATTTCAGAAGGAGAGTGATTGAAAAATGCTTTAAGCTTGGAGCAGCACAATGCATATTGGTTTAATACAGGACTCAGTTCATTATGCTTATACCATTATAAACTTTCTCTTTTAAAATACATCGGCTTCTCAGCCATACACAATGAGTAAGGCTGCGAGTCTCTCACTGAAGTCACAGATTCTGTGACTTTCTGTTACTTCTGCAGCAGCTGGTGCTGTCCCAGGAGCTGCAGTGACACGGAGCTGGGTAGGGAGCCACACCAACCCTGTCCTCAGTACCACGGGGGTCCGTGCCACAGTCTGTCCCCCCCTCCCAGTACCAGCGGGGGTCCCAGGCCATGCGCTATGGCCCATCCCCCCTCTCCTCCAGCACAGAGGAGGGTCTTAGGTCACCTCGACCCCTCCCCCGGCACCCCCAGAGTGTCCCCCCCTCACGGTAGGTATTTTTAGTAAAAGTCATGGACAGATCACGGGCCCGTGAATTTCTGTTTACCGTCTGTGACCTGTCCATGACTTTTACTAAAAATACCCGTGACTAAAGCGTAGTCTTAACAATGAGTATGACACATTGCGTTTCTTTCTGTCTGACTTGGAAATGCTTGGAGCTGGAGCTCTGATTGTTACTGTAGCAGGATGCTTGCCTCCAGTTCAAGGTTACTGCTGGTTTGCTGCCATCTAAAAATAAACTTTCTCTTGCGTCCATCACTAATTCATAAAGTTTGTCTCCGGGCGGATGTTTTCGTGCTATGCTCCGTGCAAGGGCAGTGCTGCAGTATTCAGCCTCTCTCTGCCCTTCATTTGTGCCATCCCTTCCTTTGGAGCCCCTTGGCATTGCTCATTAACTGGCCAGAGGGGCCACTGTTCCCAGGAGCTGTGTGGCTCCCAGTGCTGCCAACCTAGGAATCAAAGTCTGGTTCCCTTAGAATGTAGGTGTCAAGTTCTGACAGTAGCTGACTTGTGCGTATCCTTGCTGAGCTCCATGTGAGTGGAGCATCGTAATCCTGTTTGACATGTACCCAGCTTTCTGGGTAGAATGGGGTCGTCCTATAGCTCTTCTGGTAGAATCTGGCTTCCCTGCAGCATAATCTGTCTTCACTATTGGACAACTACAAAGCACCGCAGTGGCGGATACAGGTGGGGTGGGGACTGAAACATTTTCATTTTCTCCTGTTGGACTCCTGCCCTGCAACCTCCCAGGATATGTCTACACTCTGTTTTAAACCCCTGCGTCACTGAGTCTCAGAGTCAGGGGCTGCAGACTCAAGCTTACGCTATGGTGCTGAAAACATCAGCACTGTATAGATGTTGTAGCTCAAGCTGGAGCTCAGGCTCTGAAGTTCAGGGAACAGGGGTGGGCTTCAGAGCTGCAACTCCAACCCCAATGCTTACACTGCTGCTGTTAGTGGCATAGTGTAAGCTCCGCAAGCCCGAGTCAGTAGACCTGGACTCTGAGAGTCATTCTCAGTATCCCCTCCCTCCCTAACCTTCACCTGATGTCTTTAAACTGCAGCTGCATTCTACCAGTATAAGCATCAGAGAAACACACCAGGAAAGGCTCCCATTCTGCCTAAAGGAGGTGTTCCCTGGTTTATGTGGCAGGAAGCAGAGACTGCTTTTAGCTGAGGTAGCTTTACAGAGTCGTGTCTAGATCCTGTGTTGCCTTGTGTTATGCATGCCAGGTGCACCTTATCACGTGTGTGTTGCCTGTGCTGCCAAAAAACCCCATGTGTGCTGATGTTCCATTCACTTCAGTGGAAAGTTTAAACAGCAGCTCATCATAAAGCAGGAGGGCTTCAGCCACAGAGAAAGCGAGTGGTGAGAAGTGATAATATGGGCCTGTATTCTTGCCCCTGGCCAACCTGCAGGGTGTTTTGTTTCCTGTCATCCAAAGATAGATTTGTAAGGCTTTACCAGTATCCACATACCATTTTGGAGCTAAACACTGAGGTTCCTGTCACAGAGAACTAACTGCAAACAGTACCGGGAGTGAAATGACCTTGAATCGTGAAGTGACTTAAGCTTATTTTGGCCCTAGGAATTTGAGAATAGCAGCTCCTCCATTGTCTGATATATTGTAGAGTATCTAATCCCTTTTGTGGCTGGTAGGGGCCAGAGCAATCCATGCCAACCCTCAAGCCACTGGGGATTGTAAAGCAGGCTGCAGGAGTTCCACAGGATCCTGCCTGACTAGTTACAGAGGAACACTTGAGGCTCAAGCTCTCTGCATGGATCCCGGACGCCTTTGATGAGAAAGCCTTACCCTGGGGTTGATGCAAGCACGTTGGCTGCTGTCCAGGTCTTCTGACAGATGCTTTGTTTTTATTGCTCCTGGACAGTCATTTTCCTGTGATGCCGCTAGCTTGCAGATCTATCAATGTGTTGTTAGAAGGGTTTATAATAAGACACAGTGAGACAGAATTAACAGAAACAATTCTAAGGAAAACAGACGGATAATCTCCTCTGTAATCATGAGCATTCCCTGTTGCAGTTCAATATACACACAACTCTACTGTCAAATCTTTTCATTTGAGCATTGGAGACGATCCTCACCAGGGCTTAATTTGTGCCAGGGCTGGCACCTCTAGCAGTTCATAGCCCCGGCACTTCTGTGTCAGTTATGAAAGTTTTAAAAAAAAATCGCTTGAGCCCTGGCACCTCTTTCATTACAAATTAAGCACTGATCCTCACCTGCCCTACCCAGCTTTTCCATTGCTGCATTTTGAGGTGGGGTAGGGTGGGGCTTATGAAGACCTTCAAGAAGCTTCAGAAAATATGTTTTGGCAAAGGGCTGTCTTACAAAATACCACAGCGAGTTTGAGAAATCTGTGGCAGGAATTCACTAGCATGCCGTACGGCCTCTTGTAACCACTTGAGCTGTGTGCATGCCATCTGATGGCAATAGAGCCCCTCAGCTGAATTACAGTCTTGTATTCTTTCAAAATAATTGTATTAATGCTATTTTTCCCCCATCTGGCCATTGGTATGATCCTAAAAAAAAAAGTCATGATTGATTATTGCCTCAGTTCTTCAACACAGGGCTGGCATTGTAGAGGATACAGTGAGTGTCCAGTATCTTGAAGGAGACTAGGGAGGGTTGGAATGCCCCAAAACATCAGCCTATCATTCAGTATACTGATAATAAACCATGTACTTGCTTCCGTATTGAGTGATTACACTGCTCTCAAGTCAGCGTTTATTCATGTTCCAGTATTGCCTTTAAAGCTCAAGCACAAACCAGAGCCTTAGTGGGAACATAGGAAGAGTCCAGCATACTGCCTCTCACAATGGCCCCCACCAGATGCTTCAGAGGAGGATGTCAGACAATTACACCTGGACAGTTATGGCAGGAAATTTCTTCCCAACTCCAGGTAATGAGGATAGGCGACTGGTGCCTTCCCATACTGGGTGTGTACCAGCTAAAGGGAAGGACACGTGACCACCCCACATGTCTACTCTTCCCAGTGACCCCTCCTGCCCTGTGCCCAGCCCAGGGCCACAGCACTATCCCTGTCCCATGTTCCCTGAGGGGGGGGGGAGGCTGTCCTTCTCTCCCTGTATCTCCTCTTTCTCCCTTCCCCTCCTCCCCCTGTGCATTCAGCTGCTCTTCCTGTCCCTGGCAGTTGGGTGGGAAGTGGGATGGAGCTGCTTCTGCCTGAAAGAGCTTGGCTGGGAGGTGAGTGTGTGCGTATGTGGGAGCGTGCCTCCTAGCCAGGCTCTTTAAGGCAGAAGTGGCTCCGTCCTGCTCTCCGCCCAGCTGCTGGGGAGAGGCGCGGGGAGAGAAGAACAGAGAGCCTCTCCCTCCCCACTCCCCGCTGGCCAGTCTTGGGAGTCACTTGACCCCCCCCCCTCTCCGTGACAGGTTCTATCACAGAAACCCTCTTGGGAGCTGCCACCTGATGTGCCAAGGCTACTTCTACCCCTGCTTTCCCTGCCAGCTCAGGACTCAACACCCTGTCTTGCTGAGCCAGACACTCCCATCTGCGCCAGCAAAGACCCAGAGTCTGAATTACTTGCCCCGAAGCTGCAGGTTTACCTGAAAGCAGCTCATAGAATTGTGCTTGTCTTTAACACTCAGATGTCCAACTCCCAATGGGGTCTAAACCCAAATAAATCCATTTTACCCTGGATAAAGTGTATACAGGGTAAACTCATAAATTGTTCGCCCTCTATAACACTGATAGAGAGAGATGCACAGTTGTTTACTCCCCCAGGTATTAATACATACACTGAGTTAATAAGTAAAAAGTCATTTTATTAAATATAGAAAGCAGGATTTAAGTGATTCCAAGTAGTAACAGACAGAACAAAGTCACCAAGCAAAATAAAATAAAATGCGCAAATCTATGTCTAATCAAACTGAATACAGATAAGATCCTCACCAGTTCCAGAATGCTCCCTTTTACAGACTAATCTTTTACCTGGGTCCAGCAATCACTCACATCCCTTGTAGTCACTGCCCTTTGTTCCAGTTTCTTCCAAGTATTCTGGGAGGTGGAGATGCTCTCTGAAGACAAAATGGAGGGGTCTCCCAGGAGTTTAAATAGACTTTCTCTTGTGGGTGGAGAACCCCTCCTCACTCCTATGCAAAGTCCAGCTCCAAGATGGAGTCCTGGAGTCACCTGGGCAAGACACATGTCCATGCATGACTCTCAGTTTTTACAGGTAGCATCCATTGTTTACATGCTACCTTGAATGTCCTCAAGTAGACTTCTAATCTGGATTGGAGCATTCCAAGATCCATTGTCCTTTAAAAAGAACAGGAGTACTTGTGGTACCTTAAAGACTAACAAATTTATTTTAGCATGAGCTTTCGTGAGCTGCAGCTCACTTCTTCAGATGCATAGAATGGAACACACAGACAGGGGATATTTATACATACAGAGAACATGAAAAGGTGGAAGTATGCATACCAACAGGCAGAGTCTAATCAATTGAGATGGTTGGGTCCAATTGAATTTATTTCCCTATGTTAAGTTCTCCTCACACCTTCTATGGGCCATCTTAATTATCACTTCAAAAAGTTTTTTTTCCTCCTGCTAACGATAGCTCATCTCAATTGATTAGACTCTGCCTGTTGGTATGCATACTTCCACCTTTTCATGTTCTCTGTATGTATAAATATCCCCTGTCTGTGTGTTCCATTCTATGCATCCGAAGAAGTGAGCTGCAGCTCACGAAAGCTCATGCTAAAATAAATTTGTTAGTCTTTAAGGTGCCACAAGTACTCCTGTTCTTTTTGCGGATACAGACTAACACGGCTGCTACTCTGAAATTGTCCTTTAAGTGTTTCGTGATTAGGTACTTAATTTCAACATTCCTTTCTCCGGGAACTGACCAAATGCTTTACTAAGGTTTTTTAGAAATCAAGCCAGTAGACAGCCAACATTCATAACTTCGAATACAAAAATGATACATGCATACAAATAGGATTAATACATTCAGTAGATCATAACCTTTGAGATGTGTTACATGGCATATTTAGAATAAAACACATTCTAAGCATATTTCCGTAAAGCCTTATGGGAGGTACTGTCACACACACACACACACACACACACACACACACACACACACATATGCCCCATATTCTCCCTACGCATCCCCTCTAATTGCACGTTCCCATTAGCCATATAAATGTCCAGTTCTTTTTTAAAATTAAACTAAACTGTGGCCTCAGTTATACCTTGTAGTAGAGTTTCACAGATTCATTCTGAATTTTGTTTTTCAAAATGTCATTGCGTGTCCCTCATTTTTGTATTATGAGACTTACCAGGAGTGCCCGGTTTACCTTCTCAGGCGTTCAATCTCTAGACCTCTGTCAGGTAATCTCTTAATCTTAATAATGCTGTAATATTTTTGGTTAAGCATCATTGACCTAGACACAATCTCTGCCCACGGAGTTTACAATCTGAAAAGTTATGGACAAGTAGCTTATGTGTGATGTTGTGTTTGTTTGACTCCACACTTCAACTGGATTCCCTCAGTCTGTGTGTAAGAGACCATTAGTACAGATTGCTTTTCAGGAGCATTAGACTGTATATGGTTCTTTGGCACCTTCTTCTTATGATATAGCTACTGCACTCAATAATGATCACCAGGTTTCAGTCAATTCTGTAGCAGTAAGATACCACAGTGATAGTATTGTAGTCTGTACATGCAAGAACAAACTGTATGGCACAAGACCCTTCACAGATGGTATATTTAAATCTGGCAGGATTGGGTGAGGTGCTCTGGAAATGAATTACAGACAGAACGCCTCTTGTAGTAAATATGGCATCATTATGGAAACGTATGTTGGACGGAAAAACTTTTACCAAATCTACATTTTCAAAGCATAAAAAGTACCTTTCTGTTCAACTTTAAAAAAAAAACCCACAAATAAAAACCTAGGTTTTATTTATATCAGATGTATAAGTGACCCAATCACTATCAGGTAGATGTAACTGAACATAGTATTTAGCCTTTATCTAGCGCTCTGCACTTCTAGAACACAGCACAAACATTAATGCTCCACTTCCTGAAATCTTCCAGATGGAATTGAGGGGATATAGACTGTATTTCATTGTGACATATGCACTGTTGTATGGTTCTTCTATAAACCCCTACTGAAGCACACCAGCTAATTAAGATTCAGGAAAGGCAGTGATTATGGTTCTGTGGAGCATTCATGTATAGCTACTGCCAGTGAAAATTGTGATAGACTAGCAGGTTGTGGGACAGATTGATGCATGAGACAAGTGTATCCTGGAAAGCCAGCAGAATTCACACCTGGAGTCTTGAGCATTATGTGCTGCAGTCTTAGGTGACTTTAAACAAACTTAGGCAGAGCTGATCCATTGAAAATGGAAGAATGCAGACACAGTAGCAAAGAAACCTAGCTATGACATGTTAACCATTGAAGCAGGAAGTATTTAAAGATGGCTAGAAGGATGGGTGCTTTTCTGGTTCCAACTTATTACATAAATTGTTGGAGGTGTCCAGGGATGGCACAGGGGAGATTTTAATTATTCACCTGTCATGTTTATTAAGAGCCTCTTAAGAAAGAAGGAAAAAACAAGAACATTCATTATGATCCCAAAATTGATTGAAAACGTATGTCTGCCATGTTCATTCCCACCCTGCTGCTTTTGCCTCTTCCCTTTCCACTGGAGCACTTAGTTGATGTGTTGGTGTAGTTCAACAGGGTGTCCTCCAAAGCTGGATGAATTATGCAGTTTCTATAGAAATAATATGGATCAAAGGAAACTTCAGCCCATCAAACTCCTCCCCTGCCTCTCCCCCCAGCCCCCCCACCCCCAAACTCTGTTTAAGATACATGAGAGGGTCTGGATTCTGACATGAGTTACGGAACTGGCCTGTCTTCTCTACAGACGAGGATTCAAACCCTGCCTTGGGTCATAGATGAAAATGGGTTTCCTCTTTTTAACCCTGGCCACCTTTCATGAACTTTTTGTCTGTAACTGCTCTTTCTTGCAGGTTCAGATGTTGAGATGCGATCTGTGTTCGTGGTTAACACGTGATTGGTACTGGACCTCATATTCACAAGAAGTCCAAGATTAGACTAGCAGGCACAGTATATGTCAGAAGAGAGGTGCCTTGACGGAGCTAGGTGTGTGCTTGTACACACACCTGTGAAAGTACAGGATTATACTAATAGAGGATGGTGTAAATGAAGTGTGAGCTGCATTGGCAGAGCTGCAGGGAACAAAAAATCTTTTCAAAATGCTGCTTGGGGGGTGTTGGGTTTTTTTGGCTTGGTTTTTTGTTTTAGAATGGGTGTTGGGAAATTAAATGTGGCAACTGAACTGAGAACTGAATCTAGATTTCCTAAGTCTATCCTGTGCTACCTCACTGTGCTGTTAGTTAATGTATTTATCCCTGCAGTGTTCAGAGGCCCCCATTAGGATCAAGGCTTGTTGTGCTGGTTGTTCTCAAACACATAGGAAGACCTGGTCCTGGTCCCGGTCCCAAAATGTGTAGACTGGAATATGACAAATGATATGTGAAGAGTGTAGAGAGAGGGCTACAGTCACATGCATGTATTGTTAGATACAGGTGTTTATTTGTATTGCAGCATTCCAGCTGTCCTGAAATGCTCCTCTGCCTTGCCATCATTAATTGTCTGGGTGTCTTTTTTTTAAGCCTCACGGTTGAGATTCCTCTTAAAAAGGGAGAGGGTAGTTGCCTACCTTCCTATATGAATTAAATCATTTATCACCTCAAACCAGAGGGCAGACACTTGGGAATATTAATGGCTGGATCTATGGTTTTATCTTGCAGACCATCAAAAGATGTGCTACTCTGCACTGGTGCTGGCTATGATATTCTCCATGGGAGAGCCGCTGCCATATCACCACTATGGTAAGAACTGAGTGTGTTGTGGAGAGGGAAATCTACTGCCTAGACATCTTGGGGGAGTTCCTGGTGGCCAAGAGCTCTCCAGAGTGCTAGAGGGGGATTCTCCCTGCTGCATGCATGGGAGGAGAGAGATGCCCCCTACACCTTCTCTATCCCCTCTCCGAATTTTGCACCAGCACAACGTAGGAGAGTCATTGGCCCAACATTGCCAAGAAGCCTAAGGGCTTGTCTGCCCTTGAAACACTACAGTGGCACAGCTGCGGCAGCACTTCAGTGTAGACATACACTAGAATAACAGGAGGGATTCTCCACATCCCTGAGAGATGTAGCTGCTGTTGGAGAGGTTTGTGTAGGAGTCTCCTTAGCTAGTTCACTAGACTCCATTATAAAGATGCACAATCTCTGAAGCCAGTGAAATGGGGAGCACAGAATGAATTTCTCCAAGCTTTTAGAAACATGTATTCCTCTCCTAGTATAATCCGGTGATTATTTCCTGCAGGTGTCCTTGTTTGCATGAGCTGCAGCACTTTCCTAATAGCTAGGTTAAAATTAATTACTACTAATTATTTGGATTAATTTTAAATAGACTAAAGTACTGGGCAAGAATATAAATCTCTTCTTGCCCATAATGTTTGTTTGTTGGTTGGTTTGCTGCTGGGACAGTAGCTAGAATAGAAATTTGGGAATGCATTTACTCAGAAAACTGTCCATCGGTTGCCCTGCTTCTAGCACTGCTGTGAAATGTGCATAATTTTTTTTTCTGAGCCATTCACATCTCCTACCACAAAGACCCCACAGCTGGCCATCCAGTGACCAGGGCGTTACCTCCTAAGTGGCTGAAATTGCAGCTGATTTATGTGTAAAAGAAGCAGGCGATGTCTTGCATCCGGGAGGGTAGCGTGTTTGATCAGCACTAAATACTGAAAGCCCTTTTCTCCTCATGTACAGAGCACCTCAACTCACAATTTGTCCAGTTCTTGTTGGATGTGATTGAAGAGGGGCTGCCCTCAGATACCACAGAGCAACTGCCTGACCTGTTTGTTAATGTGCTTCTGGCCTTTAATCTCCACATTCCAGGTCAGTGACACTACTTTTCCTCCCTTTCACAGGATTCCGGTGGTCTACAGGAGGGAAAGTTTCTTGACCTCCAGGCTGCACTGTGCTAACTTGCCAAGCTCCCTTCTCTTCTTTATTCTCTCTTCTAGTCCTCCAAGCCTTCCATTGTAGGCACTGAGGAAGGACCTAGAAAGAGAATGCCTTTGGGGGCAGGGCGTGATTTTAATCACCCACTAAGGAAAGTGTGTGTGTGCATGTGTGAGAGTGAGTCCCTGACTCATTCTCTGGCCAGCACTGAGTCGGCAAATACAACCCCACCTGGGATTCCAGGTGAAAATATCATTCTAAGTGAATGACAGCTTGTCAAAACCAATTAACCCCTTGGGGCATGTCAAGCCATCGGGGGCCCACATGATTCCCTCCACTCTTTCAGTCAGTTATTTTAGTGGGGTTTTATATCATGCCATGCACTTGCGTGGGTTAACGTCACAGGAACATCTCACTACGTTAGTGGGCACGTATCAATATAATTGCACAACTACTAATCTTCTCTCTCCTTCAGGTGATTGGCAGAGCTGCTACTTATCCCTGGCTGTGCCTCCTGAATCTCATTAAACGTAGATGCATTAGGGTCAGTCTCATAAACATATTCTGCTAGGCATCACTTTCTCTGGGATTTCTTGATCCCTCATCATGCCTACCATGTTGAGCTCCTTACTAATAGGCAAAAGATCTAGTCTTGTGGAAAGAAGCTTAACCTCTCCCAGCTGCTGCTGTTTGCAAGAGTTTTGGAGTCCGTAATCATTTAGAAGATGGCAGTGTAATATTAGGACCTAGGCTTGGATTCTGCTTGTTAATCCTGAATATGCAAGATCTCCTGTTGCTATATTGTAATTGTCGTGTTGTTTCCTTGCTGCTGTTCTGTACAATGCCTTTATCCTTGGCTTCATGGAGAGGGAAGGCTGAAGCAGCAAGGACATGTCCAATAGCTCACCCGTTATTTTGTATTCCCTTTCATTAACATTCAGGTAGTTGTGGTTTTGTTTCTAATTTCATATGAAAGTTTATCGCACAGACACTGATTAAGTATGCTCTCTCGGTTGCTTTCATTCATTATCCTTTCTTACTGTTACCCAGTGCATTTGCTGGCTTCTGTAATTAGGCAATAACACTTGACGGGCGGTGCGTTTCTGGGGGATTATTGCCCACCTGTAGTGTAGCGAGAAGCTGAGAGCAGAGTGACGTGTTCTCGTATTCCGAGAACTTGCTAAATGCTGTTCAGGCTCCTTATTAGTAGGTTGAATTTTTATTCCCAAACCTTCAGAATCTATCATAGAATCATAGAATTCAAGATCAGAAGGGACCATTATGATCATCTAGTCTGACCTCCTGCAAGATGCAGGCCACATAAGCCGATCCCCCCACTCCTTTAGCAAGCGACCCCTGCCCCATGCTTCGGAGGAAGGCGAAAAACCTCCAGGGCCATCAGAATATTAGCACTTCACTAATGCAGAGGTAGTTAAAGCTTCCTTAGGATCTGTTAATAGATTAACTCCTTTCAATCTGAAGGCTCCTGAAGTACTTTACAAATTAAACAGTATAGACCAGGATCCCTATCCCCACCACAGAAACACTTTGGCAGTGTTCCACCCAGCAGTTCAGAGCAGGAAGAGATGAATAAATCTGTATTCAAACGAAACCTTAGGGAGGCAATATAACTCGAGTAAGAATTTGGCCAGGACACTAGGATTAACCCATCTATGCTTGCAAAAATGTAGATCTTCCTCTAATCTGTTTGTCACCTCATACAAAAGATGGCACTTTCTGCCTCCCTCTTTCACCATGCTGAGGCTTAGCGGTCATTAGTGTGATGCACTTCATCAGCACCTGGGTTTCCCTTTGGGGGGTGTTATACAAGTACATGCCCAGCCCTTATTTACTTTTGAGGTGTGAAAAGGTGCCAGGCCACCAAGGTATTGCTGACCTGACAAAGTGAAGGAGATCCTGTATTGGGGTGGGTGGGTCCTCTGGCTTCAAGTGTTGGATCTAAAATAGAATGGAAGTGATGGTTCAGAGTATAAAGCCTTGCAGAGTATTTCCAAAGGCTGCTCTGATCCCCTGGATGGGAGCTAGCAGCAAGCCAGCTCACCAGGTGCAAATAGAAAGTGAAATTCCAGTGTTTATGCATTAAATTTGGAGGAGATTTTCTGTCCAACCCTGTGATGTTCTCATTCTGAGCACAGCAATGGTTGTGACACCCCAAAGAGTCCCACGTCAGTGGCATGAAGACAGGCTTAGAATTTTGTTTCTTTTCCTTTGCCACTCACTTAAGCCAACCTGAAATGTGTTGCAAAGAGATCTGTCATTGCTAGTGAGCCTGTTTCATCTTTTAGTTCCAGAACACAATGTGATCATGACTACGGTGAGCAAGCACTCCAACGTCAAGACCTTCACAGAAAAGGTGCTGTTGCTACTGAACAGGGGAGGTGAGTGTCTCTGCAACTTTATTACATTCCCAGCAGGTGGGAAAGGTTAATGGCAACACAGAGCTAGAGAGATGAGGCAAATATCATTGAGAGGTCAGAGAGTTAGAGGGGGCAGCTGGCAGATGAGCTCATGGCTTCACTAAGATTTGCTGCTCTCATACAAGTCTCAGTGTGAGGTGGACAAGGCTGCATTCCTGAGGAAGAAACTGTCTGAAATAAAGCCCTGCTGATGACATCTGCTAAGTGACTAATAACAGCAGGTGGACTGATGTTCTCTTGCAAGCCGATCCCTATGAGCTGAGATTAGTGCAGCCTTTTGTGGGAATGGCTAGGCTTGGCAGGATTCGGTTTTAATCGAGAACTGTAGGTCAGAGTGCATTTCAGCCATTGCTGAAATCGACTAAAAGAATCAATTGGTTACAAGTGGGCGTGCTGCACAGATCAGGCGTCCCTGGCCCCACTCACTCATCACCAGCCAGGAGTGCAGGAGCATTCCCCAGCAGGAACTATTCAGCAGTGGGATTGCCTCCCCGGGAGCCAAGGGATCATCCTTCTCCTTGCAGTCCTGGCTGGGAGTCCCTGCTCCACTGGTCCGGAAACCCAGCCTTCCCCACACCTTGTGTCTGCAGGGATTGGGTGTCACCAGCCCTGCGGCCACGCAGGGAGCCCTCTGCTGAGCCAGGATGACCCTAGCCTCCCCTGCACCTTGTACCCCAGTGTCTTGGGCCTCTCAGCCACACAGGGAGCCCCCTGCAGCCCAGCTGTCAGCACTGCCCTTACCCCAGCCCTACCCCCCACAACCGCGGAAATAAATATAGTTTAAAATAGGAAAAAAATCTTTAAAATAAGAATCAATAAAAAATCTTCACAATTAGAAAACTAACAATTGAACTCTGCTGAGCCTACCTGCAGCACAGCAGCGTTATCTCCTCCTGAGAATGGAAGGCAGTTTTTCCCTTGTCTTCGATGGCATTCTGTACCCACATGCCAGGATCTGCCTGCCTGCCTCTTGTCTGTCAAGCTCTGAATCACTCCCCTGATTGCTCATGCTGGGGAGCAGGTGCCCCAGATGCTGGGTCTAAAGGGAATACTGTCCTCAGAGAACGTTGCTTACAGGTACACTTTCCCTTTTCAAATCACCCACCTGATTTGCCAGCTCCAGTATAGTGTTCAATCCACTATATTTGTAAAGCGGACCATTAGAAAGCCATAAAGCTCAGCTCCCAGTCAGCACAATGTCAAGTATTTCTACCTGTTTATCTGCCACTGCACTGTGCTTTTTAATACCTTCTGGAGCCACCGGTATTAGCTTGATTCTGTTGACATGCTGTTAAATAACCCATCCTGTGTCTGTGATACTTGTAGTTCTTTTCTCTGGCTTCAGTTCTTTTCAGGGTTGTAAATCATGGTCTTTGGACAACATCAGTTAAACTGCATACAGCCTCCATGCTGTCCACCTGACTTCCTTCCAAAGCCTTTACTTAACCCTTTCACTACCCGATTACCTCATGCTACCACCTCACCCTGAGCGGCTGCAAGAAAACAGCAGCAGTTGAGACTCTTTGGTAGCAATAATCTTTTGGGGAGACTCCAGCATCCTCCTTCCCCTAAGGCAGAGGAGAGGGGTCAGTGTACTTCAGAAGCCTCTCTGGGATGTGTATGAATATTTTGCTCTGAAGAGAGTGGAGATGCTGCTGGCCTATTTAAACCTGGAGGCGTTTATTATTTTCTTGCTTCTGAGTAGGTTATTAGACTGGTCTCCATGGTGAAAGCTCATTTCAGATACAAGCTCGGCTGGACTGGGGGGCTGATGAGGGAGTTTTGCACCAAGATTAATAAACCAGGGAGAAGAAAATGAGTGTGGCTGCTCAGGGAGGCCAGCAAGTTCTGAGGGGTGCTGGGTAGTGCTGAAGTAATGAGCTTTCCCTGTGATGTGTTAGTGAAACACAAATAATGATTAATACTTAGACTAATATACGAGTTCGGTCGCAGCTCAGTGCCCTGCAGAGCCGTCATCCCAATTATGCAGCCTGGAATTATGCGCTGTGCATGCCGGTGCTCTCCCAGCATTCACAGCTGCCACGCGTGGTGTAGTGTCTGAACTAGTGCTTTGGAGTAGCTGTCTTAGGTCAGGGAAGGCACCTGGCGCTCCAGTCCTGGCTCTGTCCTGGTGCAGAGATTCAATCCAAAGAAGGTGGCTAGAGAATTTGAACAAATGTTGACTATAGATTTTAACACAGACTTTTTTTCTATGACAACCTGCCTTCATCCCTTCTCCGGCTTGGCTCCCAGATGATCCAGTTTGTATCTTCAAGCACCAGCCTCTGCCGCCGCATTCGGTGCTGAAGTTCCTTCAGGACATCTTTGCCAGCAAGGATACCGCGAACATCTTCTACCACACGGACATGATGGTGATGATTGACATAACGGTGCGGCAGATTGCCGATCTCTCCCCTGGAGATAAGGTGCTGAGCCAGAGGAACTGGGGCTGGGATCTGGGAAGGAAGGGAACTTTCCAGTGCAATGGAAGAGAAGGCCTCTTGCTACTCAAGCCATGGTGGGGAGAGGAGGCGGGTTCTAGCAGTGAAGCAGAATAGCCCAGATGAGTAATGGGTGCTCTGGAATAGAGTAATCAGTGATTTCTGGATCCCTTTTCTTTCCTGTCCTCTGCCTGTTTGGCAGAGCTGGCCTTAGGTCAAGCAACACCCAGGAACTCATTGGAGTTCCTTGTCCCATTGCTAACTCAGCAACTGTAGGCCAGCCGGCACTCCTCAGCAACAGGACCAGAGAGTGAGGCAAGCCCAGTCTGCCCTTGTAGCAGCTGGAGGAATGATACAGTCCAGGTACTTGACTGAAGGCTCCTGTTAGGGAGTTGTTGCCAATTCTCTGTCCCTCACAGAGCCCCCACATTGCTGTCAGATCAGGTGTTTCAGCCCTTGGGACCACTACAGTGATCAGGGAGCCAGGATCAGGTTTGAATGGGGAGAGGCATGAAAATTTGCCCCATCCGTCCTCCATCCACTCACAGAAAGATATAGGAAGAGCTAACCTGTGAGAATCATTTCTCTGCGTTTCAGTTGGTGGGTTCACTCCCCACCCGGGGTAACTGGCTGTGTCCCTTCCCTCTGGGGACTCCCAAGGGACAGGGAGTTCCTTGCTTTAGCCCCCTCCCTAAAAGCAGATGAGTGGGATCTGTTGATGTAACTGTTGTAAGTTGCCCTGGGAAAAGCATCAAGATTCCATAGATACTAATGAGTCCCACAGAAAAGCAGGTGCTTGCGATGGAATCTCACTCCTGATGGTAACACCGCAGCAGCTGTTCCAGTGTTAAAGCTTTTTGGAAGCTGGAACACTTGTTTATCTCATTGAAATATTGCATTGTGCTCTGTCTTCCCCCCCACTGCAGCTGAGGATGGAGTATCTGTCTCTAATGCATGCGATCATGCGTTCCACACCCTACCTGCAGCATCAGCACCGGCTCTCTGACCTGCAAGGTACCTTGCAGCGCATTTTGGCTGAGGAAGAGGAGGGGCAGCAGTGCCAGATGGACAAAATGATCATCTGGGAAATGTATAAGGAGTTCCCAGAAATGTCTCCAGGAACCAGCTAACTGACCATCACATTGGACTGAGAGAGCCACTTGGAACAAAAATGTCTCATGTTGACACTTCTCCCCATCCCCTTCCAGTCCTGCTTATACATATTATTCCTCCGGGTGAGGCCTAGGGTTCACACAGGCCCTGTAGAAGTGTCAGCAATGGAACACCCCAGCAGAAAGCATTTTAAGGGCACTCCTGAGGTCTGGCCCTTTATGAGAGTTGGTACCCTGAATGGAAGAGGACGATTGGCACTAGTGTCATGCTCTGACTGGGACAGGAAGTCATTCATCAGCTGTGCGGCTATTGTTAACAGGAGGGGACACAGAGCTTGTGAGGGACTTACCAGCCTGGATGCTGGATAGCTTTGGATGTTTAGCTGTTCTGGGGTCTGAGGTCCCGAAGTAAAAAGCCTTTGCCGTAGAGTATCCTTTATCCCCATACACATCTCTCCCTGCAGTTACCAAGTGGAGTAGGCCAGTGTTTGGAAGAAGCTTTTGTAACATCTGTTTTGTTTTCTGCTGCTAGTGCAAATATGCTGCAGTCCTGGCAAATGGGATAGCTAGCTACATCTCCACTACTGTGTCTGGTGAGCCTTTCGCTTCCTCCTGACCCCTGGCTTGCTCTCTGGGTTACAGCCCACCAACTGGGGTCCTAACAGCCTGCTCCAGCAGCTGCTTTTTCCAGTCTGCTTTACATAGTGATGATTAAATCCGAGATTCTCTCACACTGTGCCCGCAGAGTAGTAACAGTTGTCCAGGCAACGTTATTCTTTTCAGAGGCCTCTGGCCTAGACACAGTGCTAAGGTGTATCCCGCTAACTGAACCTGCAGCTTGTCTCCTAGTGTCTTCCCAGCTTCTGGTGCGTCACACGGAGGTGTGTATTTGTAGCTAGGGGCATGGGGTGCTCTCTTCTTACAGCCTGTGGATTTCTTGCCTTGAGCTTAGTAGCGATTGGTTCTGCCTAGCTGTACCTCCTCTCCATGTGCCAGTGGCCTGAAGGTTGCTTGAGCCTGGTGTCCAGTAACTCTGCTTGTGAATATGCACAAGTGTGGAGAACCCGCTATATTTTCTCTAGGTCTCTAACAAAATGGATTAATCTGTTTCTTATTTATATGTTACAGATGTGGTCACAAGCTAACATGGGTCTGCAATACCTATTGCTATGCACAGGCACTGCATAAGTGCTTGCGCTCCTTCACTGGAGCTCTGCAGTGCTTTGTGTAGATGCTGTTAGAAATGAAACTGGACATATGTAGGCAACTGGTTATTAGCAGATGAATGAGCAAAACTTGAAGTCTGTGTGTGGTCAGGGCTTGGGCCCCAAGTGCGATGTGAGTGTGAAGCCCAGGAAGGGATCTGGTGATGGCCCTGCAGCCTAAAGAGGGTGAGTGGATCATGAAATCAGCGTTGGAGCATTCAAGGCTAATGAACAGCCCTGTTAGAAACAAATCTATTTTCCCTGTCAAAATGTCTGAATGCCAAAAGGGAGCTGTATTTTCGTAATCACTAACGTAAATGTAACATGCAAAGAAATAAAAATGTCTTAAACGCTGAGCGCCTGAGAACACTTCTGTTGCCTACTGCATTCGGTCACTGGCTGAGACTGTGCTGCATCCTTATTGTGGGGACTGAGGAAAGGCCAGTGCAAAATGGTGTGAACCCTTGTCCTTGGTTTGTTCACTAAATGTTAGTGCAAAGTATACGGTTGCTAATCTTTAAATGGGAGTTACGGTAATTCAGGAGTTGATTTTTCAGACACCAGAACCCCAGGTAGGGAAATACACGAGCCCAAACCCAACTCCCCTGCCCCATCTCAATGAAAGGATGGGCAGAAATGGGGAGAGCGAACTGTTCTGGCCTCTGGGCGTTTCTGATCCGAGTAGGAAGGAGTAAAAGCCTGAGGGACAATGTCGGGGAGGAGGTTCCAGTGAAACGACTCTGCCCAGCCCGGACCAGATAGAGCCATGGAATTAGGGTGACCAGACAGCAAGTGTGAAAAATCGGGATGGGGATGGGGGGTAATAGGAGCCTATATAAGAAAAAGACCCAAAAATCGGGACATCTGTTCACCCTACATGGAATGGAGAGCAGCAACAAGCCATCCTGTCTCGGTCACCTTTGCTACAAGCCACATTGCAATCAATAGCCTGCAAAATATCTCTCCAATAGATTAAGGGTTTGCTTAGAGTTGCAGTTCACATCCTACAACACACACCACTTGTCTTCTTCCAGCAAAGCTTCCGTTTCGTTTGGCATCCTGCATCACAGAGGATTTTGAACTGTCTTTATTAAGCACTAAGGAATCAAGCTTCTGCTGTTGAAGCTAGCTGTATACCTGTTACCAAACCCTCAACCCTTCCCATGGGGTAGGTAAAAATGAGGTGGGGATGAGGGGTTGCTCCAGCCTCATTCTGAGATGCTCGTTAGAATACTGTGATAGAAAGGGTATATGTTGACTCTGCTATGGAGAAACCTGCCCCAGTTGCCTTGGAGGTAGGACTTGTTTGGCTGGTACACTGAACGTTGGGCTCCTGAAGTCTGTTCTAGGCTTGCATCATGGTAATTCTTTTCAGTTTCAGCCCCTCTGAGCTGGGGCAAAACTTACCAGAGACTTTTGCTTACCTGTGAGCCCTCCTTCTCAAATGGTATCCTCCAGGGGTTGCTATTTCAGTAGGGGGGACAGTTGCCCTCCTGTGATTCCTGCCACCTGCTTGGGCTGGCAGGTCTGAGCATCAGAGCAAGTCAGGAAGAGACCTGCTCCCCCTCCACCGCTGGTGGCAGCGGTGGCTGCCAGATTGGGTCCCTGCTCCACAGGAGGTGGGCAGTAGCTCTTGTGTCTGGAGAAAGTCAGCAAGAGGGGCAGGAAGTATAGAGCTGTGGGGAGCAAGGAGGCAACACCACAATGGGACAGGTGCAGTCCCTGGTGGAGAGCCAGTGTTCTGGATGCTGATGCCTGCAAGTCTCCGTGATGCTGGAAGGCTAGATGGCAGCTCGTGCCCTGGCTGCAGGCATTAGCTAAGAACTGACAAACTCATAGCTGGAGACCAGACCAGCTCACCTGTATGTTTGTTTTTGCTCAAAATAGGTATTTGTCTTATAATGTATTTAGTGTTCAGCCTCTATGAAATGCTTGTTAATTGCTGCCTGCATTAATCTCACCTGTAATGTCGGGATTCCACACTAAAGAAAATACATACGTTTTGCCTTATAACTGAGAGTGTTTGCTCTGAACTTGTGAGCCCAGGTGTGGGAATAATCCCCCTGCCCATCCAGAAGCCATCAAAATCAGATGGGCCATCAAGGAACATGGCAATATAAAAGATTAGTTAATGGCCCTATCGCACCTTGGAAATACTACATGCAACGAAGCTTGTCCTGTGGACCTGGAAGCTGAATGAAGGAAATAAAACAGTCACAGAAAAATGTTCCCGCTCTTCGCTGTTTGAACTCTTCCAAGGCCAGGGCCACCAAACTGAAGCCAGCGCTCCCCCGGGGTGTTGGACAAATCTGCAGCTGCCTCCCCCAGCACTGATAAAATGTGAGCAGTTACCCTCAAGCCATTCTTGAGGAATCCCAGGGAGACCACTGTCACTCTGCCCTAAGGCTGGTGTCTGGGTGCTCTGACAGGTAAACCCTCCAATCTACAGCCTGAGCCAGCCAAGCTGGCTGAGTGCCAGACTTGGTGCTAATGTTGGTTCAGCCCAGTGGGGAAGCATCACCAGTGAAATGCCCTGCGCTGTTGCCAGCACAATAGAGGGCTCCCCCAAGTGTCGGTTCCCCAATGCACTTGTGGCCTGGGTGCTACTGAGCTCTGGCTTCGTTAGACAAGATAGAAGCTGATACAGAAGACAGTAAGGGGATCAGCAGCCCCCCAATGAACCTCCTGTCATAGCCGCTAGCCCCATGTTGTTCTCTATCAAGGCCACTGTCTTTCCTCCCTACATGCCTGCTCTTAGCACGGGGGGGGGGGGAATGTCTCTGAGTATCAATACATTGCATTACCACTTCACCCATTGACTCCTGGTCCCCTGCCTGGCTGTTGTGACACTCACAGTACAGGCTTCAAGGCTCTCCTCTCACCTTATGTTAGGAGCTGTTGGACCTCTGCCCAGCTGGAGCACTTGAGCTGAGGCAGATGCACCTGCACGGAGAGTTGGTGCTTCTGGTGCAGGAAGCTCTTCTCAACACCGCCCCCTCTTGTGCCAAGGACTCCAGCCAAGCTAGCGTCGGTGCTTCCTGGCGTGTTAGAGTGCACCAGGTCCCCACGTTGCATAGGGAACTCCAGCCACCTGTGGGGGGGGGCTGTCTGAGGATCAGGGTGATGGCAGCTGCCATTTGGATTGATGTGAGCTGCAGGATTCTTTTGATGCCCAAAACTTTTCTGCTGTGCATTCCCTGGATCTCGGCAGTCATGGCGGAGTGGGCAGGGTGGCAGAAGGGGAGAGATTGGGCAATATGACCGGCTGATCATAAACATCATGAGACAGGATTCACCTGCCCACAGGGGAGGAAATGGAAGGGAACAGTGATGGGTTGGGAAAGTCTGAGCCTTCTATACAATAGGAGATCACTGAAGTGAAGGAGCAGAAAATATCCAAGGTGTGGGGTTTCACTTCAGCTCTGATGCCATGGTGAGAGGCTCTCTGCCCCCAGTCAGGAGGGTGAGTGGCTGTGCGGTTTCCCTAAGCTAATGAGTTTCTGCGTGAATGGGAATCCTGTCAGGTAATCCATGTAACTGCAGTGAGAGAAAAGGTCTTAGTAAATCGGAGAGAATCAAAGTAGCTTTTCCTCTGTAAACTCATTATCGTGGCGCCTGTTTAGCCATGCCAAGGCTGAATGCAGGCGACAGGCACAGATAACACACTTGAGTTTTCATTATATTTAATGGGCCATTATTAGACCAGTATCTCTTCAGATGAGTGTGTTTTCATTGTGCCTCAGCGGTGAATGGCGTTGGGGGCTAGCATAGGGGAAGCTGTCTGTTGTCTATGACCCTTTGCGTTTGTCTTACTGGCTGGAGTGATTCAATTACAACTGTTGTGCCGTGCCACTGCCCCCAATGAATTCCTAGCCCTCCCCAGTGACATGAGCTGGGTAATTAGAACAAATAAACTTGGAAACCCTCACAATTTTTTTTAAAGCATCACTTCTCCTCCAATTGGATTTCTTGACACAAATCCTGTGTTTAAGGAGGTGTGATGTGTAATCAGTTTGATGGCTGAGGCTCTCATTAGTTGGGTATGTCTGTTCCGTGCTTGCATTTACACTTCCCCTCCTTTATTAAGACCTCTGGAGATTTCTCAAGCATGTCCATCCATTTCTGACTTTTGTGTAGCTCCAGTTTCTCTTCCCTCCTTTCTCAGTCAGGATTGTTACTTTATTTTTACCCTGTCCACCCATCTGGCAGGCACTGGAGCACTACCTGCCAGGACCTGCAGGACAGCTCTGGGAGAGATGAGCCCCATGACTGTACTCTGTTGGGGGGGGGGGGGGGGGGATTTATGGAGTGGGGTTTAACCTATTAGTGACTGGTTAGGAAACCTCCATTTCATGTGTTTGTTTGCTTGCCAGGCCACGGTCAAACACCAGCCTGAAACCTGGGGCTTAAATTTCAACAAAGCAGCTTGTGGTACTGGCTGTTGATAATCTGCCCTTATACATTTCAGCAAAGCTGCTTGTCTGCTGATCTGTGTCACTCTGCTCCTCCTAACAGTGAAATATGGCAGTGTGTGTGGAGAAACAACTAATAGTACAGATGTTATACCAATATAATAAAAACCAGCAGGATCTTATTAAGAGGGATAAGGCAAAGATGCCACATTTATTGTAAATACCATAACAAAACAAAAGACAACAGTAAACAATGTTGTTTTACTACTTATTTCTTACACACACACACACATATATTCATTCACACAATCATTCATTCAGGTTCTGTATAGATGTTATAGTTACCAGCCTAGATGTTGCTCATGCCAAGTTACTGGCCAGGTATCTTGGTCATGAGGATGGAGCCGAGTCTGTGTCAGATGCATCTGTGTCAGATGCAAGTCCACCGGATGCATCTGACACAGACTCGGCTCCATCCTCATGACCAAGATACCTGGCCAGTAACTTGGCATGAGCAACATCTAGGCTGGTAACTATAACATCTATACAGAACCTGAATGAATGATTGTGTGAATGAATGTGTGTGTGTGTGTAAGAAATAAGTAGTGATAGAAATAAGTAGTAAAACAACGTTGTTTGCTTTTGTCTTTTGCTTTACTGTTATATTTACAATAAATGTGGCATCTTTGCCTTATCCCTCTTAATAAGATCCTGCTGGTTTTTATTGGTATAACACAGAGAGGGGGTTGAGAAGTGATTTCCAGGGTACTGCATGAAAAAGGTGGACGGCTTTTGTATAGCCTTGCTTGTATTTCAGTAAGCACAGCTTTGTAGTGTCTCTGGTTAACTACGGCACAACATACAGGAGCCACTGGAATGGAGTTGGACAATAGCCAATGCACTAGAGCAGTGGTTCTCAAACTTTTGTACTGGTGACCCCTTTCAAATAGCAAGCATCTGAGTGTGACCCCTCCTTATAAATTAAAAACACTTTTTTATATATTTAACACCATTATAAATGCTGGAGGCAAAGCGGGGTTTGGGGTGGAGGCTGACAACTCATGACCCCCCATGTAATAACCTCGCGCCGACCCCCAGTTTGAGAACCCCTGCACTACAGTCTATCACGTGCAGCCTTATAGTGATGTCTCTAACTGAAGAAGCCATTGAGGGGGGGAGATCTGTATCTTCCCATGTGCTTGCATCAATTATCTCCTTCCTCATTCAAAATGGGCTTTTGGTGACCCGCAGGATGCTGAGGGAATGAGGCTGCTGATTATTTTTATATTCATGTAATGTGTGAACCATGACCAGGGGCGGCTCCAGGCCCCAGCATGCCAAGCGCGTGCTTGGGGCGGCATGCCGCGGGGGGCGCTCTGCTGGTCGCCGGGAGGGCAGCAGGCATGGTGCCTCCGGGACCAGCGGACCCTCCGCAGGCATGCCCGCGGGAAGTCCACCGGAGCCGTGGGACCGGCGAGCGGCAGAGCGCCCCCCGCAGCATGACGCCGTGCTTGGGGCGGCGAAATGTCTAGAGCCGCCCCTGACCACGACTGACTTACTGCACACCATTCAAACTTCGCCATGTGCTGGAGACGATACTTAGCTTTATGTTCTCCCATATGTTGTTAGAATCTATTGTAGCTTTCCCTTAATGTGTCTTCATGGGAGGGAGGAGCTTATTTCTGTGCATAGAGTTTATCCAGTTATGGAAAGAGTGACTGGACCTAACCTGAAAAAGGAAAATGACCAGTGAGTTCCCGTCTCCCTCAAGGAAACTGGGAGAGAGCAGAGGAGAGTGGGGCTCCCAACCAGTCTTCTGACCTCCACACTGGCTTAGCAACAGCAGCTGGAGGACTGAGAGCTTGGAGACTCTCTTCTCTACTTAGTGTTGGTGCCACTGCACCCCTCAGTAGCATGGGTGAGTCACAGCAGGGAAACCCATTTCAGTCCCTGCAGTGCTACTGGAACCAGCCTTCCACTGGAAGCAGTGGGAGGAAAAGCCTAACTGGTTACAAGACTGAGCCTGATACATTTATAGAGGGGATGGTCTGATGAAACTGCCTACAATCACATGCAGTCGATCTGCACCTGCTAGTAGCAAATATCCCCACCAGCTGGAGATGGGACACTAGATGGGGAGGACTCTGAGTTACTCCAGAGAATTCTTTCCTGGGTGTCTGGCTGGTGAGTCTTGCCCACATGCTCAGGGTCTATCTGATCGCCATATTTGGGGTTGGGAAGGAATTTTCCACCAGGTCAGATAGGCAGAGACCCCAGGGGGAGATATTTCACCACCTTCTGCAGCATAGGGCACGGATCACTTGCTGGTTTGAACTAGAGTAAATGGTGGAGTCTCTGTAACTTGCAGTCTTTAAATCATGATTTGAGGACTTCAGTAACTCAGCCAGAGGTTAGGGGTCTATTACAGGAGTGGGTGGGTAGGTTCTGTGGCCTGCAATGTGCAGGAGGTCAGATTAGATGATCCCAATGCTCCCTTCTGGCCTTAAAGTCTGAGTCTATGGGCTTGGAACAAGCCCAGAGGGAATGACACATCATCTCTGGCAACTATTTGCATTTTACTCCTTTTTTTTTAAATCTATAATCTTGAAACTCAAAAAGTCAGAGACAAGCTTCAGGCCTTCTACTTTCACATGCTAAAAGGCTTGTATGAACACATGGCAAGTGCTACTGTGAAAAGTCAACACAGAGCTCAGCCAGGAGCAATAACGCAGCACCATGAAGACATGGATTCACTATACACCTCCCTCATCTTCAATCCAATGGCCTGCAGCAACCCTAGCAGGACAGAGGAGAGATAGAGAAGACACTGGGTGTGGGCTGAGAAGGCCTGAGTTGGACTTTACTTCATTTTGAGTTCCTTTTGTGACTAAAACCCCACCCCCAGGGAAGTGGGTCAGCTCCGACTTCTCCAGCCTGAGTAGAAGGTGTTTGGAGGAGGGTGGGGAAGCCACTTGCGCACAGAAAGCATCTTCAAAATGGCTCCCTAGTAACCACTGCCAAGCTCACTGTAACATGCTGGAGGGGAACATGCTTCTCACCTGCTATTAAAACAAGAGGGAGAGAAGTTAGTTCTGGTGCCATGTGACCTCTGACAACAAAAAGATGCCAAAACGAGCCGAGGCTGCTTCTGTGAGTGGTTCTGTTCCTCTTTCCAACAACAGTCTTGCGCTAGCTCGGGCAGAAGTGAACGAACCCATCCCAGATTAGCAGGGTATAAATGTGACCAGTCTCCTGGGGTGAAGTGAGCTGCCCAGTTCCAGGTCCCATTATCCTTTCCCAGGTCTAGCTGTTTCCCTAGAATGTTATTTCTTCCCTTGCTGAGCTCTCCAAAGTGAGGTCATTTGCTTCAGCCCTCTCCCCCCATTCCCTCTCCTGGCAGCAAGCTAGTCTCGCTTGCCCCTGACAGACTGTGTGAAGTGCTCTGTGACCCCTTTGGTGCCTTTGCCCTGGGAGACTGTCCCTGCCTTGTAATACGCAGGCTCACTAATTGCCTTGCTCAATCCCAGTATCTAACAACGCCAGACTGCAGCTGCACAGACTGACCTCTGCACAGAAAAGGAAATACTGTGTGTGTTTAAGCAGTTCCCAGCGAGCTGTCAGCTTTGACTCTTGTCTGTCTGTCTTGGCCGCACATCTGCCTAATCCCTGCGCTCCCACAAGGCGCTCTGCAATGTGATACCAGCAGCCTGCTGTCCAATTAAGGATAGCAAGATGAGACAGACGCGTATTTAAACATGCTGGGGGATTTCTGGATGGACAGGGGTTAAATGTGAGCTTAGGCTAAAGCAAAGCTTAAAAACTCAGTGCAAGTTCCCTGCCTTTTGTATTGCCATGAGGGAGGTCGCTTTCCTTACCCAGGGCAAGCTGCCCTTTCTCCTTAACGTTTGCTTTGCATTCTCCTCATACAGAAGATGGCTTTGTGCCTGTACAAACTGCATGTTGTGATCTGGGCCTTGCTGAGCGGGCGAGTCAAAAGTCTCCTTGGCCTTGGGGTGGAATAACCGTAAGGAGAATACTGGTTACAAACGGGGCAAAGCAGTGCTAGGAAAGGCCTGTTGCCATCAGCTGCACAGGCCCAAGTTTAGGAATAGTGAGCCGAGGGAGTGGCCATGTTGGGGATTGTCAAGAGGCTAGAATGGGAGAGCATTCAAGAACTTGCATTGCCAGTTGTGCCACTTGTAGCTTTGCTAGCAAAACCACTTGAAACAGCAACCCCCATTTAAAAAAACAAAAACCACCACCCACCTAGGCCTCATTAGTTTTGTTTGCACTTTATTTCAGCAGTGACAACACTCTCTTCTTGGGCTTAATTCCCCCTTGGGGTCCCTGGGCCCTCACTTCTTCCCAGCCCATCTTTAATCCCTAGGAGTTACCCTGTGCTGTGAGTGTTCTTGCTTAGATTTTAGCAGGGGCGGCTCTAGGATTTCCACCGCCCCAAGCACAGCGGCACGCCACGGGGGGGCGCTCTAGCGGTCGCCGGTCCCGCAGCTCCGGTGGACCTCCCGCAGACGGATGCTCCACCGGAGCCACGGGACCAGCAGCTCCTCCACAGCCACGTCTGCGGGAGGTCTACCGGAGCCGTGGTCCCAGCGGACCTTCCGCCTGCCGCCCTCCCACTGGGACGCCGCCGCAAGTGCGCGCTTGGCGCGCTGGGGTCTGGAGCCGGCCCTGGATTTTAGTTGAAGTAAACTGAAATTTCCCACTTGTTTACCACTCCCTCTATTGCCGCGGGGATGTCAGTGAACAGACAGAGCTATGTTGTCTGTATATTGTTTTGCTGAAAAGCAGAAACTGAATCCTCCTACAAATAAATGTCGTCTCAAATGCCCTATTAAAGTCTCTTAGTGAATGCAGATAAAATGATTCTATATGTGTGAACTAGGATGTTATCCGGAAAAGTCCACGGCACCGTAACATCTCCTCTCCCCATGGTCGCATCAGCTCTGTGTATGTTGTTCCACATTTGCATTTCAGAAATGAAAAATCTCTCAAATCAAAAGCAATAAAGGCTCTTGGTGATTTATTTTTATAGCATCCAAGATGGCAAGCGAGGCCCTTCTCAGAGGACATAAGATGTTTACTTGTGAGGTGTAGACAAGGGCCAGTGAAATGAGGGTGATAACCGGGGGGAAGGGATGAGGGGAACAGACGAAAGAGCATTTGGTTATTCTGTGTAAACCAGGGGGGGTAAATATGTAAATAAAATAGATTAAAACGCTGAAAAATACTCTGCGGGCAGCACCAAAGGAGTCGGGGGCAGAGACTTGAATGAGGAGAGTAGTAGCTTAGTAAGTTAGTCAGGAGCACATTTCACAGGCCAGGGGAAACTTGTGAGAATGCACAAGGGACCTACTGTTCAGTGTTTCTGAGAGGGGGAGGGAATGATCCCTGGTTTTTAAATGGTCTGGAATTTACAGCTTTGGTCTCAAGACATTAAATGAAATACTGTACTACAGTAAAATGAAATACAGATGCTTCATCAGCTCTATACTAAACTGCAGTGTTGTGATCTTAGGCTCCCCAGTGCACATCCTCCACTGGAACGAATATAATGCATCAAATTTTCTCAGCCATGCATATTTCTGCAGCCATTGTTGGTATGACTACAAAGAAGTAAGGAATCTGGGGCCATGTCTGGTTGGACACTGGTGGGAATGGGGTGGTTGTGAATTGGTGTTTCCCAAATGCATTGAAAGTATATTTGGGCTTCTAAGGGTGTCATACAAAATAAAATAAAATGCCCCACAAGCAAGAACAGATCTAACCTAAGACATAAGAATGGCCATAATGGGTCAGACCAATGATCTGTCTAGTCCAGTATCTTGTATTCCTATAGGGGCCAGTGCTAGATGCTTCAGAGGGAGTGAACAGAACAGAGCAATTTATTTAGTGATGCATCCTCTGTCCTCCAGACCCAGCAGCTAGCAGTCAGAGGCTTAGGGACACCCCTGTAATGGGGTTGCATCCCTGACCATCTTGACTAATAGCCATCAATGGACTTATCCTCCATGAACTTACCTAATTCTTCTCTGAACTTACACTTTTGGCCTTCATGAAATCCCCTGGCAGTGAGATCCAGAGATTGACTATGTGTTGTGTGAAGTACTTCCTTATGTTTGTTTTAAACCTACTGCCTATCGATTTCATTGGGTGACCTCTGCTTCATGTTATGTGAAGGGGTAAATAATCTTTCCTTATTCACTTTGTCCATACCATTCATGATTTTATAGAGCTCTCAGTTGTCTCTTTTCTAACCTAAACAATCCCAATCTTTATAATCTCTCCTCATATGGAAGCAGTTCCAAACCTCTAATCATTTTTGTTGCCCTTCTTTGTACTTTTTAATTCTAATACATCTTTGTTGATAAAATGATATCAATATTTTAGCTCTACTCTCAGTAAAAATATGAGGGACAGGACCACCAGCTATTCGACTCAAAATTTAGAAAACTTTCTTTGCAGAGTGAGACTGAAAAGGCTTGATCTATTTAATTTATCAAAGAGAAAGTTGAAAGGTATCTTGATCACAGTTTGAATAGCTCTCTGAGAAGATTTCTGATAGCAGGTGGTCTTAAATCAAGATTGGATGTCTTTCTAGAAGTTATGCTATAGCTCAAATAAAAGTTTAGGGGCTTGATGTAGGAATCACTTGGTGAAATTCTATTGCCTGTGTTATGCTGGCAGCAGGCCTAAATTAACCAATGTGCATTCAGTGCACTTCTACTGGGGCCCCAGATCAGGAGGACCCCCCCCCCGCCCGCCCGCCCCCAACCACCGGATCTGGGTGGGTGGCATTGCAACCTGGCTCTTGGGGTTGCAATGTCACTCACGTGTGGCTTGAGTGCCCCTCTTCATGCCGAAGGAGCAGCTAGACAAACCTGAATGAGTAGCGTTGCGACTTGGCACGCAGGGCTACAGAGCTGCTCACGTTTGACCCGGCCACCCCTCTGACACGATGGGAGCAACCAGGCCAAATTGAGTTAAGGTGGGGAACTCCCAATTTCCATAGTGCACAAGCCCCCAAAATAATCTGGCACAGTGGTCAGACTAGGGCCATGTCTACACTGCCACTTACATCTGCAAAATTTGTTGCTCAGGGATGTGAAAAAACACACCCCTGAGTGACATAATGTTTGCCAGCATAAATGGTAGTGTGCACAGCACTATGTTGGTGGGAGAGCTTCTCCCGCCAACATAACTACTGCCGCTCATTGGGTGTGGTTTAATTATGTTGACAGGTGAGCTCTCTCCCTGTCGGCACAGAGTGGCTACACAAACGATCTTACAGCGGTACAGCTGTGCCTCTGTACGCTCGCTAGTGTAGACATAACCTAGATGATCATAGTGATCCCTTCTGACCTTAAGAATCTATGACTGAATCCAGGATCTATCAAACACAGAGACAAGCTACAATATGGGGAAGTTAAAGCACTTTTTCTCTTTAATTACAGAGTGTCACTGGCATAGCTGGGAAAGAATGCAGGAGTCTTGACTAAGGTATTGAAAAGCCGGAGCTAATGGATAAGCTCCAAAATAAGTGGTGTAATCTTCAGCAGGGGCGGCTCTAGGTATTTTACCGTCCCAAGCACGGCAGGCAGGCTGCCTTCGACGGCTTGCCTGCCGGAGGTCCCCAGTCCCGCGGATTCGGCGGCATGCCTGCGGGAGGTCCCCTCGTGGCTTGCCGCCCCAGGCACGCGCTTGGCGTGCTGGTGCCTGAAGCAGCCCCTGATCTTCAGAAGTGTTGAGGACCCGTAGCTCCTACTTTCAATGGGAAGTGCTGGGTCCTCAGCATTTCTGAAAATCAGGTCACTAAGGCTGTTTACACACTATGCACCCTACAATGGCACAGCTACAGCACCATCACTATACTATTGTACCGCCATAGAGTAGATGCTTCCCTCCATCTAGTTGTGTCTACACTGGGAGTTAGATCAGCATAGCTATGGAGCTCAGGCATGTGAATTTTTCACACTCTGTGTAAGGTGGCTGAATCGCCAGCAAGCAGGCTCCACAGAGCCTGAATACACACAACACCAATATGCAATTCTAGCTTCACTGTATGTGCATTATAAGGACATCAATATACTGCCTAGTATAAACATTAGTGGAGTGCTGTCAGTGAGCTCCATGCTGTAACCGGCATAGAGGTGGAGGGAGTCCCTGCCTTAAAGTCACCGAGCAAATACTCACTACTATTGACTTCAGTGGGACTAAGTTCATAGTAACTGTTCACAGGCTCAGGCTCTTCGGAACTTTCCCTTCCTTGTACTCCTGCCCATCCCTGCTCCCTTTTAGTTACCCCTCACCCATGTTTGTCCCCCCTTTCCAATCCTCAAGGTGAATTTTAGATTTTTCCATTCCCCAACCGCCCCTACTACCTAGCCAGCTCTCTTTGGATTCGGCTGTCTTACAGTGGACTCTGCCGATGTTACTTTCTTCTGACATCTAGTGCTGAACACTAATGAGGATGTAAACCCCTGTTATTCCAAAGCCTATTACAGGCTTCAGTGGATTAGGCTGCGATATTAGTTGAGTGAGATAAAACTAACAGCTAAGTCATGAGACTGACAAAATAATAAACCAGCTCTGCCGAGAGAGCCGCCCCAAACGTAAGAGTCAGGGTGTCTTTTTCTCAATTTGCAGTGCAACTTTCCCTCTAGTCTTGTTCTTCCCAAATGTGAAATGTTTGATTGTCCTTTCAGGGAGCAAGAGCAGATTAGCTAAATCAGTGCTATATGCACATGCAGACTTGTGCTCAGAGAAGAAGCCAAATAGCTGCAGCTGTTGTTATATTCCAGATAACCTAGCATCCTATTAGCAGTGTCCTGGAGAATCTCTGCCCACATAATATCCGCCTCTGCTCAGCTCCTTTTCGCATGGAAAAAAGGGAAGCTGTCTGCCTGAGAAACAAAAGCCCATTCTTTGTGAATGTGATAAAATCGGCTCTGCTGAAAAATCTACATTGAAAGTCGCTGGATGCCTGACCACTAAAATCCAGATTAGATCACAGGCACTTTGGAAGCCATGAAATTCTGAAACAGATGCATCTTTTGGCATAATGATTTGTTACTGGTGCCATGTTTTTACCTGACTCCTAATGGCCTTCCTAAGTCCTATAGAAATGTGGAATAGCGCTGCTGTGATCGGGCTCTAACCACTAGCAGCCTGCCAGACCATCCATTCCCGCATACTGTTGCAGATGGCACCGAGTGGGTGGGTCTTTCTACTATTGCTTTGTTTTTCTAAGACCCAAATGGCTCCCCAGAGCAGAGCTGCACTAATTACAAGAAAGCCTCTTCATTCTCATTAGTTTGCACATCCTGGGTGCTAGCATGTGAGAGGGAGCCAGAATAGCCCCTTAGCCTGCTCTGTAAGGGCGCCAAGGAAAACAGCAGTGTCACACAGCTGGGGCCAGACACGAGAACCAGCAGAAGAGAATGTTCCCAACGGGCTCACTTGCACTTACCATTTTTTGTGTGTAAACCATATTGGCTGGAGCCTAATGCTCTTTAAATAGCACCTGAAGGAAGCCCTGGAGCGAGGTAACAGTGACTCAGCAATACCATATTTCCCCCCACCACCTATGCCTGCAATTTCAGCCACCAATCACTTGGTTAATGTTGGTAAAGGGCTTTGAACATACACACAGTATTATTATAGAGAGCCTGTGGCTTCACAAACAGTGGTGTAATGCTGAAGCTTATAGAATTGTTCAGGTGGGAGTTGTCTTGCAAGATATTCCCCGTTTTCCCGTTCTGCTGGCTGAAAAGGGATGAGTGCAGCTCTCATCACAGCACTGCTGGGCCAGCAGGAGGGCCCCCTGCCATTCCTGCATCACTCCCCTTCTTTGCCAACTGGGTTAAAGACAGATCTGAAGCCTGCTCTCTGCATGGCACAGACTGTGCTTTCACTAGATGCCTGGGCCGTTTCCCAGTGGGCACTTTGGTACTTTTAAAATTAAACTCTTGGGCCTGATGAATGTGGAGGATTTTACTGTTATTTCTTCAAACCAGCCAAGTCACCCGTAAGGTGAGATTTCTCCCCTTCCCCTAGCTGGTTCATGTAGCTTATTTGGAAGTGCACAAGGAACTCGCTGCTGCATGCAGTTCTTTATGAGCAAGGACCCTGGCTAGATTGAGTATGTTCATCTGCCAACTTTTTCTTTGGATAATGTCAGAGAACAAGGAGGAGAGCACTGGAATTGGTAAGTCGAGAACTCTAGTACACCTAGTCCTGAGAAGACTTGGAATACTCAACCCTGGAATGGGACAAATGATTATTTCTTATTTGAATCATATTTATCATAGTGCCTAGGAGCCCTAGTCGTGGGCCAGGACCCCATTGTGCTAGGCACTATGCAGACACAGCAAAAGGACTGTCTCTGCCCCCAAAGAGCTTACAGAGAGTGTAACAGCATGGCTCACCCACCAAAGGGCTGTGGCTAGCCAACCCTACTGACAGAATGAGTCACAGCTGGAAAAGATCAGGGTGGCTGTCCTGCAAAGAACAGCAGGAGGCTGCAATGAAGGGGAAAGGGGGAGCTCAGGGAATGGTAGCCAGATTCTGACTGAGAGCTGTGACAGGAGTGAGTAGGAGGTTCCTGCTAGGGACCCTGACTTAGAGAAGGGTTTTGGACTGGAAGCCAGAACCAGAGAGCTGAGGGAGGCTGCGCTGGTACAACAGGAAATACTGGATCCAGCTCCCACTACAGACCCTGACTGAGAGAAGGGCTTGTGGGCCTGGAAGCCAGACGGCTGAACTCCAGCTAGGTAAAGCCTGAGAGACTTTGTATTGGGATCTAGTCCTGGGGAGACTCTGCCTAAAGGGGCAGAGTGATTGAAGGGTTGGAGCCTGGGGGGCCAGCACAGAAGGAGTCAATATGTGGGGCCCTGAGAAGGGGAGAAATTGGTAGCAGGGCACTTCAGAATGACCTCTGGCTATGAGGGGGTGCTCAGGAGGCAGCTGGCCCTGTTACAGAGTCACGAAACAATAGATGGAAACAGACAGGTCAACAGGGGAGTACTGGAAAACAATGAGTCAATGTTGGTCAGCATAATAGGCAGTGGCTCAGCACACCAGCAGCCTAACCATTTTCATGCTTTTATAGACTTCATGCCAGAGTGAAGTTTTAAAGAGGGTTTAGAGTTAGTTTTGAGATGTTTAGAGGGAGTTTTTCCCAGGTGTGAGGGGCAACAGGGCAGAAAACAAAGGTGCTTGTTTGAAAATGTAACAAGTAGACAATAGAGGCTGGCATCATGGACTGATTGGCGGCAGGAGTTGACCTTTCAGTAATGAATACAGATGATAGGTAGGGTGGGGATAGGTCTTGAATGTGGCACTCACAAGTGTACTGAAGGGGCAATCTGAACTGGCCCCCAGAGGAGACAGACTGGATGACATCAGCGGGTCTGTCCCATTTCTAATTTCTCTCATTCTTTCTTCACAGATCTGCCTTGGAAGTGCAATCTGAGCTCAGCTCTTTTCCTCTCTCCTCCTGTAAGTAGAATGAGGCGACAAGCTGGAACAGAACCAGATTTGTGGCTGTAAGCCTGGATCCTAACGATAATATGCAGGGCTTCTACAGCACCTTTTTATTATTGTCTGGTATTTCTAGTTTAATACACCTCTACCTGAATATAACGCTGTCCTCGGGAGCAAAAAAATCTTACCGCGAATTTGCTTTGATCCACCGGAGTGCACAGCCCCGCCCTCCCCCCGGAGCACTGCTTTACTGTGTTATATCCAAATTTGTGTTATATCGGGTCACTTTATATTGAGGTAGAGGTGTAGTACCTAGCAGCTCTAATTAGGACCCTGTTGTACCAGGAACTGTACAAACATAACACAAAGGATTTCAAAGTGCCTCACAAAGGGGAGTAAATATCTCCATAATACAGATGGGGACACTGAAGCTGAAAGTAGCTAAATGATTTCTCCAGCAGGTCAGTGGAATGGGCTGGAGTAGAATCTACCCAATCACATTATCTTTTTCACTACAGTTGTGTTGGTTTGCTCCAGCGGCCCCTTCTCCAAAATGTTCCCTACTCACTCCCTATTGTTGTGCTTTCATCTGGTCTCTAGCTCATGTGTTGATGCATTATTTGCTGCCCATCACTGTGTTATCGGTGCCTTAGGTTTATGATGAGACATTTAGGATTTTAATAAAAGAGATCAAACACCCTGCTGCCTGCAGCTACTGCTCTATGTATATAGCTTGTGCAGTGCTTTACCAATACAAAATATTATTAGGAGCTAGTCATCTTTAAAATCCCATCTCAGAAAAAATGTATATAGTACTCTAGAAAAACTTGTGCAAGCTCTATATTTAACCAGCTCCAACAACTTGTAAGGCCAGATCAGAGCTCTTCTTGTCCTCCCGCTTGTTCATTTATTTTACCAGCAGAAGGTAAACAAAATTCAATCTGCTGTAGATGGTGTCCAGTGAGTTAAGTCCAGCTCATGCATATTCTCATTGGTTGTTGATGTTATAATGACTATGAGGGGACAGCAATAATGTTACTTTAAAAAGCATGCTCTGTACCTGTTACTGGGATTTCAAAGTGAATTCTATTCACATTCTAAAGAAGAACTATTCCTACTGCATAAAATTCCTTTTCAGCTGGGAGAGCTGAAGTACCCTTTCAAATGAGGTGAGCTGCAACGGCCCCTTGCTTCTCCTCTGTGCCCCTCTGTTTAAGCAGGTTCTAAAGTTTTCACAGCAGTAATTGGCTGGGCTGTGCCAGGTGATCTCTATCTGTGTTGCATAATTGGATTTTACAAGTAGGCAAGATCACTCCCTTATTTAAATACAGAAACTTAAATAAAGTGTAATGGTTACACTTTAGATTAAATAGAACTGAACCCATTAAATGTCATTTCCCTTGAGTAAATAATTATTGGTTAGATCCTCTTCTATATGCTGGGCCTTGTATCAATAGTTATTGTGGTAACATTTCAGATATTTAAACATTAATCCTGTCTCCTCTTTTGCAAGTGGGCAGTGACCATGGTACAGAGAGTGGGGAAGCCTGATTTGAAATGCAAGGAACTAGAGTATCTGCTTTTTCTGACTCTACACAATGAGAGGGGAAGCATAAGCTCCAAATCTGAACCTCCTAGACAAAAACCGGCTGACTCAATGGCCAATGCTAGGCATTGGTGTGAGTGAAGGGGATGGTTTCTCTCCATTGTGATAATAAGGACAATGAGGCTCTGATCTGAATTCTCTTCCTAGCCCAGCTTCTGTTAAATCTCTGCAGCAGCCTCCCATTAGCCAGTGGAGCATTGGCCTGTGCCATCCACATGCCAGGGCTAGGGGTGGTCAGGGCTGTACCATTGGAAGCCATCATTGGAAATGGCAATGGAGTATTAACTCTTGGGATGCCCTAGCCCATGGTCAGCTCTTTACAAGGATAATAGGGGACATCTCCTCTGCTCCAGTGGCACAGATGTGCCTGGGAGGAGAACATTTGAAAAGTTTTAAAACTCTTAAGGAGGTTTGAGTTAAAAAATAATCGCAATGCTCAGCTCTTTACAAATACTCACTGATTATGCCTACGGTGACCAGATAGCAAGTGTGAAAAACCAAGGTACTTTTTTGGGGAGGCGAGCAGTGGGTACAGTTGCATATCTAAGACAAAGCCCCTAACATCGGGACATCTGGTCACCCTAACTATGCCTCGCTTTGCCCTGTGTGCGAGTTAAATCAATGCTGTTATCCCCATTTTGCAGTTGGAGAAACTGAAGCAAGTAAGTTGTTACTTACCCAGGTCCAAGGAGGAGATTGCTGTCACAGTCCAAATAAGAGCTCTGCAGCTTCTGGCTCTCAGTCCGCTGCTTGGTATTTAAATTCATGTGCAGGAGTCAAAAAAGGACTGGGTCTTTAGATAAATAATAGGAACATCCCCAGTTACCATTGCTAGAATTTTTTTAAACAATGTTAGAGTTAGAGACCTTCATGCCTCAAAGCATAAACCACCCACTAACTGCTTGAGATTAGAAATAAGCAGGTGCCCATAGGGGAAATTTACATAATTGTCCATCGTGAGATTTCTTGCACCTTTCAGTGAAGAATCTGAGATTCGCTACTGTCAGAGCCAGATATCTCATATGGCCTGGCAATCCATATGTCTAGGAGCTCTGAAATCACAGGAAGAGTGTGAGAGAAAACTCAGGGAAATGGCCCAAAGAAGTTCTTATCTAACTTTCTCTCCATGTAACTTCTGATGTTTAATTTCCCAGATGATTCCTGAATTTACATGGGCACAGAGCTAGGGTGGGGGCTTGCCATGAAGGACAACCTCCTTTTATACAATTTGTTCTTAATGTTTCTTGTGTGGTACAACTATAACTATAATGTTAGCAGAAAGAACAAGCTACAAAAGAGCAATGAAATTCTATATTAGAATTGAAAGTGAAAGAAAGCTGTGCTCTGTAATTTGTCTGACAGGCTGTTTCCAGGAAGTATCTGATGAAACTGATCCCAGAGCTTGCTGTAATACATAAATTAGCCTCCTCAGAAAAGCGTTATTGAATCTGGTGATTAACTGAGAGTGACTCATGGGCAGGGGTGAGGAAGTGGGTGAAAGATAATGTAATGCTAGCCTGACCTGCATCATCCATTAATTTAAATGGAATTCTGGTCATGTGCTTTCCTCCCAATGTTCTTAGTCCCTCTTCTCTCAGCCACATGCTCCCTAGCTTCTGGTTTTCCTCTCATTCCGGCAGGAAGCACATTGCCATCTAATGATCAAAGGAAGGAAGAATTTCAGGGCAACCATATGGTCATGGGAGGAACCATGTTTGTTAACTAGGAGTATAGAATTGAATCCAGATTAAAAAACTAGTTAAGTGGCATTACTGCTGGTGCTAAGAGACCGTAGAGAGGTGCTGTCTGATCACTCATCTTCCGTGTACGGTCGGGGCCGAGTCTTTAGGCTGGAGTTGATGGAGTAATCTCAGACTCATAAAAGCCAGAACTGGTCAGCCCTTTATTACATCATCCAGTTCCTCTCCCAAGGGCCAAGGAAGCAGCATTCCTATTATCAATTTTCTTATGTTTTCTCCATGACTTAGAATGGTAAATTTAATCAAAAAAAGGCAAAGATGCAGGTTAGAGCTTGTGGGCACCTCCTCTTCTCATTCCCATCTACCCCCAGCTTTGAAATTCACCATGCAAATTATATGGCAGCATCAATACTATGTGAAGTATACAGTATGGCCAGCCTACCTCTGCTGGTGCTTCCGGCAAAGAGGCAAAAAAGCTGGACAGAGCAGGCACGAAGCAGGGAGAAAATAAGGGGGGGATGAGAAATGTAACCTAGAGATTGTGTGAATATGTCCTGCAACAGCTATTTCCTGCTTGTGCATTTTAGTTAAAAAAGGGAGATGCTGGAGCAGGAGTTAATTTGTCTGATACATGAAAAATGTGTGTTGGGGGCAATGTACTATGCTGTATAGGAGCTGAGGCAAAGGCTCTATGTGGATTAGCACATCCAGGTGACTGGCCATTCTCCTATCTGCTCCTGTCTGTCGTGGGAGAGGAGGCAGTAGCCTGTGGACTACTTGGCCCTTGTTTTATATCAGCTACTGCTGGAGGGCGGGGGAGAAGGGAGCAAGGGGGAGAGAAGGGAGACACAGGTGAGACAAAGGGGGAGTAGGCAAGAGGCAAAAAGGGGCTGGGGCCTTAATCCCCTATAGTCATGCACTATTCCCCTACCACAGCCCTTAGCACCCTTCCCTGCTCCCAGCACCCAAATACATCCTCCCCTGACACCTACCACTGCTCTGACCAGCTCCTTTGAGCCCCTGCCTCCCATATCAACTCCCCCCGCCCACCCCCCCATACCTACCAGCACCTCGACCGCTTCCCCCCCCACACCCACTGGCACCCTGACCCATTCACCACAGCCCTTCCCCCACTGGCACCCCGACCCCTTCCCCACAGCCCTCACCCCCACACCTACCGGCACCCCGACCCCTTCCTCACAGCCCGTCCTCTCACAGCCCTTCCCCCCACACACCCACCAGCACCCCAACCCCTTCCCGCACCGGCACCCCGACCCCTTCCCCCCAGCCCTCCCCTCTACACCCACCGGCACCCCGACCCCTTCCCCCACTGGCACCCCGACCCCTTCTCCACAGCCCTTCCCCTCACAGCCCTTCCCCCCACACTCACCAGCCCCCCAACCCCTTCCCCCACTGGCACCCTGACCCCTTGCCAACAGCCCTTCCCCCACTGGCACTCCGACCCTTTCCCCACAGCCCTCCCCCCCACAACCCCCCGTTCCTCACAGCCCTTCCCCCCACACCCACTAGCACCCCGACCCCTTCCCCACAGCCCTTCCCCCAACCCCCCCCCCGTTCCTCGCAGTCCTTCCTTTCCCCTTCCCGCCCTGCCAGCTGCGCGCAGCCCCCTCCGCAGTGAAACGCGCCATTCAGCACCCTGGTCAGCTCCGCCAGCTTCTCTCCCCCCCCCCCCCCCCCACTCGCGCCCACAGTGAAGATGGCGGCGGCTGCCGCCTGCGCCGGGCGGGCGCTACCACTGCGGGGCGGCGGGAGGGGAGCGGGAGGGCGGAGCGGACCATCGGGGCAGCCGGGAGCCATGTTGGGGCTGCGGGAGGAGGCGATGCCGCCGCCGCGGAGCAGCCCGGCCCGCACGGGAGGCAGCCGCCGCCTGTAGATGGTGGCGGGGCGCAGAGCCAGAGGCGGAGCGGGGCCGAGGGAGCGCTAGGGCCGGGCGCCCGGGGGCGGGGAGGGGGCCGGGGGGAACATGGCAGAGCCGCCGTCGCCGCTGCCGGGACCGAGCCGCCGGGGGCGGCTGCTGCTGCTGCTGCTTCTCCTTCTCCCTTTGTTTCCCCTCGGCCGGGGGGAGCGGGGAGCCGAGGGGCCCGGGGGCTGCGCCCGCCGCGGGGAGCGGGGAGCCGGGGAGAGCCGGGGGCCGGAGGGGCCGAGCAGGGGGCTGCCGTGCGCGGGGGGCCGCTGGCGGGGCTTAGTCCTCCTGGGTGAGCTGCGCGGAGCCGGCCCGGCCGCCGGGGGCAGCTGGGGCTTGGCCGCGGGCAGGGGGTGTCGCTGCGGCTGCCCCCTCCTGCGGGCGGGGGGTCGGAGGGGAGCCCTGTCGGGGAAGCCGCGGCGGGGCAGTGGGTCTCCCCGAGCTGGCTCGGGGCCCCCGCTGAGGGGCACGAAGAGGACTCCGCGCCCGGCAGCTGCCCGCGGGGAGCGGGCCGGCGGCTCCCCCTGCTTGTGGATTATAAACGCCCAGGCGCTGCCCCCGAAGCCGCCGGGCCTGGCACGGGAGGGCGCTGGGCAGCCCCGCAGCCAAAGCCCCGGCGGCTGGGCAGCAGCGCCGAGCCCCGGCCGCAGGACTAGCGGGAAAGGCTGCACCAAGCCGCCGTGGCACCAAGGCGGGGAGCCGGCCGAGCAGCCAGAGAGCGGTGCGGGTCCGGAGCGCCCAGGCACCTTCGCCTCCCTCGGGACCGACCGCAGCGGGGCCCGGAGCCCAGGAGAGGAGGCGAGCGGACAGCAGCGGGGCCGGGACAATGCGGCCGGTTCCCTGGACAATGCCGGCGGCCAGAGGGACGGAGCCTGCTGCGGCTGTGCGAGCCGGAGCCACCTGCGCGCTGCCACAGGGGCCCCGAGCTCCCCCGGGGGCTGGCGGAGCGCGGCGGGCGCGGGGCCCTCCCTGCACGGCGAGAGGCTGTGCGTAATACAAGTGTCCAGGCACCAGCCCAGTCCCGGAGCGTCTAACTTCACGGATCCCTGGCAGCTGGAAATCTGGGGGTCCCTGGCCCCGGGGGCGAGGCCCCGGCACCTGGAGAGGTACCCGCCGGCCTCGGAGAGCCGCTCCTGGTTTGCAAAGATGCAGCTGAGGCCGCCACCCCGCCGCCGCGGCCGCTCGCACCTCAGTGAGTGGCTGACCCTCGTGACCTGCCTTCAGCTGTGTGCAGGGAGACAGCCGCACGGGGGCAGGTCCTGCCGGCGCGCAGGTGAGTGCTGGGTGGCCAGCCCGGACCATCCTGTGCGCTTGGAGACGGATACTAAAGGGCAGGCGCAGGCCGGTGAATTGGGACAGGCAATTTCAGCACCACCTGCGCCCGGGACAGCTCCTAGAGCGGAGCTGGGACTCGATCCAGCCCGCGCTCCGCCCACGCCGCACAGACAGCAGGATCCCTGTCTGTTTTTTCACCTGTTTGATTCCACCAAAGGCTGTTTACAAACTCTTTGCTTTGCCGTGGACCTTGGGAGCCCGTCAGCCCTGGAGCTCTTTGCTCACCTGCCAGTAAAGCCTGGTCCAGCTATCCAGCTTGATCTATCACATTATCCGTCTGTCAAGCAAAGGAGGAGGAGAGAGAGTGCATTCCTACCATTATTAAGGACTGGCAGGGCAGCCAACCGCCACCCCCACTTCCCTCAGTACAATTACCAGGTTCAGGTGGCTGAAAACCAGCCTCCAGGGACTCCTGTGATAACTATGGCAGCACAAGACCTCGATTCAGGGGAGGCTGGGAAGCTAGTCTACTCCATGGATGCCCTGATGAATAGCAGGTCTATGGAGCTGTTTAGCATTGACCCCAAGAATGGTCTCATCACCACCACCAAAGCTTTGGATAGAGAGACTATGGACCTGCACTATTTCCGGGTTACTGCTGTGGATCATGGGGTCCCTCGCCTTTCTGCCACCACCATGATTGCTGTAACTGTTGCTGACCGAAATGATCATGACCCTGTTTTTGAGCAGAGTGAGTACAGAGAGACTATTAGGGAAAATGTAGAAGAAGGCTACCCTATCTTACAGCTGAGGGCCACAGATGTGGACTCCCCACCCAATGCAAACATCAGGTATCGATTTGTGAATGAACAAGCAGCCCACTCTGTCTTTGAGATAGATCCCAGGTCAGGTCTGATCACCACCAGTGGGCAAGTGGACAGAGAGAAAATGGAGAAATATTCTTTGGTGGTGGAGGCAAACGACCAGGGTAAGGAGCCTGGGCCCAGATCTGCCATGGTTAAAGTCTATATCACAGTTCTGGATGAGAATGACAATGCCCCTCAGTTCAGTGAAAAACGCTACATCGTCCAGGTGAGAGAGGATATAAGACCCCATACAGAAATCTTGCGAGTTACTGCCACTGACATGGACAAAGACAATAATGCTTTAGTCCATTATAACATCATCAGTGGGAACAGCAGGGGGCAGTTCTCCATTGACAGTGTGACTGGGGAAATACAGGTGGTGGCGCCTTTGGATTTTGAAGTTGAACGTGAATATGCCCTGAGGATACGTGCTCAGGATGCAGGGCGCCCTCCTTTGTCTAACAATACTGGCATGGCCAGCATCCAAGTAATGGACATTAATGATCATGCCCCAATCTTTGTCAGCACCCCTTTTCAAATCTCCGTTCTGGAAAATGCCCCCCTTGGCCATTCAGTGATCCACATCCAGGCAGTGGATGCAGATTACGGGGAGAATTCTCGTCTGGAATATAAACTAACTGGGATTTCAACTGACACCCCTTTTGTGGTGAACAGCGCCACTGGGTGGATCACAGTGAGTGGCCCCTTGGACCGTGAGTCAGTGGAGCACTATTTCTTTGGGGTGGAGGCTCGGGACCATGGCTCTCCATCCTTATCTGCCTCCGCTAGTGTCACTGTCACTGTCATGGATGTGAATGACAATCGACCTGAATTCACCCAAAAGGAGTATTTCATCCGTTTAAATGAGGATGCTGTTGTGGGGACCAGTGTTCTCAGTGTCACGGCAATCGACAGGGATGTGAACAGTGCCATAAGCTACCAGATAACGGGGGGGAACACCCGGAACCGCTTCTCTATCAGCACTCAGGGAGGAGTGGGGCTGATCACTCTCTCGCTACCCTTGGACTACAAGCAAGAGAGGCGCTATGTGCTAACAGTGACTGCCTCTGACCGGACCCTGCATGACAACTGTCACATTCATATCAACATCACTGATGCCAACACCCATAGGCCTGTGTTCCAAAGTGCCCACTATTCAGAGAGTGTCAATGAGGACCGTCCTGTGGGCAGCACTGTGGTGGTAATCAGTGCCACTGATGATGATGTGGGGGAAAATGCCAGGATCACTTATTACCTAGAGGACAATATTCCTCAGTTTCGTATTGATGCGGATTCTGGTGCCATCACATTGCAGGCGGAGCTGGACTATGAAGACCAGGTCACTTATACCTTGGCCATCACTGCCAAAGATAATGGGATCCCTCAGAAAGCGGACACCACCTATGTAGAAATCATGGTGAATGATGTAAATGACAATGCCCCTCAGTTTGTCAGTGCTCACTATCAAGGCATTATATCGGAGGATGCCCCTTCATTCACCAGCGTGCTCCAGATCTCTGCCACTGACCGCGATGCCCACACCAATGGGCGGGTACAATACACCTTCCAGAATGGGGAGGATGGGGATGGGGATTTTACCATAGAGCCCACCTCTGGGATTATCCGTACTGTCCGTGGGCTGGACCGAGAGAGTGTCCCAGTCTATGAGCTGACTGCCTATGCTGTGGACAGGGGGGTCCCCGCGCAAAGAACCCCAGTCAACATTCAAGTCACTGTTCAAGATGTGAATGACAATGCCCCTGTTTTCCCAGCTGAAGAGTTTGAGGTTTTGGTGAAGGAGAACAGCATTGTGGGCTCTGTGGTGGCCCAGATCACAGCCATTGACCCAGATGAGGGATCCAATGCCCAGATCATGTATCAGATTGTGGAAGGCAACATCCCGGAGATCTTCCAGATGGACATATTTTCCGGGGAGCTCACTGCCTTGATTGACCTGGATTATGAGACCAAGCCCGAGTATGTAATTGTGGTCCAGGCCACGTCTGCCCCCCTGGTCAGCAGAGCCACAGTCCACATCAAGCTCATTGACCAGAATGACAACAGCCCTGTCCTCAAGAACTTCCAGATCCTCTTCAACAACTACATTTCCAACAGGTCCAACACCTTCCCTTCGGGGGTCATAGGGAAGATCCCGGCTTATGACCCAGATGTGTCCGACAAGCTCATCTACACTTTTGAACGGGGCAATGAACTGCACTTGTTGATTGTAAATCAGTCAAGTGGTGAGCTGAGGCTTAGCCGTAAACTGGACAACAATCGTCCCCTGGTGGCCTCCATGCTAGTGACGGTCACAGGTAAGATATTTAAACTCGTTGGATGACTGTGATAGTGTAACATTTCTTAGAGAGGTTCAGGTGGTTCCAGGCTGGAGACTCCAACATGTATCTTGTGGTGCTGAATTTTCAGCATTTGGGCCATTATTTTACTTAAAATTTGAAAAAATAAAATAAAATGGGTGCTTATGATAATATCCATACTACGGGAATGTCTTGTAAAGCATTTGAAATGTAAGGATGACAATGCTGTATAACAGCAAAGTGTTGTTATTTAGCTAGAAGATCAGTTAGTCATAGCTTTAAGCATGAGGTGCTCTCTCTAGTAAAGGCAAGTTTCTGTGATACACTGCATAGGATGCTGGCTTGGGAAGCACACTGCTTTTCCTGGTGGCTGAACAGACTGCTCCTGCTGGTTCCTAGAGGCTGCTGACCCTGGGGCTAAATGTGCCATCTCTGCTTTGCTTTGAGCCCCTCCTAGCTTAGGGAGCAAGCCGTTCCCATCCTTTGGGGCCTGAGCATGCTCTTGCTACTGTGCTCTCAGCCTTTGCTGATTCAGGGAGTGAGGGATCAAGCTTGGGGCTTGAACTCAGCCCCTTAAAAAATCTTATTCATATGTTTGCTGTTACCATTCCCCTTTTTGTTCTTCTCGCCCTTCCAAAAATAGTTTATGTTATAAAATTCTGGCTTTGGAATATTAATACTACAAATATTTAGAGCTCCATTTTCAAAAGCATTTTCTACAATTTTGAATTCATTTTTTGGAGTCCAAGTTGTTGCATGCACAGAAATTAGGTGTAAAAGATCATGCACAAAGTTTTAGAAGAGAGGTTTAAAATGTATCCCCTAAACTGTCAGTGTAGGTCCTTGTGTGGTGTGTATCCCCTGTATTAATGTGTGTATCCATACTAACCTCCCCTGTGACATAGAGAATTATTATTATCCCCACTTTACAGATGTGGATCAGAGGCACAGATGGATTAAGTGACTTGCCTGAGGTCACACAGGAAACTGATGGCAGAGCCAAATCTGAATGTAGATCTTGTGAGTCCCAGTCCCTTGCCTTTAACACAAGACCATCCTTCCTGCCTTGTAGAGGGTGTTTCTTGAAATACCAAATAACCTGTGTGTGACTTGTAGAAGGAGGTGGGGGAGGTGTCCATTTAGAGGGTATCAGTGACACAGGCTAAGTTATTTAGCTGTGTCTAGGGAGGCATACATTATTCATGACTTTCCTCAGATCCTCAGCTTCCATCTAACCCTTCCTCCCCCTTCCCCCACCCTACCAACTCGTTTAGTGAGTGAGCTCGGAAAATAAGGCCCTTGTTTCTTTCAAAAGATGCAGTATGGGCTTTAAATGTTGATATGTTCAGTCCAGCCCAGCGTACTCAGCTACAGCGCCTCACTAGATTGAGGTTCTTTAGGGGTTAATTGTAACTGCAGGGCAGGGTAATATCATATTCAGACACACACATGCACAGGCTGATTACTAGAGATGGGGGGAGCGGTGCTGACCTTTCTTGCTTCTGCCAGAGTATGTTTATGCAGACTCTGCCTCCTAATACACTTAACCCTGCACAAAGGCAGGAGGAAATCACATTTCAAGGCCTTGCACTAAACTACCTTAGAACAACAAGGCTCTTGAAATTACCATGTCATCATTTTCCAGTGGAAGTGAGGCTAGAAAAAGCTAAGCTCACCATGGCGAGAAGGATAAGAAAGGAAGCCCAGTCTTGCAGGAGGGGAGCAGAATGGAAAACGTGCCTTTTGTTGGCTTCAGTGGGCGCGAGTGGTGTTTAGGTTTAGACCCTGCTTTGTAAGAATGTCACCTTCCTGTAGCCATGGCATTTTTTATTATTCTGTTATTTACTGAGCACTGTCCATGTGCTTTATAAACATATAGTGATGGAAGGCCCAAAGCTCACAGTCGGAATCAACACACAATTATAGTGACATCTAAAGGAAGGGCTAGGGGCACTTTGCAGATTAAAATGAACTGAAATTAAAATTTGATTACACTGTTCATTTATATACAGTGCAGTCCTAAAGCCACTGCACCAAAATTAACTTCCTTCTGTAACACGAGTACATTCATTTCTGAAGATTCACAGCAATAAAAGCACGTTGGTAAGATACCCAGAGCTATGATCATATAACAGACCAAGAACATTCCCAGTGTGGGAGAAGCTTTCATTGCTCTGTGTGGGTTTTTGGTCAATTTGGTAAAATGCTAGAGGGCTACAGACTGGAAGGAAGGTTAGAACGTAACACTACATTGAAGAATAGATTACCACTAAACTGAATATATGAAAATATGAAACAGAATAGACCACTAAATTGAAGGCTAAGTGCCTATTCAGTCTCCATCTCTGTTTGGCTGCCAGCTGTATTTGTTATCTACTAGGATGGGACCCTGTCATTGGTAGGGTTAATATGGTGTGAGGAGGAAGGGAAGACTTTGATAGTACTAAAACAATATTATTGCACAGGGACTGAAATAACAAAACCACTGATAGGCAGCAAAAACAATAGACTTCTTTGGCTCCAAGGAATAAAGTGTTAAAGTTGGAGTGGCAGGTCTCAAAGGAAAATGTACAGGAGTTTCCTGAAGGTGGGTGGGTGGTTCCACCTGGATTCCCCCTATAATCCCTCTGAAAGACCCCATGTCAGACCTATACTCTGTCCAAAGAAGGCTGGATGCAGCTTCCTATGGAGCCAATCATCATTAGTGTTCTCTATGCATAAAACCCACTTTGGGGTTATTGCAGATTCATTTTAAGCATCTGCCAGTGTTGAGCCAGGATACTGGATTAGAAATGCCATTGGTCTAACCTGGTTTGGCAAGTCTTATGGCAGGCATCACAGCACGAGCCTTTTCCTAGGAAGTGACAAGATCAAAACCCCCATGCACAATAGCTAACTATTCCATGGCAGCTAGCATTTTGCATGAGACTTTGTCTCATCAGTGCTTGAAATCTTTTACAGTGGATATCAGTGCACAAAACCTTCCACATCCTGGCAGGTGGTGAGAGTGCATGCCCAACTCGAACCAAAATGGGTTGCACTTTGGAGTCCTACTGCAGCAGTTGCTGCCCCTCCCGAACAGCTCTGGTGACTAGTCTTTACCAAGTAGCCAGGAGCCTGAGAACTTGCACCTGTCATCCACGCCTTTGTTACTCCAGGCTGCACAACTGGAATATGGTCTATTTAGGGCTACCTCCGAAGTCCACCCTGAAACACCAGCTGATTCAGTATGCAGGGTCTGGGTAGCTCACAGTGAGCACATAACATTGTTAGTTCAGCTCTCTGAATTAGACCCCTGTTTGCGTCTCGGTGCAATTCAAGGTGTTGGTGATGATTGTTAAAGCTCGGAAAGGTCTGGGAACCAGTTATCTAAGGTGCCTCTTACCTTATACTTCACCATGGCATTTAAGATCAAGTGGGGTGCATTCATTGTCAGGTCCTTAGTTTAAACACTCTGAGTCAAATCACTCTATTGAAGTCAGTGAAGTTACTACAGGGATGAATTTGCCCTCCATGTCTGGTGCCAAGTTTTGTTCTGGAGCAGCCCTGCTTTTGGAATTTGCTCCCCTTGCAGGTCCATTAGAACCCAAGACTAGTAACCTTTAGAGCATGGTGCAACACACACTTATTTAGGTTAGGTGTTAAGTAACAGTCTGGTGTTGTCCGTGGATGTTATGTTTTAATCTTCATATTTGAAGCTGCCAAGGCAAGAGGCCCTGTAATTAATTTCGTGATAATACACTATGTAAGTTAAATTTGACCAGATTCACAAGATTTCACAATTCCCCCCAATTATATATATCAGAAACTTGAAAGAGCTGCTGATGCCTCCTGGAAAATAGAGAGGAACATTTACCTCAGAAACAATTCTCTCTTAGTTTTGCTTTCCTTTCATGCCTTTCTCCTAAAGACATTTTTGTAAAAAACACCAAGATCTTTCCAACATAGGCATCTCTCTTGCTCCTTATTCCCACATATGTACATTGTGAATCTTTTTTTTGTGATGGCATCATCCTCTCTTAGACAACTGATTGTGATGCTACAAACAGGATTATGACATGAGATGGGGAAAGAAACATCAGAGGCTGCTGAGTTCCTAAAAGACAAAGGTCCCAGAGGACATACAGAAAAGCTGGTGTTCAGGGAGAATTGTTTCTGAATAAAATGTTTTCTATGAGGCATTGATTTCTCTGTATCTTTGGCTTTTGGGGCCTGGTGATTGAAGTGTTAGGAAAAACAACAGTAAGACTGTGTATTCTGCATCCCTCGCTGTTTCTGATTGCATGGCATTGGACACCAGAAAAAGAGACATTAAGCTATCATTAGGGGGAAAGGGACTACTGAGATGTTCAGGCTTGAGTATTAACCATAAACTGGGATATCCTGAATTGAACTTGTTCCCTGTACTTTGGAGATGGGCTCCAAGTGTGCAGAATTAGTCTCTGATGGCTGCTTCCTCACGCAGCATTTGTCATGAGCAGATGTAATTGTGTCATAATGTAGCATCTAGTGACGTTCACTCTGGGGTCAGAGGTTTGAATGTGATTGGTGGTTGGCTTTCTGCTAGGTCCATTGGCTTTCACTTACCCAGTATCTTTAACAGTATAGTGCCTAGATACAGTGAGCTAGGTTCTTAGCTGTTGTAAATTGGCATAACTTCACTGAATTCAATGGAGCTGCATGAATTTATTCCAGCTGAGGATCTGGCCCAGCATGACTGGCACCTTGTAAATACCTTAGCTGGAACAGCAGAGCATCCTTACCCCCATTCCCAACCCAAGTTCACTTTTCTGACAGTCTTTTACCCTAAGCCAATGGTTCCCAAACTTGTTCCACCGCTTGTGCAGGGAAAGCCCCTGGCAGGCCGGGCCGGTTTGTTTACCTGCTGCATCCACAGGTTTGGCCAATTGCGGGTCCCTGTCGCCGCGGTTTGCTGCTCCAGGCCAATGGGAACTGCTGGAAGCGGACCCCAGTACATCTCTTGGCCCGCGCCGCTTCCCGCAGCCCCCATTGGCCTGGAGTGGCAAACCACGGCCAGTGGGAGCAGCGATTGGCCGAACCTGCGGACGTGGCAGGTAAACAAACCGGCCCGGCCCGCCAGAGGCTTTCCCTGCACATGCGGCAGAACAAGTTTGGGAACCACTGCCCTAAGCCCATGTGTCTAATAGGAATCAACAGCCAGGATGTCCATAACAGCCTGATGAATAAATAAGTGATTAGTTGCTGCGTGTTTGGGGAGAAGAACTCAACCTGTAAAGGACAGTAGGAAAGAACCAGCAAAATAACATATTCTGCTATTCAGATGCATGTGTGACTCCCATTACTGATTATGGGAATTATGTAGGTTTATTGACAAGAGTTTAGACCCCAGCATTGAGGTGGGGGATCCTGGAATTTGGATTAAACAAGAAAGAACCCTGGAAAAGCTGTGTGTGACTGCAAAGGATACAGGGGGGTTGTGATAAGAATGGCCATGCTGTACCTTATACTCCCACCCCTCCTACTGCAGCTGTGGTGCCACTAACCTCAGCCCTGCTTCTGACATCTTGTACTATGTCTTGGGACTGTAACTTTGATCTCTACAACCAGCTAAACAGACTGGTTTTTGTCCTCTGTAAGTACTGGTTCAGTTGGTCAGCAAAGGTGTCGTAAAGGACAGGCAGGGAGATAAAGGAACCACTTTCCAAGCTCCATGTTAAGTAAATGCAGGAGCAAACTTCTCCCCATATTCCCTTTGCCATGTCACAGTGGAGTATTTTCCTGGGTGCACTGTTCAAACTGACTTGTCTAGTGTTCCATTGCTCGTTGATTAGGTTTTTAATAAATGTGTAATTCCCCTCCACCCATCCTAAATCCCCACACTCCCTATGTTCCCATCACCATTAGCAATAATCATCTCCATTGGCTGGCAGTCTCAGCAAGGAGGTCCAGCAAGACAGTCCGGGGCATGTCAGTGGAGAGTAATTAGAAGCTCATGCTGCTACCAGCAATGCAAGGGAGATAAAATGAGCTTGACTGGTGGTTGTGGCCAGGGATTGAATGTTCTGTCCTCCTTGCTCTCAGAGAGCCTGGGACAGGGGTGTAAAGATCATACACAAAGGCCATTTATTTACCAAAATACAGACAAGCTTTTGTCCATGGCTTCCACCATGGATGGACCCAAACCTACTGTTATAGAGGTGTTCTCTGGCAGAGAGGGACACAAAGCCTCTGCAAAAGCTCTCACACACTAATGTTCTCTGCTCCAGGGCACTGAATGACAAAGCAAAGTGTGTATGTGTGTAGGGGAGAAACAGAGGGAGCCCCAAGCCGGACAGCCCCATGGCTGTGAGAAATTAAGAGGCCCCAGTGTGACTGAAGAGGAGATAAAGATGCGAGGCTGCTTTAGCCTAGCCTGGCCATGCTGCTCTGCTCCTTTCTTCCCTTTCCTCTTCAGAGGGTGTTTTACAGAATGTGGCTGCAATTTTATTTTCAGTTCTCAGGCCATTAACTCAAGAGCAGCCTCTGAGACCTCACAGCCTCTCTTCACTTGCAAAGTTAGCCTGGGATGGTCCATCATAATGCAGCATTGAGTACCTCATGGACTGAGACAAGGTTAGGCTGGTAAATGAATGGAAAAGAACCCTCCCTGAACCCCCTCAAATGAGATGAAATCATCTCAACCTGTCTGAAAGGAGAAAGAGAGGTGTATGTATGTGACAAGGAGGGACAGGAAGTGGTGCAGCTTGGAAGAGGAATGGGCAGTGAGGAGCTGACAACTGATTCCTCTCAGGCCATATAGATGGGTATCTCCTCCGGAATAAGTGGGTGGAGTGGGTGGCTGAGCAGCTTTCCAGGTGTATAGCTGGATCTCCCTTGAGGAAGTGAGAGAGACAAGGTGGGTGAGGTAATATCTTTTATTGGACCAACTTCTGTTGGTGAGAGAGACAAGTTTTCGAGTGACACAGGGCTCCTCTTGGAAAGCTTGTCACTTTCACCGACAGAAGTTGTTCCAATTAAAAATATTACCTCAAGGCTCACCCTGCCTTGTCTCTCTAATATCCTGGGACCAAACCATCTACAGCAACAGTGCAAACACCTGGGGCATTGAGGCACGCAGGCCTATCCAGGGCTCCTGTTCTATCAGGATAGGTGGGCTTATCCTGAGGGGGTGGAGCACTTTGAGCTGCTTCCTCAATCTCATAGACTCATAAACTTTAAGGTCAGAAGGGACCATTATGATCATCTAGTCTGACCTCCTGCACAATGCAGGCCACAGAATTTCACCCACCCACTCCTGTAACAAACCCCTAACCTATGTCTGAGTTATTGAAGTCCTCAAATTGTGGTTTGAAGAGCTCAAGCTGCAGAGAATCCTCCAGCAAGTGACCCCTGCCCCATGCTGCAGAGGAAGGCGAAAAACCTCCAGGGCCTCTGCCAATCTGCCCTGGAGGAAAATTCCTTCCCGACCCCAAATATGGCGATCAGCTAAACCCTGAGCATGTAGGCAAGACTCACCAGCCAGCACCCAGGAAAGAATTCTCTATAGCTATATATTTCTCCAGTCTCTATAGCTATATACCTCTCCAGCTTTGTACGTGGTTATTGTAAACCTCAATTCAATGCAAAAGTAGCAAGCCCTCCTCCCTGCTGCTGGACCTGGGTGTGCCCTGAGGCTGGAAGCTCTCTTCCCCCCCCCCCCCCCCACCACCTCCTCGCTACCTTCCCTGTAGGCAAGTTTCCAGGACACCCCTCTTTGTAGGACATGAATATTCACCAATATCTGGCTCTCCATCCATTCACCGGGGCCTGGATTTAATCAGAATGGCTGAGGAGTCTGTGATTAAATGGTTCCCTGGGGTGTTAGTGCCTCCAGTCGGCTTTGGGCTTTCTTTGTTTTTTTGGAGGGTCATTCCCTGAACCATCTGCTTCCCCTTAATGTGGCAGGGACAGGGAGGCCAAGCAAAGGCCTGAGCTCCGCAAGGACAGTACTGTCAGTGGGATGCATTGTGTTGTGCAGACTGTGAATACTGAACAGCCCACATGGGGTCACTTGGACTAGCAGCCCCCTTGTGTAAAGCAGGGGCTGGGTGGTATGTTACAATGAACAGATCATCATGCTGGCGCAAACAGGGAATGCATTGTCAAGGCCTGGTGGAGTCTTTATCGCAGCTTTGTGCTTTATAAGCACCATCCATGGTCTGGATTCTGGTATCGCGTGTCATCGGAGGTGAGATGAGTTTGCCAGTCTCAGCGTCATCCCCAGTCTGCAGCACTAATATGGCACAAGTCCATTCTGTGAGGACAGGGGGAAATAGGGGATCCTCTGGAAATTTGCTCTCAGGCACATTCCATTTGTGGGGAAGTGCCCCTCAGAATGACCCTCCCAGCACTTGGGTGAGAAGGGCTGATTCTACACAGTCAGCCCGCGGGGGTGGGGAGTGCGCAAGGTTGGGATCCAAACTGTCACATTATCGGGATCCCCTTCATTGGGTCTGAGTTCCCCTCAGGAGACGTCAGGGCTGCTTCTTCATCTCCCAGGTCTCCAGAGACGAGGGAAGTCCTGAGATGAGTCCAACACTGGCTGCCCCACTAGCTCAGTTATCGTTTCTGTAGCACTGGAAACACGCAGGGCACTTCACACTGGGTCAGATATGCTTAGCAGAAAAGTAGGTGCAGCTGCTGGGCAGCCGCTGCAGCACGTGGGAAATTCCCTGTTTCATCACAGCTTCTGGGACCCACTGGGTCGATCAATCTGAGGTATTGATGAGCTGTTGACAGTCCTGCTGTCTAATGCTGGATAGACGCTTCGTCCCTCCCCCCCCCCCCCCCGACGCATCAGCCACAGGGAGAGAGCTCATCGCTCCCTGAGGACACGGGCATTATTTAAGAGGCAATGAAGGCTTGAGGGGGTGCAGAGATCTGTGGGCGTCAGGTGTAGAGGGACGGAAGCTCCTTGTTCTCTTTCTGCCTGGCAGTGTTGATGCAGCTTCAGTGACTTTTGTTGCCTCTCCCTTCCCATGTCTCATTGCCTCCTACTCACCATAGCATGAAGGCAGCAGTTCAGGGCTCAAATACAAGGCAGTGGGGATGAGGGGCATATCCCAAGTCTAGCCAGCAGCATCTGAATGGAGATGGAGAGTTTGTTTCCTTCATCCACAGGCTTCTCTAGACAGGTGCTTATTGTGCTTTCCAGTCTCAGGGCAGATGAGGCCAAAGCCAAGTACACACCCAGCCCCCTGCCTCCAGTCCGGCATGTCGTCTTCTCGCTGCTCAGAGTTCTGCTGCCAGGCATTCTCCTGTCCGACCCAGAACCCAGACCCGTGTCTGCTAAGCTCTAACAGCTATAAATCAGGCATGTGCCCCCCGCCTATTGATTGGCACTGAACACCCAGTGAGCATAGTGAAGGGAGCTCCTCTGTCTATGGGTGGGAGCCAACTGGGATGGAACCAACCAAACACACAGATTGTACTTGCAATTACTGGAAAAGAAAATGGGCAAGGAAAGAGGAGGCAATGGGCTTGCAGTGCAGAGTCTCAAATCCCCTCCCTTCCTCCAGACAGGGGGCTGCAATGCAAAGTCCTAACAACCTCCCCCTCACGTGGACAAAGAGGCTGCCATGCTGGGACCCCTGCCCCTCCTGATTCTGACAAGGGTGCTATAGGGGATTTCAAAATCAGCGCTAGAGTAACAACCTCCCTGAAAAACTGATTAATGAAGCGGAGCAAAAAGGGCCAAAGGGCTGCTGTTTATTTGGAGACCTTCATATCTAGGACTTGTAAAAAATCCCATTTAACATTTCCCCTCCGCCTGGCACCATGCAGCCCCACATGCCTGTGGCAGAGTGCTAGGAACTAGAACCCAAGGTACAGCTACACTGCAAAATAACCCTGCGGCAGCAAGCCCTGGGCTCGTGCTACAGGGCTAAAAACAGCAGCATAGACATTCCCACTTGGGCGGGAACGCAGGCTCTGAGACCCTCCCCCTTGCCAGATTCCAGAGCCCGGGCTCTAGCATAAGCAGGAATGCCTACCCTGCTAGACCATAAGCCCTAGGAGCCTGAGTTGGTTGCCCTGGGCACTGAGACTCATGGCTGCAGGGTGTTTTTTGCAGTGTAGATGTCCCCTGAGGTACAGTACTAGCTACTTCCCTCAGGGAATGGATTTAATTGGGGGGGCTGGGTGCTCAGTGACTTAATTAGGCAGCAGGCTGATGAGCTAATGAGAGCAATCAGCCTGTCAGCTGGGAACACTTAAAGCACAGGAAGGAAGGTAAGGGAATGCAGCAGGATGCGATCTTTCCCTCGCTCTCTCCCCAGGGTGGACTGAAAGGAAGTGTACTTCCAAAGCTCCAATGGTATGTTGTTGTACAGGGCTGTACTGGTGGAGGGGACCCAGTGAATAGCACCCATGTCTATAAACTCAGAAGCATGCAGCCTGTTTGTGGTGGTCCAAAGGATGGAGAAGGCAGCCTGCTAGAGGGCCTCACCACTTCACTACCCTGAGTGCCCCATAAATGGAACCACCACCTCTGGGGTGGGGAGGAAGTAGTCAACATCCAGCACCTGCAGGGAAGAGATATGGGGCAAATTTCAGTTCTTATGAAAGTTCCCAGTTACCTGTCTTGTCCACATAGGATGAACGGGAGCTCACCTTTTAGGGCAGGGGTAGGCAACCTATGGCACACGTGCCGAAGGCGGCACGTGAGCTGATTTTCAGTGGCACTCACTGCCCTGGTCCTGGCCACCGGTCCGGGGGGGCTCTGCATTTTAATTTAATTTTAAATGAAGCTTCTTAAACATTTTAAAAATCTTATTTACTTTACATACAACAATAGTTTAGTTATATATTATAGACTTATAGAAAGAGACCTTCTAAAAACATTAAAATGTATGACCGGCACGCGAAACCTTAAATTAGAGTGAATAAATGAAGACTCGGCACAGCACTTCTGAAAGGTTTCCGACCCCTGGTTTAGGGTCTGGTCTGAAAAGACTCACTCGCTGTAGAGTTGGTGGTGCTCAGTTTGCCCCAGATGAGAGGAAGAGCTAGCATTTGGGTGTTTCATAGCCCTTGGCCATCCCTCTAATTTCTGAAGTCTGGATTTCCAAGCTAGATTGATGGTCCTGCGGACTGAAGGCCTCTCTCCTACAGAGCAAAGCAGCAGTTGGGGAAGCTTCCCACCCACCACTTTCTGCCAACAGAAAGACCCCCTGTAGCAATCAAAGCAGAGTTTATACTCTATGGCCTAGCCAGTCCTTGATTTCTCTGATAGATGTGCGCTCTGTGACACAGGCCCCAAATTCATCTCACGTGGGGGCCACCAAACAGTCATCCAATTTTGACAACTTCTTGTCACTGCATTCTTGTCTGGGATTCCCAGTACACCCAACAATCAGGAGGAGAGTACACATTCAGGACACCCGAATGGAGGGCTCTTGGTTAGATGGTGTTGCCTCTCTCCCTGAGATCTAAGCAGGTAAAAAGCATCCTATCGGTACTGGTTGGAACCAGAGTTGTTTTCTGGCCTACGCCAGCCTGTGCTAACCTCTATTCATACTGTGCAGATAGCGATGGTTCCCTCCATTATCCCCACCACCACCTCCTCTGCCTCTGAGTCGGACAGAGTCAGCAGTGGGGGCTTCACAAGGAGAACTCGGGTGAGATTTTCTGCCTCACTTCCACATGAAACATAACGAGTTGGATTTAAAATGAAAAGCAAGCCCCCAAGCCATCCACCAGGAGATTAGCTCTTGGGTGATTGCTATGGTGCCTCTCTCTCCTTCCTGCCCCTGCTCTTTCTCAGCCCTGTTTGAATCTTATCTCCAGAGCTCCAGTGCTGGTGTTTGTGAGGGAGGCTTCCACCGGAATTTTCAGGGTTGCAGAAAAGCAGTCACCTTTTAGAGAGAGGGAAAAGGGAGAAATTTCAATCTTTTAAATCCTCCCAAGCGCTGAACTTCAAACGGGGCTGAGGAAATCAAAGGGCTGGCATCTCAGCCAAGTTGCTCTGGCAGCTCAGAGGCAGCGTGGAGCTGGTGGGGGCTGGAGGAGTGTTGCAGTGAAATGGGGAGCTTAGCACTTAAATACGTTGGCCCTTCATCTCCTGAGACCAAGCTTCCAGTTAGAGCTCAGGAGGGTTTGCAGCTCCCAGTGCTGCCAACAAACCTACAACCTCAACCTCTGACGGGGCCATTTGTGACAGATTGTGCTGGGGCTCTGTGATTTGGAGCCTTTAACAGGGATTAGATTGAGTCCCCCAAACTCATTTCACTTGTGAGCGCAGTAAGATCTGAATGCAGCTGTCTACTGGAGCGTCAGCCCTCTTGCGCATCCCAGCAACAATGCCCACTGGTTGTATGTAATGCATTGAAGCCCAGGTTATGTCAGCGCAGCAGGAGATAGCGAATGCAATTATCTCCCAGTCGGCAGGGCTGGCAGCACAGACATGGAGTGAGGGGCTGATAATATCCTCCTGCTGTGCTGTCCCTAGGATACAGGCTCTCCCTTTCACAACACCATGACATGAACAATGTGGGGGAGACCAGAAGGACTTTTGGGTCCCCCAAGACCTTCCACTGAGAACACAATGATGCTTCTCTGCGCAGGAGCATGTGGAGGGTGGGACAGAGATTATTAATATGAGTTAAAAAAGCTCTGTGCACTTACACTAGTAATTAAAGCAGCTCCCCCCTCCCATTGGAAATGGTAGGAGCCATTCTGACTGTTGTGTGAGGGCCGCATCTCGCCTTTGGTGTGGTGTCCTGCTAATGGAGTGGTTACACTGGCTGAGGATCCGGAGGTGCTCTGTTATAGCGGAGAGGAGCAGGCAGCGTGGGTTATAGATAGGCGGAGTAGCTGAGAACTCATCTTTCAGTTTTCAGCTGCAGGAAACAATATGAAAGGTGTATAAATAAAAGCACAAAGAGAGCGGAGATGTATGGGCCAGAGCGTAATGACTTGACTTCTTATTCTCCGGAAGCGCTTTTGCTGGAGCCATTCCATCACAATCATGTTGTCCTGGGGCTGCTGCTGTCACAGGCACTACTGTTGTGGGCTAGGAAGGAGCCCGCAGGGAAAAGGTTGAGCCCCTTCACCTCCAGGCCCTGCCACAGCTCTAGGGGCAGTGACACAGCAGGAAGCTATGTGCAGAGAAACTGAGTCCTGTGTCTCTAGCAGGCTGGTTGTGCAGGAGAAAGTCTCGGCATCACAGCTGTGTGATTGTGTGTGGTGAGGGGAGCTGAGGTTGTTGCGCTGGCCCACAATCCTTTGGGGGCACAAACTAATGATGCTGCAAACAGCAGCATCCCCTGGGAATCGGAAGTATCCTGGAAAAAGCAGGGCGGGTGGTTGCACCAGTCTGGGAAACAGGATGCTGTGAGTTCCGCTTGAATGCATCAGTGCACTGTAGAAGATAGGGCCGGGGCGGTGCAGTGAGGCCTGGCAGCATTGGGTTGATGGGGAGGTCTAGGAGGCTGCTGTTTGTGTGAGCTCAGGCAGATCATCATGCCAGCAACACTGAAACCTCCAAGGAGAGGTCAGTCACTGATGCATGGGCTATGTCTTCTCAGCACAGCTGGGGGATTGATAAGGATGTCATTTCTTGGGCGGGGGGGGGCGGCGGGAGGAATGGCATTCCAGCAGACCTCCCATAGCCCTGAGTCCGTTTGCATCAGTTCTGGAATGGTCCTGTGTCCCCCTCTGTCTGGGCTCTAGTATTTGCTAGGCACTGATATGCTAACACTCTCCACAAATGGTAACGCTGGGAAGAGGGACCTTCAGAGGAGTGTCCTGAGGGACCTTCAGCTTCTTGAGTTCAGGGTATTGGCCTGTGGGTGCTCATTGCTGATTTAACTCCTCTGAAGGGTCGAAAGGCACTATCAGAATGTCCCCCACCCCCAGTTGCTGTAGGAGTTCTCCAGGGCATGGAGGGGAGGTTAAGAAAAGGGACTGACAGTGTGTTGGATTCCCCAGTGTTGCAGGGGCTCCCTGGTGGGACACAGAGGGGTGATTGGGAGGAGGGGAGGCAGTTGCAGAAGGTGGGGTTCCCTCCCAGGCCATGTAAGTTGTCCTAGTCACAGTGGCACAGCCCCATAAATCCACTCACATCTCTTCGCTTTTCCTGCCAAGATGAATGTTTCCTTTGAACCCTAAGCTATGTCATAAATCAGAGCGCCCCTCCCTTGTGTGTGCTGAGTCCCAAGCTGCAAGATATTCCTTGAACTTGGCACAAAAATGTTAACAATAGCGTGAATTAAAGATGCCCCATGTTCCTGTGAAAGGGAATGTGCGAGGCCATTTCTGGGGAATCCATTTTCCTGTCAGACGCCAGGCCCAATCTTTCTGCAGCAGACAGGGGAAGAGTAATGCCCCTTCCAGGAAACTGATCAAGGCTCTTTCAAGTGGTGCTTTGCAGAGATGATCGCACTGGCTTAGGAAGGGGAGAGGGAGGAGGACACTGGTTCTGTAGCCTGCAGGCCTTTTGTGTCTCTACAGGGGACCAGCTCCATCCATTTCCCAGCACCCTTCCTGTGTGAGCACTTTTAAGGGGTATTGGGGTCAGTGGCAGAGTGGCTGAGCTTAGTCTCAGGTGCAAGTCACCTCCCCTGGTCCAGCAAGATGCATGAGTTGCTGCAGCCGTTCTAAACACTGAGGCTGGTGTGAATATTGGCTCACAGTATTGGTGCCAGTCTTGTTGCTGAAGAAGGTTTGTTTTTAAATCTGGAGTTTCCCAGAGTCTGTGTTGCGTGCGGTGCCGCCCATAGGAGAAGTTCACACAACAGCCACCCAGGGAGTAGACAAGTGAGGAATAGCACCTTGTACGTGTGAAGGATAAGTGCCAAATGACACCAGGGCTGCTATCTAGTAAGTCTGAAGATGGATTGTTCCATTAGATGGTGAACTGAAAGTTTTCTTATGATTATTATAAAACATTCCTATAGCATTATAAATTTCCCCACGGCCTCGCGGAGCATCAGCAGAGCACGTGCCCTGCCCTGAAGAGCTTCCTGGCTCACGAAGAGAAAAATGCACAAGGGGCAGGAAGATGTGGGGATTTCTCATGAAGGGAAGAAGGATCAGATTCATCCCCGGCGCAACTCAGCTGACGTCACTAATGAGTAGGGCCTGAAGGGAGCAGGGCTTGCAGGAAGAAGCGTCTTCCAGGAAAAGATTTGAAGGAGGAAAGGGAGGGGCCCCTTGGTGGCTGAGGGGTGAGTGGGCTGGACTTGTGATCAAATGGGGCATTGGAATATTTCCTGACAAAGCCACTAATTTGCTGTCAGTATTAAAAAAATAAAATCACTGCGTAGCCATGTCTACACTAGGGAGCTTACAGGCACAGCTGTACCGATGCAGCTGTGCCGCTGTAAGATCGCTCGTGTAGCTGCTCTGCGCCGACAGGAGAGAGCTCTCTCATCGACATCATTAAATCACCCCCAACAAGCGGCGGTAGCTATGTCGGAGAGGAGAGCATTTCTGTCAGTGTCACTTATGTCACTCAGAGGGGTGTTTTTTCACACCCCTGAGCAATAGAAATTATGTTGACAAAAGTGCTACTGTAGACATAACAGAAACCTACTTTTCCCTAGTTAGATATGGGAAGGTTAAGAACAGCCATACCAGGGACCAGCAGGCTTAATACCAGGTAGGGTAGTTAGCAGGATGGAAAACTATGGCCCAGCGCACTCCTGATGAATAAAGAACCCATGGCATTTTTGCAAGATTCAGGGTGTTAGTCCCATTGTTCTGGCAAAACCCAACTGGGTAATTATATTCTTCCATTCTATGGCTAAACCCTAACTTGGCTGTATCTACCTACCTTCTTACTCATCATTGCAGTATCTAAATTCTGTGCTAAACTCTCGTGTAGTGTTGCTGGGAAGTGCTGCTGCATTCCACCCAAAGCATGATGCGTTTTAGTGGTAGGGAAAGTGGAGTGATGCCGAGTCTAAAGTCGGGGGAAGCTCTGTGTCGGCTGCCAGCAGCAGCCTGGGCACCAGGGGAAGGGGCAGCCCGCTCGGAATGCCCAGGGTGTGGAAAATGATCCCTACATGAATTGAATTCTGTGAAATATTTGAAGCTTTGAAATACCCTGTAGAAACCAGTTAATAATGGAGTAGTAACAGTATTAGACCCAGGAGTCTGCCTTGTGACCTTATGTTTTCCTATCTACGCTGCTATGTGGGCAGGCCCGGGGGGGCAGTCTCTCACTGCCAGGGAGACTCACATCATCCCTGCTGGCCTTTGAAGGGAGTCCCACACAGCCCATTGCCTTGATTGCACATCGCTCACTGAGATCTGTGGCCTAGAGGAAGGGTCCCTCTCCACTCTCATTCCAGAGGAGGCAGGCTTGCCCCTGAGCATTTGGTGAGCTGAGGACTCTGAATCTGACGTCATGGGGATGCAGAGTGTTAGCTGCTAGTAGCCTGTGCTCCAGGGGCAAGGGGCAGCCACCTCAGCAAGCTCCAGGGATGTTCACGGAACTGTGCATGGAACAGGATCCCAAGGGCTGGAGTTTGTTTGCAAGGAAGATAAAGATAAAAGAGAATAAAACAATTCAAGTTGGGGGAAGAAGGAAGAGCAGGAGCAGATGGTGAGGAGGAAGGAAGCAGTGAGACAGGCATAGAGCCTTTGAGACCCAGGAGAAGAGAGGAAGGGGATGGAGAGGGAAGGGGAGAAGACAGAGGGAAGGGGGGAGGGAAAAGCAGAAAGAATTAATGGTCAGAATACTAGTAGCCAAAACACACTGAAACCCTGTTAGCTGCTCTTAGCTCCCGCCACCCCAGTGCTCACTTACTCCTCAGCCCCTCCCCCAGCTGTGCCCATGGCTAGCCAGCACTATTGCTTGCTCATTTTCATGAGCACCCAATTTGCTCCCAAGTGTGCAAAGACCCAAATCAAACAGAAGCGTAGTGGCAGACTCTGCCCAGGTCCAGTGTGTGCTGAGCACAGCAGGCATGCGCTCTGGTGCACACCCTGTCATGTTGTTTATATATACAGGCCTCATGTAGTCTGTGATTCCATGTATTAAGTGGTGGCACAGACTCATGCTCCAGAATCTCAGCTATCATTAAAAAAAAATATCTAGCCCTCATGGTAGCAAGGGAAGCCTTCCAAATGTGACCTGAACGTAATCAATGCAGGAATGTCTGCCTGAGTCTGCAGAGTGCCTGAAACAATAACTCTGTAGTGGAACTGCCCTCTGACGCTCAGTGGAGAATTAATTCTCAAACTTAATGATGACAGTTTAAATGGCACCATTGCTGACTATTTCACTGTCAATCATTTCAAAAGTAACATCCTTAGGCCACAACCCAAGCTGCCCTTTTCAACTGCCAGAGACTCAGCTTCCCTCTGACAGCTTTTGTGGTGGTTGTGTTGTGTTGTTAATACACCGGTCAGTGGCACGCTGAGAATTGTACATGCAGAGGTAGTGTAATGAACAGGATTCAATATCCAGTTAAATACCAGTGTGGGAAGAGCTGTCCTAAGTGGGTTATTCACACTAAACACAGTGATACCCTCCAATATTCAGTGTATCAAAAGTTGTTGCAGAGACTTCTCTCTGGGTGCTGGAGTAGCCACAGAAATTAGGCCTGGCCACGGAGTTTAGGCCAAGCTTGAAGTGGGATCCGTGGAGCTCTGGTTACTCATGGATAGGGCCCTACCAAATTCATGGTCCATTTTGGTCAATGTGATGGTCGTAGGATTTTAAAAATAATACATTTCATGATTTCAGCTGTTTAAATCTGAAATGTCACGGTGTTGAAATTGTAGGGGTCATGACCCCAAAAGGAGTTGGGGGGAGGGTGTGTTGCAGTACCGCTACCCTTACTTCTGCGCTGCTGCTGGCGGCGGCACTGCCTTGAGAGCTGGGTAGCTAGAGAACGTCAGCTGCTGGCCGGGACCCCAGCTCTGAAGACAGAGCCACGACCAGCAGCAGCGCAGAAGTAAGGATGGCATGGCATGGTATGGCCACCCTTATGTCTGCACTGTTGCTGGCGGGATGCTGCCTTCAGAGCTGGGCACCTGGCCAACAGTCGCCGCCCTCTGGCTGCCCCGCTCTGAAGGCAGCGCAGAAGTAAGGGTGGCAATACCATGACCCCCCCTAAAATAACTTTGTGATCCCCCTGCGACTCCCTTTTGGGTCAGGACCCCCAATTTGAGAAACGCCGGTCTCCCCCCTTGAAATCTGTATAGTGTAGGGCAAAAGCACACAGAAGACCAGATTTCATGGGGGGAGACCAGATTTCACGGTCCGTGACATGTTTTTCATGACCGTGGATTTGGTAGGGCCCTACTCGGAGCTCTATGCCACTCATGCCCTCATCTTCCAGTCAAACAACTGCCATGCTTTAATGTTTTCCTCGTCTCTTCTGCAGACGGGATCCACAGCGTGACAGCCCAGTGCGTCCTGCGTGCCATCGTCATCACAGAGGACATGCTGGCCAACAGCATCACGGTGCGGCTGGAGAACATGTGGCAGGAACGCTTCCTCTCGCCGCTGCTCACCAGCTTCCTGGAGGGCGTGGCCACTGTGTTGGCCACACCCAAGGAGGATGTCTTCATCTTCAACATCCAGAACGACACGGATGTGGGTGGCTCAGTGCTGAACGTCAGCTTCTCAGCGCTGGCTCCCCGCGGCGGCCACTTCTTCAGCTCAGAGGAGCTTCAGGAGCAGCTGTACATGAAGCGCATGACTCTGACCTCCATCTCCATGCTGGAGGTGCTGCCCTTCGATGACAACGTCTGCCTGCGGGAGCCATGCCAGAACTACATGAAGTGCATCTCCGTGCTCAAGTTCGATAGCTCAGCTCCCTTCATCGCCTCCCCATCCACCCTCTTCCGGCCCATCCACCCCATCACAGGCCTGCGCTGCCGCTGCCCCCAGGGCTTCACCGGGGACTACTGTGAAACCGAGATCAACCTGTGCTACTCCAACCCCTGCCATAATGGGGGCATCTGCACCCGCAGGGAGGGTGGCTACTCCTGCATCTGCCGCCAGCACTTCACAGGTAAGTGCCTGATCCCCGCTGAGGGGGAGGAGCACACTGTGTTGTGGGCATGGCTCTGCCAGGCCTGGCCATCAGTGGGGAAGAGGGTCTCTGCTATCCCAGGATAAAGAGACCAGTTTTCGGACGTGTCTTTGCCACACACCTTTCCAGCAGTAATAATCCTGGGTCTTCGCTCTGTAAAGGAGCCAGAACAGGGTTGATTGGTTACGGCTTTTGTATCCGAAACGACGCATTGCAGCAGCATGTCAGAGTTTCGTTGGGAACGGCTTGCTAGAACCACAGGGGCAAACGCTGACTTGGTCAGCTTAACCCTTCATCCTTCCAGAATGGGGACCCCGTGTGGGTCTGTCAGACTCTGTCTGCCTGGATGGACACTAGAGAGTCTAGGCAGAGGCCTCCTCCCATACTGGGCAATGCGTGGCACTGGGCTGAGCAACTCTGTCTGCCAGGCTGCTGCCCTCTTACCCCACAGAAGTCCCTGTGTTTCCATGGTGCTGTATGTAACAGGGGAAAGGAGAGTGGTATTAACATGGCCCTGAGCAGTCTTCTGGTTTCTTCCCATCCCCCTCGCTCCTGAGGAATCAGCTGCTAATGCTGCAGACTTAGTGGATTCTGCTGCTTTGAGTTTGTAAATGTCACCTGGCTTGTGTTTTGCTGGTTTAACCAGGACGGGAGGCACTAGGTACAAAATGCCATGGCCCTATGCCTGGCACCAGGAATCAAAGCCACGGGAGCTCCCGGCTCTATGGAGCTGTTTGTAACAAGGCTGAAACCCTTTGACTAAAGCGAAATGCCTTGTCCTAGCCCAGTATGTCGGGAAGTGGGGATTTGGGGGTTACCCCATGGAGAGGGGACTCTCTCCGTCCTCTTCACTCAATCGCTTTCTCAGAACAACAGTTTCCCTGGGGCTGGGGAATGTGCCTGGGGTGGGGAGGAAAGAGGCGGTTGTTTCTGCTCATCCTCCCACTTGCTCACGGCTGCAATGCCACAGATGTTCCAGGCGGGCAGACATGACACTCAGGTGCCTCCCACACATGGAATCCACCCTCAGCTCTGCTGTGGCTGGAGCTTGCCATCCTCAGCAGCCTTTTGTCCCTGACAAGGCAGAAAGTTTCATTTCACTCGGGGAAATCAAACTGCTGAGGAGCCTGCTCCTCTGAGCCATTGCTGCAGAGTGCACTGAGGGAGCAGCAGGGAGACTTGTGATGGAGGCTCCAGCCTGTGACGGTCACACAGTGCTGCTGGCAGAGGCAGCCAGATCTATCTATTGCGTCTCCCCAGCCAGTCAGTTTATCAGCATCTGGCAGAGCCACTCTGTGCATTTAGGTCTCCTCCCCCAGCAGGTGGGAGGGCAGGGAGGGAGCCACTCTTGGGAGGGGAAGTAAGGCTGGCTGGTGCGTGGCCTGTTCCAACCGGGGGAAATGCAGAGACCGAGCATCATTCCCGAACTGCCAGCACCCCCGCTGCCTGGGAAGGAACGGAGAGGTTGGGTTGTGCTGTCCATCAGGGAAGGAGATTCTAATAAGGGTGTGTAGAGGCTGCGAGGCTGAAACGTGAATCTGTACCCCAGTGCCAGCCTCCGGGAGCACGAGGAACAGCTCGCACTGCAGGAGCGTGACTGGGACTGGGGAGCATTGCAGAGCTGTGGGGGCTGGGCCAGCCTGGAAGGGTCGAGGTGCTGCAGGTCAGGGGCGAGGGGCATTGCAGAGCTGTGGGGGGGCTGGGTCAGGCCTGGAGGAGTCGAGGTGCTGCAGGTCAGGGGCGAGGGGCATTGCAGAGCTGTGGGGGCTGGGCCAGGCTGGAAGGGTCGAGGTGCTGCAGGTCAGGGGCGAGGGGCATTGCAGAGCTGTGGGGGCTGGGCCAGGCTGGAAGGATCGAGGTGCTGCAGGTCAGGGGCGAGGGGCATTGCAGAGCTGTGGGGGCTGGGCCAGCCTGGAAGGGTCGAGGTGCTGCAGGTCAGGGGCGAGGGGCATTGCAGAGCTGTGGGGGGCTGGGCCAGCCTGGAGGAGTCGAGGTGCTGCAGGTCAGGGGCGAGGGGCATTGCAGAGCTGTGGGGGCTGGGCCAGGCTGGAAGGGTCGAGGTGCTGCAGGTCAGGGGCGAGGGGCATTGCAGAGCTGGGGGGGCTGGGCCAGCCTGGAAGGGTCGAGGTGCTGCAGGTCAGGGGCGAGGGGCATTGCAGAGCTGGGGGGGCTGGGCCAGGCTGGAGGAGTCGAGGTGCTGCAGGTCAGGGGCGAGGGGCATTGGGGAGCTGTGGGGGCTGGGCCAGCCTGGAGGAGTCGAGGTGCTGCAGGTCAGGGGCGAGGGGCATTGCAGAGCTGTGGGGGCTGGGCCAGCCTGGAGGAGTCGAGGTGCTGCAGGTCAGGGGCGAGGGGCATTGCAGAGCTGTGGGGGGGCTGGGCCAGCCTGGAGGAGTCGAGGTGCTGCAGGTCAGGGGCGAGGGGCATTGCAGAGCTGTGGGGGCTGGGCCAGGCTGGAAGGGTCGAGGTGCTGCAGGTCAGGGGCGAGGGGCATTGCAGAGCTGTGGGGGCTGGGCCAGCCTGGACGGGGCGAGGTGCTGCAGGTCAGGGGCGAGGGGCATTGCAGAGCTGGGGGGGCTGGGTCAGGCCTGGAAGGGTCGAGGTGCTGCAGGTCAGGGGCGAGGGGCATTGCGGAGCTGTGGGGGCTGGGCCAGCCTGGAGGAGTCGAGGTGCTGCAGGTCAGGGGCGAGGGGCATTGCAGAGCTGTGGGGGCTGGGTCAGCCTGGAGGAGTCGAGGTGCTGCAGGTCAGGGGCGAGGGGCATTGCAGAGCTGTGGGGGCTGGGCCAGCCTGGAGGAGTCGAGGTGCTGCAGGTCAGGGGCGAGGGGCATTGCAGAGCTGTGGGGGCTGGGCCAGGCTGGAAGGGTCGAGGTGCTGCAGGTCAGGGGCGAGGGGCATTGCAGAGCTGTGGGGGCTGGGCCAGGCTGGAAGGGTCGAGGTGCTGCAGGTCAGGGGCGAGGGGCATTGCAGAGCTGTGGGGGCTGGGCCAGCCTGGAAGGGTCGAGGTGCTGCAGGTCAGGGGCGAGGGGCATTGCAGAGCTGTGGGGGCTGGGCCAGCCTGGAAGGGTCGAGGTGCTGCAGGTCAGGGGCGAGGGGCATTGCAGAGCTGTGGGGGCTGGGCCAGGCTGGAAGGGTCGAGGTGCTGCAGGTCAGGGGCGAGGGGCATTGCAGAGCTGTGGGGGGCTGGGCCAGCCTGGAAGGGTCGAGGTGCTGCAGGTCAGGAGTGAGGCGCATTGGGGAGAGGTGCGGAGCTGCGTGGGGATACTAGGACTGCACTAGCTGGGGGTACTCTTGGTCAGGACTGAGGGACATGGGGAGAGGTGCAAGGACTGGACTGGCAGAGGCATTGGCCTCCTAAACTAGCCCTGTGCTTGCTGGCTGGAGAAGCGGGAAGGGAGCCTGTGGCTGCTGGTGGAGTGAGGATCTCACTTGCTGGCTCCCAGGCCTGTGGCTCCCCTCAGCTGGGAAGAATTGCTGTGGGGGATGGGGGGTAGCAGATGGCAGGGTTGTGAGCAGCTCCTGTGTTGGTGGTTACTGGTGAGATAAGCAAAGTCAATAGTAATTAACCCCCAGCATTTAACGTGTGAACAGACATTAGCAGAGAGGTTAATGAGCTCGTTTCCCTGTCACTTCCCGCCATCTCCCCATCCCCCACAAGCAGCCGGGCAGGTAACAGGACCTAGTGCTGGGTAGTTCCCTGCTGGGCTCTGGAAGCCCCAAGGAGACAAAATGTGAAGAGGCAGCTCCCCCCCCACCCCTTTCCCACCCCAGGTTCTCTCTCTCTGTCGGTCTAAGCCCTCATCACCTGTTTCCCAATCCCTATCTCCTGCTCTGTCACTGAGCCCAGCTCTGAGCATCATCCCCTGGGCTGGTCAAAGCCTTGTCAGGGCTGACTGACATGGGCAAGCATAGCTCAGCCAGCGTGTGGGGAGAGGGAGTGTCAGCCTGCTGGGAGGGCCTGGCAGGTAGCCTGGGCCAGCCAGCACCGGTGTGCACACAGGGTGCATTGCCCTGCCAGGGTGTGTGCCGCAGCCAGAAACTGCTGCCGATTGGGCCTTTGGATGTGAGCAGGGGTCTGTCAGTGCCCAGGACTCTCACCCTCCTACTCCTAGCTCTGTTCCTTCTCCCTCATGCACAGGGTTCTCATGGGCTGTCCGTGGCTCATTGCTCTCTCCAGCCTGGTTACACACCCGTGTGGATAGGAGTCCCTGGCCTACAGGTACCCCTCCAGGACCTGGGCCTTCCATTGGGCTCCATGCTCCTCACATTGGTTTGCTCTTGTCCTGACCCTGTGGCCCCAATGACCTAGCAACAGCAGCCTCTAACGTGTGGTGGGGTAACAGCACAGAATCCAGGCCAGGCCTTACCTAGAGCTGGGCTGTGGAGATACTGGGGCCTGGCAGGCAGAGGGCTCCCTGCATGCTGATTCCCTTGGAGTAATGAGTTGGGGACTGTCCTGGATCGCTGTGCACTGGGAGGGATGCTGGGGTGGCCCTGGGTTTCTGCGCTCACTAGAATCAGGCTGCTTACGCCACAGCATGTCACCAATGTGATGTAGCCCCATCCCATTCGAGGGCTGTTTGATTTGCGCCGATATGTGTCACCAAGGGGGAGGCCTGTGCGATGGGCCCAGGCTAATGCTAGGCTGAACGTCAGCGCCCAGAAACAGATTCTGGGGACGGCCCTGGTTGTGCTCCTTCAGCACAAAGAGGGTGGGCTGGTGTTGGGAGGGAAGTGAATAGCTGTTGCACCTGAGTTCCCTGGAGATGAGACGGGTATGGGGAGGTACTCCAAAGGCAGTGGGCGTGGGGGACACTTGCTGTTGGGTGGGGGAAGGGCCAGTGTAGTAGATACCACAGGAGAGACAGACCAAGAGGAGAGAGCAGAGAGTCCAGGACTGCAAGCCCTGGGCTCTGAGGAGCTCTGGAGCCTGCGACCACTTGAGGAAGAGGGGAGGAGGGTGAGGAGTTCCCAGCCCTCCAGTTGGGATGAATAAAACATGGCTGCTGCTTCTTCCTTCCTTCCAGCCCCCCTCCCTCCCCCCCCCCACAGTGCTGGCTCAGAGGAATACATTACTGATCCCATCAAAGGGAGGGAGGGTGCCTTCATTTCAGAGACAATGAAACATGTCTCTGGTTCCCTTGGGTGCATGGCTGCCTGTTCCCAGATTTAAAGTGACAGGAACTCCCCCTTTGATAGCTGCATGGATCAGCCTTGATCTGTGGTAGAAGGGAGACACAGGGCAGGGAAAGAGAAAACAGGAGGCTGATGTTGCAGACAGGGCAGGTGTGTGTGGGAATCCCCCGTTCTCGCAGCCACTGACAAGGGCTCCAGTTTGCAGTTGGCAACTGTGGGGGCTGAGACTGCAGAGACCAGGATGTGGGGATTCCCAAGGGTCATGTGGTGTCCGGCTAGGGTGACCAGACAGCATGTGTGAAAAATCAGGATGGGGTGGGGCGGCGGGGGTAATAGGAGCCTATATAAGAAAAAGACCCAAACATCGGGACTGTCCCTATAAAATTGGGACATCTGGTCACCCTGTGTCCCTCTGGAAAGGCTGGGAGGTTCGTCCTGAGCCGAGGTACAGTGCAGGGACAGACGTTTCCAGATACCATGTGGGGTCATTACAAACATAACCCAGGTGAAAGGGGCGGTGGCTAGCCTGGGGGCGGGCAACTAGAGACAGCGCTTTCCACCTCCAGTGCTCCCCTTCCAAGTGGGGGCTCAGATCATTGGGCCTGGCTGTTCCAGGGCTGGAGGAAAGACAGACAGAGCCTTTCAGCGGCTGGCCAGCTGTAGCTGTAATTGTGGCCATGGCCTATGTGAAATGGGTGTGGGGTGCCAGTCTGGTTCCTGCAGGATCACACGGGGTGGTGCTAATCACCCCCTGTGGGAAAGCTCATACCAGAATGGCCCTGGAGAGTAAACGCCTCACCTCCTGGGGACAGAGTCCCTCCAGGGCAAGGCTGAGGCACACGGGCAGGGCAGCATGGGAGGGAAGCCTGCCCTACCACTCCCTGGCCTATGCCCTCTCGGTGGGTAGATAAATCTGGTGCTCTCCAACCTGGCACCCTGCACCAATCGGGTCACAGGCCCAGCTCCTCCCCGGGGGTTAGGGTCCCAACTCCCACTGATGTCAGTGGAAGTTAGGAGCCTAAATATCTTTGGGGGTCTGGGCCAACGACTTCAGAGATCTTCCCTGGAGCTGTCCTAGGGCAACACTCTGGGGATTACAGGGTGTTTTCCCTATGGAGAAAGGGCGTCTGGCCATTCCAGGGTCACTGAGAAAGAAGTTTCCTGTTGAAGAAAGGAGACCCAGCTTCCTCCATTAGCTATGTTATAGAGCATACAGGTGAGATGCTCCACCAGCAATGCTGCAGGGCACGGCCATAAGGGTTTCTTCTTAGTGGAACTGATGAAATGAGTGCACGTGAAACCGAGAGACTGGAGTGCTGAGTACTCAGGAAAGGGTGGGCAGGAGCTGCTGAAGCATCCCAGTACTGCTCGGCTGATACACTTCATCCCCTGCTAGTCCAGCCCTTGGCTTTCCCCATACAGCTCTGCTGATGCCCCACAGTACTGACCCACAGATCCTGCCCCCTCGTGCAGCAGGGGCCCCTTCCAGCCTCCCTGGGGCAGAGACTTCCAGTTCCGCAGGAACTGTGAGCTGATTTTCGTATGCATCGAGGCTGAGAGAGTGACACTTGTTGCATTGGTGACCTAAGCAAGCTTGTGAACTTCGGTCTGCAGGGCTACATGTGTAGTAAGAGCCTCAATAATTACGAGTTTGAAGGTGTTCTCGGCCATGCCATAAAGCCCTGTATGCTCCGGTAGCTAATGGGAGAGTATTGAAATAGAGAGAGATTCGTCCCTTCTAACCCCTCCATTCCCTCTCCAGAGCCACAGGCAGCAGAGAGAAACCCCAGTGGAACTGATATTTCCTGCCTCAGTGGCCATGGCAAAGAGTTCAGCTTGTCTGAATGATGGTGCAAGTGTGAACTTAGGGCCCTGCTGAAGTTCCAGCCATGGCCTTGAGTGGCAGGCAGCGCCACCCAGTGGCCATGCAGGCAAATGACAACAGTGCACGCATTGTTGTAGCTGTGTCAGTCCCAGGATATTAGAGATAAGGTAGGTGAGGTAATGTCTTTTACTGGACCGAGTTCTGTTGGTGAGAGAGACAAGCATTTGAGCTTTGTGTAAGTGCAAAAGCTTGTCTCTTTCAGCTTGGGGTGGCACAAATCTTGGAGCCGGCCCTGGTCATATCTTTTATTGGACCAACTTCTTTTGCTGATGTGAGGGACATCGGCAGAGCTAGGTAGAGTCCCAAGAATGTAATGAGGGGGAGGCTGCAGGTCTGGGCTGCAGTACATGAGTAGAGCTTTGCTGGGACCAGAATTAGCATATCAGGGATGCTGAAGTGTGGACCGAGCTGCATTGGCTGCACAGCGTGTGGGCCCACAACTGGAGCAGAAGCGGGTAGCGCAGGCCAGGACTGAGGAGTTGCAAGGGAAGACAGAAATAGCAGCAGATTTTGCTGGCACTGGCTGAAGAAAGCCATCCCATTTCCTTATTTCAATCTGTTGCCTTGGCAGTGGTGTGAGGGGTAAAGGGCACACATTACTGCTCCCATGAAGGGACTCGCAAGGAGATGGAATGGGGTTAGTGCCCCAGAGTAACAGAACCTGGGTCATCCACGGGGAACCTGGGTCATCCACAGCCAGGAAACCAGGTAACAGGACACAAGGCCTGGCTTTAGTCCAGTAGCCTAATGGACTGGGGTATTCATTATAAACCACCAGGGTAACTGCCATCCCATGAACTTTTTGACAGCAGGCCCAGGAGAAAGGCCAGGGACTGCATAAACTCTGGAGAGTGAACTCCTCTCTGTCTTTAGAGGGACTCTCCTTTGGCTTGGAACGCTGGCTTGGGGGCAGCAATCATGCCTTGGCCTTGGGGAGAATGTAATGAGGGGGAGGCCTAATGGGTCTTTTCCATCTCTGCTTCCATCTCTGCTTCCTGTGCTGTTACGTAGAAGTCTGTTGTGCATACGCTGTTAGAAAAACAAGGTGGGTATGGTAATATCCAGGGCCGGCTCTAGGCACCAGTGCTCCAAGCATGTGCTTGGGGCGGCACTTTCCAAGGGGCAGAGCTCCGGCTCCTTTTTTTTTTTTGCTTGGGGCGCAAAAAGCCGGGAGCCGGCCCTGCGTGGAGGTGAGCTGCGGCGGTGGGGGGCACGGGGAGGGCCACAGGAAGTAACCTGGGAGGGGGAGCAGAGGAACCGCCCCCCCCCCGCGCTCACCTCCACCTCCTCCCCCGAGCGTGCTGAGGGAGGGGTAGGAGGAGAAATGCAGTGTGCCCGGGGGAGGAGGCGGGGCTGAGGATATGGGGAAGGGGTTGGAATGGGGCGGGGATGGGGCGGAGCAAAACTATTTTCCCGCGGCCCCCCACTGGATCACTCTGCTGTGCTGCATCATGATGACTTGGGTCTGGGCTCATCATAGGAGGAACCCTCTGCTCTGTCTCAGCCAGGCACCAAGCCTGTCCCATAAGAGGAAGAAGGGAGGATTTATGAGAGGCCCTCTGCAGTTGGGGATGAGAGGGCCAGATGCAAGCAGGAGCGGGGAGGCACTGTCTGGAGATTCATCTCTCAGAGCTGCTGGGAGGTGGGTTGTTGGTGAGCAGTACACATCCCACTCCAGGCTGGTCCCCTCTCCCAGCCTATGGGGTTACAACTGGCACTGGCAGCAGTATTAGCAGCCCAGAAGGCAGATGCATTTCAGCTCAGGGGCAGAGGGACTGAAACCCCAAAGCGACCCCCGCCTGCAACCTCTGTGATCCCATTGGGCTGGAGAGCCAGTGCTCCAAATTCCAGAGCTCGGGGAGGTTAGAGGCTCACCCCTGTGGCGATTAGGAAGAGTGAGGGAGAGCCTTGTGCAGCTGGGGAACAGCTGCCTGCAGGCTCTGCTGCCCACACCGTACTGACCTCGCTGTGGCACTGTTCTCTGGACTTGCTGGATCCTGGGCAGGAAAGCCCCTCCGGGGACTGGAGGCAGCAGGCAGGGCTGGGAAACATCTCTTCCTTAGGGATGAGGCTTTGGGTGACAGCTGAGCTCTGCGGCCTGGGTGACGAGCAAAAACCTGCCTTGTGCCTATGCTGGGATCTGAAGGGAGCTCTCTTAGCTCGGCGGGAATCCTCCTGCAGACCTCAGCCTGTGCGCCTTGCACCCACAGCTGAGCTCAGCTGCCTCAGGCCTAGCAATGGGAGACACTTAGTCTCAGGGTGATGGGGCTGGGCACCACTGAGATGGTGCCTCCTGGGACGCGTGGGGACCTTTAGGTTTCGCCCTGGTATGTGACTTATGTCCCTCAACTAAGGAGTGAGAACAGACAGAGCTGCAGATCCGTCATATTCCTGCAGGGGGCAGTGTTACAGCCCTATGAGGCAGGTAAATCCTGCCACCCAGAGTGCACTGGCCGCCCTTGGGCCATGTCTGTCCCGGAGCCACAGGCAGCGTGTCTCACACACATGGTCTCTCAGTGCGGCAGGGCAGAACTGGCCAGCACCAGGGACTCTGGGGAGCAGGGAACTGGCACCGAGGCTGATGGGCCCGAGGTTGAGTGACTCACTGTCAGGGAGGATATTTGGCCAGCTGTCAGCCTCTTGCTAGGGGGACTCTTTACAGGCAAGGGAAGGGCAAGGTTCCCCAGCCCACGCCCACCCTGGTGCTTGGGAAATGGAACTGGGGTGGCTGTGGGCTGCTGTCAGATGCTCGTGCAGCTATGGGGAAGGGAGACCCGTTCAGCTGGCCTCCAGCCTGGCTGGTTCCTGTCCAGGCAACTTTGGGGCAGGGACCTCCATCCCTTACTGCTGGGAGCCCCCCAGCTCTGCTCCAGGGTGTGTCCTGAGCCCCTTGTTCCGTTCTCATCCCCAACAGGTGACAACTGCGAGGTGGACAGCCGCTCGGGGCGCTGCCTCCCCGGCGTGTGCCGGAACGGCGGCACCTGCACCAACTCTGCGGATGGCGGCTTCCAATGCCAGTGCCCCTCCGGGGGCTTTGAGAAGCCCTACTGCGAAGTCTCCACACGCTACTTCCCGCCCACGTCCTTCGTCATGTTCCGGGGGCTGCGCCAGAGGTTCCACCTCACCCTCTCCCTCTCGTAAGTCCTGCTCTTCCTTCTACGTGGCGTGGGTGCCCAGGGCCCCGCCAAAGCATCTGGGACCCACCCAGCCAAGGACTCTCCCAGCCCAGGTCCCTGTTGAAGCACCGGGGAAGGGGGGAAGGGGAGTTCGTCAATTTATTCCAAGGCTCCTGTGAAGTGCCTAGGGTCCACCAACGATGGGCACACTCCTGGGCCCACCTGTCCAGTGAATTGCTGAAGTGCCCAGAGCCCTCCCCACTGAAATGCCTTGGTCCTGCCCAGCCCAGGGGCCTCTGAAACATTTCCATTGCACTCTGTAAACCCTTCACTCCCGGGATTTGCAGGGAAAAGCTCTCTCCAGATATTACATTCAGCACCCCTCTGTCCCCCCCCGCCTCCCAGCTCCTCTTTGGAGCCCTGCTGGTAGAGCGGCATGGGGCCCCGGCAGGCTCTCTCTCACCAGAGGGCCTCTCAGTGCTCTTGCTCAAGGAGTTTAACCGGGATAACAGATGTGCCAGCTGTTGCTGTGATTTCCCATTCTGTTTGAGGGGGCATTTCCCCCTGGAATACCATCTGCAGTTGTCCCCAGCCTGCCCTTCCTCTGGAGGGTGCCCCAGGGAATAGATGCTGTGCTTATCCCGCCTCCTCAGGTGTGTGTCCTCGTGTGGGTACAGAGCTCTTCTAGCACAGAGTTCATTCACCAATTGGAACCAGAAGCCAGAATGTGCTTTTGTACTGGTGTCCAGGTCTTCCTGCAAATCATTGCCCGCTGCGGGGTAAATGCACATTGCTGTGGGTAAATACACCCTGGAAAGTATTGTCCGTGGGAATTCCTAGCTTGTTCCCGCTGAAAGGGAGTGGAATGGCTGGATCAGTTAATCCCTTGTGACTCTCTAAGGGGAACTGTTCCCTCTGCACTCCCGTGAGCGCACACCCAGGATCTGTGCTCTGCTCTCTGTGTCAGGTTCGCCACCCTGGAGCGCAGCGGCCTCTTGCTCTACAATGGGCGCCTGAATGAGAAGCATGACTTCCTGGCCGTGGAAATCATTGATGGGCAGGTCCAGCTGAAATACTCCACAGGTGCGTGTACCCGGATCCTGTGGCCCTGGGGCTATAGCAGCAACTTGCATACGGGCACGAGAGCCTCTCAGCATGTGTGTGTGAGGGTGGAAGAGAGGAGGTGTGTGCACAGGGGTATGGCTATGGGAGAGGGAGTGCACACCTGTGTGTGTGTGTGGCATCCATCAGAGCTGGCAGGAGGTGTGAGTGCAGAGGTGTGTGTGTTTGCATAGAATTGTGTGTGTAGGAGTGTACATTGGGGATGTGAGTGTGTATGCATGCATAGGAGTGCGTGTGTATGTGCATGTGTTATCACCATTGAAGGCAGTGTGTGTGTGTGTGTGTTATCGCCATCGAAAGCAGTGTGTGTGTGTGTGTGTGTGTGTTATCGCCATCAAAGGCAGTGGAGTGTGTGTGTGTGTGTGTGTGTTATCGCCATCAAAGGTGGTGGAGGGTGTGTGTGTGTGTGTTATCGCCATTGAAGGCAGTGGAGGGGTGTGTGTGTGTGTGTGTGTGTGTGCGCGCGCACGCACATAGGTGTTTAGGGGACTAAAGGTCACTTACATTCCAATCAGATGAAATCTGAAAGGCCCGTGAAAGCTCATTTTTGCTTCTGTGCTCTCAGGATGAAGGGCTCGGCTCCATGAGGAGGAAACCGCGCTCTGCTTTAAAATTTATGCCTAACATAGACAAACTAACATATGGCCCAGAAGCCTTCATTTCTGAGCAGTAGTTTAAAGCCAGCTCAACACCCTGCATGCCGAGATACCCAACCCCGTTCCCTTTCATGGGTTTCAGCAGGCGCAGTAAAACTCTACCCAAGCAATTCAGGATCAGCAAAACCAATCAGCTGCAAATCAGCTAATGTGCAATTACCAAAGGAAACGGCTCTCACCTGTGTGGCTGGACGGTGACCTCAGCTCTGGACGGTGACCTCAGCTGCTGGCAGGCCGATCGCTCTCCCAGTGGAAATGCAAGTGCAACAGCTCTAGTGCCGCTTAGGTCTTAGTGGTAGAAAAATGCCAGGGAAGCTTGCTGGGGTCAGGCTTGTGGGCGGGGGTTAGATATATGATGGGCTGCGAGGGTCTGTCGTGAGCAGACGGGTCTGTACGAACAGGGCATGGGAGGTCAGCTGGGCTGCTAGGCTTCTCTTTTGCCTCAGTTCTGGGTCACTGTGCTTCAGGTCTATTCAGGCACATCTTTTCTACCTGCTCACTTCCTGCAGGGGTCAGGGCAGGCATGTTGTCTCCGAGATCAGCAGCCCCTTCCTGGGGTGTGGTGTCTTTATCTAGCCTCTCAGGCACAGCTCTGCAGTGCTGTTCATCTGCTCCCTAGCGTTCTCCCTAAATGGCTGAGTCCTTAGCTCTCTGGCTTAGCTGCCTGAGAGTGCAGAGCAAGCTCATCCCTTCCTCATTTCAGTATCCAGCCAGCCTCTCACTGGAACACACGTCATTAGGTAGCAGGGGCTTCCTTCCCTTCTTAAAAATAACAGAGAGCTCATCAGTAATGTCACTGCCTCCAAGTGACCTGTCTGTGCGTCAGCTCTTTTCATGAGGGCCGCTTAGTGGGAAGAAGGCCAACAGTGAGAAAGTTGGGAAGAAGATTAATGTGAAGGTTGGTTTCTTTGCTTGGGCTCCTGCCAGAGAAATACCAAAGCAAACACAATTTTCATTCATGTGAATCAAAGAACAACACTCAACACTGTGACCAGGGAGGCAGTGGCCCAGCCTGCTATGCACTGATACATGCAGGGTGACATTTGTGTCTCTGATCCATCTTCTAGGAGGGGATGTTGAAAACATTCAGCCAACAACTTGGAGTTAGTGAGTGTAACCTCTTTTGATGAGCAGTTGGCGAAGGTTCAGAGAAGAGCCATGAGAATGATTAAAGGGTTGAAAACATGCATTCTAGAGAAAGGTTAATCTCCCCGAGTCTATTTCGCTAAACAAAGAGAAGGTTAAGGGGTGACTTGATCACAGGCTAGCAGTACCGACGTGGAGAACAGAAATGTGGTAACAGAGGGCTCTTCGATCTAGCAGACAAGGTATAACAAGCTCCAATGGCTGGAAGCTGAAGCTAGACAAGTTCAGACTAGAAATAAGGCACAGTTTTTAAAAGTGAGGGGAATTAATCTTAGTAAGTTGTTCCAATGGGTTGAGGTGGATTCCCATACATGGGATGTTTTTCTAGAAGATCTTCTCTACTTCAAGCACAGCTATTGGACATGAAGCAGGAATTAATTCAGGGAAGTCCTGTGACCTGTGGTATGCAGGAGATCAGATTAGATGGGTCCCTTCTGGCCTTAAAATCTATGACTCTCTGTTGTTCCTACAGGTGCGGGTGGGTGTGTACACTACTATGTTAGTGTGTGTCTCCATCAGTGTGTGTGTGTGTGTGTGTGTGTGTGTGTGTAAATTACATGGTGTTTGGATGCATGGGGGACTGTTTGCAGGGAATGAGTGTGGCCCTGTGGATGCATAACTCACACCCTCGTCGCTGCACTGCTCCCTCCTGCCTGACCACATCTGTCTGTCTGACCGTGTGTAACAGCGTCATGCTTTTCAGGTGAGTCGAGCACCCTGGTGACCCCATACCTGCCAGGGGGTGTGAGTGATGGGCAGTGGCATACAGTGCAGCTCCGCTACTACAACAAGGTACGTGCCACCTTTTGTTTTCTTTCCCTGGAATTATCCTGTTTGTCCCACTGGCTGCAAGCCTGGAATTGGTGAGCTGCAATCACTGAGCGGGATTCCCCAGCAGGCACATTTTGGGGGAGCTGAGCAGTGCTGAGGGGTGTGAATGTCCAGGCTGGATGTCCGGGACAGGAGACCCTCAGTTCGTTAGGGAGGTCCCTGCTGTCCTGCCTTCCAAGCCCTGATTCAGCTTTCCAGTTCTGATTCTCCTAGCCAGGAGACCTGTCTTCTTGCCTTCTTTGTCCCACTGATAGGCCTCGTCACCAATGGGAGTTGGGTCTCATTTTTCTATCGTTGTGAAAGTAGAAGGGATGCAGGCTAGAAGGCCACCCAGAGAGACCTGCATATCTGAGGCACATTTGTGCCGTGCACATGGTGTGTCTCCTTGTGCTGAAGGAGCCAGCACTGAGGGAAACCCCCTACTAACTCCTTGGTTTTTTGGTTTCAGCCCAAGATTGGCTCCCTGGGGGTGGTGCAGGGGCCTTCCAAAGACAAGGTGGCCATCCTGATGGTGGATGAATGCGATGCATCAGTGGCACTGCAGTTCGGCAGTGAGATTGGCAACTACTCCTGCGCAGCAGAGGGCACGCAGTCCAGCTCCAAGAAGTGAGTGTCCCGAGGGCCTGCTGCTCACTGCAGAGGAGTGAGGGATTCAGGAACAGGGATAACCAGACTAAACGGGAGCTCTGAGCTCCCCAAGTCCTGGCAGGAAGGAGCCTACACTGCTCCTCCCACTCAGCGTATACTCCACTTGACTTGGGAAAGCTGGGGTGCCATGAAGCCAGAAGTCCCCCACAGTCCTGGTTGTGTTTGGTTTGTCCCACATCCGGCATGCCTGTCTGGCAGGACAGTGTCAAAGGCCTGGCATTAATGCATGATGACATTGCCACAGAGCCCGAGCATGGAGCGTCTGCCTCTTTCCCTTGGCTATGGGACCCAGGATGGGGCCTCAGGTATTGTTTCCATCCCCAGCAGGCTGTAACAGCCTGGTGCTGCACTGAGGGGAACGGACCAATGTAGTGCTGTGTGGGGCCTGGATCTCTGCACAAATGCCTCTTACAGGCCTCTTCTCACAGGTCCCTCGACCTCACAGGGCCCCTGCTCCTCGGAGGGGTCCCCAATCTGCCTGAGAACTTCCCAGTGGCCCACAGGGACTTTGTGGGGTGCATGAAAGACCTGTACATCGACAGCAAACGGATCGACCTGGCTACCTACATTGCAAACAATGGGACCTCTGCAGGTAACAGGAGCGTGTGGCACCTCTGCTCTGTACCAAGGCCCGGGGGCTGCATGTCCTCCCTGCTCCCCACTGTCTCCCCAAAACGGAGCTACCAAAAGTTGCTGGGCTGACAGCCCAGGACACAGAATCCTCTGTCCATAGACAGGGCTGCCCAGGCTCTAATAACAACAGCACAGGTAGCAATTAGCACCAGCTTCCTCACAGGACCCCGACCCTTTCCAGGAGAAAGAGAGAAACGCGGTCTTCAGAGCCCATTCAGTCTAGGAGCGCAGGGCCTGCCAGTTCTGTTGGTGTTCTTTGCGAAGTAGACGCCTCTGCTCTGCCAGACAGCAGCTTATTTCACATCTCATTGGATAGTCCAGACCTGGGCCAGATTCCAGCCAGGATCCTAGCAGTGAAAGACTCCTGTTCTCATCCCCAAATAGTGCTTCGCCATGCTGCACCATCCAGGAGCTTTACATCTGGTAGCACATATGGGGAATGCAAAGCCAGCCTGTCCCTAGGGGGATTCCCTGGCAAAAGTCACTCTAGCTCTGTGCTGCCTTTTCACACAATAAGGGGCCCTTGTTCCTGGGCAGGAGGGCAGAGCACGGTGGCTGTGTACTGACGGGGGCGTAGAGATCTCAGCCGCGGCTTCCACCTTTGGTCGCTCTGAGGAGCTGCTGAGATTTCTCCCCCATCTCAGTGTTCAAGGTGCTGGGAGGGGAAGGTCAGGGCTGAGCCATTGCAAGTAACAGTCCCCTCCTCTGTCTCTGCCTTGGCCGCGTGTCGGCAATGTCCCCAGGATGCCACGCCAAGCACACCTTCTGCGATTCCAACCCCTGTAAGAACGGTGGCACCTGCTCAGTGGGCTGGGGAACCTTCTCCTGCAAGTGCCCTGTGGGCTTCGGGGGCAAGGACTGCAGGCATGGTGAGTGAGCCCTGCGGAGAGGCAGGCTGGGGGCGCGCCAGGGACGTGTTGGTCTGAAACTGTCCCTGAACATTCTGGTGAGAAGGAGCCGGTGGGGCTGAAGGCCCTGCATGGTCTTGTCCATGCGTCAGTGGGAGTCGCTCCCACAGGGGTTCCCCGCCGGGGCCCTGCGGTGTGTGGGGTCACCAGCATTCATGCTTTATTTCCCAGAAGGGAAGAGGCCAGTTGCCCTGGCAACGGGTGCAATAGAGATTGGAGAAATAAATACATAACTCCACTGAGAGGCTGGCGCCTCCTGGGGATGGCAGTACATGGAGCTCCCTGCCCCTCTTTGGCAAGAGGCACAGCCAGGCTCTGGTCTGCTCAGACCTTGCAGAGACTGAGCCATCTAGTCTCCCTTGCCAAATGAAGTGTGAGTGAAGGTCCTGGGTGGGAATCAGTGCTCCCCACATTGCTCCAAACCTCCACCGGCCTCATGCTCCTGCTTTCCCTTCCAGCCATGCACCATGCTCACTATTTCCATGGCAACAGCATCCTTTCCTGGGACTTCAAGAATGAGGTGAAGATCTCCATGCCGTGGTACGTGGGGCTGGCGTTCCGGACACGCAAGCTGGACGGGGCGCTGCTTCAGGCTCATGCCGGCCAGTACACCACCATCCTCTGCCAGGTACTGCCACTGCAGCCACAAATGCAGCGTGGGCAGCAGGGCCTCCCGTGCTCTCCTCCCGGCTCTGAGAGGAAAGCCTGCTCACTGAATACAGAGGGAACCTGTCACTTGGTAGCTCCGTGCATGGGGCCAGGAGCAGCTACTGCAGCTGGGGTTTGTCAGAGCCAGGTCCCTGTGACTTACCCTCCAGTCTAGTGCAGCAGCAGGGCTGACACGCTATGTGTCACAGCAGATTCCTGGCTGGCGCAGAGCTGGGAAGTCTCTCAGGCGGGCTCCTGGCTGAGCTGGGCACCCATCCCCACGTTCAAAGCACAGGTGAGGAGTAGTGGGGAGGAAGGGGAGTAACCTGAGCTGGCTTGGGCTTTGCTCACCACTTCTGTCGCTGGCTCCCCTTCTCCTCAGCTGGACTCCGGCATGCTCTCCTTCGCGGTGAGTAGAGGCTCTGGGCACACCACCAAGCTCCTCCTGGACCAGATGCACCTGAGCGACGGGAAGTGGCACGACCTCCAGCTGGAGCTGCGAGATGTTCGCAGTGGGCGCGACGTGCGCTATATCATCACGGTCAACCTGGACTTTGGGCTCTACCAGGTCTGTAGCCTCACATCCCCAGCCACTGGGCTCACTCGGGGGGGCTCAGCGGGGGAGCAGAGTGTGAGGGCTGGGGTCCTGGCTGTGAGATCTGCAATCGCTGACTCCGTCTGTCTGTCTAGGCATTGCTAATATGCCTCTCAGTGGCCTCAGGGGTAGCTGGGCACGTACATCTCCATGTACCTGACTAGATCTCTGCACAGTAGGGTTGTGTGGAGCAGGAAGGGAGTCCGGTGACCTGCAGACCCAGGTTTGGGGTCTCGGGGTGGCTGTGTGAAGCTCCTGTTTCTTGGCCTCTTTTGCAGGACACAGTGGTTGTTGGAAATGAGCTGCATGGGCTAAAGGTGAAGCATCTTCACATTGGGGGGATCCCAGGGTCTGGCGAGGTGCAGAGTGGTCTGAAGGGCTGCGTTCAGGTGAGTGCTCAGTTCCAGCAGCCTCCCACACTGGGCAGTGTTCAGAGGTGGGAAATTGGAGTCCCCAGACCTAGCTGCAGAGGCTGATCCCAGAGCCCATTCCAGACACGCACAGGAATTTAGTCCAGGGCCCTCCGCTCCCAGGGGCTGCACCCAGAGCCCCTGTGGACATATGCTTCAGACTTGAGCACTCTCGTGGGGGACCCTGGAAGAATGGAAGGTGACCACTGGGTGGAATAGCAGGATGTGAACAGCAGGGAAGGGGAATTGATGGGAACAGCCTGGCAACGTTTGCTGGGTGACTCTCCAGGGCCCTTGGCAGCTCTGGGGAGCTCGGTTCTAGGGCAACACCTCTCAGATCTGTAGGAGTCAGATCTGCTAACTGGAGCCTCCTGCAGCCATAAGGGTGGAACCAGGGTCCCTGCCTTAGAGCCAAGCTGGGTCACCCTGGCCAGGCTCCTGTTGCTGAAGCCCTGAGCCCCATTCCTGAATGTACCTGGCTTTACCATGTATTTCTGACTTGGTTTTCAGGGGGTGCGCCTAGGTGACACGCCCTCTGGGATGGCATTGCCCAAGCCCAACAGAGCTCTGAACGTGGAGGCAGGATGCAGCGTGCCCAACCCTTGTGACTCCAGCCCTTGCCCTGCCAACGGTATCTGCAGGGATGAGTGGCAGCGCTACTCCTGCGTGTGCCAGCCAGGTAGGGCCCATCCAACAGAGCGACAGGCAGCTCTGGCTTCCTTTCACTCCCCGTTTCCCTTTTCTGTTTCTCTTCCATTCCTTGCTTCTCCCCTTTGCCTGGCTTGTCTCTCGTCTCTCCTGCCACCACTCCTCAGGGCTATTTCCACACACAGCAATGCTCCCTTGAGCCACAGCACTACGAGCAATGGGTCACTCGGTAGCTTGCTCACCTTTGGGAGGCTAAAACCCAGTTGCAGACAGAGACCGGAAATCCCTTTAGAAAGCGGCAGGCAGAAGTTTGGTTGGCCTGGCTCAGAGAGCATAATGCCCTGAGATCCACCTGAATAAACTCCATCCCTCTCTTGCCTCTACCCCAGCACGGCTGGACTTTCACAGTGTTTCCTTAGGAAGCCAGGGTGGTTCGCTCCCTGTTTTGACGGTCTGTGTCTGTCCCGTCAGGATACTACGGTGGGGACTGCATGGACGTGTGCCACCTGAACCCCTGCAAGAATAAGTCGGTGTGTCGACGGAAGCCAGGTTCTCCCCTTGGCTACGTGTGTGAGTGCGGAGGAAACCACTTTGGGCAGTACTGCGAGCACAGGTGAGCCAAAGGGCAGCTGTGCCTCGGCGGGACTCGGCTCTCTTCCCCGCAGCAGTCTCCAGGCCCCTTGCAGGGATCCTGGTGCTCAGAGGATGTTGGTGCTTAAGTTGGGGTTTGGGATCGGCCATTGCTTGTTACTGCCCCGCTGCCCCGCTGAGGTCAGGCTGCCCCCGCTGAGGTTACTGCCCCGCTGAGGTCAGGCTCCTCCCTTTGTAGCATTACCGATGGCTAGTGGAGAAGCAGCCGCGAAGGAGGTGGTGACACCAGGTGGAGAATAAGCTGCAGCAGCAGATGTGCTCTAGAGTACTAGGTGATTGGTCCTGTTCCCCCCCCACCCCGGCTGCTGGGGAACCTCCCTCTCCTGGGAGGCAGCGCTCCCCCTCTGGCCAGTCGCTAGAGTGCACTCGTTGGTGCAAGGGCACTGACAGGTGGGCTGGCTTTAAAGGAGGGATGGGGGCTCCTCTGGGATCTCCCCTCTCTGTACCCCACTCTGCTCCTCTTCAGAGACCCCATGTTGCTTTTTCTGTCCCTCTGACCGAGGGAAAGTTGAATCCATCTCTCGTTGGAACCCATCAGTGCTGCTCTGAATATTGTCCAAGTGGGGCTGCTCAAATCCAATGCAAGTCCTTCCTTCCAACCCCAGCGGGGAAGCCTGCTGCCTGCCGGGGGTTGGGGCCAAGCCTGGGAGCCAAACTCTGCTCCCAGTAGCTCACAAGCACTCACAAGGTGGCCGTGCTCCTGTGGGGGGTGTCAGGACATGGTGGGTGAGTGAGAGAAGGCTGTCAGGTGATTGTGGGTTTCTTTCCTCAGGGTGGATCAGCAATGTCCGAAGGGCTGGTGGGGGAACCCGACCTGTGGGCCCTGTAACTGTGATGTGAACAAGGGCTTTGACCCAGACTGTAATAAAACCAACGGGCAGTGCCACTGTAAGGTGAGGGGGCAGCTGTGCATGCATACCCCTCCCCCCGCCCCCAAGGCACCCGAGCCATGGCCCTCATCCCATCTGCCTTTGTCGGTGGCCTCCTCTGGCCTGTAGTACTCTAGGCAACCACTATCTACCCTGTTCTTCAATGGCCCACACCCCTCGCGCACACCCAACCTGCCAGCACCGTTTGTAGTCCCCTGGCCCTGGCCCTGTGGCACTCCACTGCCGCCCAGCTGGGGCAGAGAATGAATTCCCTGAGGGCCGTCTTTGCTCTCCTGTGGAAAGCTGCGCTTCGTTCCCCCCCCCCCCCGCCCCGGCTGCTGGGGAACCTCACAGAGAACGGGGGGGAGAGGGCAGTGGCAGGCAGGTGGGAAGTGGGGCGTACGTGCACACAGAACTGGGGAGACCTGTCTGTAAGTTGGGAGGAAGCTAGAAGAGTTACAGCATGTGCTGCTTTGCATAGGCTGCTGCCACACCGACCTTGGGCTGGCCCTGATCCCCAACCTGGGGATGTGCCCAGTCAGTGCAGTGTTAAGAAGCTGAAATTTAGGTGCCTGTCTCCCTAGCCGCTCTTGCTGTCTGGCTGGTCCCCCTTCCCTCCCCACTGTGTCCTTCCCCGTCTTACCAGGCCCCTCACTTCCCCTGGGGCCCTTCCTCTGGCCACCCTGCTCCTCCCCCTCCCATGATTCATCTGTCTAACTGCCTTCCCTGCCCCTCTCCGGCAGGAGTTCCATTACCGTCCCAAAGGGAGTGACACCTGTTTGCCCTGTGACTGCTACCCCATTGGCTCCTCCTCGCGCTCGTGTGACCAGGAAATGGGCCAGTGCCACTGCAGGCCCGGAGTCATAGGTCGACAGTGCAACAGCTGTGACAGCCCTTTTGCAGAGGTGACGCCAAGTGGCTGTGAGGGTGAGTTTGGAGGCACGTGTATGTTCTGCCTGGGACAGCAAGCTGCAGCCAGCGCAGCATGGCCTGCCTCTGAGCTCAGGCACTAGAATCTCAGGGACGGTGTCGGACATTCTCCTGGGGCACTGCCCTTGATCCCCTCCTGCGGGACACTCTCCTGGGGCAAAACCCCTCCCTTCTGCTCCTGCTTAACCCTGGCTCCTTCGTTTCCATTTGCAGTGCTCTATGACGGCTGCCCTAAAACCCTGAGAGCTGGCGTCTGGTGGCCTCAGACCAAGTTTGGGCTCCCAGCTGCAGTGCCTTGTCCCAAAGGCTCCTTGGGTAAGTGATCCTCACGGGATGGCTGCAGAAAGGGGCATGTGGCTGGAGCCCTGGAGGGAACATCCTGCCATGTCCATCAGCCTCAGAAAGATGAATCCCCCCCCCCCCCCAGCCCATGACAAGGTTCTAAACCCCCTGATGGCTGGCTCCTGCTGCTAGCACTGCCCCGGGCAGTTAGGAGGAGCTGCTGTGATTGTCAGGTTTGGAGCTGTGGAGGCCTGTGTCTCTGGGCTTTGAGGTGCGGAGAATTGTTGTCTGAGGGAAAATGGACTGGAAAAGAGAGAGCTTGAGGAGCTGTGAGAGCAGAGGAAATCTGCACAGACCCTGTTCCAGACAGAGAAGTGGAGCTGCAACCTGACAATGAGATCCAAGCTACCTGACTGGAGCTTCTCTGGGGGTCTTCTCAACACAGCCGGGAGTGCAGGGCACTGCTCTGAGCAGCCTAGACATAGGTCCAGAAACATCACTCATACAAAAACTGGGGGGGAGGGGGGATCCTGGGAACACCCCTTCCCTCCAGCCCTACCTATCACTGCATCCACTGCTGACTGAGCAGATGCTGCTGGCACTGCACCCTGAAATACAGAGGAAGGTTCTGCACCCACAATGCCCTGCTGCTCCCTCCTCCTCCTCCTGGAGTTCAGCCCTAGCTGCAGAGAGCCAGAGAGTCCCAGTCAGTTGTAACTGCCACCGTGGGGCGGAGGAAGAGAGCAGCAGCCCAGGCCATGGAGATGACATTCAGCACCTTGAAGCAAAGATGAGTCAGTGCAGAGTGGAGATCTGATGTGGCCCTGTCAGCCACACTCTGCCCCAGCTCCCGAGCAGGCTTCAAAGGCAGCCCCAGCTAGAGTGCGTTGTAGCGATCCAGCCGTGGCTGACTTTGGAGAGTGCCACATCAGAAAGGGAGGAGAGCAACTTCCAGGCCAGTGGGAGATGGGAATCACTGGTTTCTGGGAATCCAGGGCGGTTCTGAGCCTCGGAGCCACTGAGCCAAAAAGGGACAGTCCCAGTCCCAGCCCCTCCCCTCCTCCAGACTTTTCCCCAGGGACGTGCGTTCTTCTCCCACTCCAGGTTTCAGCTCCTAACCATGTCGCTTCTCTTCCCCGTTTTTGCTCCCTCTTGATCAGGTTTGCGGGGTGCAGGTAAGGACCCGATGTTGTCCCATTTCCCTCACTATGTGTTGCAAGGGCTGCGCTGCGTGGCTTTTCATTCCCCTCTCCCTGCCTGAGACACCCGCAGACCCCATGCTTCCAGGGCTGCTGACTGTGTTACTAACGCTGCACCGCGCATTGGCTTCCTTATATCCATGTCCGCCCTCGATTGCCTTTCCTATCCCCGAGCAAACTAACCTGCAGAGATTCAGCTGCAGCCGGACTCCCTCCCACCCCTTTATGTCTTGCTGCCTTTACACTGTATCGTTTGCTCTGGGTGGCCCAATAGGCTGTGGTACTGGGATCTCTCAGTGCTCCTGTCCCTGTGAGATGTGTGCCAGTTTCCAGTCAGCCTTGGCCATGGGCTATTGAGGAGTTCACTTGTTTAGGCTTTGAGGGGGAAGGGCTAGTAACTTGAGGAAGAGGAGAGTAAGTGCTGTCTGCTCTGCTAGCACCTGCTGCTGGTTGGTTCGCAGGGTGCTATGGGTGTCAAAGGCTAGTGGGCACCTCCCTTCAGACCAGAGGAAAGGAGCTGCCATCTATCGGGGAAAGCAGATGAAGGGCCATTAGAGAGTCCATGGAAAGAAGTGACGGTAGTAGGACCCCATTTGGACTGATCAAGGTGGGGGCCATGCGTGGCTGAGGCAGAGGATCTTTTGGGGTACACAAAGAGCTGAAACAAACGCACAGCTGTCAGAGAGGAGCTCTCTGTGCCTGGCAGGCCGACTTATGGCCCTTGGGCCAGTGCAATGGGGAATCACGGCAACCCATGACCTAGCTTCATCATGTCCCATGTTCTAGAAGTAGAGTGGCCCCAACCCTACCTTTAGGGTTGCCAGGAATTCGGTTTTGTGCCATTAGAAAGTTGGCAACCCTACCTATCTCACATGCCATGTCCATTCACCCTTCTGGGTGGGAAGGGCCATTCTCTAGTTAGCACATCATGAAGGAAGCCTTGATAAAGGAGCTCAATGACTAAGAATGTTCTGCAGGATCCTATCCAAAATATGGCAACTCAGCGAGGCCACAGGGATTGTTACAGGGATTGAGGCTCATTCTTCTGCTGAAGGGACGGCAAGAAGCAGAGAACAGGGAGAGTGGGTCCCCCTTTGCTGGGTGCTTCCACCACTGAGCCCCTTCTGTCTCTGGCCTGGGTAGCTGGGTTGATGCGGCTGTTGGCAATATGGAGGAGGAGGAGGAGAAGCCTGTAGGGAAATATAGCGATGATGATGATGAAGGGGCTGGAAAGCTGAACGTGGGAGCTCCTTTGGGCCAGGAATTCCTGACCTTTCATCCTGGCTTCCCCACCAACCCGTCTGACCTTGGGCAAGTTGCTTCCCCGCTCTGAGCCTCAGTTTCCCCATCAGTAAAACTGAGATAATGCCATTGATCCAGTTGAGAGTGAGAGGTGTGTGTAGTCCCCTAAGTGCTGAGTTGTTATTTTGCTGGCGCTGCTCCCATTCTGGACATTGACGTGGGCAATGCTGGTGCCACTCATGGCAATAGTGCATGGTGTGCTTCATGTGATAGCTAGGTCTATGAGGTGTGACATTGACTGACATTAATGATGCACTTGCTGCTGCTGATTATCATTGTACTGCTTTTGGGATGGATAACGTGGACCCTGCTGGGAGGCTGTTAATGAGGATATTGGTTGTGTGGGTGGTTTTTAAACAGAACTGGTTGATAGAACATATATTATTATTTCTATTCTAGGAGCTCCAAGGCTTCGGCCAGGATCAGGCCCCTACTAGTGCTAGGCTATGTACATACAGAGTGGGAAATGGTTGCTGCCCAAAGAGCTTATCATTTAAGGCCTTGTCTACACAGAGAAAGCTACCAGCATAACTACACGGGCATAATTATACTGCTGTAGCTATACAGGTGTAACTCCCTGTGTGGACACTTATTCCAGAATGTGTGTGACCACCCAGGGGGAGATACTGGAGTAACTAAAACCGTATAATTACACCAGTGTAGTTATACCATACTGACTTCCTCGTGTCAAAAAGTTCTAAGCAGACAAAGGCTGTGAGAGAGAGATGCAGTGTCCCAGCAGGGATTTCAGTGAATGCAAGCACCAGGCCAGGTGGACTGATTTGTCAGTCATGTCTTTAGTCAGCTGTGGGGTCAGGTGAGAACTAGGGGAGGTACATACTTGTCTGTCAATATGCAAATGTGCATAGAACTGAGCCCCAATAACCCTGTGAATTACACTGCCTGTTATTTGCTATTCATTATTCCCCTCTCTAAAAGTCTCATCCAGTCAGCTACACCGTGTTACACGGGTAACCAATCACATGCCACAAATAGGAAAAACAACCCACTGTCTGATCATGATTTTTCCCAGTTATTGAGTGAATTGTTACAGAAACTGGAACTCTTCACAGACGGACTTGCTAGTGACAACTCCCAGATGAATGTGAGTTGGATTCAGAATGGGTAGTTCAGCTGGCCCCCTCAGCAATCCAGGGCTTTGGTGTTACTTCCCGGTGCTGTTCTGAGTGATACTGACGGCATGGTGGGTTAGCTTTGGGAACAGCACTGTCCTAACCAGCTGGGAAACTGTGTCCCATATCTCTGAGTTTTGAATCTGCAGCGCCCCCTTCTTTCAGGTGCAGCAATTCGCCACTGCGATGAAGAGAAAGGTTGGCTGGAGCCCGATCTCTTCAACTGCACGTCGCCTGCCTTCAAGGAGCTCTCTACTCTGGTAACTGCTCCCTTTACTCCTCCTCCAGGCTGCAGCTCACTGGGACAGGGTAGCCCTTGGAAGCTACATTTTCAAAAGAGCTCAGTTCCCATTTAGGCCCCTAAATAAGGGCTGGACTTTCCATTGTGCTCAGCAGCTACCCTTGTGAGACTTGTGGCTGGGCTTTCCACAATGCTCTGTATCCAACATCAGAGCTCTTTTGAAAATCCGATCCCTATTATGGGTGCTGAGCTCTTGAAAATCCGGCCCTAGAGGGGACCAGAACATGACACTGCTTCCACCAGGAGCCCCTGTCAGTACTTGGATCCTCCAAACCTGCCCTTCCTTGACATAGGGATTAATTTTAGTTTAATTTGTCAGATTATCACAAGCACAAACTGCCCCTGATGGATAAGTGAATTTATCCCAGCCCAGTATTCGAAGAGAAAGCATCAATAATCCCAAGAGGGCCACAGGATCAGATGATTCAGCATCCTCCATTTCAATAGCAATAAAAGTTCATGCAGCCGCTCTCTCATCACCCCTAGTGTGTTCATTTTTAGGCCATGTCTACACAACCAAGTATGTCCCTCGGGGTGTGAAAAAACCACCCTCGAGTGACCTAAATTATACTGACAGAAGTGCCGACGTGGACAGCGCTACGTCGGTGGGAGAGCTTCCCCTGCCAGCAGAGCTACTGTCGCTCGTTGGAGGTGAATTAATTATGTCAACGGGAGAAGTCTCCCATTGGCATAGGGTGACTACAGGGGAGAGCTTCCAGCAGCAAAGCTGCAGCAATACAGCTGCGCCTCTGTAAACTGTCTAGCATAGACATAGCCTTAGTTATTGGCTAATCAGTAAGATTAAATAAGGAATCTTTAGGTTCCTCTAACAATTTAGTTTCCAGGCAGTGGGACAAGTCATTACAGCTGGACTGTTAATTTCAACTCTTAGCCTGTCTTTGAAATTCCTTTGCCCTGCTGGGGAGCTTCTGCTGAAGTTACTTTTTTGTTCACTGTTTTGTCACACAAATGGATAACAACAACAAATCAATAGCTGCTGTTTGCCTGGGGTTCAGTAATACCCAGCTCCGCTGCTCCAGAGCTAAACAGCCTGTAGATGTAGAGAGTTAAAGGGATGCTCTCAAATCTCTCTGAATATTGTTTAGTCCACCTCAGTTTTGACAAACACTGAAGATGCTTGTAATTAAATGAGATGGGAGAGAAAACATTGTATTAGCTTCTCTTTCTCCCCAGTTTGTTTACTTTGTGCAGAGCCCTTTCCCTAGTATAGTCAGTTTCACCTGGTGGTTTGTGTGGATTTTCACACAGCAGCGGAGAAGAAAAGAGTGTCTGTTTTAAAACAGGAAAATGTGATGGTAACACCACAGCCAATGCCGGCTGGGCCCCTGGGCAGACGTGGCACCTGAAACCACTTTGAAACTTCTTTTGGAAGTTGACTAGATTTCAGGCTGAAGGGGTGTCTCTATAACTATCAGACCCGCTTGTATGGAGTTAAATGACACACACCTGTCATCAGGGGTTTCCTTCTCTCCCAGGGGAGCAGATTCCTGAGGCACAGTTCGCTGCTCACTCGAGTGACTGTTTGATCCCAGCGCCTGCCGTTGACCTTGTGACTGTCCCTAGAGATAATCCTTCTATTGACAGGCTTGCAGAGGTGGCCAGCACAGTCCAAGGACAATCTGATCCCCTAACCTAGCAGCTGGGACTGCAGCTCGTCAGCCTTTCTCCCTGTTACCCCTGGCTTAAAGCTGGGGAGGGAGGGACCAGATTTTAGCTCCACATCGCACTGCTTCATCCCGTCTTCATTCTCTCTGTTGGCAGCTGGAGGGCCTGGAGCGGAACGAGACGGAGCTGAACACCATTGAGGCGAAGAAGCTGGCGCACCGGCTGCGCGTGGTGACGGACCAGATGGAGCGCTACTTCGGCAACGACGTTCACATCACCTACCGCCTGCTGTCCCACCTGATGGAGTTTGAGAGCAGGCAGCACGGCTTCGGCCTGACGGCCACCCAGGACGCCCACTTCAATGAGGTGAGCGCCGTTCCTGTTGGGAGGAGCCCTCCTCCTTACCCTTCTCTGCTGAGCAAGGCAGAACTCATTGGCACTGCCCCTTGGTCAGCCACAGCACAGCTTCTCTGGGACGAAGGATGCTGCCTTCTCAGCTTCACCAGCTCTGAGCCCTGTGGAGCAGAGGTCCTTACCTCCAGGTAGGATGGCTGCAACCTTTGTCATAGCTTGTGAGCCATCAGGGATGGTGCCTGCCCCATCTCATTGCTACTGTGAGTAGCTAAAGGTTGTGAAGCCCATGGCGGGCAGGGGAGAGCCAAGGGGGTGTGACCGAGCAAGGGCCAGTGTGGATTGAGTGAGGGAACCCTTCCCAGTACAGCAAAGGGTGAGAGTGTGGGCTTGTCTCCCAGTGGTGCAATGCTCAGCTCCGAGAACACCCCGTCCCCCTTCTTTCCTGACTCACCTGCAGCAGCAGGGAAGGTCACGGAGAGAGGAGGCTTAGAAGATTTCAAAGAAAGGTCTTTTACCTTCAAGCCCACTGAAGACTCTCCCTCTGTCTGCAGAACCTGCTGAGGGCAGGCAGCTCGGTGCTGGCCCTGGAGAACCAGGAGCACTGGGACATGCTGCTGCAGAGCGAACACGGCAGCATGGGGCTGATGGAGCAGCTGAGAGAATACACGGGCACACTCGCCAGCAACATGAAACTCACCTACCTGAACCCCGTTGGCGTGGTGACCCCCAACATCAGTGAGTAGGCAGCAGGCTGGAAGCATTGCCAGGAGGGCGGTGGTGCAAGGCATGCAGCTCTGACACCACACCTCAGAGAGTTACAACAGGCCCAAATGCTAATCCGAGGCCATGCTCCAGCTGTGATTGTCAGCTGAGGAGGGTGCAGCTGGTCAGCTGTTGGATGGGAGGCCCCCAGGAGAGCCTGGAGTGCTGCAGAAAGTGATGGTCTTTCCTCTGAGTCAGCTGAGACTTGGAGTGCTGTGCTGCTGGAGGGGATATAAAGCTAAACTCACGGCCCCCACCCCTTCGGGTGATGAAAGCCTCCCCGCCCCCCCGTTGCTCTTTGTGAGAGTTGCGGTATTACCCCCTCTGTCCTGGCCAAATCGCAGTGGTACCAATTCCATTCCAATTTATTCCCCCAGTAGTGTCAGCTAAAGAAGTTATTCCTCGCTGCCCTGAACACTCCCCCAAGGAAGCCGCAAGCCAATAGGTGTCTTTGGGATGGTGATTCTACCACAGTAAAGCTGCTGCCTCTCTGTTATTCCCAGCCTTCCATAAATCCTTTAGGAAAGGATCCACTGACCACAACCTTCTACAACTCCTCCTAAGTGTTAACCCCGCAGAAGGGGCCAGCATACCCTTGGCTACCTGCTGTTAACTCGCTGAGGGTTTGCCATGGGGTTCTGATGACTAGAAGCCTGACTGGTTCCGCTCTCCCCAAACTCACATGTGGATTTGGGGTGTGCATCCACAGGTAGTTCTCTCACATGGAGCTGGGTCTCTCACGTGGTCCCATTAGGGAGCGTATGTACAGGAATGAACATGTGCCTTTTACAGTCCCCACATCAAGGCCCAGCAAACTCAGTGAGTGCATTGCTCCTGAAAGTGAGCACAGAGAGCGCTAGCGAGTGCAGACGGGAGCTGGACATCCTTCTCACTCCCCACAGCATTGCTCCCTCCCTCCGCTTTGCAAGTGCAGATGTGACCAGGGATCCACAAGTGACTGGGCTGAGCCCATCACACTGCACTCCTGACCTCAGACACATTTGAATTGGTTACTCCAAAGAGAGAAGCAAACGTGTTAACCCTGGCACGCTGAGCCCGTCCCATTGCCACACTGTCCAACCAGAGTAACGACCCTGCGCCCTGGCTCCCCGAGCTGTCCCAGGCCCCTGATTCCTCTGTCTCCTCCCCACACAGTGCTCAGCATTGACCGCATGGAGAACCACACCCACGTCCGGCGGCGCTACCCCCGCTACCACAGCAGCCTTTTCCGGGGGCAGGCCATGTGGGACCCACACACCCACGTGGTGCTGCCGCTCTCGGTGCTTACACCCCCCAAAGTGGAAGGTAAGTGAATGGCTGCCCTGAGCCCAAGGGAATGACCATGATGCACTGGCTGCCTCCCCAGCAGGCTCTGCTGGGCCTCTCTTCATGCCTTGCACCGTATTCAGTACCATCTGCCCAAGGGACAAGCACTGCATGCAGGGTAGCTGGTGGGGGGACATGCAACTGCCAGAACCCCAGCCTGGGCTGTCTCCTGGGTCTGTCAGAAATTCCTCTGCCCCAGGACCTCAAAGACCAATTGTGTCTTACCCCAAAGGCTTCTGGCACCTTTTTCGGGCCAAGAGGAGAGAGCCCCTCTCTTCCTGGGCTGGGAGGGAGCATCCTGTTGGTGCTGTGACCTCCGGGTCCGCAGAAGCTGGGAGCCTGCTGTGCCCTTGCAGGGAGTGTCTGGAATTGCTTCCTGGCGATCTCTGGGAATAGCACCGAGTGCTGGACTCGGGAGGCCCTCTCTGGCCTTGGTGGGGAAGCTGCCATGATGCAGGGACCCTGCAGGTGGTCTTAGATGCCTCCCATAATGGGAGAATTGCTATGGCCATGGACTTCTCTGGGCTCCTCACTGCAGCCCCAGCAAAGATGAATGGGGCTTTGTACAACTTTCTTCCCAAGAGACACCGCTGTGTCCCTTACATAGTGCCCAGCACTGGTACTTGGCTCATGAGCCATGGCCACAGAGATGGCCAGTGGCACCAGGCATTTCCTTCCCCCCGGCTCTACGCTCTGCCTCAGAACAAGACAAGACACCGTTGTTACAGGCGCCTTTTCTGACCCAAGCTCTGCCCACAGCAGCCCCCACGACCATGAGCAGGGAAGTGAACAACACAGTGGAGAGCTCCTCCCCAGAGATGACCCTCCCGGAGCCCGAGCCTGCCGTCACCATCATCATCCTCATCATCTACCGCACCTTGGGGGGGCTGCTGCCAGCTCGCTACCAGGTGGATCGCCGCAGTCTCAGGTACTGGCCACTGCACGTTTGTCACCCTGCCGGGACATGCGCTCTCTACAGGGAAGGTAGCAAGCAACTGGGTACTGCCAGCCATGCAGGGTCTGGGGTGCGTTCCAGCCTGGTTCATCTGACTGCTGCCTAGTGGCCTGTGTGGAGGCTAGGGGCTCTGTCCAGAGCTGGTATCTGCAACACTGAAACCACTCTCACAACGGGCCCTGCTTGGCCCCTGTGTTGGCAGCCTTCTAAGAGGCCAAGGCCTGGATGAACCACAGAGGATGAACTGCCCTCTCCCCACGGCCTAAGGCAGGGCTGAGGCTGGGTGGGCAGTGGGCAGCCTGTCTTGTGGCGGTGGATGTGTTTCAGGCTGTCAGCCCAGCCCTTGTCAGCCCCCTGGCATTCTTTGACAAGGGTCTGACTGGTTGGGTGGCTGATGGGCTCAGTGACGAGACCCTTGTCATCTCTTGCAGATTGCCCAAGAACCCCATCATGAACTCCCCCATAGTGAGCGTGTCCGTGTTCAGCAACCACACCTTTGTCCAGGGCACTCTGGACACACCCCTGGTGCTGGAGTTCCGCCTGCTGGAGACAGCCAACCGGAGCAAGCCCCTCTGTGTCCAGTGGAATCATTCCAGCCAGTAAGTGCCCAGCCTGTCTGCGCCGTGCTCCAGCCCAAGAGTCTCACTAGCCCCAAGGCCATTCACTGCTGCTGCTTTCAAGGGGCTTAGTAAAAGAAACTGGAGACGTTAACTAGTTCCCTGACTTTTCTGAACCGTCCTTGCTGCTGTGTGCTGGGGCGAAGCTCTGTCACATAGCCCCCTTGCTAGGGCAGAGGTGGGGATCACCAGGGAGGGTGGAACTGGCCCGCCAAGGTGCTGCCTTCTGGCACATTGCACTGTCCTTACTGCTGAGGGCAGGTCACCAACTTCAGGCAGCATTGAGTAGATTCTTCAACATCCAAACATGGACATATCCTGTTACATCCTGCCACCTTAGGAGGAGTAGAGAACCTGTCTAGGCAGCCAAAGAACCTCTGAGCAGGCTGATGCTCCTCACCTATGCACCCCCGGACCTCCCAAGGCCTGACAGGAGATGTGATTTTGAAGGCCTATTCCTTTGAGATTGCTCTGTGTTCTCTTGCGGCTGCAGGACTGATCCCTCCGGCTTCTGGACAGCAAGGGACTGTGATCTCGTGTTCAGAAACACCACGCATGTGCGCTGCCAGTGTTCCCAGTTTGGCACCTTTGGGGTGCTGATGGATAGCTCCCACCGAGAGGTAACCCTAGCTCTGCAGAGGTGGGAGGGAAGGGAGGAATGAGCGGGAAGGCTGGTGGGAGGGGAGGCCGGAACCACAAGTGGTGAAAACCAGAACAAGAGGATGTATTTCCATGAGGTTGTGCTGGGCACACCATGGACAAGTAGCAGAATGGAGCAGCCCCTGATGGGATGGTGACCATGATCTAAACGCACCAGAATATTCAGGGTAGAACTCTGGGTTACACAGGTGCAGACAGTGCCCACTGCAGAAATGTAGCAGAAAATCCCAGGCTGTTTCTCCCATCTAATTCCCAGCTAGAGGGAGAGACCTTTGAAGCCAACACATGCTCATGCTTTCTTGCCTGATTCTGCCTTTTGTCTTTGGTTTCATCTGCAGCAGCTGGAGGGTGACCTGGAGACCCTGGCCATTGTCACCTATTCCTTGGTGTCTCTTTCTCTCGTGGCCTTGCTGCTGACCTTCTCCTTCCTGACATGTCTGAAAGGCCTCAAGTCCAACACCCGGGGCATCCACTCCAACATATGTGTCACCCTCTTTTTCTCCGAGCTGCTCTTCCTCTTGGGAATCAACCGCACTGAAAATCAGGTAAGGGGAGGAGGAAACAGTCCTAAGTGCAACTAGGTGGGATGGCATCATAGAATCATAGAATATCAGAGTTGAAAGGTCCTCAGGAGGTCATCTAGTCCAACCCCCTGCTCAAAGCAGGACCGATTCCCAACTAAATCATCCCAGACAGGGCTTCCTCAAGCCTGACCTTAAAAACCTCTAAGGAAGGAGATTCCACCTCCCTAGGTAACCCATGCCAGTGCTTCACCACCCTCCTAGTGAAATTTTTTTTCCTAATATCCAACCTAAACCTCCCCCACTGCAACTTGAGACCATTACTCCTTGTTCTGTCATCTGGTTCCACTGAGAACAGTCTAAACCCATCCTCTTTGGAACCCCCTTTCAGGTAGTTGAAAGCAGCTATCAAATCCCCCCTCATTCTTCTCTTCTGCAGACTAAACAATCCCAGTTCCCTCAGCCTCTCCTCATAAGTCATGTGCTCCAGCCCCCTAATCATTTTTGTTGCCCTCTGCTGGACTCTTTCCAATTTTTCCACATCCTTCTTGTTGTGGGGCCCAAAACTGGACACAGTACTCCAGACTGGACACAGTACTCCAGTCATCAGATGGGGAGACCTAGAGGGTAGAAAGGAGGCCCAGGAGAACAGAACTGTTGGGTGAACGCAGCAGGAGTGTAAATGCTTTGCTAGTTTAGTCTCCAGTGTTTCATATTAGACCTAGTTTCAATAATGGCCCTGTGAGTATTGCATAAAGCAACCTGAGCACTGGAATCATCCTGCAGGACGCAACCTCCCAGGTTCATAGGGATGCATAGGGGAAGAGTGGGAGATTCCCCCAGGGAGGAATCTTCCCCCTAAATTCTCTTTTCGATGTAATCCAATCTTTTCTTTCTACGTTTCATACCACGCTCCTCACCATGGAATCCCAGCCCCTTTTAGGGCCCTGGCACCAGCCATAGCGTTAGGTTGTGGTGCCAACTCTCAGGCACAGGGCAGTTGGTTGCAACTTAGGACAGGCTGTTGCTAATCAGGAGAGGCCCATGTCTGATGGGATGATGAGCTCTCATTCCTGGAGGCTGTAGTGCATCCAGCTCAGAAATGAGATGACTACTGGAGAGTCTCCTGTAGCACCAATGGAGCAGCTCCTGGATCTGAGCTAGGTCGTTGGTTCAAGCCCCAGAAGTGACAGAGTGTTCCCCACATCCCTGAAGAACAGAAGGCATCACTCAACCACCTACCCAATGGATAGCGACATGTGTGTCGGAGAGGGACATGAGCAGGGTTATGAGGCTGCTTGATTTGAATGTGGGCTCTTTGGGGTGGGTCGTTCCAGGGTTTATTACTGACTGTGGACCCAGACTTCTAGCTCCTTTCTAGGAGGTTGGGAATCAGCAGCTTAGGTCAGGGGCATGCAGCAGAGGTACAGGATCCCACAAGCCAGCTCCCTGCCGTGTGTAGAGCAGAATGGGGATGTCAGAAATGCTCTGGGACTGACTCTGCTGCAGCAAGGGAGATTGCCAGGCAAGGGAGGGCCTTTCCCCTTCCCCAGCTGGAGGGGCTGTCCACTCTTTGAGTGGTGATTTGCTCCTTTCAGTTCCTCTGCACTGTGATTGCCATCCTGCTGCACTACTTCTTCCTCTCCACCTTCGCCTGGCTCTTCGTGCAGGGCCTCCACATCTATCGCATGCAGACCGAAGCCCGCAACATCAACTTCGGAGCCATGAGGTTCTATTATGCCATTGGCTGGGGGGTGCCTGCCATCATCACCGGTAGGTACCGCACACTGGGCAAAGATGCTTGGGAAGACAGGTTCCCGCTCTGAGGGAGGGAGGAAATGGATAACGCTTGCTACAACATGGAAACTGCTCGGCCTTGGGCGATGCCAAAGGCATTGGCCTCAGAAACCCCCTTTGGTCAATGCCAGCTGCTGAAGGAACAGTGCATGGGCCTCAGAACTTGTCTCCTTTCTGATTCCATGAGCATTGTCCAGCCTGAGTGTTTGGTGGGGGAACGGGTGTGGAGGGGATGTATGTGCATGTCTGTGGGCATCCATATTTGCCACTGTGTGTGTGTTTGTGCTGTATGGGTCTAGCCAGGAGCAACACCGCCAACAGATTCTAGAGCAGGGGTAGGCAACCTATGGCACGGGTGCCAAAGGCGGCCCGCGAGCTGATTTTCAGTGGCACTCACACTGCCCAGGTCCTGGCCACCAGTCCAGGGGGGCTCTGCATTTTAATTTTAATTTAAATGAAGCTTCTTAAACATTTTAAAAACCTTATTTACTTTACATACAATAATAGTTTAGTTATATATTATAGACTTATAGAAATAGACCTTCTAAAAACGTTAAAATGTATGACTGGCACGCGAAACCTTAAATCAGAGTGAATAAATGAAGACTCGGCACAGCACTTCTGTAAGGTTGCTGATCCCTGTTCTAGACCATGGAGATACAGTCTGTGAGCTACAATATGGTGCAGGAGTTATCTAGACACAAGGCAGTGATGAAGACACTATGCATTTATACCACTCCTAGTGTTTGACGTGGTAGATACCACAGCAGAGGGTGTGCTGTAGTTTTCTGGTGTGAAATGTCTGTGGGGTTTAGAGGCCAGGGTCTCACTCTTTCAGAAGAACCTACAAGGTTTCTCACCCTTTCTGGCCTGATGGCCATGAAGCTCCTGCCCTTCTAGAATTCATAGCATGAGATGCAAATGTTCTTTGGCAATTCATCTCGATCCATTTCCCAAGGTTCATCACCACTGGGGGCATGTGTTCTTGGCAGCAAATGCCCTGCTGTGAGGCTCTGCTGAGATGGACATCTCGAGGCATAGGACACAGACCTCACAAAGCGGGAGAGACAGCTTAGCCATTGCTAGATATTTCCATTGCTATGGCAACTTGGCCAGAGGCACTGGCAGGAACCGAGGGGAAGGAGGAGCACTGGACGGGGAGTAAGTAGACATGGGTTCTGTCCCTGGTTCTGCCCCAGCTCTCTGTTGTGGCCTGGGGCAAGTCATTTCTTCCCTATACTGCAGTCTTCCCCATCTGTAAATGAGGACAATGATACTGCTCTCCAAGGAGCATTTTGAGGCTGCATTGACCAATGTTTGGTCTCTGCTTTGAGATCCTCTGGTGGAAGAGGCCATAGTGGAAGTGCAAAGTGACCCCACTGTCTCCTAGGTGGCTGTGTCATGGAATTGACCTTTCCCTTTTCTCCCCTCAGGACTGGCTGTTGGCTTGGACCCAGAGGGCTATGGGAATCCAGATTTCTGCTGGATTTCTATCCACGATAAGCTGGTCTGGAGCTTTGCAGGCCCCATTACTGTCGTCATTGTGGTAAACTCCTCTCGTGTTTATATCGTGTCCCGGCCCACCCCCCCATGGTCTCCCCTTCTTTGCACTCCATGTGTTTGCTGCCCTTGCCTTCTGCTTACCTTCCCCTGGTTTCTGATGCCTCTTCCTCTTCTCATTGCTTTCCCTCCTCCATTTATATTTTCTCCATCCCTTGAGCTTTGCTCCTTTCTCCTGTGCTCTCTCCCCCCCCCCCCGGGGCTTCCTTTCTTGTCACATGTCACCAAGCCCAGGCGGAAGTATGTAGCCCAGAGAAGTGGGGCTTGTGTAGAGCAGACGGAGGAGGAGGTGGACGAGCCTGGGTCTGCACAGAGTTCAGCTTCCCAAGTACAGGAGCTTGTGGAGGCACATGATCGAGATGGCAGGACTGGAGAGAGAGAGAGAACCTCCGTGTAGGAGCAGCAGAGCAGCTTCTAACCACTCTCTGTGCTTTCAGATGAATGGGGTGATGTTCCTGCTGGTGGCCAAGATGTCATGTTCCCCAGGTCAGAAGGAGACCAAGAAGAAATCGGTTCTGTGAGTATTGATTGGCCAGGATCCCAGAGGAGGGTCTGCTGCTCTGATCCCTGGCACAAGTATCTGAACTTCTCTCCCTTCCCCACAAGCCATCCCCTTCTCCATCCCCGTCAAAATCTGCCTGGCCTCCCTGTTACCCGGATTCAGCCTTGAAGTCGCTTTCCACCACTGCTTCTGTTGCCAATATCAGTCGCTTCTCTAACGTCCGTCCTTTCCTCTTATCCCCACTCCCACAGCCTCTTCCTGTCAGGCCCCCACATCTCACCTTATTCCTCTCCAGTCCGTCCATCTGCTGAAAGGTGCTTCCTCTCCCACTGCTCTGCCCATGTAAGTCCCCTGCTCAAACCCTATCACTGGCTCCCCATCAGCTGCCATTTCCATTCCTGCTTCCTGTCCTTGTATCCAGGGCTCCGTTCCAGCCTCCATCTCTGTGCTTGTTTCTCTGTCTCCCCATCTTGCTGCCTACGCTCTTCCCAGCCCTCCTAAATGCCCCTTTTGCATCTTCTCCGCTCGTGCCTTCACTGCTTTCTTCCAAGCCATCCCTTGAGCCTCCCCTGAGCCCAAATGGTCACCCTGGGGATACCGTGTCTGAACCGTCCTGTCTGTCTCATCCAGAAGAGAAGCTCCTTGGGGCTGGGGCTTCCTACGTGCTTTGTCAGTGCTCAGCTTGTAGGGATCTGTCCAGACTGGGTGTGGGCCCACGAGCTGGAGACGTGCTGCAGGGAGTGTATTGTCCCACTGTGGTGCTGGCACGCGGAGTGGGGAGCTGGTGGCTCAGGACAGGAGTGTACCTCCCCTCTGTCTCTGTCTCTGAGTGATAGACTGTAGATTAACAAGAGATTCTAACCTCTGCGTCCCTGTCTCTGTGTGTGTGTGTGTGTATCTGTCTGCCTGTCTCTCTCTCTCTCCAGCATGACGCTGCGAAGCTCCTTTGTTCTGCTTCTAGTTATTAGCACTACCTGGCTCTTTGGCCTCTTGGCTGTCAACAACAGTGTCCTGGCTTTCCACTACCTCCACACTGTCCTCTGCAGTCTCCAGGTAACTCTCCATCCAGCCTGCCCGTCGGGAGGCCAAGCAGGAGCTCTGCCCCTCCCCTCGGGAGCATCTCTCACTGGTGCCTTTGGACAAGGAGCAGTGATGGGAAAATGTAAACAATGGAAAGGCAGGTTAAAGGGAAACAAGACAGACAAGAGGAGCGCAGGAAAGATGGGAAACAGTGAGCTGGGGTCTGGTGGCACCCACTCCGCACCGTTCACCTGTGCTTCCTCCAGCTCCCCCATGAGACCCTCTCCAGCTCCCCTGTGCTCGGCTCCATGGTCCAGCCCGGCCCTGGAGCCTTCCTGGAGCTCCCCCGCTCTCCAGCTCCCCTGTGCTCGGCTCCATGGTCCAGCCCGGCCCTGGAGCCTTCCTGGAGCTCCCCCGCTCTCCAGCTCCCCTGTGCTCAGCTCTGTGGACCAGCCCGGCCCTGTAGCCTTCCTGGAGCTCCCCTGCTCTCCAGCTCCCCTGTGCTCAGCTCTGTGGCCCAGCCCGGCCCTGTAGCCTTCCTGGAGCTCCCCCGCTCTCCAGCTCCCCTGTGCTCGGCTCCATGGTCCAGCCCGGCCCTGGAGCCTTCCTGGAGCTCCCCCGCTCTCCAGCTCCCCTGTGCTCGGCTCCATGGCCCAGCCCGGCCCTGGAGCTCTCCAGCTCCCCTGTGCTCGGCTCCATGGCCCAGCCCAGCCCTGCAGCCTTCCTGGAGCTCCCCCGCTCCCCAGCTCCCCTGTGCTTGGCTCCATGGCCCAGCCCGGCCCTGGAGCCTTCCTAGAGCTCCCCTGCTCTCCAGCTCCCCCATGCATTCCTCCCCAGCTCAGACCTGCCTTGCAGTACTACAGCAGCTCCCATGTTTTATTCTTTCCACTTCAAGCACTGCTGTACACTGAGCTTTTACTCAGCAAGCAGGTTTATCTTAGGAAAGCAACACAAAACAGATTCTTCCAAACATCTCAAATCCCCACCAGCTTATGGGCTCTGCCACTCACACACATGTGCGCATGCACACACTGACACACCTGCTGATGGTCTCTGTCACTCACACACATGTGTATGTGCACACACTGACACACCTGCTGATGGGCTCTGCCACTCACGTGCATGTGCGTGTGCACACACTGACACACCTGCTGATGGGCTCTGTCACTCACACGCATGTGCATGCACACACACACTAACACACCTGCTGATGGGCTTGCTCTCTCATGTGCACACACACACACTAGCTGTTCATGCCTCTCTGGTATGTATGGCACAGAGACAAGCTGAGGTTGGTGCACACTTCAAACACATGGCAGACACTAACCCCTCAGCACCTCGAGCTTCCCCCTGGCCAGTCACCCTGTGGGTTTGGCACTCAAGAGCTGTCCCACCGAGCCTCCCTTCGTTAGAAGCATTACACAGACAGAGGTGTTCCCTTAGAGCAGCTGCCCTCCAGCAGTGACTGTGCCCTTCCGTTCTGTCACTCTCCTTCTCTGCTCACTAATCCGCCAGACATTCTGGCTGCCTTTAGCTAAAGCCCTGTGCTGCCCTGGAGCTCCTGATTTCAGGCCCCCTCCTGCTGCTCTGCTCACTCATGAACTGACTGCTCCCTCTAGTGGTCATTGTCCGTGTTCGCCTGCTAATTCTGTAGCCTAGCTCAGTGGTTTTCAACCTTTTTTTATTTGTGGACCCCTAAAAAATTTCGAATGGAGGTGAGGACCCCTTTGGAAATCTGACAGTCTGTGAACCCCCAGGGGTCTGCAGACCACAGGTTGAAAGCCCCTGTTCTGTGTTAATGACCACCTTTCGTGGACCCCTTAGACATAGGGAGGGGAGGGATAGCTCAGTGGTTTGAGCATTGGCCTGCTAAACTCAGGGTTGTGAGTTCAATCCTTGAGGGGGCCATTTGGGGATTGGTCCTGCTTTGAGCAGGGGGTTGGATTACATGATCTCTTGAGGTCCCTTCCAACCCTAATAATCTATGATTCTATGATAGGCTAAAACCACTGCTGTAGAGGAACAGAGACCCACTGCACCAAGAAGAGACTTCAGTTGTAAGCCCAAATGAGTTGGTTATTATGATTTAATGATACCCCTTCTGAGGCAGCCCTGCTCTGGGACATCATGGGACAATAATGACCATCTTCAGAGGAGTTTTCTGCTGTCGTAAAATGGATCGGCAAAGAGTTGGGCCTATGTTTGAAGTGGATGCACAAGGGCTGCTGGGAACTGCACGCAGGGGAAAGCTAACAGCCACCAGCACCCACTGTCTGAGCTACCCCTTCCCCCATCCTAAGCTTTCTCTGGATAGCCAGTTATCCCCCACCACCTCCAAAGCCAAGGCCTTGCTGTCACTGTGACCCCAGTGGGCATGGAACCGCTGTCATGTGCCTTCAGACTGCTCCCTCATCACTGTGCGCACAGCACAGCATCAGAGCTGCCCAGACAACCCCAGTTTCAGTTTTCCTCTTCCACTTACCCCATCCCCCTTGAGCAGCCTCTCTCCCCATCCATGCCACTGGGCCCAGGAGCTTGCAGCGAGCAGGCCCCCCTTGTAAGTCTCTGGTGGCCCAGAGAGCAGCGAGACCAATCTTGGGAGGCCAAGCTCCTAGCACTGAGTCATTGTGCTGGCTGGAGCCTATTCATGTTAGTAACTGTCTGTGGCCCAAAGCTCTGTCAGTCTCCAGCAATTGTACCCCAGAGCAGACACGCTGGTTCCTGGGGGAAGACACTGGTTCAACCACTGCTGGGCCTCATGCGTCAGGTGGGATAGCATGGCAGGCACTGTTCCCCTCCCCTTCCCCCAGAGTCCTACGATGAATTTGGCCAGCAGGAAGCACTCTCCAAGGGGCAGCCGCTTGTCCCTTCCTCTTCTAGAGGCTAATGGAGTCAGGAGTCTGGTGAGCACAGAAATGCCTCCGCTCTGTGGCCCTGCTGCCCTGTCAGGGGTCTAGATGCAGCACTCTGCGCTATGCTGGAGGCCCGGGTGCAGTGTGAACGTGACTGACTGAAACGCAAGTAGCTGGATGCAGGGCCAGGCAGTGCGATCGAGGAGAGCTGACTGACTCCGTTAGCACACTCCCGAATGGCCAAAGCACTGCCCCGTTGCCAGGAAGAGTGGAAGTGTGGGCTCCCGGCTGTGCTGAGTGCTCCCCTGCCCTCCCCACTCAGGCTCACAGCCTCTCTTCCCCTCCCTCACAGGGCCTGGCCGTGTTGGTTCTGTTCTGCGTCCTGAATGAAGAGGTGCAGGAGGCCTGGAAACTGGCCTGTCTTGGCAAGAAGAGTCAGGGCGAGGAGGCAGCTAGATCTGCGCAGGTGGGTATGGAAGAGCACTGCCCCAGTGAGCGAGCCCAAAGACAAGCGCCTTCTCCGTCCCTGAGCCTGCACTCTGCCTGGGAGGGAATCCCTCCCTGGGCCCACCCTCCCCACCGAGCATGCAGGTTAACTGGTCCTTGCTGTCCTGCTCCAGAAGGTCAGTGGGAAAGACCTCAGCCAGACAGCCACCCCGTGGCCAGGTCCTCGCCCCACAGCCCATGTCTGAATTCATGTACTGTCATGTCCCTGGGAACTCCGTGCCCCACGGGGAGGCTGGTGGGACCCTCACCAGTGAAGGAAGAGAACCCCTTTGCAGTGCCTGAGGCTGGAAACTCCTGAACGGACATAGGCCACCCCCGGCCTTTACAGTGTTGGGCTGGGCAGGGAGAGAATCTCGAGCCCCAGCTGCTGCAGAGTCTTCCTAACAAATTCTCCACGTGTCTCTTCATCGCCAGGGCCCCAACGCCTATAATAACACGGCCCTGTTTGAGGAGAGCGGTCTCATTCGCATCACCCTGGGGGCCTCCACCATCTCCTCAGTCAGCAGCGTGCGCTCAGCCCGCACCCATTCCAGCCAGAGGGGCTACCTCAGGTAGGAAACAGCCAGAGGGGGAGGCTGGCCCACATGGCCACAGCTGAGAAATTACAGACGTGGAGCGGGATGGGAGTGGGGCCCACCATGGAATGGGGAGGGCATTGCCTTCTTCTGGAGATGCAGGTGTTACCTCTTGGCCCTTCTGGACCATTGCTACCTATGCCTCCTCTGCTATGACCTTCAATCCTGAGTCGTCACACTCAGCTCTGCTGGCTTGCATCACTCCTGACCCACCACAGACCCCCGCTGCTCCAGTCCTGAGCTCTCCACAGCTCTGCTGGTGCCCCCCACGCCTGACCCATAACGGGCCTGCCTGCTGCTCCAGTCCTGAGCTCTCCACAGCTCTGCCCGTGCCCCCCACACCTGACCCATAATGGGCCTGCCTGCTGCTCCAGTCCTGAACTCTCCACAGCTCTGCCGGTGCCCCCCACGCCTGACCCATAACGGGCCTGCCTGCTGCTCCAGTCCTGAACTCTCCACAGCTCTGCCCGTGCCCCCCACGCCTGACCCATAACGGGCCTGCCTGCTGCTCCAGTCCTGAGCTCTCCACAGCTCTGCCGGTGCCCCCCACGCCTGACCCATAACGGGCCTGCCTGCTGCTCCAGTCCTGAACTCTCCACAGCTCTGCCAGTGCCCCCCACACCTGACCCATAACGGGCCTGCCTGCTGCTCCAGTCCTGAGCTCTCCACAGCTCTGCTGGTACCCCCCACGCCTGACCCATAACGGGCCTGCCTGCTGCTCCAGTCCTGAGCTCTCCACAGCTCTGCCGGTGCCCCCCACGCCTGACCCATAACGGGCCTGCCTGCTGCTCCAGTCCTGAGCTCTCCACAGCTCTGCTGGTGCCCCCTGCTACTCCAGTCCTGAGCTCTCCACAGCTCTGCCGGTGCCCCCTGCTACTCCAGTCCTGAGCTCTCCACAGCTCTGCCGGTGCCCCCTGCTGCTCCAGTCCTGAGCTCTCCACAGCTCTGCCCGTGCCCCCCACTCCTGACCCATAACGGGCCTGCCTGCTGCTCCAGTCCTGAGCTCTCCACAGCTCTGCTGGTGCCCCCCACACCTGACCCATAACGGGCCTGCCTGCTGCTCCAGTCCTGAGCTCTCCACAGCTCTGCCCGTGCCCCCCACGCCTGACCCATAACGGGCCTGTCTGCTGCTCCAGTCCTGAGCTCTCCACAGCTCTGCCGGTGCCCCCCACGCCTGACCCATAACGGGCCTGCCTGCTGCTCCAGTCCTGAACTCTCCACAGCTCTGCCGGTGCCCCCCACGCCTGACCCATAACGGGCCTGCCTGCTGCTCCAGTCCTGAGCTCTCCACAGCTCTGCCGGTGCCCCCCACGCCTGACCCATAACGGGCCTGCCTGCTGCTCCAGTCCTGAGCTCTTCACAGCTCTGCTGGTGCCCCCCACGCCTGACCCATAACGGGCCTGCCTGCTGCTCCAGTTCTGAGCTCTCCACAGCTCTGCCGGTGCCCCCTGCTACTCCAGTCCTGAGCTCTCCATAGCTCTGCCAATGCCCCCCACTCCTGCCCTGCAGCATTCCTTGCTGTTCCAGTCCCTTCCCTGCCCTGTCCCAGGGCTCTGCCCATGTGTTGACCTCTCTGCCAGGCACAGATATGATATGGGAGGTGAGAGGAGAGCCCTCCGTTACCCCAGGACAGGGACAGATGCTGCCAGGTGAGGAATTGGGGTCTGAGCGTTTTTGCCGTGTGTGTTTCAGAGAGAATGTGATGGCTCGTCAGGGCTCAGCTCTGGATCACAGCCTGCTTGGTCATACCGGCCCCACGGACCTCGATGTGGCCATGTTTCACCGTGATGCAGGGGGAGGTAAGGCTGAGACCCAGCCAGCTCACCCCTGGGACCTGCCCGTGGACGTGAGAAGGCTCAGTGCCGCCTAGAAGCTGCCCTAGCAAGTGGCATTTCCCACATTAGTGAGCAGCCTTTGAGGTGATAGTTTCTTGCTGCACCTTTGCACACTGAGCACCTGCCACTCCCAGCAGCGTCACTCCGACTCCTGAGTATGCTCAGCCTGGGGGGGAGGAAGGAGTGCCCAGTGCCCCCTTGGGCCAATTAGTTTTCCAGGGTGAAAACAACAGCACAGGCCCCCTCCGGGGGCTGGGGCCCTGGCCTGGCCTGGGAATGTCCAAACATGGGGTCTGTGTTTTGTGCCAGAGGAGTGCTAGACTGGGGGATATAACCCCGGGACGCTAGCAGGCAAAACCCAGAAACCAAGATCCCTTCCCTCCCTGCCCTGCTCAAAAGCCATCCGATTGCCCCCATCCCCACCGCTTCCACCCTGCGTGTGCCCTGACAGACCAAGACTCTGACTCAGACAGTGACCTCTCCCTGGATGAGGAGCGCAGCCTTTCCATCCCGTCGTCGGAGAGCGAGGAGAACGTACGCCTCCGAGGCCGGTTCCAGCGCCAGTTCAAACGGGCAGCGCACAGCGAGCGGCTCCTCACCAACCCCACCAGCACCACTCCCAAAGGCAAGTACCATGCAAGAGCCCTGCCACAGGCCGGGGGCCCGCCTGGGAGCCATCGTGGCTGCCTGGGGCTAAGCAGCTTGGGAGGGAGGGAGCATGGGGAGACCAAGCTGAACGTCTCCTCCCACAGGGCATGTTTCTGATGTAGCTGCTGTCTGATGTGATGCAAGGCCTCCCAAAGGCAAAGCGCTGCTTGGGAGGTCCTGGGAGCAGTCCCTGCTGGCAGGGAGAGGTTAGTACCACCGGGAGATGTGGTGACTCCAGCAGAGGCAGGGAAAGCGCCTCATCCCTCCCATCTGCCGGTTCTGCTCCTGCAAGCCCCACAGCACGTTACTGGTGGTCAAGCAGCCCTTGGGACCTTATCCCAGTGAGTGTCATAGCAGGCCCTGCTCTGTTCACAGCTGGGAATAACTCTGATTCCTCTCCCCCCACCCCGATATGTTGCACTGTTCTTCTCCAGATGTGGATGGCAATGACCTGATGTCCTATTGGCCAGCACTGGGCGAATGTGAGGTTCACCCCTGCTCTCTGCAGAAATGGGGGTCTGAGCGGAAGCTGGGCTTTGACATCAACAAGGATGCTGCCAACAACAACCAGCCAGACCTGGCCCTGACCAGCGGGGATGAGAACTCCCTCACCCAGACCCAGCGCCAGAGGAAAGGTAACTAGCCTCAGAGCAGCCAGCCTAGTGCTCCCTGGGTGGACACATATCCAGCTGCCAGCCAGCAGAGTGTCCCACTGGCTGCACCCCCAGAGTCTCCCCATGCCCCTGCCTGGCACGCCCAGCATCTCCCTGACAGTGTGCTAGGCTGGCCATCCACCCGTAGTCAGAAAGTGAGGCTAGAGCCTGTCGGAGAGAGAGAACGTGTAAGGAATAGAGACAAGGGGGAAATTTCCCTTGGCTGAACTGGAGCTATAACTTCCCCTACGTGTTGCCGAGGGACGGAATGGGAGGTGGTCTTGGTAATGTCCCCTCTGCTGCTTTAAGCCAAGAGTGCCGCACTCTTACAGGCAAGCCACTGACAGGAGTGGCTTCTCCTCATGTCTAGTAGACTGGGACATGCGTCCATTGTGGAGGTGAGGTGGTGCTGGGCCACAGGGTGTTGTGATCTTGAAAGCTTTGCAACATGCAAACACAGGTGGCAGTTTCCTCCATCCTGGGGTGATCTTGGGGAGGGGCAGGGCCACCCAAGCCGAGTTCTTTGTCCTTGCTTTCTTGCAGATAGTGAGGAGAGTTGTTTGCACTGTCACGGAGATTCTCTTCACTTTCTACTTTGTTTCTGTCTGCACAGGGATTTTGAAGAATCGCCTCCAGTACCCTCCAGCTCTGCAAGGCTTACCATCCGTTGGCAGAATGACCAACGAGCTTTCCTGGTACAAAACATCCACCCTGGGTCACAGGGCTGTTCCTGCTGCCTCTTATGGCAGAATCTATTCTGGTGCAGGTAGCCTCTCTCAGCCAGCTAGCCGGTACTCTTCCCGGGAGCAACTCGACATGCTGATGAGAAGGCAGATGTCCAGAGAACAGCTGAGCAGGAACGACGCTGGGGAATACTTGGAAGCTGTACGCAGCAGGCATGGGTCCAGGGAGGAACTGGACACCATTCTCAACAGGCCTGGATCAAGGGAACAATTGGACACTATCCCTAGTAGGCATGGGTCTAGAGAACATCTGGAAAATATACCCAGCAGGCATGCGTCTAGAGAAGACTTAGATACATTAGCTTCTAAGCCTGATCAGAAAGATCATGGGAATACACTACCCAGGAAGCAGGGTTCTAGAGACCATCTAGATACTTTACCCAGTCGATTTGGGTCAAGAGAACTACTAGACTGTGGGCCAGTCAGAGAGGTCTCTAGAGAGTGGCTCAACACTTTGCCTAACAGGCAAGTATCTAGAGATCGAATGGACACTTTACTAAGTCGAGACATTTCTCGAGAACAATTGGACCTGCTTTCAGGAAGACAGCCTTCCAGGGACCAGCTAGTATTAGCTAGACAAACTTCAAGAGAGCAGTTGGACTTTTTATCCAGACGATCTAATTCCAGAGAGCATCTGGATACAGTGCCTAGTAGGCATCCATCACGGGAAAATCTGGAGTTTCTTTCTAGAAGACTGCCATCCAGAGAAAATCTAGAACCACTTTCTAGAAGGCTTCCTTCTAGAGAAAATCTAGAACCTCTGTCTAGGAGACAGCCTTCTAGGGAAAATCTGGAAGCAATCCCTAGCCGACATCCTTCCACTGAGCAATTAGATATCCTTTCTTCCATCCTTGCTTCTTTTAATTCTTCTGTCCTGTCCTCTGTGCAATCCTCCAGTACTCCCTCTGGCCCACAGACCACAGCAACTCCTTCTGCTGTGCAGACTTCCTCAACGCCCTCTGTGCTGTGCCCGTCACCACCTCTCTCTGCTACATCCCACAGTATCTCTGAGCTGTCGCCAGATTCAGAGTAAGTATTTCTCCTTCTCCAGGGCAGCTTTCGGGTCAGTCCAGGCCATGCTGTGAGATAGCCAGAGGATAGTTTGCATCTTCTAGCCACTTAGTTACCAAACAAACGAAAGAGCAACCGGGTATTACCATCTGGAGTATGGGATCTGAAAGCACAAAGCCTCCTGGCGAAATGGGATCAACTCCCATAGGATGAAACTAGGCCCTAAAAGTACTTACTGGTTGTGACACGCTGTAGGACACTGTCACACCGGTACAATGGGTGGAAGTGCTAACATCTCTAAAGGGGCAGCTGTCCCACGGGGTGCCCCTATGCTCCTCTGGGGCTCAGCATCCGTCCCGGCGCACCTGCTGGGTGCTGACGGAGGGGAAGTGGCTCTGAGCTATGCTTTTTAGAATGCATGGCAGGGTACAGATCTGTCTGTTGCCTTCAGCTGTACATGGCACAGGCACTTGGATGAATAGGTATGGCCAAGGGAAAAGATCTGTATTCTGTTTCTTATATGTGCCTGGCCTGGCCATTTTTCTGGGAGCCACAGCCAGACCCTGCCCTCATCATTAACATTATTTATTGCACCAGGAGGTGAGCATGATGCTTTCCCAAGCCCCTGGCCAAGCAGGGAGAGCCCAGGGAGTGTCACTTGGGCCTGGGTAGTAAGGCACCAGAGGCTACATTTGTTAATTTTGTTTCCTTTTCCCTGAGAAGAATAACGAGAAGTGAAGGTCATTCCTGAGGGGCCCGAGCTGCGGCAAGAGCGAAGGAAGAAGCAGGGATGATCGCCTGGCCAGACACTTTCAGCAGAGGTTTGGAGTCCCTGGGTGCCAGGCGCCTACAAGAAAAGAACTGATGATGGTGGTCAGAGGCCCAAATCTACCTCGCCCTCCCCACCCATTGGTTCTGGAGAACTCATGGAGGGGAGAGTTAGGCAAACCATCTCTGGGAGGAAGGGGTCTCAGGTACCTCTGCACCAGAATGGAGCTGCACTGACCAATCGCCTGCTCAACAGGGCAACCCCAGAGGTGGGGAGAAGTACTACACCGTGAGCAAACCCAGGCTGGTGCCGCTGGTTACATATCAAAAGCAAACAGACCGAAATCTTCCTTTCTGAACCATTTCTACACTGTGTGTGTGTGTGTGTGTGTGAGAGAGAGAGAGAGAGAGAGAGTGGGGTGGGGGTGGCCACAGGAGATGGGGCCGGGGAGGGTTTTATACATTTTGTATCTTTGTAATCAGAGAGAAGAGAATTTCTATGGTTATTTTTACGGAATGTTCTGTTCCCGTTGCTGTGATGCTGACAGTGTTTGTCTTGACAGTGAGTCCCAGCTGTGACTAGAGGGGCTGCTGCTGGCCTTTCCACAGTGGGGCTGTGCGTGTGGAAGCCCAGAGCCCAGGGAGCGGCTTTCTCCAGGCTTCCCTTTGTGTTGTGTCCTGACCTGCAGTACTCCCTGCTATTCTGGCCCCGGTGCCTCCACAGCCCTGCCAACACCCCTGTCCTGCTGCTCCCAGGGCCAGTCCCACTCTCTCCCAGCAGCCTGGATTTTCTAGTCCTGCATATGCTGTAGCTCATCAATGCGTTTCAGTTCTCAGGAGGAGTCTCCTACTGTCTGAGTGCTGAGCAGAGGCTGCCAATTGTGCCCAGCTGGACTGAGGTTTTGTGCTGGGTAGAAGCCCATGCTTGTGTTAGAGCTGTGTTGTGTCACACAGCCATTGCTCGAAATGGGCAGAGTGGGAAAGCCTGCTGAGTTCGTAGGGTTAGAACACAGGAAGGCAAAGCTGATCTGTGAGAGCTCCTGCCGAGTGAAACAAGCCTCTGAGAAGCCTTACAAAGGCACCTACGCTCTGGGCCTCTCCCTGAGTGTCCATCTCCAAAGGCCCGAGTCCCCAGTGGGCCCCTCTCAGCAGGGAGGATGGAGGAGAACACTGATTTTTTTTAGCCACCATCACGTGTGCAGTGTCCTCTTTTTTTCCTAATATTGACTGGAGCAAACCCCACCCTCCTCACGTCCCCAGGAGCCTCAGAGTTACAGATTGGCTCAGGGAGAGAGGCTAGACAGCGCTCTCCATGGGAGCTAGACCTGGGTGCTCTGCAGGGGAGTGGGGAGATTTCTCCTGTGCTGTCTCCAAGAGTGGGCAATTCCCCAAGTCCCAGGTTAGCACCAAGTGGCCCAAGGGGAGGAGCTCTGAGATGGTCCCAGCCAGCCAGGGAGCATGGCTGGAGGGCACTGGTCAGGGCACCATTGTTGCAATAGAGGAGCAGCCTCTTATCTCCATTTTACACGTCAGTCCCTAGCACACAGGAGCCAGCATCTCCCTTGGCCTGTACTGCAGGCTGCACTTCCGTCGGGCACAGATTCCAGTAATAGGGTCGTAGTGAGCCTATACCCAGGCGGCTCCATGTGCATGTCCACACATGTGCACCCAGTGATGAGCTGCTAAAATCTTAACAACCGGTTCCCTATAAAAAGTTCTGATTTAAGGGGGGGGAACAGGGGAGGGGCCGGGGCAGAAGGAGACATACTTGTGGGGCTGGGGGCCCCTGCAGGGCCTGGGGCAAATTGCCCCACTTGCCCCCCCAGCAGCCCTAGAGCTTGCAGCCCCCTCCCCGCTTACCTTGCTGGCAACTCAAAGCAGCAGGATGACTCCGGAGCTCAGCTGAGCTGCCCAGGTGATGCCGGCGGCTGGCCATGCTGCAGCTGGAGGGAAGCGGGGGAAGGGCCGGGGGAGCTTCAGCCTCCCGAGCTGGGAATCCTGGGAGCAACAGGATGGTCAGGCCCGCGGACTGGAGTTCTTTGCCCACTCCCTGGCCCTTTAACAACCGGTTCTCCACGGAGGTCTAATTTTAGCAACCAGTTCTTGGGAACCTGTGGGAACCGGCTCCAGCCCACCACTGTGTGCACCCCTCCCTGCCATCCCAACGCTCCCCTGGCAGCAGTGAGAGCTGCCCTGTCTGCTGCAAAGGCCCGCAGCTCAGAATGGCCTGAATGTCGAGAGGGAGAGGGAAGCTGTTTTCAACACACTGTAGTTTGACATTTAAGCCACCCTGATGGCTTATCCTTCCTCCCCACATCAAAGGGGCTGGGGACTTTGATTATCCCAAGGAGTCCCTCATGAGCCCTGTCATTTTATAGGCTGGATTTTTGCTTATTGAACCCGACATGAAAATGGAAGTAAAAGAAAGTTTGCCAACCCCCCCAGCCCTCTTTAACTGGTGTATTGCTGCTGTTTTCCCCAGAGGCACAGGCATTACCTCCCCCTGCCATGGGTGACAGTCTGTGCCTGGCTATACCCTCTCAACCACCAATGCAGTCCATTTTGATTGTCAAAAGCAATGTGTTTACTAAAGTGAGCGTGGGGTGTTATCTGTCTCTCTCTCCAGGCTGCAGCCCTCAGTGGCCTCGTGTGTCTTGCTCTGGTTATCACCCACTTACAGAGTAATGACACCCTATTTACTGCCTTATTACCATAGAACACTTTAGCGCAATGTTGACTCAAATTATGTAATGTTTACACAAGGAAAGTTTTTCCAGTGATTGTGCAAACAGGATGGAAGGTGGTTTGCATCCTCTGAGATCTGGCCGCCCTGGCACTGCCCATGCCACCACCAGCAGGAGCCTTGGAAATGTTAATGGTGATTAAAAACTGTATTCTCAAATACATGCCACAGTTGGCAGCTAGTGCAAAGGGCCTTGTGACCTTCCAGCCTGCAGCCTGAGCGAAGTGTGCGCAGGAGGACGAGAACCTCTGCCGTGGAAGCAATTGATCAGAGCTGCCTCGTGGCCCGGGTCTGACGTGAGCAAGGCCCTTTAGGAGTGGCGGAAACTCCCCGCACCCGCCCAGGTTGTACTGCCCACTGCAGCATTGCAGCTCACGTTTTCACTCACCTCGACTGGCCGTGGAGACCAGGGCAGCGTGCTGCAGTCCCCCCAGAGATGGGCGGGTGGGCAAGAGGGTTACACACCTACTTGTTTACAGAAATGAAGCTCTAACGTGCAGTGGAGCAGAAAGCACAGGCCATGATATTGGCCTTCTGTCTTGAAAGAGCAGGTTCTGACAACGCTGGGGAATGCAGACTCCCCATCTGTGCTGGTCACCCTGTGGCGCCTTCTCAGCGCCATGTTCCTTTCAGGAACGATCTTGTTTACACTGTTTTTTCAGGCTGTATATAACCAGGACCTAGAGCTCTGTTTGTTACACTGATTTCTACAACTGCATCTTTCTTCAAATGCTGTTTGTACCTTCCATCCTGTTGTGAGTCCATGGGGATCTGGGCTACTTCTTATCACCAAAAAGCTGGCTGGGTTGGCTTGTAATTGGGTTTTGAATGGAACGCGATTTTCTGTGGAATTGTTTTTCTGGAGGGGGTTGGTTGGATGAATGGTTTGTTTACACTCAAGGAGCATTAGTTCAATGAGGGACGGCTGTGGGAGATCACAACCCTGTGTTCAGGAGAGGCAGGTGCCAATATAGCTCTGGGCTGGAGCTAGCTGATATGGGTGGGGCAGGTTGATTCTGAGACCATAGCCATTAACCCTTAGAATGCTGCTGCTTTTCAGCCGGCCACCTAGGGTGGAGGGCTACATCGGCACCCCCCCGAAAGCTCCCTAGGAAACATCCATGCAGAGCTCTCCACGCGGGCTGCACTGCTGAGTGAACGAACACAGCCCCCATCTTCAGCCCTGTCCAACACTAGCCAGCTTGCGACTTCGGGGAGGAGGGCAGCATCCTGCTCAAGCCCACAGGTGCCTCCCTCCGACTCTTTGTAGACGACAGCAATTCACACAACTGCCAAATGGTGAGCTAGTGACATGTGCCAAAAAAAAAAGAGAGCAGCAATGATATTAGCCTTGTGCCAGGCCTTGCTGGCCTTTCCCGTGCCACTACAACCTGCTGCCTTGCAGCTGAGAATGTTCTGGGGAGGGGAGACCCCCCTCCATCTTTGGAAGCTGTGCTTAGCTAGTGACCCTGCGGATTGTACTGTTGTGGCCTCGGCTGCGGAGCGCATCCTCTGGTGGGTTGGTTGTCTCCTCTCCTTTGCCCAGTTTGTTGGCAGGGAGTGGAGAGGCCCACGGGCCGTGTAAAATTGTACCATGAAAGCCCCAGATTTGAAAATAAAATTCTATAAAACAGTCCTAGGCTCCCTCCTGTGTCTCACTCTGCTCCGGGGTTCAGTTCGTTCCGTCACTATAGCCATCTACAGCACAGAAGCCCAGCGCGCTGTACGGACTGTCCACAACGCATCGGGCGTGGAGGGCGGAGGTCAGCAGGAACACAGCATGCTGCACACTGGAGGGGCAGGAAGGGGAAGATTTAAGCAAGGGTGCGGGTGGGAAAGCCTAGCTCTGGAGACGTGCCCCAGGCTCTTAATAACCGTGCAGAGGAGATGGCCACATAGGGTTGAAGGTCTGACCCAAAAGACCCATGTACCATACAGTGCATAGACCTCAGCTAATCTCCCTGGGGAGCGGGGGGGGCTGAGCTGCCACTGACCAGCTGGCATAGAGTCTGGGCCTTCCCACCACTCCAGCTGTCCCACTTAAAAGGGCACCATGCAAAAGAAGGGTGGGTGGGAGCAAGAGAGCTTCTGAGTCCACCTGTGAGTGGGAGGGGATGAGACAGACAGGGAGATGTGCAGACACTGGTGTGTGAAAAGGGGAAAATGGGGGGCACTGGGAGTAGGAGATGTTTGGAGTAATAGCTAAGAGCCCAGCAGTTAATTAGAAAGCTGACACTGCAGCCTCCTACAGTGCTAGAGACATATAAACTCCTACAGTCCAGTGGGCCCATCCAGACCCCACAGCCAGACAGCCCAGCACCATAGCAGAGGACAGACTCCAAGCTAAAGTTGGTAGGCAGCCCAGCCCCCTTGTGACATTAATTCAACTGCAGGAGCAGGGCAGGCACTCCCCAAAACTCCCCCACCCAGCTCCCTAGTGCCAAGGCACACAGCCCGTGAATCATCATTTGGAAGCCTTAAGTCAGCAGAACAGTCCTTGGCTGGGCAGGGATCCTGCAGGCAGGACGTGTTGCCAGCAAGCTGGGGGACAATTCCCCCTTTTCATGGGGCACTCAAGCTGGGTGGGTGCGTGAGATGTGGGCCAATAGGCTTTTATCCCTACAGCAAGCGCAGGCTCCTTGTAACGACCAGCCCTGCACAGCCATGTGGGAGCTATGTGGTTCCAACACCGCCAGACCTGTAGTTGGAGAATAGCTTCTCCCTGCACAAGGACAGGTGGCCACAGAGACCCAGGGAAGCCTCCCTTCAGTTTTCTCTTTTCTAGGTCTCCTCATTTGTTGTTTTAGTGCATGTGGAAGGGAGGGCCGACAGCACTGGCCAGGCCAGGACTGCCTGAGCAGGCTCTGCACTGCTGTGCTTGCCCCAACCCCCATCCAGCTCAGCCACTGCCCCAGGCTCCTGACCCGCAGCCCTCCGCTACTCCACTCCTCGGCCCTCCACACAGCCCTGCCCAGGCCCCTTTAGCCTGACCTGCAGCACAGAGCCTCCTGGCACTGCGAGGGTCTGCTCTGGGGTGCAGGGCCCATACCAGTAAGGGAGGCTCGGTGTATGACTGTGGGCCAATTCCCCCACCTGGCTATTTGTGCCGCCACGTCCCCCGGAACCAAGGGGTGTAAAATGCTCCTCTGAGCGGGCAGCATTTTGCACTCACAAGGCCCTGCTGTGAGCGACTCCAGCAGCCGCTAGCCTGAGGGAGCCTCAGGAGTTGAACACATTTGTAGTGACGAGTGGGTACAAACAGGGCCGGTGCAACCATTTAGGCGACGTAGGCGGTCGCCTAGGGCGCTAGGATTTGGGGGGCGCCATTTTCTTCGGCAGCGACCGCAGCGACCGGATCTTCAGCCGCCCCGGTTGCCGCCGGCATTTAGGCGGAGGGAGCTGGGGCAGGGGAGCGCGGGGAGGGCCGCCTGCAGCAAGTAAGGGGGGGGGGGCCAGCACGCAGGGGAACTCCCCGCCCCAGCTCACCCCTGCCCCGCCTCCTCCCCGAGCACACTGTGGCCGCCTCACTTCTCCCGCCTCCCAGTCTTGCAACGCCTAAGCGGAGGGGGAGCTGCCGCGGGGGTGGGGGCGTGCCTCAGGGCGGGGGCGCGAGGGGGAGGGGAGGGCGCAAGGTGGAAGTTTCGCCTAGGGCGCGGAACATCCTTGCACCGGCCCTGGGTACAAATAATATTGGATGGTTCAAAGCGGCAGCGTCTCAAAAACCAAGGGGTCAGCTCTGTGCCAGGGGAGCAGCACCGTTGCTAAGCCACAGTCCACTGATAGCAGGAGATCGATAAGTGCTCACAAGCTAGAGATCATGCCTGAGCCCTGTCCGACAGTCCCTCCCTCTCCTGCCAGCGCTCCTACACAAGATCCTGTTCTCCAAGGGATAGGAGAAAGAGAAGGGCCAGGAGAAAGCCATGAAATTGAGCGCAAAGGTTATGGTAGATCGCCACTAGATTAGACACCTGCCTCTCCTTTATTACTGAAAAAAGGGCCTTTCCCAGAGCACCCTTTGCCAGGTTTGGCTAGCTGGGGTTTGAGTCTTCACTCCACGCTGTGTTGCAGCATCAGGAGTAACCCCAGTGAAGCCAGCAGTTACCCCAGGTACAATCTGTGTAGTGGGGAGGAGAATTAGGCCCACTGGGCCAATTTAAACAATTTCTAAGAGCTGTGATCTCTAAATTCCTTACTAAGTTATCCGGGTTCTGAGCTCCCGTCCCCCAAGACCTCCTCATGTCTTTCAGTCCAGCCCTGCAGCCCTCTGCTTAGGCCCTGGCAAGGGTGACCCGTCCCCTTTAAAAGAAGCAGGCCCAGCGCCCCTGTGCCAGAGCAGGTGCTCCCAGTTGGGCCAATAAAGATGGCAGGGCAGCACCTGGGCCTACTAAGGAGGCTCAGCAAGTGAGGTACTTCCTGGGGGAAGGCTGAAGGCAGGTGATGAGTAGAGGGGTGGGCTGTGATCTCCCCAAGGTGGAGAGCCAGGGCTAGAGAGGGTTGAAGGCAGTACAGGGCCTGCTGAGCCAGCGCTGGAGAGGGAAGTAACAGGGGGGAGAAAGGGGTTTCCATGCTGAGCTAGCAGCCTGCTGAGAGCCAGGGGGTGGGGCAGAGCTAGGCCAGGCCTACTGTCTGGCCTGCCTGGGGTGGGAGGTTAATGGAACAGGGGCAGTGCTGGAAGCTCCCCTGGTGAGGATGAACTCCCAGCTGAAAGGGCTGGGGTGGCTGTCCTGGCAGGGCAGGAGGGGACAGAAGAGCAGCCCAGATGTGGAAGCTGCCTGAGTGTCATCCATGCTTTGCTTGCTGACTCCATGACAGGACTGCATGCCCTGGGGGTGAGACATGGACTATGTTATGGAACTCCTGGATAGGGTGACCAGGTGTCTGGGTTTTTACCAGAACCCCTGGTCGAAAAGGGATCTCGGTGTCTGCTGACCAAACCATCGACTGTCCGGTTGGCAGCGCTGTGCAGTGGGGCTGGCAGGCTCCCTGCTAGCCGCCGTGCTGCGTGGTTCCCAGGAAGCAGCCGGTATGTTTGTCCCCCCTCTGGCTCCTACGCCTAGGTCAAGGGTGAGGAACCTACAGCCTGTGGACCAGATCCGGCCCATGATTAATTTTATCTGGCTTGTGGGGCCCCTGTGGGGAGCAGATGCCCTGACTCTTTCCCCCCCCCCCCCCGTGGGGGCAGGAGCCACAAGTGCCAACTCACCCTGTTTTTTTTCTGTGGGTCAATGGCCTGTGACAGAAAAAAAAGGTTCCCTTCCCCAGAGCTGGCACCCTCAGCGAGAGCTGTCACTTTCCCCCCACCATGCACCCCTGGCCCAACCCAGAGCCCCCTCCCACACTCCAAACCCTTTGGTCCCAGCCCATTGCCCCCTCCTGCACCCCGAATCCTTCATCCCTGGCCCCACACCAGAGCCCTCACCCCCCTACACATCCCAAATGCCTGCCCCAGCCTGAGCCCTGAACCTTTCATTTATGACCCCACCCTGGAACCTGCACCCCCAGCCCAGAGCCCTCACCCCTTCTCGCATCCCAACCCACTGCCTCAGCCTGGAGCCCCCTCCCGCACCCTGAACTCTTCATTTCTGGCCCCACCCTAAAGCCTGCACCCCCAGTGGAAAATAAGTGAGTGAGTGAGGGTGGGGAGAGCTAGCGACAGAGGGAGGAGAGATGGTGTGAGCAGGGGTGGGGCCTCAGGGCAGGGGTGAGGCAAGGGTGTTCGGTTTTGTGTGGTCAGTAAAAAGTTGGCCACCCTACTCCTGGATGGAGGATTTGCACTAGGGTTAGTGATACACTGGCCCTGAAGTTCAGTGAAAGGAGACGGGGGAGAGATGGGGATAGTGATGAGGGAGGGCGTAGCAGTGGGGATGTGCGACAGAATGAGGAAAGTGAGACAGGGAGGGGCAATAAAAAGGCTGTAAATGGCCCTGAGCTGCTACCTGTGGCAGTGCTTTTATAGCTTTATGGGGACTGGAACAGCTCCGGTACAGTCCCCGATAAGGGAAGGAATGAGCAGTGCTGCTCAGTGGGAGGAGCTGCAGCAACAGGGCATAGGGGCCATCCCAGCATGTCCAGACAGCCAGGCGGGACCCTCCTGGGGAAGGTGCTGCCAGAGACTAGCTGGCCTAGGGACACACCCACCTGGCACAGAGGCTATAGCAGTGAGCATCTGGTTGGTTGGGACAGGCTGCACCAGCTGATGGGGCCTCTGGAAGACCAGGGGTTTTATGGCCTTTGGGACATGCGTGTTTGAGAGCAGCCCATGGGCCCTGGAGAGAGAGGGGTGGACTCTGCAAAGCGCAGGATGCTGGAACATGCTGCCCCGTCAGCCCCACCCCATGGACCAGCCACTGATGGACCTGGGCTTTACACCTTGCTCTCCAGCAGAATTCCTACAGGGTGTTGTGTGCAAATGTTTCAGCTCCATCTTCCTGGCAAAGCATTGCTGGCCTGTCACTGCAACTGCTCTGGGATGCCCATGGGACTGGGTACCTCGTGCATGGGGAGCACTCACAAACATGCTAGTATGAGTTAGCAGTAAATATTATGATTGCACTGCACAAAGCCCATGCAGAGAATGGGTCCCATTGTGCAGGGTACTGTACAAAGATCTGTCTGTCTCCTAGCCCCCATTGCCAAGAAGGCATTAAAACTCCCTAGAGAAAACACACCCTACGTGTGCCTGACACTTTCTCTGTGCACATACCCAGGAAGCACAAGCATCTGTGGTACTTTCACCTCCTGTGAACATCCTTGCAAATCAACTCTTTACTGGTGCGAGTGTTCCCCTGAGAGTGACTGAAAGGGCCCAGATACCAGCAAGGGACTATGCTGACTTGATTTGACCAAATGCTCTTGAACAGCTGTTGGAAACATTCAGCTGGCTCTACCCGAACACCACGCTGATGGGCACAGTGCAGTCAGAGATGCTGTGGGCGCTAGCATTGCTAGGCGGGTGATATTCCTAAGCTCCTGGTGCTAAGGGATGCACCAGCTGATCACCCACAGCCAGCTTAGGAAATGCACCAACCTGATCTTGTGGCTGATACTTGAAAGACAAGTATCCCAAATGCTGCTCTAAGAGGGAGTGGGGCTGGAGAAGAAGCTGTAGGTAGCCCTGGGTGTCAGACAATAGATATTCTGGTAGGAGAGGTTTGGTCCAGCTGGAGAATACAGTCAGTGAAGATGAGTGAGGAGGTGACTGTTCTTTAGAGAAATTGTCTTTGTGCTTCAGCCCATGTGGAGAGGCCAAACAGAGGCAGAACTACCCCGTGCAGTGTGGTATTTCTGATAGTGCCTGGAGAGAGCGTGCGTGTTGTGACCATGAGCATCTCTCTTGGCAGAAGGAGATGGTCTCGAGCAGGTGCTCTGCCACCAGAGAAGGCAAGAGGAGTGCAGGAGAGGCTTCCTGGACAGGACAAGTCTCTTGAAATGGCACACGCTCTGGATTGGAGATGAGCTTGTTTTGGCGCTAGATGCTGCAGGATCTAGAACCCACCCTAGCTTCGGTGGCTATGTGGTCATGCTGCCCTCTAGCAGAAATGGTGAGAGGAAGAAAGCAGGATAACCACGCAAGTGTCTGCACCATGGGAACTGGTTACACTGGGTTTTCTAACCACAGGTTGTTTCACCTGAGGATGGGTCCTGCTGAGACCAGGCAGCTCTGAGCCCCATCCATGAGCACTGGGGTCATTTCATTCAGTGTCCCATATCCATTCACTTGCTGCGTCCTATCCTATGTAGGCTGCATGCCCTTGGGGGCAGGGATGGTTTGGGGACCTGTGTCTGTGAGTGGCCCAGCGCCTAATTAGAGTGCTTTTTGTTTTCCACTAATGCTGGGTGAGTCACGCAGGTGGAGGGCTGGCTATGACTCAGCAATGCTAGACTGAAACCTTACCCAACCCCTTCCCACCCCAGGGAGCTGGAAGATGTGAAAGGTTGAGTTGAACTCAGGGAGCCTCACAGGGAACTTTGGAACAAGATAAGGGAACTCCTTGCTCTGAGCTCATGTACTCAGTGAGTGCACACAGAATAGGCCACTAGGTACAGCTGTCCCTGTAGAACACTCTGGTAAGCACCCACCTTTGCCAGTGGGCATTGCCCTAAGAACTCAGTGGCCTATGGGAGCACCGAGGCTGTAGGCAAGGGTGTTATAGGACCATCCAAGGTTACTCCTGCTGAGCCAGGGATGTCTGTGGCACTGAGGATCTGGCATTCTGGAGTGCTGGGAGATCAAGGGGTCTGGCAGTGAAAGAGCCTGAGAGGTGGTGCTTGGTGGTGTGTTCGGGGGCAGTGCCCAGGAAAAGGCTGGATTGGGGCATTGATAGTGGGACAGGGCTGCCTGGGAGGAGTGGGTCTGGGGCAGGATTTGAAGGAGCAGAGGGAAGGGCATAGCTGCAGGTTCAGAAAGGATCCTGGGGGGTAGCACAAGAAAAGGTGCAGAGCTGCTTGGGGATGTGACAGGGAATGGAGCTGGCAGAGGAGGGGGACGTGAGAGGAGGGAAGTCAGGGGCATGCAGGATGAGCAGGCTGGCAGCAGGGCCAAGGCCTGCAAGGACAGGGGGCTGTTTGAAGCCAAACTGTTGCTGGTACAGAGCAGAGCAGCATCCCCCTCTGGTTAGGGGTGTTGGCTGTGACCTGCAAAGCCCTATCTGGTTTGGGATCTGGCTGCCTGAGAGATGGGAAGGGCTGGTGCCAGGGGTCTCTTTGTGAGAGATCCTAGCAGGGCCAGCTCCAGGCACCAGCCTAGCAAGCAGGTGCCTGGGGCGGCCAATGAAGAGAGGGGCAGCACATCTGGCCATTCGGTGGCAATTCGGCAGCGGGGTCGTCACTCCCTGTCGGAGCGAAGGACCTTCCGCCAAATGGCCACAGCTGTGCTTGGGGTGGCAAAAACGCTAGAGGCGGCCCTTGTCCCTAGACTCCAATACATGCCCCAGCGTGGTCTGACAATGCCCAAGGCTCCTGCTGCCCCAGGCTCCCACCCACTGGGAGCAAGGTTTCCATGGCTCTGACTGGGGAACAGCCCTAGACTGAGGCTACTTGCCCCTGGGTAGGAAACATACAAGTTCCCCCTGAGGGTGCCCTCTGCAGGCAGCTCCTGGGCTGCTACTAGCCTCTGGTCCTCGCAGTGTGGATGACCCCAGGGGAACGGTTTTAAGCCAGGGTCTCTGGAAGGGGCAGAGGGCTATCCCCTGTGTCAGCGACTGGCAAGGACTGAAGAGATGGACAGGCCAGCAGGAACATTTCACCCTGAGGCCTCATCCAGCCAGCCTGGGGTAGGGTGACCAGATAGCAAATGTGGAAAAAATCAAGACACTTTTTTGCACGAGGAGGGGATACAGTTGCGTAGATAAGACAAAGCCCCTAATATCCAGACGTCCGGTTACTCTGTCATGGAAGCACAGGGCTGTGCTCAGCAGGGCCACCCTGTGGCTGATTGAGGTGTCACATTGGTAGACGTCAAGGATCTCCACCCAGCTCTCCTGAGGCGGCTGGGCTGTGGGGCCATGACAGAGACGTGGGAGGGTGTGCAGTGCGGGAAGGGATTTCAGGGAGACATCCCCCTGTAGATGACCCACAGGCCTCTGCCCTAGCCTCCTTGGGGCCGGATTGCCCACCCAGGGGCCCCCAGCCTGGCAACTGCACTTTCAGGGTTTGCCCCTTTAAACCTATTGACACATGAGGCTGTGGCGCCCTCTTGGCAGGTGAAGGAGGGTGGGAGGGGGGAGTGGTGTCTCAAAGATCACAGTCAAGTATTAATAGTGGGAAGGAGCGTGTACACTTCACTGGAGGGCTGTTGGGCACGGCAGCTCGCACCCCACACCAGGTAAGCACCAGCGATCGCGGGACAGAGTCTCCTCCCACTGAGGGGGAGAGCTGCAGCTAGCCAGAGGGAAGAGGGGCATCTCACCCAGCAGGGAAATTGCTCCAGCCATCTCAGCATAGCACCAGGAGCAGCTCAGGCTGGCCTCAGCTTCACTGGATCTGAGCTGAGTGTGCACAGATCACCTCCATTACCCATCCCTAGGGCTATGCTCCAAATCATGGGGGCGGGACACCCCATTAGCGCTCATGGGGGGCTATGCCCCAAATCAAGGGGGGCAGGATACCCCATTAGCACTAGCAGGGGTGGGACACCCAGTTAGCACTAATGGGGGTTATGCCCCCATCTCCATGAGGTACGAGAGCCCTAGGTGCAGACAGTGGATTTGTGCATGGAGGGGTTGTCAGCATGTGGCTGTTGCGATGTGTCCCACTTTGGCCTCTGGCCTCTGCCAGAGCAACCAGTCAGCAATGACTTTTGGCATGCTGCCCACTGGAGACTCCAGCCTAAAATAGCAGCGCAGCCATTCCCGTTTAGACTGGTGCCTGGGCTCTGAAACCCGGCTGGGAAGGGCTCTCCGAGTCCGAGCGGGGACAACTACGCTGCTATTTTTAGCACCGTAGTGCGAGCCTACGGTCACCACCCATCCTTGATTTTCCGGGACCTCCTGCACTGTTTTAACATTACATTGAAGCTTGTGAGACTCATACAGTGTACTGGAGGGCACTTGAGAAAAAATACACAATGTGCTGAGGGAAATGGTGTTTCCCTAAAACCTCCTGTAAAATAAACCCTTGTCTCTCACGTGGTTTGTTTCCATCCCGCTCTCCCCCCGCCGCCCCAAATGGGCTCACCCTACACAAGCCCCAGGAGTCCCGGCCATAGGCCTGGCCTCTGACACTCGCTGCCGGGGGTGGCAGTGCAGTGTAGATGTGCCGAGCTGGCTTTGCCCAGCCCCACGGGACGGATGGGTTAGGCTCTCCCTGAGCTAGGCTGGCTGGGAGGGAAATAGCCCACTTCCTTGATCAGCCCTGTCGCTGCAAGGAAATGGAGCACCACGGGGAAGTATCCCCACCGTGCCCTGCTGCGACTGCCTTCACTGGGATGCTGGTGTGAAAGCAAGGGGCCTGACTGCTGTACTAAGGGGGTCCCTGGGGAACGTCCCAGCCCTCCTCCAGGCCCCCAGCGGAGAGCATGCTGGGGGGCTGCCTGCGGGCAGCCACAGTACCTCATGCCCAGCTATTCAGGGTGCGCTGTGCCCCACAGGCAGCCCTCCCGCACCTGTGCTGTGCTTGCTGTGCAGGGATGCCCCTTAAATAAAGGCTGGGTGGTCACGCTGGGCTCGCACGATTGTGCTAAAAATTGCGTAGCTGTTCCCACTCGGGCTCCGAGAGCCTTCCCATCCCCCCGGCTGGGTTTCAGAGCCCAGGCACCAGCCCGAGCAGGAACGGCTGCACTGCTATTGTAGCCCTGTGAGGCTCCCGGGGAGCTGCACAGGCCAAGCTCTCCTTGGTGGCTGTAGCTCTAAACCCTGAGCACTGGCAGGGATCACGCCTGGGGCGAAGGGCTGAGCTCGTTCACTGCTATGTGTGGGGGGTCTCACGAGGGGCTCAGAGCAAGGAGAGGTGATTGGCCAGCCCTTGCCGCTCCCACAGCCAAGTGGGCTCTGCTTCATTCCTCTGGGGGCTGGCACTGTGCCCTGTGTACCTGAGCCCTGCCCTCTGACTGGGCGGCTCCCACCTAGCCGAGGTCTGGCCCTGTGAGATGGAGCAGCGGGCTGAGCCCAGGGCCAAGAGACAAAGTCGCTCTTGGGAGCAGGGCCTGCTGCCCGAACGATAGCACCTCCCACCGCCCCGCAGCCAGGGCTTAGCAATGGCAACAGATGCCAAAGGCCGGATGTGCCTCTCCCTCCCATGACCCATCCAGGGAAGCCAGGCTCTGCCTGCAGAAATGGAGGCTCCAGGGTTGCTGCTCTGGCCCCTTTCACCAGCAATGAACACATTCAGACCTGGCAATTAAAATCCTTGCTAATTCTCACTGGAGAGGGGTGTGTGCATGCCTATGTGCGTGCACTTGTATAGCTGAACATGCGCAGAGGAAGGCAGGCATGGAGGGTATCAGTACACAGCTGCACATATGAGTGTCTGGGGGTGGGGGGTATAGCTCAGTGGTTTGAGCATTGGCCTGCTAAACCCAGGGTTATAAGTTCAATCCTTGAGGGGGCCACTTAGGGATCTGGGGCAAAAATCAGTACTTGGTCCTGCTAGTGAAGGCAGGGGGCTGGACTCAATGACCTTTCAAGGTCCCTTCCAGTTCTAGGAGATTGGTATATCTCCAATTATTATTTATTATTACAGCTGTACGTGGGGGTGGGGGGGGTATCAGTACACATCTGTACATGAGGGTGTTGGGGGGGGCAGATATAGGTACACAGCTGTATGTATGTGTTGAGGTGGAGCAGTGGGTATAAATAGGCAGCTGTGCATGTGTGAGGCTTAGGGCCAAGGGTGGAGGGTACAAGATCACAGCTGTATCTGTATGTATCGGAGGGAAGGAGAGCAGTGGATATTGGTGGTATGTGTCTGAGGGGCAGGTGTGGAGGTATAGCAGCTGTAGATCTGTATGGCTGGCGGGGCAGAGGGTGTAGGTACACAGCTGTACATGAGTCTGTCAGAGGGTGGGAGCGGGGGGGGTAAAGGTACACAGCTGTACATGTGAGTATCTGGGGGGTGGGGGTGGAGTGTGTGGGTAACCCCACCAATGGCTGCCCGTTTAGCCTAGAAAGTCAGTTACTCTTGCTGAGAACAAAACCCCCTCCTGTGAAAAGTGCAAAGTCTGCAGGTGCAGGCTCAGCATGGGGCTGTCCTGTGGAGCTTGGGCTGGCTGCAGGGAGCCTGTTCCTGGCCACTCAGCAGTCGCTGTTTGTCCCTGGCATAGGCTAGACAGAGCAGCCACTGGGCTGTTTGCACTTGCACTCGGGATGCAGTGATCCCCAACGGACCATCCCCTAGTCCAGAATAGCTGGAATACATACACAGCACACTGGCCATGCAGCCTCCAGCCCTTGGGCCTGCCCCTATGCCAGGGACTGCAAAGAGGGCAGTGAGTGTAGGGCCCACACCAGGATGCAGCCCAGAATCACTCCGGGTTTGCCCAGGGACTGCCCCCTCGCAGAATCATTTCCAAAGCAGCCAGCTGCGAGGTAATGAGCATGGAGCTGCAACTTCCTTGCAGGATCGGACCGGGGGAGCAGGCTGGGCTCGGACAAGCACTGACTCCAGCCTGGAGCCGTGCGGTGACGCGGAGCTGCGCGGCCAAGGGCCTGGGCTGCAGTGTTCCTGGGGGTGAGATTTGGGCCCAGATTCTGGTGCAGGGACAGGAGTGGGAGAGAGGCAGGGAGCTCCCCTCCCAAATCCTGGTGCCTTGTGCCCCCTAATCATAAGGTGCAGGGGAGTCACAGCACCAGCAGTCCGAAGAGGCAGGGCCCTGGATCCATCCATCTCCTAGTGGCCTAGGGCTGCTCCAAGGGAGTAGTTCTGCTCCTGAATGCCCCAGAGCCCCCAAAGTGAGTCTGCCTACTGGTGTCCTCCCCAGGCAGCAGGCTCCATGCTGTGCTGCCCCCCCGGCACTGCTGAGCTCCCTGCACCCCCGCTGAACCCTGGCTCTCTCCTGCCCCCATGGCTTCTGGGAGCTCCCAAAGGCTGGGCCTGTCCTTGGCTCCTGGGGTCAGAGTCTAACTGTGAGTGTTGCCAGGTCACACCAACCCACTGGATCGCTCAGCAGATTTAGACTCTGGCCTCAGCTGGCAATGGAGTGGTGGAGACTGGCACAGCTCCTCAGCTGGCAATGGAGTGGTGGAGACTGGCACAGCTCCTCAGCTGGCAATGGAGCGGTGGAGATTGGCACAGCTCCTCAGCTGGCATGAGAAACACCTCCCCGAGAGGCACCCGTGGCCTGGGACTCCCCAGCACACAGGGCTGAACTGGCCTCCAGGCAGTGGCGGCAGGGCGTGGGCGTCCCCCGGGGGGCAGTAGCACTGCCAGCACTCAGCCCGTCTCCCCTTCTCGTCTCAGCCTGAGTGCGGGTGGGGTTGGTGCCGGGACGATGGAGCAGAGCGAGCTGCGGCACCGCCCCTGGGCGTCCCAGGCGGACAGCGAGGCTCTGAGCGAGGCTGAGCTAGAGGAGATCGCACCGAGAACCCAGGCGCCGCGGCCCTCTCTCTGCAGCAGGCTCCGGGACGTAAGGTAGGGGGCGCTTCACACACCTCCCCAGTCACTGGAGAGGGGGAAGTGGCACCGCCCTGTGGGTTGCTGATAGGGGTTTTAGGACTCTGGCAGGGTGTTTTTTCTTTGCCTGACCGGACTCCCGCTGTCTCCTGCCCTGTCCATATGCAGGGGCCCAGGGCTAAAATGGCTCTTGTCCCCAGGAAAGAGCACTGTGTTTGGGACTGCCCAGCACCAGGCCCCACCACTGGAGCCAGAGCAGGGGAAAGGGGTGTAAAGGCACCAGCCCCTGAGGCTGGGGTGCACCCATGCCATGCTCGCCCTTTGGCCCATGCCCTCTGGTGCTGCCGGAGCTGTTATTCCTTGACTCCACACACAGCCGAGTGCCAGCCAGGTGGGGAGTGCTGTGCGCCAGGCATCCCCCCCAGGGCATGCTGGGCCCCTGGCCAGCCCAGGGCCGAAGGGGCAGGAAGGCCAGTGATGCCCTGGGCCAGTATCCTGCACGGGCCTTTGCCACCACTGCATGCGGACTTGGCCTGGTGCTTCTAAAGCTGCAGTTTGGTGCTCCAGTCCCTACTGAAGGGGCCCCTCAGAGGGAGTCCAGGGGTCCTGCAGGGGGGCCGTTTGGTTTGGACTTTAGCTGATCTAGTGCTCTCAGTGCATTGACCCCTGCCCGGACAGGGCGGGACTGCCAAGGCCCGGATCCCCTTGCTCCAGCCCTCCTGACTCTGTAGGCCCTAGTCCAGCCCAGAGCTTTCTCCTCACTCGTGGCTCCCCCCTCCCCTCCAGGTGCTCATGTGCTGCTGCCAAGTCCCTTCTGTTCCAGTTCCTGCCGATCCTGAGCTGGCTGCCCCGGTACCCAGTCAGGGACTGGCTCCTCGGTGATATTATGTCGGGGTTCAGTGTGGGCATCATGCACCTCCCCCAGGGTAAGTACCACAGCCCCCACCTCTGCCATGGGAGTGCCTGCAAACACATTCCTCTAGGGGTGATCGCTCTGGGGTGCAGCCAGGCATCTCCCATCCCGGTCACCTGTGGGCCAAAGGCTGTAGCCCTGCTGTAGCTGTGGGGGAGGGTATACAGTACATTATGGGGGGGGGTGTAGGGGCGGGCAGAGAGCTATGAGTGTGTGTGTGTGTGCAGGGGTGGGTCTGGTGTTAGTGTGTGTGGAGAAGGGCAGGGAGCTGGGGTGGGGTGTGTATGGGATGGAGGGAGGGCGGGGAGCTGGGGTGGGGTGTGTATGGGATGGGGGGAGGGCGGGGAGCTGGAGTGGGGTGTGTATGGGATGGGGGAAGGGTGGGATGGCATGGGGGAAAGGCAGCATATGTAAGGGATGGGGCAGGATGGGGAGGGCAGGGAGCTGGGGTGGGTGGCATAGAGGTGGGGGGATTGGTGGGGGGTGTATGGGATGGGGAGGGCAGGGAGCTGGGGTGGGGGGTGCATGGGATGGAGGGAGCCTCTAGTAACTCTCCTGCCTTCATTGCTGTGTTTAGGTTTAGCTTATGCGCTCCTGGCAGGGGTGCCTCCCGTCACTGGCCTCTATTCATCCTTCTATCCTGTCTTCCTGTACTTCCTGTTTGGAACATCTAGGCACATCTCAGTGGGTGAGCAGGCAGTTGCGTGATTGGGGTGAGCCAGGGTGCCCAGGATGGAGGTCTGTGGGTGAGGGGGGGCAGGGTGCTGTGCATGAACAGAAAGCTGGGGCCTGTGGGTGAGCTGGGGGTGCCCAGGATGGGGGGACCTGTGGGTGAGCCGGGGGTGCCCAGGATGGGGGGGCCTGTGGGTGAGCCGGGGGTGCCCAGGATGGGGGGGCCTGTGGGTGAGCCGGGGGTGCCCAGGATGGGGGGCCTGTGGAGACGTTGCACTCCTGCATCACCAAGGAAAGGAGCATATGTCCTATGCACACAGCTCAGACTTGGGCCCACACACTCACCACTGCCAGGGAACTGGAGAGATTCGCCCCACGCACAGGACTGGAGGAGTGTGTGCATAGCCCTCTGCCCACACAAAGAGCGCTCAGCAGTTGCTGTGCCAGCAGCCACATGCCCCCTGTGAGCGATTCTTGCACATCCCTAGCTGAGCGCTCAAAGCGACCCCGTGAGCCAGATACAGATGAGTGAGCAGTCGGGTGGCTGTGCTGGCTACAGGAGGGAGCCCCTCCACTGGTGATAAGCAGAGGCATCCTGGGTGTGACCCCGCTCCCAAGAGAATACAGGGTGGGCAGGTCTCGGCTACACACAGTCTGCCAGGGCACAGGTTTGAGTTGGCGACTCTCATGACCTCACCCTGTGTCCCTCCACGCAGGCCCCTTTGCCGTCATCTCTGTCATGATCGGCAGCGTGACAGGCTCACTGATGCCCAACAGCAACTTCATGGATCCGGTCAATGGCACAAATGAGACAGTCCTCAACGAGGCAAGGAGAGATAGCGCCAGGGTGGAACTGGTGGCTACACTCACTATCCTGGTGGGCATCTTCCAGGTGAGTAGGGTGCTCCGGGTGGGGCAGAAGACTGGGCCAGGATGTTGTTTGAAAGGCTGGTGGGTGGGCAGAACCAGTGTCCACAGGGTGGAGGTGGTCAGCACACCCTGGGACCCTGACAGATCCAAGGCCGAGAGGGCCATGCCATCCCACCCCCAGTCCAGGCTGACCTCCCTGAAACACCCATTGAATCTGGGGGCTGTGGCAGCTTTCCCATGTGCTGCTGGGCTCATGCTCCGTGCTCTGTCTTCCTCCTTTGGGCCTCAGTTGCTCCCATTCCCCCCAGGGCAGGTGAACAGCATGGGCAAGGGGCATTCCTCCTCCACCCCCCAGCACCAAGACCAGTTCTGCTGCTTACATCACGTCTCTCAGTGGCTGGGCCCTGCTGGAGGGGCACAAGCTGCATTTACCCTTGGAGACCTTGAGCTAGTCCTGGGGGAGATGCCACGCAGCTGATTCCTGAAGGGTCCATCCTGGCACCAGTCCAGAGGCCGGGCTCACTGCAGGCCCTTGGTGATGTTTGTGAGCCCTTTCCAGAGCAGGACTGGGGACACTGTCCCGCCCTGAGGCTGACCCCTACTCCGCTTGTGGCTAGGCCAATCAGCATGGTTGTACGAAGTGTGATCCCCGCTCTCAGTCCCACCAGCCTGGGAACCAGGGGTCTCAGGTTCTGCTCAGCACACCAGATTTCTGTGTTGTCCCCCATTCTTTCCAAAGGGTGCTCCCCCAAACAGCCACCCGGTCAAGTGATAGAGATGTCACTGGGCCTCCCTCCCCTCCCTGTGTACTCTGCTGCGCAGACGGCCCTGAGCACAAACCGCAGTCATGCAGCTTGGGTGCCCCCTGGGCTGGCCCTTCCAGCACAAACCCTACCAGGTTCTGTCCCACTGAGCTTCCAGGGCAAGCAGAGGAGGCTCTGGGCATCCCAGCCCAGGGCTGTTAGGGGCAAAAATACAAGTGTTCTATTTGTTCCTCAGGAAAACTGAAAGAGGTGGCAGCCGCGTAGTTGTAGTTCTGTCCCCCAAGCCCTGCGGCTCTGCTTATGTTTAGCTACGCCCCGCCATGCCCAGGCGAGGCTGGTGTCGGGGTGAGAACCCTGCGAGAGGAAGTTGGTTGCCGACTATCACTGGGTCACTTTCCAGATGGCCCTGGGGATGCTGCAGTTCGGATTTGTGGTCACCTACCTGTCCGAGCCCTTGGTGCGGGGCTATACCACAGCTGCTGCCGTCCAGGTGCTGGTCTCTCAGCTGAAGTACGTCTTTGGGGTGGAGGTGGCTGAGCAGTCAGGGCCGTTATCCATGTTCGCTGTAAGTAGAGCCCAACTAGGGCGGGTGCGGGTGGGGGGATTTAACCCTTCCAGCACTGATCCTACATCTCCTGTTACAGAACACTTTCAGACAAGAGGTGTGTGTGCACAAACACATTCTCTGGTGCTGCATACAGTTTGGGGAACCCCTGGGGATCCCCAGTAACAGACTGATGACCACAGACATTCTTAAGGGTCAAACCCTGGGCCCCTCCTTCTCTCAGTTTTACTCTTGTTGACTTTCATGGGAATTTGCCTGAATCAGGAGCTCAGGATATGGTCAACTTGTTCCATCCATAAAATGAAGGAACATCTCATAGGGACAAAATTCTGTATTTACTCTCAACTGGTCAGCTGTGAACCAACCCAGGCTGCTGGCAGCTGATTGGTAAATAGGTGTCATGTGACAGATCTTAGTCACATGGAATGGGACCAAACTTGTCATTTTATATAACCAGCTCCTCAGGTGATGTTAATGGTCATAGCTGCATGGGCTTCAGTGGGGTCCATTGGCTTCAGTGGAGCTATGACTACATACACCAGCAGGGGATCTGCCCTCACAGGATCTTAGATGCTGCCACTAATGTTTTCTGATAAATACGCTTAACTATGGAAGAATCCAGTCCTGCCACTTTCCCAGAGGAGCAACATTTGCTAATGGGGTCTGCTGGGATTAGACTTGGCTGGGATTTCCCAGGGAGCAGTGTTTGCTAATGGGGTCAGACTGGGCTGGGATTTCCCAGGGGGGCAGTGTTTGCTAATGGGGTCAGACTGGGCTGGGATTTCCCAGGGGGGCAGTGTTTGCTAATGGGGACCTGTGCTGGGGCCAGACCAGGGCTGATGGGGTCTGCACTGGGGCTATACGGGAGGGCGGGTCTCTCCAGCAGATGGGATTCCCCTAGAACTCCCAAGTGAGTAGTGCTCCTTGGGTATTCACTGGGGTTGGACAGTGAGGAGGCTTCCTCAGGCTGGTTTTCCTTGGGATGTGGCCAGTGCAGCACCCTATGGGTATGCAGTCTGCATCAGTATTACTTGCTGTATTGCACTAGTGCTTGGCGACCCCAGCCTCCACAGGCCCACTCTGTGCAAGTTGCCAAATGTACACAGGGGGTGACAGGACCCCTGCCCTGGGGATAGCACAGCCAGTGCCGAGACTTTAATGTGAGCATGCGCTGACACTCTCTGGTTCCACGGGACGTATCCAGTGGGTGGCCCCTCCACGCCGGGGCTCTGTCTCCTGAACGGATTTGGTGTCATGGTCTCCCCTCCTCCTCTCCTTGTAGGCCTTCATTGAGATCTGCACCAAGCTGCCACAGACCAACGTGGGCGCCCTGGTCACTAGCCTGATAGCCATGGCCGCCATCCTCGCTGTCAAGATGCTCAGTGCCAAGTTCGCCTCCAAGCTCCCCATGCCCATCCCCATAGAACTCATCACGGTAAGGAGGGGTGTGTCACGAACTGCATGACATCTAGAGCACCCAGCCCCATGGGGCTCTGCACAGGGCAGGCTGTCGCCCCCACAGAATAGGGGCTTGGTTCTCTGCCAGGTGCCTGTACTGGTGATTGTTTAGTGGCTGCCCCTCGTGCTAGTGTTTCGTCTCCTCTGCGGTGGCCAGGAGGTTTTGGCACTTGGGTAGGTTAGGCAGAGTGGCCCAAAGATGGCCAGGTTTTGGCTTAGTCTCTGGTGTTCCAGAGGCAAGCCCCAGTTTTCCTAGAATGTGTCCCCCAGTGCCGGGTGTATGCTGGGGCCGGCCAGGGAGGGGACTGTGTCTGGCTGAGATTTCCCTGGGATTGTCCAAGGCATGGGTTCTCAAACTGGGCATCGTAACCCCTTGGGGCTGCAAGGTGGTGACATGGGGGTTGCAAGCTGTCAACTCGGTGGGGGCTCACAGCCCTGAGCCTCCCTTAAATTAAATGAATCCCCCCCTCTTGTTTTCAATGTATGGGGGGGTCACACTCAGGGCCTTGCTGTGTGAAAAGGGTCACAGTACAAAAAGTTTGAAAACCACTGGTCCAAGGAGAGCAGTTTTCGCTAGCAAGGGCTGTGCTAGGGCCAGACAGAGAGAACTACTGATGGGCTCCTCTTACACCAGCTGCCAGGAGAGGCGCAGCTGGGAGCACCCAGAGCCAGGTCTCTCAGCCAGCAAGTCCACTGGCCCCAGTGGTGACAATTGCATTCAGAGCCCAGAAAGGCAGCCCGGTCGCCTTCCATCTGCAGGTCCCCGGGTTAAATCTGGCCCAGGCTAGTGGTGCGTAATGTTGGACAGCCATCCCCTCCCCAGCACAAACCCACAACCAGACCTGAGTTGTCTCTGGGTGAAATGGGTCATGGAGACTCAGCTGCCCTTGGCTACTCCGTGGGACAATGGGCACTGGCTGGGGTTCCCTGCTCTCTGTCCTCATCCTGTCCCCTCCTTAAACCCTTCATCTGGTCTGATTCGTTTCAAAGGGCTCCTGATCCATTTCTTTTTTTGTCTGTTGATTCTTGGCCCTGGGGCTCTTCCCTTGTTGCGGGGAGGCACTTAGCAGCTGGTGGGCTCTACCTACCAGTCTGGGTTTTCAGCTAGGGCGGCCCCTTTCATTGACTCCCTCCGAGAAGGGCCCTGAGCAGAGGCCTGCACGTGTCTGCTGTTCTCTAGCAGGCTCGTGGGGGTTGCATGGCAGGGACGCTCTTTGCCTCACGCTGTCCCTTCTTTTCAGATCATCGTCTCCACGGGGATCTCCTATGGAGCCGGCCTGAAGGCCAAGTTTGGGATTGCTGTTGTGGGCGACATCCCCAGTGGGTGAGTGAGGGTGCAGCCCGGGCTCTGTAGCAGGCACCTCATTATGGGCAGAGAATGGCACGCGTTTCTGCTGCAGCCTCTGTGACACCGGGGATGGCGTGGTGGGGCTGTGCCAGGGGGAGCAGGCTGCCATCCCTGAGGGAAAGCCCCTTTCCAGCTGGGTTTCCTTCTCTTGGCTGCAGGATGAAACCACCAGTGGCTCCCAACGTCAGTTACTTTGGGCAGGTGGTGGGCAATGCCTTTGCCATCGCCGTGGTGGGCTATGCCATCTGCATCTCCCTGGGCAAGATCTTTGCCCTGAAGCACGGCTACAAGGTGAACAGTAACCAGGTGAGGACCCCGCTGCGCTCTGGGCTTTCCCCTCCAGCCTCTCTTCTCTTTGTTTTTGTCTTTGGCACCCGCACTCGGCAGGAATCTGAGTCTGGGCAGTGCCTGCCCCTCTCTTTGGGGTCTCCCATGACACCAGGCGGGGGCCTGCTCTGCTCTGCCCTGCCCAGCAAGGGTGGAGCCTCCATGCAGTTCCTGACCCCTCGCACTGCTTTGCCCCTTGCAGGAGCTGATAGCCCTGGGGATTTGTAATTTCGTGGGTGGCTTTTTCCAGTGCTTCAGCATCAGCTGCTCCATGTCCCGGACCCTGGTGCAGGAGACCACTGGAGGGAACAGTCAGGTGAGTCCCAAGTGGCTGGTGCTCCCATCAGTTTCAGCCCTGAGGAATCCAGGAGGATTCCAGCATGAGGCAACGAAGCTTCCGCTATCATCTCTGGCTTGACTGCGAAAACCCCAGGAAGGCGCTGTGGAAAGCCAGCTAGGGTGTTAACCTATGGTGACAGTGGGCAATGGATGGGCGGTAATTACCCATCATTCATGGGCCGGATCATCTGCCAGACCAAATAAGTAGTTAAAGGGTTAATTGTTATTGTTGCTCTGCCAGACCAAATAAGTAGTTAAAGGGTTAATTGTTATTGTTGCTCTGCCAGACCAAATAAGTAGTTAAAGGGTTAATTGTTATTGGGAGCAGAGAGCTGGGGGCAGTGGGGCAATTCTCATAAATAACTCCCACCCGCAGGGCAAGGACTGCCTGTTACTTGCTCTGGCACTCGCGGACCTGATGGGAACATGAGAGGGCCTAAGGGGGACGTGCTGGATCACTGGCCAGACAGCCTGCCTACGTGAGCTCACCTGCACCCCCTTCTCACCCAGCATGCTCTCTTGGGGCCAGCGTGACGCCCACTATATCAGACACAACATACAGGTGGTGTCTCTGCATCGGAGGTGGAAATGTCCATGCACGTCTGTCCCTTCTCTCCCTGATCTCTCCTCTCTTCTCCAGGTGGCCGGGGTTATCGCCTCACTTGTCATCTTAGTGACCATTTTGAAGATTGGGCAGCTCTTCCAAGACCTACCCAAAGTATGTATTGTCCTGGCGCTGCCTGCCTTCCTGCCTCCTCACCCGTCTGGACAGTTACCCCGAGTCTCCAGGCCCATTACAGCTACTGGCACCACTTATAGATCAGCCCATGAAGGACAAAAGCGGGCCACAAGTCCTATAAAAATATAGGGACAAGTGAGTTCCCATAGTTGGTCCATCCTCCCAAGTATCCTCCCCTGCTGCACTGGATCAGATCATTGGTCTGTGCAGCCTCTCTAGTATCCTCCCCTGCCGCTGGGTCAGATCATTGGTCTGTGCAGCCTCTCTAGTATCCTCCCCTGCTGCACTGGATCAGATCATTGGTCTGTGCAGCCTCTCTAGTATCCTCCCCTGCCGCACTGGATCAGATCATTGGTCTGTGCATCCTCTCTAGTATCCTCCCCTGCCGCACTGGATCAGATCATTGGTCTGTGCATCCTCTCTAGTATCCTCCCCTGCCGCACTGGGTCAGATCATTGATGCATCTCTTACAGAGTCCCTCCTCCAGCGCTATCTGGCATTTGAGGCATCACAGGATGACAGATAAGCACCCATAACCCTTCTATCCAGTTGTGTGATGCAGTGGCACAGAGGGAAATGCTCCCATCCTGACTCCTGCAGGAGTCCAGCTAGCACCCTGCTGCATGAGGCTAGAGTCCCCTTCGCATTACCACAGCTCCCTTCATTACAGGAGGGGTTGTTAATGACCTTCGCTCCATTCCTGCCTTTAAAAATGCAGCTGTGTTGTTTGACTCAGTGGTCTCTACAAAAGTGAGTGCCACTGGCAGGTCAGTGTTTTCCTGGCAGCATTTCCCTCCCATCCCTCCCTGGCTTTGGCTGAATCACTGAACTGGGGGTCAAAGCTTCCTCGCTCAGTGTGTGCTCCGCCCCCCTCAGGTCAGGTCCCATGTGGGAGGACAGAGTAATAGTGGGGACCCTTTTCTGTCCAGGCAGGTGCTTGTGGGAAACACAGACCCCTGGAGTCATCAGGCTGTGGGGTCCTGGGGTGGCCCCATAGTGCCCGCTGAGTCCTTACAGCTTTGGGGATTTCTCTTCCAGGCCATCTTAGCAGCCATCATCATTGTGAACCTGAAGGGCATGTTCAAGCAGTTCACAGACATCCGCACACTGTGGAGGTCCAATCGCATAGATCTGGTAAGAAACACAACAGGCCTCCATGGGCCTTGGACCATGGGGCCTGATTCCCCTGACACTAGTCCCATAGGGCTCTGCCTTTGGGGGGCACAAAAGGGAAGTCCTCAGTGCTGCCCTGGTCTGGCTCCTGATAGCCCCTTACTAAGGGAGGTGACAGTTCCCCCAGGACACTTCTTACCAGGCTTGAACCAACTGAGAATAGAATTTGGGCCATAGAAATTTGTCAGAACCAGGACTCTGAACTCCAAACCACAGGGCCCAGATTCTGAACCTCACAGTGCAGGCCTATTTCTGCAGTGGGCCTGAACTGGATCCAGATCTAACCTCCATGGCTCAGGCCCATCTCGGCTTTTGCCTTGCTGCATCCCTGGGGGCTTCAGAGCGGGGAACCAGATCCCCGCAGGATTCAGAGCAGGGAACTGAATCCCAACAGCACAGAGACTCTGCAGGTAAATGCAATAGCCAATCTGCATTCAGCAAGAGCTTATCCCTCTTTGTACGTCAGAGAGTGCATGTTAACAAGACGGGGATGTCAGCCAGGACACTGGCGTTCCCCTCCATAACCCTTTTCATAGGGCGTCCTGGGATCTCTAACTTCCACCCAGGATTCCCACTAGAGACAGGCAGGCAGGGCCTTGTTTTAACATCTCCCCTGAAGGAAGGTCCCTCCCACAGTACAGCTCTCCCTGGGACTGCATGGCAGCATCAGCATTGGCAGTGATGGCCAGTGCACTAGTGAACGTCACACTGAAGTAGCCAGTGTCTACCGCAAACCTGCTCCCCTTCCCCAGCACTTCCCCTGCCTTTGTCTGCTACAGCTCATCTGGCTCTTGACCTTCGTGGCCACCCTTCTGCTGAACCTAGACATGGGGCTGGGGGTCTCTGTGGCGTTTTCCCTGCTCACAGTCATCTTCCGGACCCAGATGTGAGTAGCACTGTCCCAATATACCATGCACCTCCCTCTGAGCTCCAGTAAGTGCTACTGAGCGACTAGTAGTGCCCTGCCCTGTCTATATACTTGTGTGCACACCACGGGGAGCTGCTAATGGGCACATATGAGCCACTGATGACATCAGCACAGTCTGAGAAGCCCATTTGCTGAAAAGCTGCTATTAATGCTGTACCCCTGCCCACCTTCACCACCCATGGATGAAGCAAAGCCATAGCCAATGGCAGCTCGTGGGCACACACAAGGCTTTAGCCTGGTTTAGCACTACTACGCCCTCTCACAGCATGGCTGTCAATGTTACATCACCACCAGGTCACTGGGGCAGTACTCAGAATGTAAGGCACAACATCATTCCCCGCGGGATCGACGGTACCTTTGCTAACCCCACTCTCTTTCTCTGTCTCCCCTCAGGCCCCGCTACTCCATCCTGGGGCAGGTTTCCAACACAGACATCTACAGAGACGTCGTGGAATATAACAAGGTACAAGCGGGTGGTGAGATAGTTGTGGGAATGGCCAGAGGGGACCCATGAACGAAGACAGACCAGCTCCTTTGCTGCTGCTGAATGTATTAGGCAAACCAGGATGCTGGGGCCAAAGCTGCCATGAGCAGCCAGGGGAGCTGAAGTAGGGCACATCCAGGAGTAAAAAGGTGAACGTCCTTGTCAGGCATTTGTCCTTCCCAGAAGGAGCTTCCCTGTGCTATCAGTGCCTGTGAGTACTGGCCTTCAGGGACTGGATGCCACTTTCCCTTCCCCTTGGGGAGGAGGAGCACCTCCTTTCCAGAGCACTGCAAGTGTGCCTTGCGCTTTACAAAGCCTTAGAAAGCCAGGTCCCCCTCCAGTTGAGCTGTGTAAGCTGCAGGCCTTGCTAGTAGTGGGACCCTGCAGGGGCTTTGGGGGCTCTAAAGCAGTGGTTCTCGACCTTTCCAGATTACTGTACCCCTTTCAGGAATCTGATTTATCTTGTGTACCCCAAGCTTCACCTCACGTAAAAACTACTTGCTTACAAAATCAGACACAAAAATATGAAAGTGTCACAGCGCCCTATTACTGAAACATGGCTTCCTTTCTCATTTTTATCGTATCATTATACAATAAATTGATTGGAATATTTAAAAAAGTCTATAGTATATAGAGCAGTATAAATAAGTCATTGTATGAAATTTTAGTTTGGACTGACTTCACTAGTGCTTTTTATGTACTGTAGCCTGTTGTAAAACTAGGCAAATATCTAGATGAGTTAATGTAGCCCCGGAAGACCTCTGTGTACCCGCAGTGCTATGCGTACCCCTGGTTGAGAACCACTGCTCTAAGGGATGCTGTGAGGCAGTTCCAAGCTGTGAGGTGGAGCAGCAGGAGAATGGGAGAACCGGAGGGGGGGAGCTGAGGAGGAGGGGAGCCCAGAGATGGCGGGGGGGGGGCATGGCTTTGCTTTTCTGTGATGTCTCTAGCTCTCCCTATTACTCATTTTCCCCACTCCTTCGAGGCAGTGTCCCTCCCACAACTTCCTCCATGTCTTTCTTTCCAGACTGAGGAAATTCCAGGCGTGAAGATTTTCCGCTCTTCGGCCACAGTGTATTTTGCCAACGCTGAGCTGTATGCAGAGGCCCTGAAGGAGAAGGTGAGGCAGGGGCAGAGATGGACTCACGTAGCACACTCTGGGGCGAGGCCTGACTCTTCTCTACAGCCTGGTCTCCAGTACCTTGGCCAGGAGGTCACTTCAGGCCTGGGGTGCTATTCTCCAGTCTAGCTGGGAAAGCAGCACAGCTCCACAGTCCTGATTCTCTCGGCTCTCATGCTACAGTGCACGGGTTCTCTCTTCCCCAGTATGTAGTGGATCTAGTGAAAGGCTAATATGGTCCCTATCCTCATAGTGTTGGAGCATCTCACACACCAGCGATGTTCTCCTCACAGCACCCCTCTGAGGTAGGTGGGGAACTGAGGCCCAAGGTCACCCAGGGAGCCTGTGGCAGAGCCAGGAATTGAACCCCGCTCTCCTGAGTTCCAGTCCATTGCATTAACTGCAAGCCAACCCTTCCTATCCTGCTCCTGGGCTCTGCTCCTGCAGTTAACCAGTGCTCCAAGCTCTCCTGTTCCCAGAAGCCAAGAAAAGGATGTGGAAGGAGAGCGCTCCATTCTGTGCAGGAACAGCTGTGGCGACTCCCTGCACCATGCGGTGGGAAGTGGGTTGGGAGAGAGCAGGTCACTGGCTTCCATATCCAGGGAGCTGTATCTTTTGCAGAGTGGCATTAATGTCGATTACCTCATTGGGAAGAAGAAGAAAGCCCTCAAGAAACAGAAGAAGCAGCAGGAGAAGGACAAGAAGGAAGAGGCAAAGAAGAAAAAGGTTCGTCTCTGCCAAATGTTTCCTTCTGGGGTTCCCTCCAGTCTCTCTTTCTCCTTCCCTTCATCCATATCCTCATCCTCCTCTCTCCTTACATATCTCTCTTGGTCTCCTCCTTCCTCTTTCTCTCTTCTCACTCCCTCTTCCGAGCTCTCCATTCCTCTCTGCCGCCACTTCTCTAGATTGGCTCTCCCTAGTCTTCAAAATCAAAGATGGACCCACACTGGAAATGGCTCATCTTTCCCTGGGTGGGGGGAACCCAAGGGTAGGCCTTGGCCCCTGGGGAATGTTCCTGAGCCTGACAAGCATTTGTACTCTGATTGGAGCCACCAGGGATGGAAAAGAGATCCCAGGAAACCACCTGACACTGGAGTTGTGTCCAAGGTTGGGGAGGAGGTTGCTGGTGTTAATAATTAAGGAGACAGTGATTCACTAGCATTTGGTGAGTGGTCGGATATTAGACACAAGTGCAAGGTGTGATCTTGGGAATTCCAAACTAATGAACCTAACTTCAATGCCAGACAAATAATTAAAGAGGGACTTATACGCCCCCTCATGGACATATGATGGGAACAGACCAGCATACCATCTGCAGAGAAATCATGCCTCTCTTAACTTACTAGATTCCTTTGAGCATGTCAAGTAGGAGCAAATATAGGAGACTCAGTTGGCAAAAGTTATTTGGACTTTCAAAAGGCAAATTCTCTCAGAAGAGGCCGTTAGGGACCCTAAGCTGTCTTGGGGTGAGATAAAGTTCTGTCATTGATCAAAACTGGCTGAAGAGAAAGAATACCTAGCTCTTATATAGCACTTTTCATTAGCAGATCTCAAAGCACCGCACAGAAGAGGTCAGATTACTCCCATTTTATGCATGGGGAAACTGAGGCATGTAGCTGTGATTTACCTCAGGTCACCCAGCAGGCCAGTGGCAGAACCAGGAATAGAACCCAGTTCCAATCCTCTATCCACCACTTCTGAATAAATGGTCAGTTTTCCATCTTGCAAATGTTAGCAGTGGGGTGCCCCAGAAGCTTCCACTCTAGGCCTGGTGTAGAATATATTTACTAATGGTAATATTCATACGGGGAAAGAATGGTGGGTGAGTGCCATTGCAGACAGCTCAGTGAAAACCCCCACTCATTGCATAAGGGCAGTCCTAAGAGCAAATGAAATCTTAGGATGAATAAAGCCAACCACTATGTACTGGGCTAGGGAAGATACCTCCCCCATGGGCAAGTTATTCCAGAATTGTCCACTCTGGCAGCTTTGCACCTTCCAGCTTTGCACCTGGCCATGGTCAGAGACTGGATACAGGACTAGGTGGCTCACGGGACTGAATCAGGCTCTGCTTATATGTTGTGACTTATATTGTCCCAAACCTCCTTGCTGAGGTTGACAAGCCTCCTGCGGGGTGATGTGGGCTGTGTGGCTACACTAACCCCTCTTTAACGTTCTCTGTCCCCATCTGGCTTTGGTAACAGAAAACTAACTCCAAGCTCTCAGAGGCATCTGACCCCAGCAGCGATGACCTCGGCTTTGTAGATATTGACATGGAGACCAACATGCAGGTATTTATCTATGTTGATCTTTAAAAATCCAAGTCCTACAGTGCCTGACATAATTGAATGTCATGGTAAAATCTCAACCACAATGGTTTTCTCTATCATTAACACAAAGCCTCCATTAGCAAGCAACAAAACCCTCCCAGCCCTCAGCCCTTCTTTCTCCCCGGACACCTGGGGAATAAGATATGTCATTAATCTAGGGCATGGGCCATCTCCCACTCTGATGTGTGCTGGGGTGATTGGTGTCAGTAGGGGTCAGAGCCTCTGTTTAACGTCTCATTTCAAAGCCTTGTTTTTCACCAGTGGAAATAGATATTTTCCAAACCTCTTTCTCACTGCCGCCTGTGCTGATACGGTGCAGTCAGTCAGTTTGACGCTCGTCTGCTATTGGCTGAGGTGCTCCCTGAGGAATGCCATCATCTCATTTGATGGGGGGGGGCACTGTTTTCTTCCCCACAGGAGCTGGGGAGTGACTGCAATGGATCTGGCCCTGCAGTGGTTGACTCCAATGGAAGCACGATAGAGTTGGAGCCTCAAGCCAGCAGCACCCCAAAAGCCCTCAATGAACCCACCCTGGAGTCTTTAGGTCTCAAAAAGCCTGACCTCCACTCCCTCATCCTGGACTTCACCCCTGTCAACTTTGTGGATACTGTCTGCATAAAGATCCTAAAGAACGTAAGGGGAAAGGCAGGAAAAATGTCGCAGGCACCGCTGCCCTGGGGACTCTGCTACAGAGCTCTGCAAAGTGGGAGCATTCAGACACCCAGTGCTGGGAACTTGAGTGCCTCAGCTCTGCTCTTCTGCTACCAGATAAGGTGAAATCTCACCAGACACTGGCTCCAACCTGTCCCCATCCCCTCCCTGATCCCATCACCCACCACCCCCCCCTCTGAGCCATTGCTGTCTGTCGCAGATGAGCTGTTCTCTCCAACATACACACCCGCTCCCTCATGCTGGCATTTTAACATCTTCTGCATCACCCTGTCTGCCCAGGCCTGTCAGCTGTAAATTGGGCATCAAGATGTAGAGTATGTTTCACATCCCTAACTTGTCTTCCAGGCAGCCCGCTAGCCCACAGGAGATTGGCTCCAGGTCCGTGGTATCAAAGAGCAGCAAGCGCCAAGGGGACATCTAGGGCTGCTTTGGGGCAGTTGGCTAGTAATCTCGTACCCCATCCCATTCTGCGTGTGGTGCTGCTGCTGGGCATGGGACATGGCCCCCCAGGGATGGGAGTCTGTGGAGGGGCTCATCGACTCATCTCTTTGTGCTTGTGTCCATTGCAGATATTCAGAGATTTCCAGGAGATAGAAGTGGATGTGTTTCTTGTTGGCTGCCATGGTAAGGAGGCCTCAAAGCCCAGGTGCAGCAAAGCTGTAGACCCTCCATTTGATCGCAAGTCCTCCCTTCAGGAGGATGTATCTTGTCGCACTGAAATCCCCATCTACCCTCCTTTGGGGCAGAGTCAGGTTCTTGCTTCTGGTTTCATCTTCCCCTGTCTCCTCTTCTCCTCTCCAAACCATACCAGCCTCAGATGTTACCCAGATGGAAACTGCTCACAGAACTGGTTTCAAACCCAGCGTGACTAGTAGTTCAGATCCCACGTCAGGAACCAAATTCAGCCCTGGTGTAAATCCCTCTGAGGTCAACACGAGTCACATCAGCTTCTGCCATAGCTGAATTTGAGCCAGCGTATGTGCATGGGGAATCTTTCCCAAGCCCCATTCAGGAGATCAGCCAAAGCCCCTGCAAGTAGGCATAACTCCCATGGTGCAATGCCAGAGTCTGTTTATACCCCAGAACAGAGACAACATCCGGGGAGCATTCCTGTTTCCCTGAATTCCAGCTCGGATCATTTTGCTAGCACTTCCCAAAGCAAAGAATCCCAAAGGCAACCGGTAAAGAGCAAAGAAAAAGAGAGAGAGGGGGTTCTGAGGGTGTGGAGGGTGGGTGGGTGGGGTCAAGGCTGGGCACATCGGCCAGTCCTCATGCTTTTCACTCTAGGGTGTCCTGGTGTTATTGTGCCACCTTTCCCCCTCAGCGTCTGTCATTGACCAGCTGGAAAAAGGCAACTTCTTCAGCCAAACCATCACCAAGCACCACCTCTTCGCCTCAGTGCATGATGCCATCACCTATGTCACCAGGAGGCAGGGACAGAGCATGCCACAGCCGGTCACAGTAAGCACAGTCTTTCTGCTTCACTTAGAAAAACAGTCTCCCTGGCAGACCACCAGGTTTACAGATGTGAAAGCAGCTTTTGTTACAAGTTGCTGGCCAGCATGCTTCTCTCCACCAGCCATGCCAGTATGTGTGCGCCTCCCCTACCCACCCTTGCCTAGCCAATGTGCTCTCTCTCCACCTCCACCACCATCTGCTGTCCTTCCCCGCCTCACTTTTCCTCAGTTGCTTCTCAGTTATGCAGATCTCTGAGCAAACTCTATCATTAACACTATCCCATTCAGGTGGCCTTCTGGGCTACTGCACATGCAGCCATGCAAGGAAACCAAGTGCATGCCCTGAAACCCTTGTGTCAGCAGGGGCCGGGAGACCTGCAGAGCGAAAAAAACCCAGCTCCTGCGGGAGAGAGACCCCCATTCTCCAGGCCAGTCAGAGCTGGGAGCACATCATATTGTTCTTGGTCCCATCCTGCTGGCTGATGAACAGAACTGTGTTAATGGGCTGCACCCCACTCTCCTCACAATGCAGAGCCTTCAGGTGGTGGGGGGAAGCCACAGGAATGTGGAGTTATTTCAGGGAGTTGGGGGAAACCAAACCAATCTCTTTATTATTTGACTTTTTAGACTTATTCCAGCACTAAACTGTAGCCACCAAAAACAGCATCTACTGTCCCCAGGAGCTGACCAGGTGAGAGGGAGCCACCAAGGAACATTTCCAGAGGACTCTTTGAGCTGGCTGATGTTTACAAGGGCAGGTGACATGGGATTCCCTGCCACTGGGAATCTAACAGACACAAGATCTCCTACTGCTGAGCATCTGCTTTGGGCACTGGAGACCTGAGATCATCTGCCCTTGGGACCTCACTTTAGCTACTGGACAAACTGGGAATCTATCTCAAACTTGAAATCTCCTTCTGCTGGGAATATTCTCTAGACACAGGAGATCTGGGATCTCATGGGCTTATGAATCCACGTCACAAAGAAGATCTTCTGCCTCTGGGAATCCCCTCAGGGTCTGTGTCTGTGTCTGTGTCTGTGTGTCTCTGTAACTTGAGTGATGGTGTCCTTAGTCTCTGTTTGCCAGAAGCTGGGAATGAGTGACAGGGATGGATCACTTGATGATTACCTGTTCTGTTCATTCCCTCTGGGGCACCTGGCATTGGCCACTGTCAGAAGACAGGATGCTGGGCTAGATGGACCTTTGGTCTGACCCAGTATGGCCGTTCTTATGAAATATCACTGGAGAGAAGCTGCACTTGAGAGTTTTCCACTTGGCTGTTTAATTAGATTGATGTTCTTCAATTGAACCAGACAAACAGTTCTATTGACTGTGCAAAATTCCCTGCAAAGAGCAATACTGAACCAGCCCACAGGCTGGAGGCTGCCTAAGATTTTGTCCCCTCCCTGCATCCCATTTCCAACTTTGTGGGTAAAAAACCAAGAGCAAACTCCGACCTTGCCACATGGGCCAACCTGTGAATATGCACAGATTTTATTATAGAGAGAGAGAACACGAAGATCAGAGTATCACTTTCTAGGGTGCAATCCAGACCAGTAAGGAGCTGTCACCACCTGTCCTGCAACCTTGGGTGCCTCATCATGCATTGCTGTAACTCCCAACCTGGCCCCTCGCAAACAGCATGCAGGTCACAGCCTGAGGGTCTGTGTATAGCTGCAGTCTGCCAGCAGCTCCTGGCTTCCACCAGAATTGGTTACCACTTGCAGAGTGATTTCAACACACTCCCAGTCCCGGATTTTCCCCAAAGAATGTGTGTTTGGCACCTTACAGCCCTTTCCTAGACAGTCCAGATGTTCGTCTGTTGTCATTGTACAACAGTTGCTACTTTAACTGGAGTTACCAAACAATTCAGTTTAAACACAATACTGGATTAGATTTGAATAAAGAATAAAACAAGTTTATTTAACTACAAAGAGGGAGATTTTAAGTGAGTACAAATTAAAGGTATTAAAGTCAGAAATGGTTACAACAGAAATAAAGATAAATCACTTTCTAGTAACTAAACTTAAACTATACTCAGTTTAAGGTAAAATTCTTATCAAACTTTCCCAGCACCAGGGCTGACTAAATTTTCAAGTAGAGCCTCTCTCAGAATCCAAAGGCTGGTTCCTTTGTCTTCTCAGCTGAAAAAGTGAGAGAGAGTGTGTGTGTATCTGGGGTGTTCCCTCCCCCGTTTTATAGGCTGGTTGCCCTTTGAAATGCATTTTCCTGAGGGTTACCCCTAGATGAAATTTCTTCCAGCTATGAGGATGGAGCAGTGAAAGAGGTTCCATGGTGTTGGTTAAAATGTAAATTGGTCTGTTACTGCCCCCCCCTTCACTGCCAAAGAATGGCCACTTGACCAGTGATTGCCAATCAACTTCAATGACCCCTGACTAGAGGTGTCAGTTTGTCCTTTGTCTTGGAGAAGCTGATTTACCCGCTCCCCAGACTTATCTGGTCAACACATTTCAGTCATAACTTCAGCTTATATTCATAACTTTCCATATAATGTGGCTACATGCACTTCACCATGCCATTATTGATCAATGAGTTATTAGTTTTCAAATGATACCTCACAAGGCATATTTTGTACAAAGATTATTGCAGTTGTGTAAGGTGTGAATACAGGGGTGCATTCAGTGACATAGAGGTATTGCTTACTATTTATTATCAATACTGTACATGTTGTGGTTCTTGAGAAAATCATAGCTGCCAGAAAAGGAAAAGACACATTAGATTATCCAGTTCATTAGCTGCCCAGGACAGGATTGTTCCTACAGAATATTTTCAAGTGTCCAAGCCCCACCACTTCCTTTGAAGAACTCTACAGCTTAATGCATCTAGTAAATACAGGACCTGAAAAATGTGTTTAGTCAGTGAATAGACTGTTAGACCTGTAAAGGAGTTAACAGAAGGCAGGAATTAGTTCTGATAATTAACTGTTATCTAGCCTGATTCATGTTGCACTGCTAAGACTTAATTTGAAAATATGATCTGACTTAAAACCCAATCACTATGAATATTTCTCAATAAACTGTGTTGTTACACAAAGCAACTATTTTTGCCATTTATTAACGTGACATTTGTCAGGGCTAGCCTCAAATCCATGTCAGTGCTGACCATTTCATCAGATTACATCGTTATAGCCACTCTTATATACTGTCCGTTTGGTCCACCTTATTTATAATTGTGGCCTTATTCTACCAGTCCCGCTGAATACTTTTTACAATTGTTTGACTTTGTTTTAAGAAGGCTAATGCTAGGTGGTGCCACGGCCACTCCGGCTTTGGAACAGCCACTAAGAAGCAGAGAAAGCAACGGGATGAATGACTATATTCAATATCAGAGGGGTAGCCGTGTTAGTCTGGTTCAGTAGAAGCAGCAAAGAATCCTGTGGCACCTTATAGACTAACAGACGTTTTGCAGCATGAGCTTTCGTGGGTGAATACCCACTTCTTCGGATGCAAAGAAGTGGGTATTCACCCACGAAAGCTCATGCTGCAAAACGTCTGTTAGTCTATAAGGTGCCACAGGATTCTTTGCTGCTTATATTCAATATAAAATTAACGTACTCAAAAAACAGCTCAACCTGACCCAAACTGCTGGGGCTGGACTCACATCCTGCTTGGCTCCAACACTGTTTGGAAAACTTGCCTCATTCTATTGCAGCTTTATACATGGCTGAGTATTGTGTCAGATATTTTTGTCAGCAGGAGATAAACTGATGGAGGTGATGCCTTGGGGCCTGACAGGTGGGAGGTGAGGGAGAGGGAGCAGCTGAGATCTAAGCAGAACCGGATTTACAATGGTGCCAAGCCCACACTGAGAAAGGGCCTATTATGGACCTGTCTAATCTATCCACGAGGCTGGGTCTGGCCCCTCGCCCAGGGAAGTCCAGCACGGGAGTTGTTGCCGGCACAAAAGGCCTGAGGCGACAGCAACAGTGGTTTGTTGCCCGGAGTGCCTCGCTCCAATTAGACACACCAGGGTGGAGAAGCAAAAAAAAAGTTTATTTGAGATCTCAAAGCACGTGCTCGGAGACACAGAAAGGTCTCAGATCAAGCACACCCCAGGGTCTGGCCCCTCCCCCAGGGAAGTCCAGCACGGGAGTGATCTCAGGAGGTCTGGGGGAGGGGGAGCTGGACAATGGGGGAGGTTTTGTGTTGGGGAGCTGGGAAGTGGGGGTGTCTCTTTGGGGTGCTGTGCAGTTGTTGGGAGTCCGGGGGAGTTTTGAGGGGCACTGGGCTTAAAGGGTTGGGGGGTATTGGGTGGGGGAAGGGCGTGTGGTGCAGAACAAGGCCAGGCAGGCCAGTGTGTGTCTGGCGGCTGCTGGTTTGTAAACATTGCCCTTGTGCTGAGCTGAGCGGAGCGCCACCACCCCAGGCTGGGCCCCATTGTTCCTGGCCGCACCCTCACTCCGGGACTGACACCCCTGCTCCCTCCCACCATGGCCTGTTGCCCCCAGAGGGGCCCACAAAGGGTTAATCTGGCTCCGGTTCCGGGTTGATGAGTTTCCCGCCTGCAGACTGGGCCATGCAGAGCCAGGCCAGCAAGCAGCAGCAGGTGCCTCCCTCCTGGCCTGTCAGTGGCAGGGGCCTGCTGCAGCCTGGCCTGGGGAGCCCAAGGCTTAGCAGGAGACTGGCCTTGCCCCTGCCTGTGGGGGTTCGTGAGCAGGGGCGAGGGCTAATCTCTGCCCCAGGCTGCAGGTATCCACCCCCCTTGGGAGAGTGGGGCTCTTCCAGCCCGGGCAGGGGCTCAGGGGCGGCTCACGGGCTGCAGCGTGGTGCTGCCCCAGGGGGCTGGGCCGCCTGCCCAGTGCGATCCCCCCCTGCGCGTTCCCTTTGCCTGAGTGAGGAAGGAGCCGGAGCCCGCGCGGGGCACAGGCTCCTCGACCTCCAACCAACAGAGGGCGCAACACGGTCGCAGCCTTGCTATGCCCATTGCTGCGCATGCTCTAAAAAACTGTCCCAGTCTCCGCCCATGCGATCTCCTCTCCCTGCGCCTGCGTCCCCCCCCCCCGTCAATTTGCCTACTTGCGCATGCGCTCCTGTGCTTTTACGGCTTGTCTTCCCGCGCATGCGTCTTTTCCGCTCCGCTCGGGGTCAGTCAGGCCTCGGTAGTGGTAAGGGGACAAGATGGCGGCCTCCTCGGTGTGTCGGGCCGGCTGTGCCGCGGGCCGAGCCCTTCTGCGGGGTCCCCGCTCCTCGGTGAGTGGCCGCGCGCCGCTGCCCCGCCGGGGCCTGGGGGAGGAGCTGCGGAGGGGGCCGGGGCAGGCCCGGCCTGGCCGCCTTGGCCGCCGGGAAGGTCACAGGGACGGGGAGGCGCCGGGGACCGGCAGTGGCCCCGGCCTGGCTCTGTCTGGCCCGCTGCGGATGGGCTCAGAGGGGGGATGCGGCGCGGGGGGCCCCGTTCCCCTGCGGGGCCCGGTTCGCAGTGCGCGGGGCTGGCCGGAGGAGCCGTGCCCGTTGGCGGGGGGGGGCGGTCCGAGGCCAACGGGCCCTTCCGTCCGGTCGGGTCCCGCCTCCCCTAGTGCCGAGAGCCCCGAGGCACCCGCGGCGGGACCAGCTGCCCTGGGTGCTTCGCTTCGGAGGTGGCCAAGGAGCGCGGCGGCTCCCGTTGCTTCTTGCAGTTAGATCAGCCTGACCCGGAGCCTCAACGCTGCACCTGCCGGCGGCTAAATCCTACACGCCCCCTGCTCTAGCGGGGATCCAGCCAGGGGCGCAGGAACAGTGTGTACGGTGGGGGTGCTGAGAGCCATTGAACCAAACTGTAAACCCTGCAGAGGATGGAAACCGCTCTAGGCTGGAGGGTGCGGCAGCCCCCCTACTTCCAGCACCGATGGATCCAGCGAGCATCGAAGAAGTTTAAAAGCTTGCATGGCCGTTGAAGCGCACCCAGTTCCCGTGTTTGTGCTGGGATGTTGTATACATTAGGGAGGCTTTGCTCCTTTGTAGTAGTCTCTGGCTGAGACACTAGTCTTAACCAGACATCTAGTTGGCATCTATAAATAGACATGTTTCCCTACTAAAATCATTCAGTGTATGTCAAAACTGGGTGTAGTTTCCGATGCTGCGGGGGAGCAGAGTACTTCACCTTCTGTTTGACGTTCATAATCCAAGGAAATCCTGCTATCCAATTTGGGGGTCTATTGAATACAACAATTTCAGGTTTTAAAACTATTAAGACAAGCCTCTAAAAGCTTATCAAATTGTATTTGAGGTAGGAAAATGGGTAAAAGAGGAAAGTAGTAATACAGATGTAGCAGGGATAATTTTTTAAAAAGCAACAACTCTTTAGTCTGGTGATATGATTATTTAAAAAAGGGGAATTTCAGCCCTAGATCCCACTGCAGCAAAGGCCTGACCATTCAACAATGACAATGACAATGTCAGCATAATGTCAATCTGTTTTTAAAAAATGAGTTAAAAGTAGCTTCTGGTGCTACACCTGCCTTAGGTCCTCCTGCCAAACTTTATAGTTTTGCAGTTAGGTTTTCCTATTTTGAAAACTTTCCCTTTTTGCTGAGTGCAGAATCCACATGGACAAGAGCTAGTTATCTAGGGCAGTGGTTTTCAAACTTTTTTCCTGGCGACCCAGTTGAAGAAGATTGATGCCCATGACCCAATGGAGCTGGGGATGAGGGGTTTGGCATGTGAGAGAGGCTCAGGGCTGGGGGAAGGGGTTGGGGTGCTGGAGGGGGTCAGGGCTCTGGGCTGGGGCCAGGGATGAGGGTTTGGGGGTACAGGAGAGGGCTCTGGGTTTGGGGAGGCTCAGGGCAGGGGATTATGGCCCGGGCTTACCTCAGGCGGCTCCCGTTCAGCAGGGGTACTAAGGCAGGCTTCCTGCCTGTCCTGGCACAGCGAACCTTGCTGCGTCCTGGAAGCGGCCAGCAGCAGGTCTGGCTCCTAGGTGGAGGCACACAAGCGGCTCTCGCCCACAGGCACCACCCCTATCACTTCCCCCCTCTTCCAGCTCCCATTGGCCAGTTTCCAGCTAATGGGAGTGCGGAGCTGGTGCTTGGGGTGGAGGCAGCACACTGCTGACAGGACTTTTAATTGCCTGGTTGGCGGTGCTGACCAGAGCCGCCGCGGCCCAGTGCCTTATATTCCACAACCCAGTACTGGGTCGCAACCCACAGTTTCAAAACCGCTGATCTAGGGGAAACAGTGTAGCAGACAATGCAAGGTACTGTCAAAATGCACAGAACAAACTGTCACAGATCCACGGGATCGCTGCTATGCCCCCAGCTTTAGAGCAATCTCCAGGAGGAATCTGTTCTGTGTGCCAGACCCTCTATGGGTCCTGCTCTTCCTTCAGAGCAGCCTATGCCACCTCACTGCCTCTTTAGATTGAACCTCTGTGGCTTCAGCACTCCTGCTTCACACTGTGAGCTCTGTTCAGTGAGTCCAGGAAATCACCGGTAGAGACTTGTATGCTTTTTGGGAATTAATGCGCTTCACCGGATATTTACAGTGACACTCAAATAGCACTGTCAAAACACTCGGGTTTATTGCTGAACTGGAGCACAGCACTGGAAGTCCTTAAGTTAGCATAGAGAACTGAAGATTAAAGCATAGTTCAAATCTTTTCTGGTTAGCCCAGAGCCCAGCCAGGCTGTAGTGAACCCTCATGTTCAGGCTCTGTGTCTTTCTCCATCTGACCTCCTTGGTCATTTTCAGGTGAGAGCAGTTACTCCTTCCAGCAGCCACCTCTCTTATCCCACCCACCTTGCACCTTCCCAGTCCTTTGTTCTCAACCTGTGGGATTTTGCTCTGCTTTCCTGCTGTGCAGTGGGGAAGGCCATCTCCCTGTGGGTCAGTGATTGCTGGATGTCAATGTCCTGGTGATTGGATTTGCCATAGATATGGGGTTGCCATGGCCAGTCGTTTTAATGACCCATTCAAGCTCCGACAGCTAGGCAACATTCACTTATGTCTCTGACAGCACAGCTGTGCTGCTGTAGTACTTCAGTGAAGACGCTACCTATGCTGACAGGGAGGGCGTTTCCAGTCAGATTAGTTAATCTACCTCCCTGAGAGCTTTGTAAATGTGAGAATTCTGTTGAATTAGTGCTGTCTGCACTGGGGGGTTAGGTTGATTTAACTGCATCACTTAGGAATATGGATTTTTCATACCCCTGAGCAATGTAGTTATATTAATGTAAGTTCCTAGTGTAGACCTGGCCTTAGCCTGCCCTGAGACCAAATAGCCGTCCATCCTCCCCCACCCCATAGCCATGCAAAATATTGGGGAGACTGAGGTACACCGGATTCACAAAAGTATTACAGAAAATTTCCACTTTGTCTCACAAATTAACTGTAAAAAAAATAGAGAAAACAATTCTCACCCTTTGAATCTTTCTCCTCCTCCATATCAAGTTCAAACTTCTTGTCTTTATTTTCAAATCTCTGCATAATTCTTCACCCTTCCCTTCTTATTGGCCCATATTTTGTGTTGCTCTTCTATCCCCTTTTCTGCTGGTGAAACCATCCTCAACTCCCTCTTTGTCTGATTCTGCGATGAGTATCTGCCTGCCCTTTTCCATGCAAATCTCCTAACAATGAGCTGGTCTGCAAGCCCTTTTCCCTTTCTACATTCAAAAACCTGCTGAAGACCCATTTCTACCATGATCATTTTATGGCAAGGTTGTTGGTGCTTGTGGATAGTCTTTCTTAATTTGTTTATCTTACTGATACATGGCCAGTTAGAAAGGGGGGGAGGACCCTGAGCTCCAAGCTGTGCTGGGGGACCCCCCCCTTCCACAGCAGTGCTCAGGATCTCATCTCTTCTCACCCTACTTCAGTCCTCCTCCTTGCCATCAGCCTCATTTTGTCAGTTATTTTTAGTAAAAGAGACGAGTCATGGGCTTCTGTGAATTTTTGTTTATTGCCCATGATTTGTCCTTGACTTTTACTAAAAATAACTGTGACAAAATCTTAACCTTAATAATAAATGGTGGTGTTCTATGCTGAAGCTGAAGGAACAGGCCTCAAATACAGATAGGACTTGCACTACTAAGGGCTTTGAATTTGAAGTGACATAGTTGATTTGTAATCTGCTACATATATTGTAAATACATACATTATAAGCAGCCACTGTAAAGAAACATGATCTATGTATCACTTTCATTGTGTTATCCCTACAATGGAGAGGATGTGTGTACACTGTACACTTAGTACAGATCTACCAAGATATACACTTTGTGGGATGAGTGTTTGGTAAATGGGGATATACAAACCTGAAGGATAACATAAACTCACGCTGCTTATCTGTCCCAAATCTTAGTGTAGGAAAGAAGAGTAGAGAGGTACAGATATCAGCCTCTGGAGACCCATTGTGTAGATTACAATTTTGGGATGAGGTTAAAGCCCTGCAAAAGATCTCAATTTACGTTAAGAACGCCTAACAATGAGACCACTTCCAAACTCCTGCTTCTGGAGGCTTGCCTTGAGCCCACTTGATTGCTCTCATCCTTTTCCGTGGGGACACGGATTGCTCTCAGCCCGGGGGGGGGGGGGGAGACGGGGACGGGACGACGGACGGACACATACACACACACGTTCTTGTATCCAGAGATCTCAGAATCTGGCACATCTTATTTAAAATATATGCATTAGTGGTTAGGGATGTACTGTGGGAAAGCTTTAGCGAGTAAATCTGTGTTCTGCTGGACTAGCTTATTAGGTCTGCACCGTCATGTGACTCTTGGCAATCTATATGTTGGTAGCTCTGTATTATAGTGTGAGTTGCTGTTTGATGGTGGCTTTCTCTTTAGCCAGCCTTGATGAGTTTGAGAAATCGAGGTGCAGCTACCTATGCCCAGGCACTCCATAACATTCCAGAGACGCAAGTTACTTCTCTGGACAACGGCCTCCGTGTGGCTTCTGAGGAATCCGACCAGCCTACATGCACAGTAAGTTTAAGATGAGTTTGGAATCCTCCCATGATCACTGTTAACTCAGTTCAGGTAATGTACTAGTCTTTCAAAGAAGACCAGCCCTTGTTGGAACCAAGGTTAGCAGCAGAGATTCAGCCATTTGTGTTTACCTGATTGTGGCTTTGGGCAAACTGGAGCTTAAATAAAAGGCACAACTTACTTTGGAATGAGTCAACAAATGTCTGAAAAGTCCATTGATGCTCTCTTGCTCTGCCCAGATCTCCCACCTGCATTTATATGGAACTAGCTTTCAGACTTACTTACACTTAACTATGACAGCCATTCATTGCTTAATACATCTTTGATAAAATTCAGAAAAGTATTATCTTATGTGGCAAGGTAAATGGCATAAAGAGACTAGATTCTTTTTTTTAAAAAAAGAAAACAATACTAGCCTTCAATGCTGGTGGTAGCGTGTGTCCTAGTACTAGCAGTGGGGTTCTCTTAAACTCCAGGTGTTACTTAGTGACAGGAAACTTGCATATGTTCCTAGCTGCATTTCCTAATTGTATTTATTCAGCTCATCTCTCTTCTGTTAGGTGGGTGTGTGGATTGGGGTAGGTAGCCGTTATGAAAGTGAGAAGAACAATGGAACAGGATACTTCGTGGAACATCTGGCATTCAAGGTGAGATGATGTGCTAGGTCTGGTACTTTTCACAGGAATTGACCCTATGCAGCTAATTATGATCAAACCATCACTCTGGGCTCTCTGAGATTTTCTGTCTGACTTTAATTCATACGTGGTTCTGGTTCCCATGAGTCAAAACCATGTTAGAAAATTGGACTTCTTCCACTTGCCACTGCTTAGGATGTGTGGGCACCAAAGCATGAACATACCTTGTGTAAATTAAAAGGAAAATGAACTTAAGCTCTTCAGGGCAGGAAATGTCCTTGTATATCATATCGCTTAGCAGAATGGGATCCCAATCCTGATCCAGACCTCCTGGACCTCCACCAAGCCTTCCTGTTCTTAGCTCCTGGCCCCTGTTGTTGCCTGTGTCTATACTGCAAAGAAACGCTTGTGGCAGCCACTCTGAGCCTGGGACTACAGACCTGGTTGCTCTATGGTGCTAATACAATTGATATGGGGCTGTTTTAGGCACCAACAAGGGCAAAATAAAAGTTCAAGCTGTCCTCTCTGTTAAAAAGGCATTTTATCTGTGAATGTGCACTGAATCTTTGTACTGACTCCCATAGTTAGTGTTCAGGGGACTCTACTCTTGCCACTGCCCAGGGGATTTACGTGCCTAACTCTCTGTAGTGTTTCCCATGCTAGTCATGGGATGGTATTAACTGGCTCTAAACAGTGAATTGACCAGTCAGTGGCATGAAAATCAATGGCTGTGCTGCATGCAAGAAGGGTGTGCAGAGGTCCTTGTGACTAACTCCTGAACGTCCAGAACAAATTTTCTATGGAGTTAAGTATTTTAAACAGTGAAAATTTAGCCCACTTAAAAAGAAACCAAAAAAAACCCCAAAAAACACACCCTTCTAATTTATTTAATCCTAACATCAGTAATTTTATTTTTATTTATATAGAATTGTGTGTGTATATATTGTATATAATATGAAAATTATTAAAAACGAATCACTCTTGCTTTGCTGCTCATGTAGTTTGTGGCAAAGAAAGTATTGCTCACAATTTTAATATATAACAAGTTGGAGACTCACTGCTGATATTGCGGTAACTCATTTACTGGACAAACCTGTGTAGAAAGCTTGTATTGGTATTTAGCCCACATTAAATGAACAATGCTGTAAATAACAGAACTTTCCTTATGGCCAAGAGTCTCTCGCCACCTGCTGAGCAGCACTTCTTTAGTGCAAGCAAGCCTTCCTGCTGAATAATAGCCATACTATGGGAGCTTTCACTGGGAGATCAGCCTCTGTTCATGGTGACAAGCATTTTAGGCTATTCTGAAAATTGCATTTGTCCTCATTAGTAAGTACCTATTGGCGTCTGGTGGGATTGAAACAGATTACTCATAGCTACTTCTAAAGTGGCACCCTGAGTTATTTGAAGATCTGTCATTAATTTGGTTCTTTAGTTGTCAGGGAAAAACCTAACCAGTTTCTAGCTACATCTGTTTCTTTTAGGGCACAAAGAAACGTCCTTGTGCCACTTTTGAAAAGGAAGTGGAGAGTATGGGTGCTCACCTGAACAGTTACACCTCCCGGGAGCAGACTGCCTTCTTCGTGAAAGCCCTGTCCAAAGACCTGCCCAAAGGTAGTGTGACCATTGGACTATTAAGTCTCTGATCAAGAGCTTGAGGTCAGAGAAATACCTTTTTATGCCTCTTGTTATCAGGTGCTTGTAGAACAAAGCAAAGACTCTAAGGCCATGGTTCACTTAGTACCCAGACAATCTGAGCACTTGCAGGTCCTGAATGGTTAACTGATGAGCACATAGTCATGGAATGGTGCTCAAGCCTTCAGCTTCGTATTCTTCTAAAATAAGCCTTTGCGGCCTACTATACTACTGTTCTGTAGATAGCCTTTAATAATGTTGCTGGATGAGAGAGTGACTTTGATAGTCCTTTGCTGTTTTATGGGTTTGGGAAGGTGGGTAGTGTTAACTCAGTTATTAAAGGTCAGAAATGCTCAATGGAGCTCCTGTGGGTCCTGTTTTCAGTGCAGCTCCACACTGCAATATACAGATTTCAATTTGTATTGTTCTTTTGTGAAGTAGTATTTGCCCATGAGAGCAAGGAGGTTTTTAAATGACGATTTGAGGACTTCAGTAACTCAGACATAGGTTAGGGGTTTGTTACAGGAGTGGGTGGGTGAGATTCTGTGGCCTGCGTTGTGCAGGAGGTCAGACTAGATGACCATAATGGTCCCTTCTAACCTTAAAGTCTGAGTCTTTGAGACCTACAGGACTAGCTATGACAAACCATAGACATAGCAAGTTTTCTGCAAGTGAACTACACGTTTGACTCCTGACATGCTGCACCCATATCTCCTCCAATTTTGGGTACCCACACTGCATTGCCAGTGTATGGAACTCCTGAACTGCAATGTAATTCCTGTACCAGTCTTATAATGCCTCTGAAAAGCAAAATGTTATGCCACGCTGAGAACTGATTTTTAATGTTGAGATTTCTACATATTGAAATCATTCCATTTTATCTGTTTTGTGATCCAATGGAGACTTGAACCTAGGAGAACAGCTAGTATGTTAGCCCATTTTGCCCTACATACCCTGTCCCATCGCCGTCTCCTACCTTCCCCCTTTTTCCTGAGTCCCGGAAGAGTGTTTATTCCAGTCTATACCCATTCCTCCTCCAGATTGACCTGTCTTCAGTTTCCTGCTGCATTCTGTAGTGCCCAGTTAAAGGAATTGCTGAAATTGTGTGTGTTTGTGTTGTAGCTATCGAGATTCTGGCTGACATTGTGCAGAACTGCAGCCTAGAGGATTCTCAGGTCGAGAAGGAACGGAGCACCATCCTTCAGGAGCTGCAGGAAATTGACAGCAACTTGACAGATGTAGTCTTTGACTATCTTCATGCTACTGCTTACCAAGGCACTGCCCTGAGCCACACTGTTGAGGGAACCACTGAGAACATCAAGTGAGCAGCAAATCCACTCTTTTAGGTCTGCAGTATGATATACACCCGAGGACAGTCCCCTTTCCGCTAACACACAATTCTTGGGAGCACACAGTTCCTGTTATGGATCAGAGTAGCAGCCGTGTTAGTCTGTATCCGCAAAAAAAACAGGAGTACTTGTGGCACCTTAAAGACTAACAAATTTATTGTAGCATGAGCTTTCGTGAGCTAAAGCTCACTTCTTCGGATGCATAGAATGGAACACACAGACAGGAGATATTTATACATACAGAGAACATGAAAAGGTGGAAGTATGCATACCAACAGGCAGAGTCTAATCAATTGAGATGAGCTATCGTTAGCAGGAGGAAAAAAAAACTTTTTGAAGTGATAATTAAGATGGCCCATAGAAGGTGTGAGGAGAACTTAACATAGGGAAATAGATTCAATTGGTGTAATGACCCAACCATTCCCAGTCTTTATTTAGACCACAGTTAATGGTATCTAGTTTGCATATTAATTCAAGTTCAGCAGTCTCTCTTTGGAGTCTGTTTTTGAAGTTTTTTTGTTGCAAAATTGCCACCTTCAAGTCTGTCACTGAGTGGTTAGGAAGGTTGAAGTGTTCTCCCACTGGTTTTTGAATGTTATGATTCCTGATGTCAGATTTGTGTCCATTTATTCTTTTGCGTAGAGACTGTCCGGTTTGGCCATGCCAGCAATGCCCCTCTGCCATGTACATTGGCCAAACCGGACAGTCTCTACGCAAAAGAATAAATGGACACAAATCTGACATCAGGAATCATAACATTCAAAAACCAGTGGGAGAACACTTCAACCTTCCTAACCACTCAGTGACAGACTTGAAGGTGGCAATTTTGCAACAAAAAAACTTCAAAAACAGACTCCAAAGAGAGACTGCTGAACTTGAATTAATATGCAAACTAGATACCATTAACTGTGGTCTAAATAAAGACTGGGAATGGTTGGGTCATTACACCAATTGAATCTATTTCCCTATGTTAAGTTCTCCTCACACCTTCTATGGGCCATCTTAATTATCACTTCAAAAAGTTTTTTTTCCTCCTGCTAACGATAGCTCATCTCAATTGATTAGACTCTGCCTGTTGGTATGCATACTTCCACCTTTTCATGTTCTCTGTATGTATAAATATCTCCTGTCTGTGTGTTCCATTCTATGCATCCGAAGAAGTGAGCTTTAGCTCACGAAAGCTCATGCTACAATAAATTTGTTAGTCTTTAAGGTGCCACAAGTACTCCTGTTTTTTTTGTTATGGATCACTGAACTTGATAAAAGGGGAGCTGCATAACCTCAACTACATGCTAGTAAAGCACATCAGCAACAAAAGTATTTGCACAAGGAAGCCAACCCAGCCCATTTGCATGCAGCAGGTGGTGCCTTACCACGTGGCTGATCTGTTCACCATAGACTTACAATTTTTGGCTTGATTCTGTGCTTCCTGCTGCTGGTGACGGATGCTGTATTATCAGTTTTGGAGTTTGAAGTCCTGTTGCCCTAGGATAGGCCTAGTACGAGCAGTGCTATACAAGCTACTCTCACATACTCCCGCCATTGTGCCTCAGCCCTCACTAGGGAGGACTGACTGCTTAGGCCAAGAGCGGAGCCCTCTCCTATACCTAGTCTTTGGTGCCTCTGAAATCACCAGCCAGGAGTGCCATTATGGTGATGGCCTTGACCATGGACACTGACCCATTAGCAAGTAGGTAGGCTACTAAACAGACATCTGAAAGTAATGACTTCTGGTCACAACTGATATAGGCTGGATTTGAACTGGAGACCTAGAGGTGAAAGGTTCAGTATCCTAGTCCCAATTCCCTAAGCGTTCCTGTCTTCAGGGTACAGCACAGGGGAGGGCTAGATGACAGATTCCCAGGAGATGTTATTACCATAACCAAGGGTGTATTGAATACATCATCACTTCGGTTGTATTGAGTACCTGCCTTCCCTGACCACCCAGCCCTCACAGCTCAACCTATCTCCTCCAGGCCTGGATTGTTGGGATATTAACATGTTGTGTATGCTCTTCAGGCGTCTGACTCGTGGGGATCTAGCTACGTACATTGACACTCATTACAAGGCCCCTCGCATGGTCCTGGCAGCTGCTGGAGGTAAGTGCTAGTTTCCTGGGACTCTAGGAGAGGGGTTCTCAACAAAATTTTTGGTGGCCTCAGAGTGCAGCCATCAACTCTTGTGGTGGCTGCTCTGACAATTTTTCCTAAAATACTGAATTAACTTTAGGAAAAACAAACAAATATGCACATATACATGTCCAAAGCATTGTCATTTAGGTAGGGGGGTTTTGCAAACTCAATAATAAAAGTAATGTACAGTTGTCTCTATTCTTTACTGGACCTAAACAGAATAGAAACAAAAATAAGGTGCTTTGCATGTTCTTGTCTTTTGTTTCATTTGCTTTTTTGGTTGCTTTTGTTTTTGTTTTTAAGTTTTGTTAGCTGGTGGCAGGCAGTGAAATGTGATATTAACTAAAATACAAATATCACTTTTCACGGCAGATTTACTCAGCCCCGGTAAGCCGAGGGACAAATTAAGCCCTCACTGAGGAGGTAGGTAAGGAGACAGCAGGGGCTGGCACCTTGGGGCCAGGCTGGCATCTGGGGCCAGGGACTGGAGACTGTTGCTGTGCGGCTGAAGGCCGGGGCTGATGGATGCAATGGGAGCCAGGGATGATGGGGAGGAGATGGGCATGCCTCTGGAGCCCGTGGATGGAGGAGGCAGCGGGATCCAGGGACAGTGGGCAAGGGGTGGTGAGCCAAGGGCCTCACCCTCCGCCCAGCTGGGGCCAGATCCCGGAGCCATTCAGTCAGGGCTGGAGGAGGCAGCGGAGACCGGGGCAATGTGGGGAATGGTGAGCCTGGGAATGGAGCCCACTGCCACACGGCTAGAGCCCATGGCCAGAGCCTGCCACCCCAGGGCTGAAGCTGGAAATCTGAGCCCCGGCACCCCCAAAAATGTGGGGAACTCTCACCAGCTGCATGTTCCTCTGGCATTTCTGGCTTCAGAGTGGGGCAGGGCCCAACCACTGCTGGCAGCCCCAAGGGAAGGGCTGCTGCTTCACCTCCTCTGCCCCCCATCACCACCAAGGAGGCTGTGGCCCCAAGAAAAGGCAGCCACGGTGGCCGCATTTGAGAAACAATGCCCTAGGAAGTCTTGATATTTTAAAACTGATGTTTAGACTCCAACGCGCACGCGCGGTCTCTCATATCTACGGCTCTTGTCTATCATATAGTACATAATATTAATTTTTCTTCCTTGTGTTTCAGAGGCTCAAGTAGCTGTACTGATCTCTTGTTCCTTCTGTTTCCCTTCCCAGGTGTTTCCCACAAAGAACTGGTAGACCTTGCCAGGCAGCACTTGAGTGGAGTTCCCTTTGAATACAAGGAGGATGCAGTGCCCATTCCCCCACCCTGCCGTTTCACTGGGAGTGAGGTAAATTCTTCTTGGCAACAGCTGATTGCTTTGAATACAAAGCATACTTTTGTGACATTAGCCCCTGGTCACTTACGGGATGAAATCTCTGTGTAAACTTGTATGTTAGTTTCTTTGTATGAGTAGATGGCACCTCAGTCCTGACCTACAGCACCCCTGCTGTTCTAGTCTTGAGACCCTACACAGCTCTGCCTGTCTTACGAAAATGTTTTGATTGTAGATGTGACCAAAATCCACTAGGAACTTATTGAGGCTAGTACTTTCATCTGTGACCTAATGGAGTCTAGAAACCAGATGCATCTGGTGACATGATGGGCACATTATATATAAGAACTTACAGGTGAAAAGCTAGCCAATTTTGTCTATGACAGCACCAAATCCCCTAATTTATGAACCCATGCTTTGCACGAGACCCTGGAGAGAAGGCCACAGTGCTCACTCTGCTCTTGCCATGCCCCTTGATGTTTTTCAGATCCGTGTCAGAGACGACGCCTTACCCTTAGCTCATGTCGCTATTGCAGTGGAGGGGCCAGAATGGTCCAATCCAGACAATATTCCCCTCCTTCTAGCTAACTCGATCATAGGGCGCTATGACCGCACCTTTGGAGGTGGTAAGGTAAGAGACTTGGGAGCATGGCATTCTGAGTCGGCTGTAGTGACTTAACATTATGATCTCGTTGAGCAGGAAGCTGTTGTGTATAATATTGAATTCTGAAATGTTCCCATGAGCTGGAGCTTGTCTGTGAATCCAGAAGGCAGGATAAAAATGCTAACCAGGGCTGATCTGGGACACCTCTTGGGCTGGATGGGGTGTGGCAAGGAGGTCCTGCTAGCCCTCTCTGGAGAGAGCTATATGCAGCTTTCTCAAAGAGGATTGCTGCACTGCAGACCCTCAGCAGGTATGGAGTAGGACTGAGTAGGGCGATTCCCAGCAAGGTGCTCACACTCCTGAGTATCCCTTCCCTAAACTTGTGCTGTGATGCAAAGACAAAATGTTCATTTAGTGGTGATAGTATTGAAGCAGAGCAGGGTAATATGTATCCCTATGACACAGGCATATCTTATAACTGCATTGTGGTGAGGACCTGTTTAAAACGCAGTGTACACCTCTCCTATCTCTGTACAGAGACTCCCTCTGGCAGGGCATGCCTGTAGTGTGGTCCACTCTAATTCCAGGCCACCTACTCCCTGTATCCCCCACCTTCCTTTTGGTACCCTTCTGGAATGGTACCAAGTACCACCTCCACAGTGCAGTGCTGGGAAAGGAGAGAAGTTTAGTGAGATGTAAAAGCCTTCAGCAGGCTGTACACACTACTTTCTACCATGAAAGCTTGTCATCTCTGTGGGATGGAGCCTGGAGTGCACTCCAAGTTGAGCTCTCACATGGCATCCCGTTGTGCTCTCTACCTTGTTTGCTCTTCTGACCCTATAACCACTCAGGGGGAAGCATTTGAGCTGTCAAAGGAAAGGTGAGCATTTGAATCACTGAGGGTGTTTACTTATGTGCAGAATCAATCCAGCAGGCTGGCTACAATTGCAGTGGAGAATAAACTCTGTCAAAGTTTCCAGACCTTCAACATTTGCTACTCTGACACAGGCCTCTTTGGACTCCATTTTGTTTCTGATGCTCTGAACATAGAAGATACACTGCACTTTGCTCAGGGAGAGTGGTGAGTGTGATTTGCTGCATATGGTCAGTCCCTATTATGGAGACTACATCTAGTAGAGAACTTATTATATCCTACAAAGTTCAAACCCATGTACTGTCATGACGAGTCTTATGTTTTTTAGAGTTTTATCTCGTGTTACTCCTTTCCTGTGGGGCTTCCACAACTTCCCTTGGGAAGAAATTCTTCAGGCTATAAGAGAGATGACTCCTCATAGCCCACCCGAATCTTCCTTTGCCTTAATCTCATCCCATTGTTCTAGTTTTATCCCTCTGGCCTCCCTGAATGGTGGCTGTGGTCCCTGTTTGTTCTGGTGCGTTAGAGGTTGTTCTAGTGTTGGGACCTCTTACCCCAAACACGGTTGCCTTTCCCAGAGCATGAGGAAGGCATGGTCTGTCCATCTTGTTACACTTAGGAAAGATGACCTGGTGATACATAATGCACAGTCTCAGCCCTCTTGACTGACTGATAAATGCCTTGGTGCTGGGGACCATTCAGTGTCAGGATTAGAGGGACTTCACATTTGTTTAGCCTTTCTTAGAGTTTATTATGTGTGCTCCAGCAGTGCCTAGAGGCTACAACAAAAATTGGGAGCCCCTGTGCTAGGAACTGTACACATAGAGCAGGAAACAGTCCTTGCCCCCGGGAGCTTGCTATCTGAATAGACAAGAGACCCTGGATGGGAGAAAGGGGTGTAAGACTTGTAGGAAACCTACCAAACTGCACAGAACCCTCAGGAATTGGAATCCCTTGGTAGTGGTCAGTGACTGACTCCCATTTGCAACTCTTAACAATCCTAGCAGCAGAGATTGTGAGTGATTGAAGTTTATAACAGTGGACTATCAGCTGGCAGCATGCCCTGGTCCCTTTGCTTTCTTACTTGTGGCTGCCAACTTGGAGTGACACACCTGCATTGAGGTGCTCCCAATTGTGACTGCTAGGGTAAGCTATTTCTCACTTCCCCCATGTATGCTCTGACTGGGCTAGCACTGTGCTTTCTCCGGCCAGCTGTCAGCTTTCTGTGCTACTCATTACTGAGTTCGTAGCCACTCTGAACAATACATGAGGAAGGTTCGTTCTTGGTGCATTAGTTAGTAGCAGGAGGGTTGAAGACCTAGTATTCAGTTTGTGTAAGAGGTTGAAAATTGAGGAGTAGTGTTCAAAATAAATGTGGGTGGAGGTAATCACTTCTCATCCTGTACTAGTGGAAGGTCTTTGAGAGCCCCTTATTCCCTTTGACTCTTGTTCAGGATGCGTCTGTGCACCAGTGCGACAGACGGGGAGGTGAAGAGAGCCAAGAACATCCTACGGAATGCCCTGGTGGCTCAGCTGGATGGTATGTTCTAATCTACGGAACAGCTGCTTTGCATTTATTTAACACTCTAAGTTCTGCCCCTCCTGGAAAAGGAGGCACTCTGTCTAGAAGCAAGGTGCTACTGGCAGGCATTATGCAAGGTTGTTCCTCAGCCCTGACCTGGCATATCCTCTGTTTTTGTCCTAGGTTACCACCCCAGCTTTGTTAATTCTGGATCCTAGTCTGTAACACTCCATGCTAGCCCTGAATCCATGGGCCTCTCCTGAGCAAAGGTGGCAGTGCCAAAACAAATTAGGCACCACCCTTGTGATGCTAAGGGCAAGGTTGAGACCATCAAGCTGGTTTCAGTTATGACCCAAGTTAGGTGTGAACCAGGGTCTCCAGAAGTGGAAGTCATAATGCATTTTTCTGGTTCCCACTGGAGCTGCCTAGGATGACCTACTAAAGGAGCATGTGGGTGCTGGGTTATTGTAAGCTGACTAATGGTATGGGCTGCTTGCATACTTTTTTCCAAACTGGTGGTCATGCTATGACTAAGGCTAGGATTTTGTCATGGTTATTTTCAGTAAAAGTCAAGACACGTCACGGACAAAAAACAAAAATTCAAAGAAGCTGTGACCTGTCTGTGACTTTTGCTGCTATGGCTCCATGGCTTCCCCTGCCACCCTGGTGGCTCTCAGCTGTGGGGTTCCCCCTATGCCCGCAGCAGCTGGAAACTGCATGGGGGGGCTCCCTTCACCCATGGCAGCTGGGAGCTGCAGGGTGACCATATTTCCCAAAGAGAAAATGGGGATACCCAAGGCGTCCCTCGTGCAAGGCTGTTGCCCGTCGTCGGAACTCTGAGGAGGGCCCCCTCAGGAGTCTGTCACTAGAATCTTGCGGGGGGGGCCTGTTGCTGCAGTTACCTGTCGCTGGAACCCTGGCCAGGGCCCTGCTGGCTGCCAGCTGCAGAGTCCCACGGCCGCTGGGACTGAAGCAGATTCTGTGACTTCCATGACCTCCGGGACCTAAACGTAGCCTTAGCTATGACGTGCTGCAAGGCCTTTGACTATCTTGCTCAAAACGTGAGGTCTTTCCTAATGAATCTCTACATCTTTCCCAGGTACCACACCTGTATGTGAAAATATTGGGAGTCATCTCTTGAACTACGGACGCCGTATATCTTTAGCTGAATGGGATGCCAGAATTGCGGTATGTATCAGTTCTTACGGGAGCACTCTTAACCTTACTCCAGGTGTTTGTTGTTGGGCATAAAACCTGCTGCTGAGAAACTGGCATCTAAGGCACTTACCTGTTTAATTAGACTGTTTATCCTGGCGAGTCAAAGGCAGGGTCGGTGTTAAACAACTGAAATATATATAGTGGAATTGCCAAACATAAGACTATACTTGTGTTCTGTGTTGTCACATCACCTTCCTGCACCCTAGATCTAGATGCTGGTTCATCCCTTGTAGGTTAGTGGTACAACATAAAACCATGTTAAGTGACTGACGTGAGTGTCTATAGCATTAGTGATGTGGGCTCATTTGAGTAATTCCACCTCTGATGAGATGCCCAGGATATAGCTTCAGCCGGAAAGGCCTCGGTGAGTATATGCCAGTTAGACCTTCTCTAACCAGAAGCCTGAACTTGAAATGTCTTGAGAGATTCCACCCAGAATATTTTACTGACAAGCAGAAAGTTGGTCATAAAGTTCTCCTTTGCTTATCCATTTGGCTGTGAGACTGCAGCATTAGAGTAATATTGAGAGAGAAGTGTTCTTTAACAGGTATTTCCGGCGATCTTTCCCAAAGGCCCCCCTTGTGCTGATTCTTCCTTCTGGTCAAGAATGGCTGGCTCACATTGAACTCTTAATCTTCACTTCTAAGTCAATTTAATACTTATCCCCAAACTCCCTCTGCCAGATACATAGTGGGTGCAGTCTCGCAAGAGCCATATAACAAGGGGCTTCATTGCCTGGCACTGTGTAGCACTATATATAATACATAAGTTGAGAGACTTTACTTGTATAGACTGGCACAGGTTGTCCATATCCTCCAAGAGGAATTGCTCATGGATACTGTAACTGTCCCGGCAGACAAGTAGCCAAATAACTTCAAAGCAGCGTCACATTGAGCAGATAAACAGAAAGGGTCAAATCTCTTGGTCTTTGGCAGTCGGATTGTGTGGTAGTTGAACGGCTTTTAGTTTGTGTAAATGTATGTCTATCAGAAACATGACTCGTTGCCTGTTCTTGTCATTTCCTGTTAGGCTGTGGATGCTAGGATGGTACGGGAGGTCTGCAGCAAATACATCTATGACAAATGCCCAGCAGTCGCAGCAGTAGGTAAGTGACCTGGTTATAGGCACAGGTTAAAAAGCAGCCAACGTGTGGTTGAGTCTTTGTTTATAATGGAGAGCAAGGTGTCTGTTCAGTGGATCTCTGCAAGCTTTCTGTATAAAGTAATTTGTAGTTTGTTCTGGCTTCTTTCTCCGTCTAATTTACCCTCCTGGAAACTTCACTACTGTCTCCCCTGCCTTTGTGCATCAGTTATGCTGAAGCATGTTCACCAGAGAGTATGTTCTGAAAATCTAGTTAGGCACAGATGCTAAGACAATGGCTTTGGGCTGCTGGCCAGCCTCCCGCTCCGTTACAAGCTACAGAGATGTGATTAACAATGAAGCTTCAATCTGTGGGTGGGGACCGCAGTAGCGGCCGCCAAATGTCATCTCCTTACTCTGTGGTGATATCAGTTAATGTAAGAATCAGTGGGCTTGACTCCTTGCATTGCTAATCTGGCATGTCTGTCTGTCAGCCAAGGAGATGTTCCCCTTGGCAAACTTGCCCAAGCAGCTTCTCTCCCTTAAGTGCCTGGTGGGTTCCCCTCCTCTGCACAGTGATCTCCAAGATTAAGTTTGAATCTTCAAAGGGGAGCTATAAGAAAAGAAAAAAGGATTTCAAGACAAATGGGAAGTAGTGTTAAAAACCACTGTCCAGTTAAACTGTCTTCATAGACTTGTTTCTTCCTACTGTTGGACCGAGGTTTTCATGTAAGGATTTGAGTCTGGGTGTGGTGGCGTCATTGGGTCAGAGAGCAGTAGAATTGAGAAGCTGATGGTGGATCTCTTCACTTTATTCTAAGTGACTAATTCTCCTTTGCTCACGCAGGTCCCATCGAACAGCTCCCAGACTACAACCGGATCCGCAGTGCCATGTACTGGCTCCGTTTCTAGGCTGTGCCCCCTGCAGAGTGGAAATGGAGACGTCTTGGGCTGGGATGGGGCTCCCAAAAGGTGGATGTGTGTCTGAATCTTTTCTGTGTGGCAGTGGCAAGATGGGCCTTGCTGTAAGCTCTGTACAAACACTTGTCTTCTGAATTGTTAAAATGAACCGAGCCAAATAAATATAATTTAAATGGAGTTGGCTCTCATGGGTGTTTATGGCAAAGTGCCACTGTTGGCTAGGTGTGGGGTAGAAGTTATTTCATGAACCTCTCCAGATTGGTGACACACTGGAGCAGCATTAGCACTGGCAAAGATGCGGCTATAGTATCTGGGCTGTGATAGGGTATGCTGACTTAAGTGATGCCTGGAGTCACTGCTCTTCCCTTTACCTTTTGCAGACCAGTATAACTAACATGCAGGTGGCCAAAGACTAACCGGGCCGCTGTTGGTCTGGATTGGGGTGCACTGAGGAGGGCCATGAAGAAGGAATCTTGCAAAGCCTTCTTGTCAGTTTCTATAAATGCTCCAAGGTTCCTTCTTCCCTTTAAGGAAAATGGAAAAAACGTTTTGCTTCCCTTCGCCATGGGATTGCACTCTGTGCTGTTCACTCACTGCCATAGCCTGCAGAGAGACCTTTGACACTGGTCTCTTGTTCTGTGGCACCAGTCTAGAACACAAGGATAAATGTCTCTAATCTTCACTCTTCCATCAACACAGCTCTTTCTTGCGCCTCTTTACAGTGGCTATAAACAGAACTGTTACTCACTGACACCTTTTTGATGGCACCGATTAGCTGGCTTCACCTAAGAGGTTGCTTGGTATTTTCTTTCTCGGTGTTCTGAGTAAAGGGGCAACCTTGGACTAAAATTTTGCTTTCAGAAAGCAGTTCATCTGCTCTGCTGCTACCCAGCAAGCATCAGCATTTAAACTGCCACAAAGATCAGGAGGGAAAGTGATGGAGCTGCCATCCAGTTGGGCAGTACATGTAAGGAGAGTGGTAGCCTTGTGCTGTGCAATGAAACTTAACTGTATTGATTCGAGTTCCTTTTGCTCTTTCCTGTGTGTCAGACGCACTAAGCTTCACTACACGTGAGTCCTAAGCTATGAACAGCATCACTTGAGCAGACAGCTTGGCCTAGGCGAGAGGTTGAAATTGTGGTTTGTTTCTCTAGAATGAGTGATTTAGATCTATGTTCTCAGCTCACTTCCCACCTCCTTATTTCCAAGGGTGCACCAGCATTCCTGTCCATTCAGATTCTTTTTGGAGGGAGCCTCTCTGAGCTGGGGTAGCCTTACCAATGTGTGCACACATACCACCTCCACTTCAGCTCAGAGCTCTCATTTCTAGTCCAGGTATAAGTACTTCTTTCATCTGGAGGAAGGCTGTCAGGATGCCACTGGGCACGTGATGTGCACACTGCTGTGGTTCAACAGTAGCATGGTACAACTCTTTGGGGCACTACTGTTTTACTGTTTGTGCACAGTGTTTGGCACCAGGGGCACTGATCTGACTGGGGCCTCTGTGCACTAGTCCTACTAGTAAAGGAGGGAAAAATGGGTGTCTAATGGCACAGAGGCGTGGGAATGGGGTTCAGAACTCTTCGTCTCGAGGCTGATGGTTAAATCCGGGCTAAGTCAATATTGATCAACCAGTAACAAGTTGTGATGTCCTTGTTCTGTGTGAAATGATTAGGACCTAGACAGAAACCAAATAGACAAGTGTCCCCATCAGACAAACCACCAATAGTCAGTCCAACCTTTAACAGTGTTTGAGAGGCCAAGAACTGACTGGGCCATGGAGACTGAACTATCTTATCCCTGGAGTCTGTGTTGGGTTGAGGTGGGCAGTCAGGGCAGAGTGGAGGAAACTTATTCTGCTCTTTACTATACCTGGTTGGTCTCCTCTAGCCACACAACTCCTGGGTTGTCAATCCAGCATCTTTCACAGGCATGAAATTCACAGGATATCTGGAAAGCTGACTGTATGGTCAGACCCAAAATGTGCAATATGGAGGTGCAAATTAGAACTGTTCCAAGAACCGTTTGTTTTAGTTTGCTGGGAGTTCCAAAAATAAAACTAGTTTCAGATCAAATAGAAACTGAAACTCTTCAGAATATTTGATGAATTGAAAAACATCAGCATCAACACCAGGGTGAAATGTTTGTTGACCCAAATATGCACTTTTTGCCAAAAGTTTTGCACAGTGGTAATGCAGATACTTCCCACAAGGTGGTGCTAGCTCACCATTTCTCTGTTCTTAAACTGCAACATGTTTTTTTATTTAAAGTTTTGTTCAGTGGATATAAATATTCATTGGATTTTCACTTAATTTCTAGACATTGCCCTGACAAGTGGATTTTAACATGTAAAATCTTTCAAGAGTTAGTCATAGAATTTAAGACTAATCCAGTGAGCCAAGCCAATTGTGCCAAATCCGGATTCTTAATGAGAATTGGTGTTTCCGAACTCACTGCATGTATTAGGCATGTTTGAAACTGTTAAATATTCTTGATGCAATTGCACTGAAACTGCCATTGCAAGTTCTAGCTTGTTAGACACACATCTAAAGCCCAGAAAGCTTAATAACATGCTCGCTTTTGCCTGAAACTTGTGGGACCAATAAACAATTCCGCCTCTGTTTATGGCTGCAATTATACCCTAATCCTCTTTGTTGCCTTTCCTTACTGCATCTGCCCTGTAGCTAGGCCAAGTAAACTGGTGGAGTCTAATGCTGTCAGCAAGCTTTGTAGTTGGTGGAAGGTAGAAGGGGGGGACATCTGTAAGGTGGGCAAATGGGAATCCATTTATGTAACCCTTCACATGGCAGTTCCTGAGCAGAGTGTTTCTCTTCACTAGAGCTATCTGCTTTAGAAAGAACTACCTAGGGGGAGAGGAGGCAAGCTTTTAACCCGCTCTACCAGTCTGTGCTTCCTGTTTCTTTTTTCTGCTCCAGCATAAGAGAAGAAAATGTCCCCATTACTCGAGGGCCATGTTTTATAGAGTTCTGGGCTATGCCAGAGTCAAGCTGATGAGTGGCTACAGCTGTATAAATCTGCCTGGTTAATGTGGCATTATAGTGTGTGTGTGTTCTGAAGCTTTCAGTCCATGTAGAGATCTTAACACCTCATCAGATCTCTCAAATAAGGAACTGCTGCAGTGCCTAACCCCCACATGTAGATTGCTGCCCAGTGTCCCACAGCACAAGCGGCTGTCAGTGCTCTCCCGGTGCAGAGGTGTCTGAATTGTGGGATGCTTTAGTGTTTGTAGAAATCTTCTTGCTGCTGGTTTGGCTGAGGATTGTTTAAACAGTATTTGTCTATAGTAGGGATAGGCAATCTATGGCATGCGTGAGCTGATTTTCAGTGGCACTCACTGCCCAGGTCCTGGCCACCGGTCCGGGGGGCTCTGCATTTTAATTTAATTTTAAATGAAGCTTCTTAAATATTTTAAAAACCTTATTTACTTTACATACAACAATAGTTGTTATATATTATAGACTTATAGAAAGAGACCTTCTAAAAACATTAAAATGTATGACTGGCACACAAAACCTTAAATCAGAGTGAATAAATGAAGACTCGGCACAGCACTTCTGAAAGGCTGCCAACCCCTGGTCTGTAGGTTCCCCAGTGTCTGCATGCTTTGGAGATCAGGGCTTTTAGAAATGCTGATGGTGTCTTGAGCAGCCCACCAGCTGTAAAGAAAATAAAGGAATTTACTCTCTGCACAACTAACCTTTTCCCTTTATGTGCAGCCTTTAGACAGAAGCAGCCTGGTAGAGAACACAGGGATGGTTGCTATTGGGAGCCTATAGTGATGGGAATTCAATCCTCTGCTTACTGGCTTGCAATGGATTTTTGCTCAGACTCTTACAAGAGATTCAAGAATGAGTTGCTGAGTAATCAGGTCCCAATATACTTGACATCTGGATTCTTCTGTGCCAGAGGAGATGAAACTCTGAACTAGTTGGCAGGGTCCCTGTTACTAATACTGCTCTGTGCTGCCCCATCAGGGCAGCCTCGATCTGAGAAAATCCACATTTGGAAATAACCAATGCATCTTGAAAGCGTGAGACAGTCTCATCTCTCTCCTTCCCCCACCTCCCAAGTTCCAGGGGCTAGTGTGGGACAGTGGCAGGGAGTAGAGAAAGGAGCAGGAACTCTGTGGAACAGGGCAATTTCAGAGAAATTAGAGGGGGCCTGGCTGACCTCATGAATCTGTCTTCCATCCCCCTGACAATGCAGGATTGTCCTGCAGGGCTTTGACCAGTCTAGTTTTCAGTGAGTTAAATGATACTTAGATACTTGCCTTGGAAGATGACTCTGCAGTCTATTGGGCCATACTGCTAAGGGCTTGTCTACACTGGCATTTAACAGCGCTGCAACTTTCTCACAGGGGTGTGAACACCGCCCCGCCCCAAGTGCAGCAAGTTGCAGCGCTGTAAAGAGGTGGCTTTTTTAGAGCGCTGTGAGAGCTCTTTCCCAGCGCTGCGCCGCGACCACACGAGGCACATTAAAGCGCTGCCGCAGCAGTGCTTTAGCATTGCCAGTGTAGACTACCCCTAATGTTCTGATACTGTCTAAACTTTTCCCTGCTCCATTTTCTCCCATTACTCCTAGTTACAGCCCCTTCCTCCACTCTAAACAAGGCTCTTCTTTTGATGCTTACGCCCTTCGCACAGTTGTGCACAGTTGTCTTCTCTCCCCTATGCCCCTTGGTGGTGGTTGAGCTGAACAATACCTGTAAATCAGCCCTTCTCAAACTATGGGACGCGCCTCCCAGGGAGGCATGGGAATGTGTCAAGGGAGCTGCTGCCCTCTTTTTAAAAAACAAACAAAAAACCCTCTGGCTGTCAGCCCCAGGCGGCGGGGGCTTGTGCAGAAGGACCATGCACACCCAGGAAGCGGGGAATAAAGGGGACAGCTGGAGCCACTCAGGCTGTCCTCTCTCAGTCCCTCACCTGGAGGTTGTCAGCCCTGGAGTGGCAACGGCAGCACAGAAGGATGGCAGTGGGGCGCTAAGTTTCCTGTGGAAAGTGATATTGACAAATATCACTTTTCATGTTGCTTCCCTTACTTACGTGCTGCCACTGGAGGTTGTGCTGCCTTCAGAGCTGGGCACCCAGCCAGCAGCCGCTGCTCTCTGTTCTGCCTTCAGAGCTGGGTGGTGGTATATGTTCTTGGGGTGGATGTAAATGATCACAGACACAAAGAACGGGGGTCTGATTAAATAAGTCTGAGAACCAATGTGCTAAATCAATTCCTTCATTGCTGTGCTTTGCTAGGAAATGAGAGAATTGAGAGGTATTTAGGATTGCGTGCAGAATTCTCTGCCTGTGCTTCCCACCCAGGGGTGTATAGAACAGCATGTGCACACTGGAGACCAGGAAACCAGATCCTCGGATGTGCGGGGTGGATCTGCCTTTGAAACCAGCAGCTCCTTTGATATGTGAGAGCTGGCTTTTTGGAATATCCAGCTCTTGCCAAGGGATGGTCCATAGCAGCCAATTGTCTGTAATTGCCTTACCTGAACTCAATTATCCCCCCTTGGAAATTACTGTTGACACTAATCATAGATGCACAGGGAACCCTGGAGCTGCAGAGAGCTGCTCCTGTTCAAATGATAGAAGTGTTTGTCCTTGCTTCCCTCGGATTCTGGAGAGCTTTTGGAAGAGGAGCCTTAATCCTCTGAGCCTGGTTCTCTATTTTCTACCAACTTCCCCCTGCTGCTGCTAAGGGAGAGCCACTCCTGATGCCTGCAGTGGGTGAGGAGAATCAGGCCCACAGGGGGCCAGTGTTAAGCACATTTACAATCTGTTCAGATAAGAACAGGGTTTAAAATAGGAGCACAGTTCATCCATGCTTTGCAAGCTCAAGCCTGTTCAGACTCCGCTAGGAAGGGTCTTTAGAGCAATTCTGACTAAGGCTGTCATGCTTATGCTTGGTGAACTGTTCCCAGGAGGGCAGCATGGACAGTACTGTAACTGAATTAGCAGCCTTAACCGCAATATGGACAGGGCTTAAGGAACAGCTTCTCCCTGTGCTCTCTCCCTCCCTCTGTCCCACAGGCTTCTGGAGTCTTGTGTGGCTAGTCTAAGGTGCCATGGCATAGAGCCAGCGGTGTTTGGATGAGGGCCAGGTCATGGCCAGTAATGGAGCAAAGAGGAAAGCTAATCGGTGGGAGGAGAGCTCTCATGAAACAATATGGCTGGGAAGCCCATGTTGCTACCACTCAACTGTACCTGGCTTGTTGGTCAATTAACCTTTACTCCCTTAATATGGCTGAGCTCAAAAACACACCTGCAAAGTGTCAGCCCCTTTGCAGTCACATGATGCTGTCCTATGAGCTGGGTGGGGAGGAAGATAGGCTAGTGGATGGGAGACTTGCTTCACTTTCTGGCTCAGCCAGGCTTCCTGTGTGACCTTGGCCAAATTACTTAAAGCACCTTATGATTCCATTCCTCACCTGTGCAATGGGGATTATACATTGCTACCACTCAGGGGTGTTGAAGATACAAATGCATTGATTGAGGCACTCTGGTATTGAAGGTCATCTAAGTACCTAGATGGAGCTGTAGGTCTGGCCTGCTTGTTCTGTTGGAATGAATGAACTAGCTCCTTGCATTAGGGCTTGCCTTAGTAGATGTGTTACTGCGGCTTTGCACTCTGCTGCACCACTGTGAATGAGCATTTGGATGATGATCTGAGCTGTGAAGTCCTCAAAGATACTCCCCAGCAATATGCCATATGACCCATTAACTCCTTGGAACCTGTAGGCTCTGCTAACTCCTGATGCACTGAGTCACTAAATCTCACTTCTCCCAGGCACTACAAAAACTGGCAAGAAATCAATGCTGGAGTTAGGCTTGGGAGCATCCCCAGCTTCTGAGCTCTGGGCTGTAAGGGACAGTTTCTGTGTCCCAGACTTGCTTGGAGCAGAAACGGTCCGGGGGGGAGATGCTGATGTAGAGTGTCAGGTAGTTTTGGAGGAGAGAGAGAGGTGGAGAAGGGGTCTTCTCGTGCCAAACCACCAGCTGTGCCCCAGCCCCGCCCACTGTCCTAGTATAGTTGATTTGGGATGGGGCAACGTGCAGCTCAATGGCAAGATTTGGTTTCAGTCTCTGCCTTTCCTCAATACTTACCAGGGCCGGCTGTAGGCACCAGCGCTCCAAGCATGTGCTTGGGGCGGCACTTTCCAAGGGGCAGAGCTCCGGCTCCTTTTTTCTTTTTTGCTTGGGGCGCAAAAAGCCAGGAGCCGGCCCTGAGCGGAGGTGAGCTGCGGAGGTGGGGAGCACGGGGAGGGCCACAGGAAGTAACTGGGGGGAGGGGGAGAGGAACTGCTCCCCCCCAGCTCACCTCCGCTCCACTGCCGCCTGCTCCCCGAGTGCGCCGCCGCTCTGCTTCTCCCCCCTCCCTCCCAGGCTTGCCGTGTGAATCAGCTGTTTTGCGGCAAGCCTGGGAGGGAGGGGGGAGAAGCGGAGCAGTGGCAGCGCACTCAGGGGAGCAGGCAGAGCGGAGGTGAGCTGCAGTGATGCGGGGTGCAGGGAGGGCCACAGGAAGTAACCCTGGGAGGGGGCGGAGGAACCGCTCCTCCCCCACTCACCTCCACCTCCTCCCCCGAACGTGCCGCCACTCCGCTTCTCACCCTTCCCTCCCAGGCAACCCTGGGAGGGAGGGGGTGTAGGAGGGCAAATGTGGCATGCCCAGGGGAGGAGGCATGTCCGGGGATTTGGGGAAGGGGTTGGGATGGGGCAGAGTTGGGGGGGGGAGGGGCACGGGAAAAATGTTTTGCTTGGGGTGGCAAAAAAATTGGAGCCGGCCCTAATACTCATTGTTGGCTGGGGAAGGGAATAATACTGGAACCTAAGAATTCTGCCATTGCTCTTCTCCCCTCTTCAGGTGCTCTCTACAGAGGTTCCTCGTTTCTCTTCCTCTCTGCTTCAGCTTATCTCCCCCATCCCCCTAGGCCTAGCATTAAGATCTTTCTCTCCGCTGGGGATGCTTGGATGGGGACCTTCTGCTTTGAGGGCCATCAAAGCTATTCATAGTTTAACCAGAGGGGCACTGGAGGAGTGTCGTCTTCCCAGGGGCTCTGCATGCTGCTGTTTGGTACTCCCTGCTCTCACGCTGGTGCAGAAGGCTGGTCCTTAGAAGGGGAGGGTCTCTTAGGTGGCAGTCTTATGTCCTCAAGTGACGTTCACTTCCTTCATGTCAAAAGTGACAGCTGCAATCCCAGTGTCTCAGGTGTGCCACAAATCTTGGTTGGATTAGTACTGGGTTCCTTTTGGTAGTCCAGGAACAAACAGCCATGCTGTGTGAGCTGCACTGATGGGAAGGCTTTCTTCCCATCCTGCAGGTAGAGTGACACATCCAGCCACTCACTGTCTGAGGCACTGCAGGGAGTAAGGGGTTCTAGGTTGGAGATAGCAATGTCTTGTCCTCTGTTCTGGAATACTATGGATCCTGGCCTGAATGGGACAGGCATAACAGGGAATATTTCAAAGTGAGAGTCTTCACCTGGGCAGCTGGCAGATCCCCCAAAGGCTCTGTTCAGACAGTGCAGGGTGGGGTGCTGCCCGATGGGAATAGGGAAGAGTGGCTACTGTTCCGCTTGGCTTGGCTAGGATTTAACAGACTTCACTCCTTAACCTCAGCAGTTGCAGCCTGGTAGCTCAACTGATAGAAGAAGCAGCATCCTTTCCCTCTGTCAAGGATGTAATAGGACAGCAACTCTAATCACAGTGTGAGCATGAGGTTGCTTATTATGGAAGATTTTGCTTCAAATCCCTGAAGGATTTTTGTCTGGTTCCTTGCCAGGCAACCACAATCAAGATCATTTTTCAGCAGAGGTTAAAGGTCAGAAGGAGGGGTCAGGAGGCATGGTTCACTCACAAAATACTGATTTGGGATGCCGCTATTGCATAGATAAGTGAAGTATTGAATGGTCGAATACTGGCAAAGGGGAAGCTGAGTTTGTGAAGAGCCGGTCGGGGGGTGGCAGGGAGGAGTCCTAAAGAAACAGGCCCTGATGCAGAAAGAGAGTGATCCTGGGACCTCCCAAGAGGAAAACGTGGAGAACCCCCTCCCAAGGGGAACATCCGGCGTCAGGGCCAACCGACCAGCTCGAGGGGACCAATGGGACATGGGCTGCTATCACTGTGGCCAAAGAGGCCACATACAGACCCAGTGCTCCAGGCTCAGGTACAGACCAAGCAGACTGGACCCACAGAGGGTCGGCCAGAGCTGAGGCCCCCCCACAGTATTCAGAGGGAACATTAAAACCAGTCCCACTTCGTCACAACGTGGCACTAGTATTAATGCACTTAACCCTGGGGCCTGCAGGGCAGAAGACGCTCCTGGGGATGCTGTGACTCCCAGACCTGCTTTTCCTGACTTTGTGTACTGAGACTCCAGATGCACGGAACTTGGCAGGGCTGTTGTGACATTGTAATATAAACATCTCCCAGTGCAGTCTGGTGCATGCAGCTGCTTAAAGGGCCAGGAGCGTGAGCGATGGATTTATCTACTAGAGACCTGATGTCTGAAGCTGGCACCTGGGTTTCCGGGGTTCATGTTGTCGACAGGAGAGCGCTCCTGCCGACAACGAGCCGTTTGCACTGACATTTGCCGCAGCAAAACTTTAGTCATTTGCAGATGCTTAACTCCACACCCCCCTCGCCCTCCCAAAAAAAGGCAAAAGTTGTGCCACGGCAAGTGGCAGTGTAAATGGCTTGTTGTTGGCAGGAGTGCTCTCCTGTCCACAACACGAATCCCGCTCGTATGGGGTGGAAGTATTTTGTTGGCAAAAGTGCCGACAAACAGCATTTACACTGCCCGACTTTTAGTGACACAGCTGTGTCGCTAAAAACTGTAGTGTAGACAAAACCTCAGCAAAGCAACTCTAGCTCAGGCCGGGAGAAGTCTCATGCGAGTTAGTCAGTGGGCCTTGTTTTCTGAAGGCAAGGGTTTGTCTGCTGCTTTGGGGAACGATGGAGATCTTGGATCCTGTATCAAGAGGTTTGGCTATGCAGGAGAAGCTGTACCTCTCCTGCGTTAGCTATGACATTGAAAGAGGCCCAAGTTCATGCACCAGCACAGAAATCCTGTCTGGGTGTGAATTTGTGTTGCGAGCTGTGATGGGTTGGATCACAGAAACCCCCTGGGAGCTGCCACTCGACGTGCCAAGACTACGTCTGCCCCCTGCTTTCCCTGCCAGCTTGGGACCCCAGCACCCTGGCTTGCTGAGCCAGACACTCCCGTCTGCTCCAACAAAGACCCAGGGTCTGAATTACTTGCCCCAAAGCTGCAGGTTTACCTGAAAGCAGCTCACAGAAGTGTTCCTGTCTTTAACACTCAGCTGCCCAACTCCCAGTGGGGTCTAAACCCAAAAAAATCCGTTTTACCCTGTATAAAGCTTATACAGGGTAAACTCATAAATTGTTCGCCCTCCATAACACTGATAGAGAGAGATGCACAGTTGTTTGCTCCCCCAGGTATTAATACATACTGAGTTAATTAATAAGTAAAAAGTGATTTTATTAAATACAGAAAGTAGGATCTAAGTGGTTCCAAGACAGAACAAAGTAAGTCACCAAGCAAAATAAAATAAAATGCGCAAATCTGTGTCTAATCAAACTGAATACAGATAAGATCCTCACCCATTCCAGAATGCTCCCTTTTACAGACTAATCTCCTTTTACCTGGGTCCAGCAATCGCTCACACCCTCTGTAGTTACTGTCTTTTGTTCCAGCTTTTTTCAAGTATCCTGGGGGGTGGAGAGGCTCCCTCTTTAGCCAGCTGAAGACAAAATGGAGGGGTCTCCCAGGGGTTTAAATAGACTCTCTCTTGTGGGTGGAGACCCCCTCCTCACTCCTATGCAAAGTCCAGCTCCAAAATGGAGTTCTGGAGTCACCTGGGCAAGTCACATGTCCATGCATGACTCAGTCTTTACAGGCAGAAGCCACTGTCCACACGGTATCTTGTATGTCTCCAGGAAGACTTCTTATGTGGATTGGAGCATTCCAAGATGCATTGTTCCCCAAGTGCTTCCTGATCGGGTACTTAACCTTGCGAATTCCTTTCTAAAGAACAGGAGTACTTGTGGCACCTTAGAGACTAACAAAATTATTTGAGTATAAGCTTTCGTGGGCTACAGCCCACTTCATCAGACACATAGAATGGAACATATAGTGAGGATATATATACATACAGAGAACATGAAAAGGTGGGAGTTGCCCAACCAACTCTAAGAGGCTAATTAATTAAGATGAACTGTTGTCAGCAGTAGAAAAAAAACTTTTGTAGTGATAATCAAGACAGCCCATTTAAGACAGTTTGACAAGAAGCTGTGAGGATACTTAACATGGGGAAATAGATTCAATGTGTGTAATGGCTCAGCCATTCCCAGTCTCCGCTTAAGCCTAAGTTGATAGTATCTAGTTTGCATATCAATTCAAGTTCAGCAGTTTCTCATTGGAGTCTGGTTTTGAAGCTTTTCTGTTGCAAAATTGCCACCTTTAAATCTGTTACTGAATGGCCAGAGAGGTTGAAGTGTTCTCCTACTGGTTTTTGAATGTTATGATTCCTGATGTCAGATTTGTGTCCATTTATTCTTTTGCGTAGAGACTGTCCGGTTTGGCCAATGTACATGGCAGAGGGGCATTGCTGGCACATGATGGCATATATCACATTGGTAGATGTGCAGGTGAATGAGCCCCTGATGTTGTGGCTGATGTGATTAGGTCCTATGATGGTGTCACTTGAATAGATATGTGGACAGAGTTGGCATTGGGCTTTGTTGCAAGGATAGGTTCCTGGGTTAGTGTGTTTGTTCTGTGGTGTGTGGTTACTGGTGAGTATTTGCTTCAGGTTGCGGGACTGTCTGTAAGCGAGGACTAGTCTGTCTCCCAAGATCTGTGAGAGTGAGGGATCATCTTTCAGGATAGGTTGTCAATCTTTGATGATGTGCTGGAGAGGTTTTAGTTGGGGGTTGAAGGTAATGGCTAGTGGCGTTCTGTTATTTTCTTTGTTGGGCCTGTCTTGTAGTAGGTGACTTCTGGGTACTCTTCTGGCTCTGTCAATCTGTTTCTTCACTTCAGCAGGTGGGTATTGTAGTTTTAAGAATGCTTGATAGAGATCTTGTAGTTGTTTGTCTCTGTCTGAGGGATTGGAGCAAATGCAGTTGTATCTTAGAGCTTGGCTGTAGACAATGGATTGTGTGGTGTGTCCTGGATGGAAGCTGGAAGCATGTAGGTAAGTATAGCAGTCAGTAGGTTCCTAAAGAAGCTGACCAAATGCCTCACAAAGCTACTTAGAAATCAAGCAAGAATACAGCCAATATTCTTAACCTCAAGTACAAAATGATATCTGTGTACAAATGGGATGACTAGATATAGTAGACCATAATCTTTACTGAGATATGTTACGTGGCACAAGCAGCACAAAACATATTCCAATTGTGTCATATTCCCATAAAGCATTATTGGGGACAGCGTCACACCATCACACAAGCCATGTAGCCACCGTTCAGCATTACCTTCCGGCCGAGGAAGGCGGTGTTGGGCTGGTCTGACTGTATGGTCCTAGGATGTGGTCTAGCACCCCCTGCTGTTCCAGCTGGCTTATGGCTGTTAGAGTGAAGGACTCACTCAAGTTCCTCCACTGAGCGGAAGTAAGCAGGGGCCAAAAATTGTGCCAGCCAAAGTGGATGCCATGGTGCTTCATTTGCCAGCCACTTCCCAAAAGCAGAAAAACAACTCTCCAAAGCCCCACACCCCAGCCAGGCACTCAGATATGCTGCTGGCAAGACAGCGGAGTGGGGTGATGCACTCTGTCTGTTTTGTGGTGGTATGAGGTCATCATGGGAGGGGTTTCCATGGTGACAGACAGACAGAGATTCACACTGGTGGGGCAAGGCGGGTGTTTATTTTGTCCTTTCTTCTTGCATGGGCACCCCTCCAAAAAGCTGAAGGATCAACAGAAGAACCAGCCTCCGAAGGCAGAACACTTTGGGACATGCCTTGTCATGCCAACTTCATAAATCCCCTTAAACACCACCTGGGTCCCATCACTACAGTACTATGGGTGGCTATGCTTGCTGCTACGTACTCGTGTCTCATTTGGTGGGAGCAAGAGACACAGACTTTCCTGGGAAACTTGAGGGGTTGGTTCTCTGCCACCTTAGCCCAGTACTTCAGCTGCTTTGATTGCATAATGACCATAAAAGCTTTATCTTGGGTTCTGGTGAGGGGTTATATAAGCTGCTGATGTGTGAAATGACTACTGCTGTAACGAAAACCAGCTGGATTCATGGGTGGGGAATCCTGCTATTTCCCAATATCATGCATTGATAGGCAAGTTAGTGATGTGAAAATGCAGAACTCTATTTATGGATGGAAAAGCAGCTTTGCTGCAAAGAAGCATGCACTATTGATGTGCCTTCTCTGCCCCATCTACAAAATGGCTGCAGCAAATCTCTGGCAGAGACCTCATTGTTCTTCCATCAGAGCATCCTTCTTTTGGGTTTGATCTTTGACCAGTTTGCTAGTTGTCCTCTCCCTGGGACTTTTAAAAATACCCTCTTCCCTGAAGGTTCCTACTGGGTATGCTGCATTCTGGGGGTGTATGCTAACATTGGCGGTGGCCTGCCCATCTCAGATCAAGTGCCCTATTGTTATAATGTTGCACAATGGCTCTCCTGTGCAGATCCATGTGAGTGCATGCTCCTCATGCTCACCATTAAGCTACTTTCTAAAGTGCCTGTCCCCATAGTCTCTGGTTAATGTACGTAAATTATGACTTGCAATGACATTGGTACCTGGGAGCTCTCAGTTCTCTGTACTAACAGGTGCCTAGTGCTGAAGAACATGTTCTAAGCTTTTGGGATTAAACTAGGATCTACCTTTGTTAAAAATGGGGCTTTCCCCATAAACTGCAGTGGGTCCTGAGGTGATTTTATTGGATTACTGGATCCACAATGTGTATCATGAAATATGTTTGCAGGAGAAGCGGGTACATCATTGAGCAGTTTCAATGTGATAACACTGAACTGTTCAACACAGATCTGTAAATCAGTAATAAAAGGGATTGTGGGGGGGGGGTGGCTGCTCTTGGAATGAGATATATGGTACCTTTCACCCTAGTAGGCCAGTGCTAATTCAGCCCAAGCTGGTAGTGGTCCAGAGCCAGAACCATCTCATGGCGGTTTTGCTAGTTTGTGAGATAAGTTGGTGGTTTGGAGGCTTCCTCATCACAAAGCCAACACTGCTGGTAGTAACTGGCCATCACCTTGGCAGACTGTGTGGAAGTGCCTGACTTCGATGAGTTGTGGAGAGTGAATGCCCTTCCTGGTCCCCAGAGGTCAGGACTGAGGCAATTGGAGAGTGGGGGCTAATAGTGGAGGTGGTGTCTATGGATGTTGAAGTGCGTGAATTGTGTGGATTTTTCACGTCACACGGATCTGTCAACTCTTCTGGAAAGCTGTTGCTGGCTGGGGGTTTGTAGACTAGCAGGAGGCACCAGTGTCTCTGGTCTCTGGATTGACAGAGTCTGGGTTACCCAGAATTCCCTTGGAAGGGAAGGGAATTCCCAGAAGGCAGCTCGCCCCTCTAACACAGGTCCTGCCATCAGCATGTGTGACAAAATCTTAGATGCTGCCTGCTAGTTACCAGCGAGGGCATGACCCGTCCCATCTTGGGGCACCTAGCCGGAGAATTTCTGTAGGGGAACAGGCCTGCCTTCATTTACCCCTTCCCCCTCTCTTCCTGTTTGTGTGGGAGTACAGGGCTGCTCTGGCTGCTGGGCTCCAGGCTCTGCACCAGAAAGGTTGGAAGGGTTTGTTTGTAAATTATGACAAACTTTGTTATTTCAATCCCTCATCAAATGCTGTGAACGTCCCCAAAGGGCAGGTGCTATAGAAATGAGGTCATGGGACTGCTCTCCTTCCCACCTCCTGGCATTCTGCTGCCAGAGGAGGCTGGCAGTGGGCAGCCAGTGCCACCACCTCTGTAACTTGGCAAGTATGGAGTTAGTGCAGGAGCAGCAGAGGCGGCACTGGCTCCTGAAAGCTATAAATACGAATCGTAGTAACTGGCCTCCCCTTCCAACATGGGAATGCACCAGCCCTGTGTTCTGGCATCTGGAAAGCTGCCCGGTGCCATGGTCCTGGGGGAAAATACCCAGCTCCTGAATAAGATCATCATAAAGCTCAGTCGGAATCGTTACTGCCCCAGCAAGCCAAGCAGCTAGTAAAGCACAGCCTCTAGCAGCGCATGGGCCACGGCTCCAGATTCCTAGGCTCAGCACTCTGCTCTCCTTTCCTTCTCGGTGCAGAGTGAATGGCGGCTGAGCCAGTTTAAACCTAGGAGGGCAGCTTTCCCCTTCATTCAATTCCATCCATTCATTAGCGCCTCTCCACCACTCCCTCACTTCCTTTCCTTGTTGCTGTGTTCCTCTTCCCCCAAGATCCAGGGGGTGGAGCAGGAGTCCTGGCGCACCTTCCCCTCCCCCCCATGCCTGCGAGCAGGGTTTAGGGAGAGTTCTGCTTGTTGCACATCACCGCTCAGCACCCCGTGGGCCATGGCAGTTCCTAGTACTCTCCCTCCCCAGACCGGGCTGGAGAGTGAATTGTGAAGCAGAACGGGGAACAGCTCCTCCCAGCCCTGTTCAGTGGGGCACGGTGAGAGCTGCCTAGTGAGGAGCCCCTTTGCTTTCCCACCGGTGCCGGCTGCTTCTCAAGGCCACTTTGGTTTTTACCCAACAGCTCGGGTATTGGCAAAGGCACAATGTGATGCCCATGGGCCCTGCCTCAGAACTGCCCTACCAGGCGTCTCTCCACCCCCGTACGTCATGCTCAAGCCCCCATGCTCTGGCGCTGTGGTGATTCCTCGGACCTGTGGGGGGCAGGGGGGTGCTGCAGGGCTGTGTGGGCAGGCAGGAATCTTAAACCGAGCCAGAGCAGCCTTCAAGGCAGGGGTGTGCAATTCTGCAATCTCACTCAGAGGATAACCAGATGGGCCAGGGCCCCGTGCTGCATCCTGGAGGTAGTGGGAGGCGGACATTGCTCTTTAGACTTGGCTTAGGCCACGAAAACCAAGCAAGGAGCTGACCTGCCGCTTGCAGCTTTCAAAGGCAGGGAAATCCAGATCTGGCACTGGAGTTAACCCAGATGCAGAGTCCTCTCCTCCCCCCTGCACACATGTTCAAAGAGATCCTCACAGCTCCACTGCCAAGCACTTAGGCCATCAATCTCCTGGGCCAAATCCTCAGCACCAAGGGGAAGAGCTGCTCCTCCCCAGCTCCCATGGGCTGCCTGCTTTCTCAATCAACTATATTTGCTTGCTTTGTATTTCAGCCCCCTCTCCCTGCAACTGATGGGTGTAAGACCTGCCTCCAGCGCCCTGGGGCTGGGCTGAGCTCAGCTACTGGCTCAGCTGGAGGCCGACTTCCTTTTGGCTGGCTTGCTAGAGCTGTTGTCTGTGGACCCCACCGAAAGCCTGGGGCGAGGTGGAACTGCAGCGATGTTCACACAGTGAGTCATCTGAAGGGGTGTCTCGCCACATCTTGGTGCACACGCAAAGGGAAGGGCTTGAGTGCCTCAGGGCCATCCCATCCTGCACACTACCTCCATCGGCAACCCGACCTCCCCACGCAGTGCTGAGCCAGACCCCGACCCTCCTGTGTAACTGCTCTACCAGGTGACAGCAGCTCCGGCCACCTCCCTCCTCTGGGCTGCTCTGGAGCATGAGAGGTTGATGCCTCCCTGCGGCTCTGGGGATGGGGTAGGACCCAATGCACCAACCCAGGCCTCACTGCAAAGTCCATTATTGACTCTCGAGGGCTTTCCTTACCCCGCCCCTCCCCCCATGGCCAACATTCTGGGATAAGCGCAGTCAACCCGAGAGGAAGGGCAAGCTGGCATCACCCCCTGTACTCCCAGGCTCCCGAGGGGGCCATAACCCACTGCCCTCAGGCCTGAGCCCCACCTGAGGCTGTGACACAGAAATGGATTCCTGGGACACTGATCCGGGCTGTCAGGTCCTGGCAGTGTGTGTGTGTTGATGGGAGCAACCTGGAACAGCCACTAATGGAAGATAAGGTGGTGGTTGTCACCTCCCTGGCAGGCCCTGCCTGGGATAGCCAGGAGGGAGCAGGCCTTCTTCTGGCTATTGACCTAAACAGCTGCTCCTGCCTACAGCTGAGCCGTGGTCTGGGGATGGGGCAGTGTGTCTCACCCACACCCACCATGCTCATTGCTCAGGGTCCTGCAGGGGTGCACCAGGTGGCCATGTCCTGAGGTTTGCTACCAGTGGGCTGGGCTGGGTTGTACAGCGTGAGTGGTCATCAGGCTACACCGGGCTAGAAGGAACACGGCTCTTGGGACGGCATTGTCAGATCCAGCTCCCTGGCCCAGCTGCTGAATCGGACACCGGCCCCTGTCTCAGCCAGGAGGCGTGTTGAGTCACGCTCTGCAGATACTAAGCTGCAGCCTACACAAGTCTGAATGAATGAGCACTTTGGTGCTTGTCTGCGGTCGCATCTGGATTCATTCATGTTTTCCTGGCTGCAGGGGCCGCAGAGAACTCCTCTCCCTTTTGCTCCTCCAGCCTGTTTCCTTGCAGCCCCTCTGTGCTGTCCTTGGTGGGAGAGCTCTTGCGTGAGAGCCACACAGGTTGAGTCTTTGAACGAGATGACACACCAGCTATGCAGTGCTGTTGCTGAGAGGCTAGTGGGTTAATCCTGAGCACAGCTGCCGCCAGCTGAGATGGGTGCTTACAAGGCATATCCCATATGTAAAAGGCTGCACCCACAAAAGCCAGAAACCTCATTTCCAGTCTGCATTTGGCCTTGTGCGCAATGAGTTTGGGGGGGTGGGGGCTCAGCCTAACCCTTGGGGCTGTTCACATCCATAAAGCACGGCCCGATTGCAGAGTGTTGCACGTCTCTGCACAAGGGGAGCTCTGGGAGTGGAACAGCAGCAGGACCGAGGGGCATCAGCCGAGGTATGCGGGACCTAGAATAGTGGTGGTGCATCAGCCCAGGAGCAAGGGGCGCCAGCAGAGCCGCGTGCTGTGCCTGACTCCAGCTAGCACTGTCACGCCCTCATTTTTATAAGCACTAACATTCGCCCAAGAACTTAATCCCCTTGCTGCCCCCTAAGTCCCTGAACAAACCCCGCAGCAGTTCAGCTGACTTAATGGCCATGACGCCTGTCCCACTCTGCTCACCCCACTCACAGTTCCCAATCTCTTGGTTTCCTGCAGCTCATTTCCCTGCACGGCAGCAAGTGAGAGACAAGGACTAGCACAGAGCTGTTCATCCTGCACTAGACATGCCTGTGCCATGGGACAGCAGCCAGCGACTTGGCACCCTCTGCTGCCTATAAAACAGGTCCGCAGAGCTTGCTTGCCTCGAGAGACAGGGTTTGTCTGTTCAGCTCTAATTCAAGCAGTGCCAAAGTGCCCTCAAGGGTGCTAATTAAGCTGCCTTTTAGAGGCAAGAGTTTCCCTTTTATGGTCTGATAAGTACGGTTAGTCATATTATCTGGGCCAGCCGAGCCCGCTGCGCCTTCCCTGCAGAGCTGCCGTGGGTCTGACCCACCTGGTGAGCCGCCCCTGTCTGGTACAGAACGTATCCCTCTCGCAGCACATCGGTAATTAGAGGCGGAGCTGTGCAGTTTCTAACCTGTGTCTCTCTCTGGATAGGGCCTGAGTGTGTGGATCCAGCAGTGACAGAGGCTACTTAGGTACCTAGGTACATGCTGCTAAGCAAAGGGGATCAGTCGCTCTTCTGCCCAAGGGCTTGTGAGGCAGGATTGTCAGTGGATGCTCGATAGCTGGGGCAGCTGCTCAAACAGCCTCTGTCGATGTACCTTTACTCCCTGCACTTGCAGATGGGGGCATTAGTATCACTGGTGCAGGCCTGGACGCCCCGGCAAAACACTGGCCCTTCCTGTCCTGGGGCATGGATCCCTCTCAGTGCACAGCAACCCCCCGCCGCTCCCTAGGGTGGACTCTCTAGCCTCTCTTGGGGTAGCAGCGGGAGGTGCTTTCTGACCTCCCCATGGCCACTTTGCCTGGGTACCTTGTTGAGGGAGCTGAATGGCTCAGAGGAATCCCCTCATGTTTCTGTTCCCCGTCTGCAATGCCCCGCCAGTGAGGCTGTCTGGCAGCTTGTGTGAAAGGAGTGGGTGGATCAGTCCAGAATGGGCATTGGGCAGGGGTCCATAGCCCAGTGCTGGCACCAATGGGCCCCATTGTAGGCAGTCTCAGCTGAGCGACAAAGGATTGAAAGGGGCATGGAGATGACTGCTGCTTCCCCTGGGGGGCCTCTCCAGGACAGGGCTGAGCCCATCTTGGCATGGCGCAGCATGGAGTGGAGCCTGCCTTGCTGCCACCCATGCTGTATCTGTTCCGACGCCAGCTGCAGTGCTATCAGCCCCGCCTCTTTCGCAGCACTCAGGGAGTGCTGTGCTTTGGGGTCCTCAGCCTGATGGAAAGCAGACAAAGGCTGTGCTTGTTAAGCTGTGAGTGTTAGAGGGTCCCCCCCCCCCCACCCCCTGCTCTCCCTTCTCCTGCCACCAGCCTTTCTCTAGCTGCTTTGTTGAGCCAGACGCTTTCCACGGGAACAGCTGCTGAAAACAAAACAGCGTGTGCACCGTGGTGCTTGTCCTGCCGAGGTGCCGCAGGGCCGGGGGAGGAGAGTTTCCCTGAACGCTTTGTTGATACGGCAGATTCCTCTGGGATGAGCCTCGCGGTGCTCAGCTGTGTGGGTGGTCCCTCCCTGTCTAGTTGGAAGACGGACTGAGGGGAGGCCTGACACGACTGCAGCATGGCCACTGTCCCCAGGGGAGTTACAGCCTGCCCTGGCACTACCCATGTCCCTGACTCTTGGGCTGTCTTTCATCGCTGCCTGCTGCAGGACCCCACCGAACCCGCCTTCCCTCGCTGCCTGCATTCTCATGCTGTGCTGGTCCCTCCTCTCAGGCCCGGGGAGCGAGGGAGCTGGTTGCCCAGGGAGCCTCTCCTCAGGAGCTGGTGTGTCGGGCAGTTCCTGGCAGGGAGCCCAGAGTATGAACCCAAACTGGTTACAGCAGCACCAGTGACCGCTGCTTGTCCTGGCTCCTTGAATGAAAGCCCTGGCCTCTCCAGCTGGCTTCTGAGATGCCTGCACCTCGCTCCTCTGCCCTGAATGTGGGCCGTTAGGTTACCAGAGCAGAGTCCATGCTATGCTTGAGCTCAGCAGAGGGTAGAAAGGCAGAGCTCTCCTCGGCGGGGGGGACCTGCATGGAATCCACCCTGAGCAGCAAACAGGCCCCTCCCAGCGGCCCCCCACAACAACCTGCCTCGTGCGCACAGTCACACACACACACACACACACTGTCCACATACTAACCCCCCACCTCCTGCGGGGGGGGGGGGGGGTTGTTGTGCACGGATCCATGCTCGCATCCACAAACAAACAAGCACGAGAACCAAAGATGCACAGAAGAGCACGGCCGCCCCACGTTTGCACTCCAAACCATCTGTGCTCTGAATCCGGGCTGAAGAGGGGGCCAGTCTGCAGACCCCGCTGTTGCAGTGGAAGGGTGCAGCTTGCTTGGCAGAAACAGAGCGGTGCCAGGCCTGGATGTTTCCAGTGAAGATGGCTTGTTACCTTGGAGACCCAAACATCTGCCCAAACAGCCCCCAACTCCCTATGCTGTGCTGGCTGCAGTCAGGCCAGGACGGAGAAAGGAGCATTTCCAGGCTCAAGGGAAGGAGAAGGGAGGCTCCCGACAAGGGAGAGGGAGGCCTGGCAGCACCCAGCACAGGTATGTGAGTCCACCCTCCGTTCCCTCCCCCCACATGCTCTGAGGGGCTGGCAAGCTCTGGCCACAGGACTGGGGTGAGGTTCGCAGCTGGGGCAGGAGAGGGTACTGGCTCCTGGAGCCTGCTAAATGGGAGGTGCCCAGAGCCAGGCACAAACCCTGCCTTGCACAGGCTGTTAGTGGGGTTGTCACTGTCGGATTCTTTGGAATGGAGATTTGGGAAGCGCTTGCCCAAACAATCCCTGTTTCTATTCTTGCTCTGCCAGGCCTTTGCCAAGTGCTGGCTCCTCTCCCCCTTGCTGGCTGGCAGAGCTTCTGAGGGATCCGAACAACGGCGGAGAGCAACCCAGCTGTTCTGAGCTGGGACCCCAGCCTCAAGCACTTGCCAGGTCCTCGATACAGACTTCCAATTGACTCACTCAAGCAGGGGCGGCTCTATGTTTTTTGCTGCCCCAAGCATGGCAGTCAGGTGGCTTTTGGTGGCACACCTGTGGGCGGTCCGTCGGTGCCGCGGCTTTGGTGTCCCCACCGCCGAATTGCTGCAGAAGCCGCAGGACTGGCAGCCCTCCCGCAGGTGCGCTGCTGAAAGCCACCTGACTGCTGCCCTCACAGTGGCCCAGAGGACACTCCCCACAGCTTGCCGCCCCAGGCACGCGCTTGGGGCACTGGTGCCTGGAGCCGCCCCTGCACTCAAGATCTGTCACCTGGCACGGGGAGGATGTGTGCTCTGCTTGGGGCGGGAACCCTCATTTGCACGCCCCCTCTCTGTCTCCCATGATTCAGCAGCAGCGGTCAGTGATGGATTGTGTCTGCCCACCCAGCTGGCAAAGAGTCAGTATTTCCCAGGAACACGCGGGCAGCAGCTTGCAGCACCCCTGCAGTGCTGTCGCCTGAGTTCATTCCCCTGCATGCTGATTCCTGGCAGTGGATAGGGCTCAGAAGACTCCTGCAGCAGCATTTCTCTTATTATTGTTCCTTTCAAGTGCCCACACAGTGTAAGCACTTGCAACGGGAATCTAGTAGCTAATGCTTAAATGGGCCTGTGCTCCTGGCAGCCCCAGGTTTGCTGACCTCCAACAGCAGTTGATGTGTCCTGGGAAATGTCGGCTCCCAAAGAGCTGGGTTTTCACTTTGCTTCTCCATCTGACCGGTAGCTACCCACTCTCACTGTTAGTGCAGCCCAGAGGGTTGTAGGCCTGCTTAGCCCTGCCTGGCACCCGGTTTAGGCAGAGTGGGTGTAAAACATGCCCAGATCAGCACGGCAGCATCCAGCTCTCACTCGGCGCAGGTGGAAACGACTCCAGCGGCTGCACAGCAGTGGAACCAGGCCCACGATTCCTGGTCATGGCTCCCATTTCCATCATGACAGGCAGTGACGGATCGAGGCCTGAAGCACCCTCCGACGCACAGAAGCAGACCCCTAACTATTGCCATCAGTACTGTCCCTCCTGCTAGTCTTTCCTCCCCAGAGAGCAGGGTGGGGGCCCTGCGTCTTTGGCCAACCCAGGCCCACACTGAACTCGAGCTGGTTGGGGTAGGCTCCTCAGCCTTGTTTTATGGCTCTCAGTGCTGAGCACAGTAAACATCTTCTGGGGGAGAGGAGGGCCTGGGCAGTGAGGCCTGGAGGAGGGTCTTTAGGTGTCCAGGGAGAAGCTGGTCTGGAGCCACAGGCCAATGTTTTGCCTGTCTGGGATGTCAGTTTGGCTGCCTTTGGAACTCCAGACTCAACAGTTTTTGAGAGGAAAAGCTGCTTTGCAGCAGCTTCCAGCCCCCCTGGGAAGCGTGGGCTGGTGAGGGAATGTCCAAGGGCCCCATGGGGGCTGGGCCTACCAGGAAATGCCCCAGTGGGCTTAAAACTCCCCCAGCCCTGGATGGTGCACGGAGCCCTCTTACCCAGCACGGGCCCCAGGCACAGAAATGCATCAGCAGAGCGCTGGCCTTGATTCTCAGCGGGAGAGAGCAGCTCCTAGCATGTTGCATTGACTTGGTTAGTAGCTGAAATAGACCAGACAGGCTTCTTGGGAGAAGGTGAGTGGGAAAATGCCAGTTCAGACTCCCAGATGCTTGGCAACAGGCTACTGACAGTGCCAGGTGCGTCACTTTCAAGGGGCAGTGTGCCATGTGCTAGAATGCACCCTCTGTGGCTGCTTCCTGGCAGTAGCCTCTATTGCATTATGGGATGTCTCTTTCCTTGGCTTAGATCAGGGGTAGGCAATCTGTGGCACGGGTGCCGAAGGCGGCACACAAGCAGATTTTCAGTGGCACTCACACTGCCCAGGTCCTGGCCATCGGTCTGGGGGGGGGGCTCTGCATTTTAATTTAATTTTAAATGAAGCTTCTTAAACATTTTGAAAACCTTATTTACTTTACATACAACAATAGTTTAGTTATAGATTATAGACTTATAGAAAGAGACCTAAAAACGTTAAAATGTATTACTGGCATGCAAAACCTTAAATTACAGTGAATAAATTAAGACTCAGCACACCACTTCTTAAAGGTTGCCGACCCCTGGCTTAGATCATGATGCACTCATGGCCGGAGAGGAGCTTGCCTGTGCTCCAGCTGGGCTGAGGCAGTGCAAGGAGCGACCCTTACAGATGTCTTACAGACCCTTACAGATGTCTAGGGGATTCTTCCCTTCCCACTGGGCACAGCTCTGAGCCTTTGGACCCACAGCCTGTGCCCTCACTGCCAGGCCCTGGGCACATGACTTGCATTCTCTCGCTCTCCCCCAGCGTACTGCAGGCTGCCTTGGGGAGCAGCTGGTTTGTGAATCCAGGGTCTTTTCTGGAGTGGCTCCCCTCCCTCCCATTCTAAGCTGGCTCCAGCTGGAGTGAATCCTTCATTCTGGGAGGATGTGACTCTCCTGCGGGGCCTGCTCTCAGCAGAGCAAGCGGGTGAGGTAACCCTGCTGGGGGAGCTCCAGGGGCTGGGAAGCGTTCTAGAGACATTCCTGGAGCATGTCCCAACCAGCCCCTGAGGCAAAGCAGAGATTCCGCAGCTCCCTTCTCGGACAGAGCTCTCCCTGCTTCCTCTGCTCACTGACCTTTGACGAGGTCACTCTGGGTATGGCTACACTTGCAGCTGTACAGCGCTGCCGCGGGAGCGCTCCCGCGACAGCGCTTTGAAGTGCGAGTATGGTCGGGGCACCAGCGCTGGGAGAGAGCTCTCCCAGCGCTGCACGTACTCCACCTCCCCGTGGGGATTAGCTTACAGCGCTGGGAGCCGCGCCCTCAGCACTGGGGCAGTGTTTACACTGGCACTTTACAGCGCTGTAACTTGCTGCGTTCAGGGGGGTGTTTTTTCACACCCCTGAGCGAGAAAGTTGCAGCGCTGTAAAGCCCCAGTGTAGCCAAGGCCTTTGTTTCCCCTCTGATAGACTCTGCTGCCAAGCCCGGAAGATGTGAGGTGCCGTATCAGAGCAGGTCACTGTCCCATCAGCCCGGTCTCCTGTCGGAGCCAATACCATCTGCTTCAGAGCATCACAGAGAGCAGGGAATAGCCTCCCTATTGGATTTGCCCACCTGCCCCAGGATCTCTAACGTCCTGCTGGAGCACTGAGACACTTCCCCTTTCATCCACAGCCTCCCCATTGTGGTCACCATCCTTCTGGAACAGGCAGATGAGACAAGGTTCAGGGGCTGCCCACCCCCTGCTCTGGAGAAGCTGCAGTGCTGGGAAGTTCTGCCCTGCCCTGCCCTGCCCTGCCCTGCCCTGCCCTGCCCTGTACCAGGCAATGCTGGAGCTGCCCCACCAGGGAGCTCAAGGAGTCCAGGACCCTCCTGTGCTAGGGCTGGGGTTCCTGGATCACTGGCTCTGCCCCACTGCCCCCACACCTGCAAACCTGGCATGCAAGGTAGCTCCAGGCCTCTTTGTCTCAGGTGTGCGGCCTCTCAGTGTGCTGGGGACTGCCTGAAGGGTGGGCAGGCAGGGAGAGCACCGGGGGCTCCCTGCTTTGTTCTGTCCCATAGCATTACTGCCATCAGGGGCACCCTAGTGATGGGAGGGGAAAGGAGGCACTGCCCCCTGCACTCCCACTCCCCACAGCTCTGACAGCTGGTCTCTACCCTCACTGCAGCTGGCCAGCTGGGGGACGGGATCTCAAAGTAATAGAGCATATGGCACTGGGGGCTGAGTAAGGGCTCTCTGGGTATCATAACAGAGCTGCAGCATGGGGCTGGGCACTGGCTCAGAGCGTCCAGGGGCTTGATTCCCATTCAGCCTGTGCCAGTCAGGCCATAGTTTCCCAGGTGCTATGGAGCCCAGAGCTATTTCTGTGGCAGCTTTTGGTTCCTCCCATGTGCAGTCTCAGCCATTGGCAAGGCTTGGAGCCCTGCTGGGGGTTAACGAGGCTGTTCCCCGCCTGGGGCTCAGCAGCTGTGTCTGCGTTTGCCCGACAGTGGGGATCCCAAGCCGAGGGCTGCCCTGGTGCAGCGTCCGTACATGATCCCCACTGCCTGGCGTGAGTCACTGTCTGCTCTGGGCCTCCCTCATACCAGCCTTGGTGAGTCTGTTGGAATCAGCGCGAGCCCTGGAGGGGGGGTGGCTGCCTTCCCCGCAGTCAGCGTGCAGCTGCTGGGGTGGGGGGTGCTGGCCTGAGGGCAGCAAGGGGCTGGGCCTGGGGAGAGCTCCATGGTGGTGAGGCAAAGAGGAGCCATGGGGGGCTGGACAGTAAAAGTGTTTGTAGTGCTAATGCCCAGGCCAGGGGAAGGGAAACGAAGAGCACAGGGGAACTCTGGGCTGCAGGTGACAGCCCAAAGTGTTAACACCACCCACCAGCTCAGCTCGCACCAAGCCAGTGTCTGGGGTTGTACCTGTTGCTGAGGTGACGCTGCTGCCCCTCTGAGCCAGCAGTAGGAGGGCGAGGACCCAGGATGCCGTTACATTCACTGGCAAGGATTCATCTCCACCAGCCTGGCCATGGCCCCAACTGCCCCAGCTAGGCCTGGGCTGCCATTGCTCTGGGTGCTGTACACACAGGGCACCTCGCCTGGACAGCCCCCTGGTCGTGGAGCAGGGTGACCAGACAGCAAGTGTGAAAAATCGGCACGGGGGTGGGGGGTAATAGGAGCCTATATAAGAAAAAGACCCAAAATCGGGACATCTGGTCACCCTATGGTGGAGGTGGAAGGTGACCACTCTACCCACTGAGCTCCCTGACCCAGAGACAGATGTTCTCACTTGAAGATCACAGCTCAGCTCAGGCATAGCTGGGGCGAGCAGGAGGCCGGGGCCCAGCATTGCTGCTGTCCCTTCCCTCTGGCTGCACAGATGCCATTATTGCAGCTTGCTGCTGTAGGGCCAGCATCTTTGCATCCTGCCAGTCTGCACCCCGGCGTCCCAGCAGCCAGCCTCAAGAGTCTCCCCTGCTCCCCCATGGAGAGCTGGGCCTGAGGTGCAGAAACGTGTGATAGGCTCTCTCGCTCGCTCTCTGGTGCTCTGGGTGCAGAGGGAAAACTCCGATTGGTTTCAGTGAGGGCAGAGATCAGCCAGTGCTGTGCGCTTTAGAAAGTCCCCCCTCCTCGGAAGGGAGCCCTCTGGTACAGGCCATAAGGACTCTCTTTCGTGGCCCCTCGTCCCTGGGTGGGCTGTTTAGCCCTCCTGAGAGAGGCAGGGCACTGTGTGACCTGTAGTGGGAATGTGCTCAGCTCTGTGCCTTGGGGGTGAGGGGATCTGAGCTGACTGTTATCTGCCTGTCTGAAATAGGGGCAAAGTTTTGCTGCAGGCTGGATATTAGGAAGGAGCAAAGAACCCAGTATCTGAGGCCAGACCAAACCCATGTCCTGCTATTGGCCCCACTATAGCTCTGAGCAAGCTCCCACTTCCCCGCTGGGAACCATTCTGCTGTAGGTCGCTAGCCACCTTCCCTGTAGAAAATTGGGCCTCTTGCCTGACTTTGCTCAACCCTGGCTGGGAGGGGGTGTCTTTTCTCTGGGGGGTGAATGGGTGGGACGGTTGGCTGCTGCTGCAGGAAGAATGTGCTGGAAAGCTTGGGCATGACTGCACACGACCTCTGGTGCTGTTTGTAAAGGCCAGTGTTAGGGAAATTGCATGGAGTTAACCCCGTAGGCTTTGTTCTGCAAGCACCCTAAGGGCAGTGTGGGGAGGTGTTTGTCCTGGAATTATCCTCCCTGGCATTTCAACCAGGAGTCCTCTATCCTTATAGAGAGGTGGGGGAAAGAGGAGCTTTTCCCTCTGTCCTCTTCTGCGCCGTCCTCTCCAGTGTCCCCAGGGAGGGGAGCAGTCCCCCAAACTCCAAGAGCACTGGTGGCGAGACGTGCAGGAAGTGGGCCTGATTTGTCTTATCAGTGTGCATGTGCCTGATGGGCACATGTGGTTGATGTCATTGCACACACAATCTCAGAAATTGCAACTAGTTATGTCTCAATGGCCATTTGTAGATGCAATTACTAGGGCTGTAGGCTCGATTTCCAAAACCACGTGTGCAATAATGTGCCCAAATCAGGCAGCTGTGTGTACAAATGGGTCTAATTAACCAGCTGGAAGTGCAAGGGCATGATTTGCACGTGCAGTTACAGTAATTGCTCGTGCACATGGGGCGCAGACATTTGATGATCTGGCCTGTTACCACCAGTTCTTTGGAGCAGATATACAGACCCTCATTGAGACTTTAATGGCTGTTTTACAGACAGGTTGGAAGGCAGCAGACCTGCCGGGCAGAAAGTAACTGGTAGGTAGTTATTTTTTTAGTACCTGTCTGGTTGCTGCTGGATTTTCCTACCTAGCTTTGGCTCCTGCCCTACCCGGGAGGCTGTTAGCAGGGAAGGGGAGCAGCTGAAATTGACACCCCCAGCCTGTTCACAGCTGTGGGTAAAGCTGGTAATGTGTTTAACTCACAACAGGATTGGCAGGACCCCCAGCCTTACTGGCCCTGTGGAGCCACCACTGCCTACCCTCTTCTCTGCTGCAGGATGGAGAGATCCCATCAGCAGCCTGAATATGGTAGGGGTCCCCACCTGCTGCTGTGCTGCAAACTGGGGCAGGTTGGGACCAGACGAGCTGGGGATGGTGGAGGGTGAGGCCTGTGGATTCTAAGCAGAGATGCAATTAGGTGAGCAGCCCCTGCAGAAAGGGAAGTGGCATCTCTGCTGCTCCCTTTAATTTTCTCACCTTGCTCCTGGCTCTGCAGTAATTACCACTGCAGAAGCTTTCTGGCACTGGCCTGAGCTGAGCTGTGGGCCCCTGTCCACCCAGCACATTCTGTGCACCCTCCTCCTCCTGTGTCTCACTCTGGCAGTGTGGCGCCTTCCTCTCATTGCTTGTGTGAGAGAATTAGTGTCTCTCCTGCCCTGCCTGGAGCTGCTCCTGCGTAGTTCCCAGAGCAACTGCAGCCTGCACAGCCTTGCTTGGAGGGTGCAACGTGGCTCAGCTGAGCCAACCCCCAGCCAGGAAGCCTTAACCCTGGCCTAGAAGAGGCTGCCTGAAACCTCCCTTCCCCAAGGCTCTGGGCCCACAGGCACCGCATGGAAACCAGTCCACTCAGGATCCCCGCCCAGCCCAGCCCTCACCTCATGCCCATTACTGCGGTACCCAAGGGTCTGAGTGTATTGCCTTAGGCCGAGCCCTGCATTTGCAGTGCCCAGGGCGTGCCAGGTGCTGCCCTTCTAATTGGAGAAGTGATGCAGATCCAGCCCCCTAGGCCTGGCATAGGCACCTGCATGGCTCGATTCTGTCTGCTAGCCCACTGGTGGTTGGGGGACTCGAGGGACTGCAGTGGGGAGGAGCTAACTGTAGGCATGGCGGGAAGGACAGCGGCTGCAGCCCCAGTGCCATGCAGGACCACCTGGCCCCAGCCATCGGTGGTGGCCCCGCGGGCACAGTCCTGGGTTTGCTCTGTCCCCCTGGGCAGGGGAATGGACAGAAGAATTGCCAGGGGGAACCGCCTGGTGAACAGACGGAAACAAGGTGTTGAAGGGAAACTGCAGGGCCAGGCTGGGGTTGGTGAAGTGAGCAGGCGGACGCGGACTGACGGAGAAGGGCCTTTTTCTGACTACACTGAGCATGCGAGTCATGTCCCCCCGCCCCCCGATCTCAGCCAGCCGCATGGAACGCCTTAGCCCCCTGCTCCCTGTGTGAGGCTCCTGCAGCCAAGGGTTACTCCTGGTTCTTCATGAGGGCTATGGGCAGCTGCTGAGCCAGACAGGAGCCCCTGCTTTGTAATGGGGGTGGGGGGGTGTCTCTGGATAATAGATGGTGCAGTGGGTGAGCTAGCTGTGCATCTCTGGGAGCTCTGCACAGCTGCTCTCTGTGGGAGCTGCTGCCCTGCCTGCCCTGAGGCCTTTCCCAGCTCAGATGTGGGGAACGTAGACTGGAGCCCAGGGGAAGTTGTTCCCTTGAGGTGAGGCCTGAGCAGGGGGCCACATCAGGGGCTTTTCCTTCCACTTGATATTAGCAGGGAAAAGGGCACAATGAGACCACCCTCAGCCCCGTCTGGCTACACCTGTGCTGCAGGCAGTACCCCTGGGCTAGTGGGAGGTAGCTTGGGTGAGTTCCTTCCACAGATGGTACAGGACAAGTGGCCTTAGGTCCCTCACAGCTGAGAGCTTCTATCTCAGCCACTGCCCAGCTGGCACATCCCCTTCCCTGCTCTGCTCAGTGACACGCCAAGGGGGAGGGGGGAGCCCATGCCATGCTCAGCTCCTTGGGACACAGGCACAGCACCTGGAGTCCAGCTCACCCTCCTGCCCCCATCCAGTAGAACTCTGACCAGCATTCCCTGAGCATGCTCCAGTCCCTGTCCAGCCCCATGTGCATGGGATAGGAGTGTCAGAACCGACAGAGCTGCATGGCAAGACTGGGGCTGGGATAGCCAGGGGGCATGCTGTGGGTGTGGACAGAGAGGCACTGGCAGAGCTGTGTGGGGTCCCAGGGCTAGAACAGCTGGGGGGGGGGGGGGGGGGCTGTGGACAGAGAGGCACTGGCAGAGCTGTGTGGGGTCCCAGGGCTAGAACAGCTGGCGGGGGGGGGGGGGGGCTGTGGACAGAGGGGCACTGGCAGAGCTGTGTGGGGTCCCAGGGCTAGAACAGCTGGCGGGGGGGGGGGGGCTGTGGACAGAGGGGCACTGGCAGAGCTGTGTGGGGTCCCAGGGCTAGAACAGCTGGGGGTGGGAGTGGGTCTGGCAGAGCTGTGTGATGTCCCAGGGCTAGAATAGTGGGGCGGGCGCTGACCTAACCCAAGGGAGCTCCAAGGCCTGATGAAGGGAGGGTCTGATGCCAGCGCCACCTGCCCAGTGGTCGCCCTGCTCCGACGGGCCCATTGCTGAGTGTCTGTGGAGCAGAGAGGAGTGCAAGCCGCCTGCAGGCAGATTCCTCGAGTTCCTCTCCCGGTGAGGTATCCGGGCCCCAGAGCAACTGTGCCTTGACTGACACGCCTGGCAGGAGGGGAGGCTGTGGGGGGGCAAGGGGGAGAGAGACGGGGCAGGCTGGTGATGACGCATACCCTTCCCCTCATGGCTTTGGCAGCTGGAGGAATGCTAGGTATGGGAGGGGGCAGGGGAAGGAGGTGGCCTGGTGAGTCATTCACATCTGGGTCTCTCCCTCTGCAGAAGGGAGCCATTGGGCCTGGAGGCCACATGCAGGATTCCTTTCCTGGCACCGCGGGGGGGGCATGAAGCATCTGAGCTGGTGACTAGGAAAGCAGCACGGGCTGCCTGCTACAGCCCCCCATCTCCTGTGGCCCTGATGGGGCTGGACGGGGTGGGGGCACTCAGCTCTCTGGGGTCCTCACAGCTCAGAGCCCTGCTATCCCCCTTCTGACTTTCTGTTGTCAGCCGCTGCTGCTAGTAGAGATGGTGCCCCAGTCTGTCCTAGCACTGCAGGACACTGGCCTAGAGGGGCTGCTGGGCTGCTCCCGCACTGAAACTGGGATGCCACTGGCACAGAGCGGCTACTGGGGCTGCTATGGCGATGCGTCCTGGGCTGGGGCCTCTGTCCACTCTGCATGGGGTCTGAGTCAGTCGTGATGCAGCACCCGTGCAGGCCCATGCCCCTTCTCTTTTAGGCTGTGTGGCTTGTGCTGCGCTCTGCACTGATGCCATCCAGATGCTGGGAGGCCTCTTCCCTCTCTGCAAAGCCCCTGCTGTTCGTGGGCGTCTGGCCATGCCTTGCCATGACAGCCAGTTTCTTGGTGCCCATGGCAGCTGGCAGAGCCCAGGGTGACTCTCAGAGCAGCACTTTCACAGCAGCAGGCCCTCAGCCAGGGCTCCCTTCCACGGGGAGCTGGGATGCCCTTGGCTCTGGGCAGCTTCTGAGAAGAGCATGAGGCCCATCTCTTGGCACACACCTTCCCCCAGCCCCGGCGCCACATTTCCCAGCAGTGCTTCTCCTGAGCCTGCAGGATCTGTGTCTCCAAGCGGGCCCGCGAGGACACGGGTAAATGCCGTGCTGTGGAGATGCGCACCGCTGCCAGGCGCTGAACCCTTTACTGCGGCTGCCCCATGGATGCTGACGATGGGGGGTGTCAAATTCTGAGCTGTTTCAGCCATCGCATCCAGGCAATCCTCCTCTCAAAGGATGTGCCACTCGTGCTCTGGGCCTGGGGCCAGCTACAGAGCTCTTGGCAGCTGCCTCTGCTCCTTGTTTAATGAAGCCCCTCTTCTAATTGGGACAGGCTGCCCTGCCTTCATGAGACAGGCTGCTGAGCAGGAGGCTGCTCCCATTTGGATGGCAAATGGGAGGAGGGCACAGGGGTCACCCTGATTAGAGCATGGTGCAGTGTATGGCATGTGCAGTGCCACCTCAACCCCCAGAGCCAGGCCCACCAAGAGCTTAGTCAACAAAGGAAGCTAAAGGCCACCAGCCCTGGAGCTACTGACCGTCTAGGGGAGGGGACTGAACACAGGTCTACGTGCTAATGAGGTGGCATGGGATGCTCTTGATGCTGTCTCTTTAAGAGGGAGCTGGGAGATGGCAGCCCCTCCCCTGCCTTTGAAACTGTGTGTCTGGAAAAGTGCTTCAGGAGCCCAGGGCAGCCTGCATCTCTGCGAGGGATCTACGTGGGCAAAAGGCCCCAAGTTCGTGGCACCGCTCCGTGGACACAGCTTTGAAGGTGCATTGGATGTGGGGTTGTGTGGTGCTGCTCAGGGCAAGGGGCCTCCACTCCCTGCTGGAAGATGCACCTGGACCTGCTTATCGCTCTTGAAGGAGTGGAAAGGGGAGCTCCTGAGCCTGCAGGATCTGTGTCTCCAAGCGAGGAGGCAAGGACACAGATACACCAAATACCTGGAGGAGGAGGGAGGTGGCTTGGTACCAGCTGGGATTGGGAAGGTGTGGCACCAATGCAGCTGTTTCTGAGGTGCAGCTACCTGAGCTGCTGTAGTGTGGGGAGAAGCCACTGGGTTCTTGCCATGCTGGGGTGGGACCCACGATAGAGGAGACGAGCAGCTAAGACAGAGACAAGCCATGGGGAGGGAGAGGTAACAGGACTGGGAACATGACTTGGCATTTGGGGATGCCCTGAAACCCACTGTGAGGGGAGGGGGATTGACTAGAGGAGGATCCCCAAAAGGAACTGGCATTTATCAGATGATGAGAATGTTCCCAGTTATGCTAGAGAAGAGATGCAGGCCCTCCTGCCCCAGGGCACAGCCCAGCCACTAACTGCCTGGCGCTGGGAAGAGACATCCCTGTGGGCAGGGTATCCCAGAGCGGCCTGCTGCAGGGTTCTTGAACCTGTTTCTGGAGCAGACAGTGCTGGCGCTATAGGAGGCAGGATACATGCTCACTGGATCACTAGTCCAGCCTAGTAGGGAATTCCATAGCCCATCTCCTCTCAGTTTGGCTCCCTATGAGACTAACACAAGCCCAACAGCCAGGAAAACTGAGCATGCCCTCTGGGGTCCCAGGGTCAGTGATGTTCCCCATAACCGCTCCACGATGCCCCTCGTCATGGGCTAATCTCAAGCATTGGTCTCCTTCCACACCTGGCCTCTCCAAAAGCTAAGATTCCTGGACTCGCATGTCTAGGGCTGGTTGCAGAGTAACCCAGCACCATTCTCCATAGGAGTCGCCATGTGGGAACCATCTAGTCTAGCTTTCTCCATACAGAGCCATGGGTAGCCTGTCTCTGATAGTGTTTAATCCTGTTTTGAAATGTACTCTGTGGTGGTCTGTAATATCCTGCGACAGAGAGTTCCATGGGTTAACTGCAAGTTACATAAGAAGCTGTTCCTTTGATCAGGTGTGTGACCCTTTGTCGCAGTGTTGAGGGATGCGGGGAAGAGAGGGCCCTGGCTTCCCACACCGGTGGGAACTGAGCAGCTTGGGAGCCCCAGCACCTCCTGTTTGTTTTCTTTCCGGTGGTCATTCTGGATAATCTAATTAAATGCTGGAGCCAGTCCGCCGGCTGTTTGTTTGTTGAAGACATTTCTCTGGTGACTCTCTGCAGTGGCTGAACCGATCCGAGCATGTGAGTGGGGCTGCAGCCGAGGCTCCCGGAACTCCCCAGGCTCCCTTGACAGGATGGGAACAGCAAAGCCACTTGGGCCAATGCCACTCAGCCCAGCATGGCTGTTGTCTCTAGCTCCTGCTGGACTTTGCCAGGCTTGCAAAGTCACAGCTAGGCCCAGAGCAGGAGGTTGGGAGGTTACCCAGTCCGGCCCTTCTGTGGCTCCATTCCCTCTTGCAGCCTGGTTCAGCCCTGCCCAGACTTCCCTCTGGAGCAGGGCTATTAGCCACGCAGTGCTCTCTGTACACTGGTGCCTGCAGAATGGGAGCAGTCAGGGGTTAGTCAAATGGTCCAATGGAAGTTCAGTGGAGAATTAACCTTCAGTGCTGCTGGAGTGATCGAAGTAGCCTGTCCTGTCTGGTGGGGTCCTGGGCCCTTTAGCCGCCTTTGTGGAAACTCCCAAGGCAGAGGTGCTTGAAAAGGGACCCTGGGAATTGCTTTGAAACCAAGTGGAGTCTTTCTAGCCTTCTCATGAACTGGACACAGATCCCCTACAGGAGCCCTGGGGGGCAGGGAATGGCCTCTCGGCCAGGTTCCTTATAGCGTAATGGGCTCCTAGTCTTGGCTGGAGCCGCTAGGTGCTTCTACATAATGAATGCCAGCCCAGCAGTGTGGGCTTGGAGCCGAGGGCTGATTTCCAGTCGGTAGGGGCTGGGGCGTCTGCTAATTCTCCGTGTTAGGTGGTGGTTGGTGGGTGGGGAGGTGGAGCACTAACTGACTGGGGGCCCAGAGGCAGGTGACTGGTAATTTTCTGCTGGTGAGGAGAGCAGGATGATACCTGGTCATCTCATGCTGCAGTGAGGTGTCACACACCCATGTCTGTGTGAGCCCTGCCGCTCTCTGCTGGTTAGCCTGCCTCAAACCTGCCTGTCTGTGGGTCAGTCCCCTCTCCCACAGCTGAGCTTCCCTCTAGTTCACCAGGCAGAAGCTGGGAGTGCTGGAGTCAAAGGGCAACATGCATGGAGTGTGCCTGCTGCCCTGGAGCACCACGGGTGGGGGAGCTAGCATTGGTTTATCACAGACTGAGGTTGGGATGTCTCAGGTTGAATCATGCCTTACAGCAATTGTTTTGAAAGGTGCCTTATTCCTTATAGAACTGGTCACGTGGAACTGTGATGGACAGACAAACCAGTGCAAAATCACCAGGGGTGCAAAGTGAACTGGATTTAAAAGCAGATAATGTACATTCCCCAGACATCTCCGAGTCCCCTGACTGGCTCAGAGCATTAGCTGACCACAGTCTCCAGTCTCCCCATAGGAAAGGATAATACATATAGTGGCATTGTATGGATTCTTGCCCCTTCCTCTGAAGCATCGGGTACTGGCGTTTGCTGGAGACAGAAAACTGGCCTAGGTGGGCTAATCAGTCTGATCTAACATGACCAGGGGTACAGAATACTTGATGCTCCTAGTTCTGAGTACCTGAAGTGCTTAAGTACTGCAGGGGTGGGAGCACCGTGGAAGTACCTAGTGAAGTAGACACTGGTCTGGACAGACTGTTGTTCTGACTGGGTATGGGAGGGAGGGGGAGAGAGACAGGATTGTTCTGGTGGGGTAACTTTGATTACATTTTATTTTAGCATTAGCCCAAGAGGCCCCAGGCTGGGTTAACTCATGAGAGCCAGGGATTTACACCAGGAGCAGAATGGATCCAGTCTCTTTTGTTGGGATCTGTCTTAAAAGTTGCTGGTTATGTCTCACTGAGTGACTTCCCTGTGCCTGGATTGAAAATGCAGCTGGATAATGTTATGACCATACATAAGACTTGTAGCTAAAATGAGAGAAGAATCAATCTTCATGCTCTAAGACATAAACTGCTGATAGCAGGGGTCAGGAAGACCCCCCTCCCCACACACATCACGTACAGCATTACACAGTTAGCCAGCTGCATAATGGGCAGGTTACACATTCCTCAGGAACGTCAGCTACTGGCTTCTTCCAGGCAGGGCACAGAGCTGATGGAGCCAGTGGCCTCTGGTTTCTCAGTCTCTTGTTTCAAATGTGGCCGGTGTTGATTCTGTCAGTTAACTCCATTTGTGTGGCCAAATGGGCTGGCTCCTCTGGACAGACAGAACTACCCGGTTATCCTTCATGAGGTTATATGGTGGGGGTGGGCCCATGCCGTGCCACACAGCCCCCCTGCCCAACACTGGAACACTCCCCCCCCAATTTCCTATGGCCAGAGCCCCCCCCAGACCTGCTGTGCCCAGGACCCCCCCCATGCCACAAATGCACAGCACCCTGCTCTCCACCACACCTGCCCAGCCCCCCCCCCCGCCCACAGCCCTCCTCCACAGAACCCCCACTCCCTAGTGCCCCAACATACAGAGATCTTCCCCGCCCCCTCACAGCCCAAAACACACACACACATTAGCCCTCCAGAGACCCACTCCCCCATGCCCTGCCTCCCGGCTGCACTCACTGGCCCTGCTGGGAGGTGACTCTGTCTGCCAGGCTGAGCCAGCAGTGCAGTCAGGGATGGTCCCGAGGTAGGGAATCGCTCCAGCCCCTCGGGAGTGGGAGTGGCACAATCAACCAGGCTCCCTCAGAACCCACTTGCCTGGAGGGGCTCAGCCAAGCCCCCCACACAGTCCCCCCACCCCAACTGGCTGAGACTGGCCAGGCTTCTGCACCAGTACCAGGCGGTTCAGCTCCAGGGAGACAGGTGGGGCCCCCCAGGTGGTGGGAAGCAGACACTGCCCAGAGCCAGAGGTGCACTGGGGTCCAGCCAGGAGGCAGAGAGAAGCTGATGAATGGGGCCAGGAGCTGGAGGGGTGTGTGTGTGTGTGAGAGAGAGAGAACCAGCAGGTTGGTAGGGTCTTAGGGCACAGTGCAAGCAGAGCAGGCCTGGGCCCCTTCTGAGCATGGGCCCGGCTCCATGGTACCACTGCTGCCACTGTAAACCTGGCAGTGTGGCGGGGTGAAGTGGGATTTGAAAACCTGGAAAACTCTCCCAACTGACTATCCTAGGTCTTTGCTCTGGGATAGGGAGGAGGGGCCAGTACTGCTTAAGCACTGGGATAAATTGCCTGGGGAGGGTGTGGAATCTCCATCATTGGAGATTTTTAAGAGCAGGTTGGACAAACACCTGTCAGAGAAGGTCTAGATAATACTGAGTCCTGCCAGGAGTGCAGAGGACTGGACTAGATGACCTCTCGAGTACTAGGATTCCCACCCTAGCCAGATTAAGGGAGGGGGGGAATGGACAGTGCACCTTTGCCCTGACCTGGGAACCCTCTAGATAAAGCTGGCCCCAAATGCCAATTTTTGATGGGAAATTTGAACAAAAAAAATCACTTTTTTCCCCCCAGAATTTCTAGTGAATTTTTCAACAAAAACGGAACCCAAACGCCTACATTTTTTCAATTGTCAAAAACCTTTCTGGGAAGAGATGCTCAGCTGTGAAAAAACCAACCTTCCCCCCCCCCCCCCAGTGTTAGCAGAACCTGGATAGTTTGACTAAAAAAGTTGGATGCTGATTTTTCATTGAGAAATCGAAACATTTCGAGCCAAAGGAAAGTTCTCTGGAAAATGTTCATTGTGTCAACCAGCCTTTTGAGGGGGGGGGGGAGCGCTGATTCTATGTGGATCCAGCCTTGCCTGTTGGGGGCCCGAGGTGGGATCAGTCTCCGCAGCCCCCCCCCGACGCACAAGGAGCCCAGCTGTGGGCTGGCCAAAGAAGGGTCTGAGCCGAGACCCATCCTCGCTTCCCACGAGGCTCGCCCCACGGCAGTGGCCTTCGGTCTCCGCCAACGTGGGCCAGGACACCGTCTCTAGTGGCCACCATCTGCCCCATTCACCGCCCCCGGCTCAGTTGCGCTGCTGGATCGAAGGCCACCGCTGTCCCTCAAAGGCACCTCCCCGGGGATGTCTCGTTTTCCTCGGCAGGGGAGGCCCCCCCCGGTGTCCCAGCTGGAGCTGGAGGCTCCCGTCCCGGGTGTGGCCGGCTGAGCTCCACTCCCAGCGCCCTGACACGCGAGCCGGGGAGCAGCCCCTTGCACCTGGGAGGGCCGGGTGGCCATTGGCTGCCGCGGGAGCAGGGGCTGGGCCGGGGGTGCAGCCTGCAGCGCTTTGCCCAAAAGCTGGGGCCCCGGCTTAGTGGTGGAGGGGCTCTGGGGGCACGGAGGAGAGAGGCGGGAGCCGGAAGGAGGCAGGGACCAGCCCCCCTCCCCCCGCAGCGGATTCTCCAGGACTCCCTCTCCGCTGCTCGGGGAGCCTCGGGACTTTCCTCCCCAATGCGCGGCGGGGACGGAGCGCGGCGATCTCGCTGAGGGGCCGGAGCCGAGTCCCGCCCGCCGGGTCCCAGCCTGACTTCCAGGGGCGCGAGAGCCGGGATTTGCGGAGTCTGCTGGCGGGCAGCAGGTAACCCCGCGCCGCGCCGCGCCGCTCCCTGGGGGAGCCCCGCCGGGCCCCGCGCGCACCGGGGGCCGGGCCGGGCCGGCAGCTGCAGGGTTGCGAGGGAAGCCAGGTGGCTGGGGGGCCCCCCGGGGAATCCCAAGGCCTCTCTGTGCAGCCGGGCTGGGCTCTCGTGCGCCCCTGGAGCAGCCGCGGCAGGAGCCTGCCCAGTCCCGGAGCGCCCTGGACACCCGGTTCCCTCTGCACCGGCGCTGGGAACTTTCCAGGGGAAACCCCTGGTCTGGTCAGTTTCATCCGCTGCGGCTGCCCCTTAGCTCCAGCTCCCCTCCCAGGCGCTGCCCCTCCGCCGCCCCCTGTGAGCTCTTCGGGTGCCCCCAGCAGAAGGGTGGTCTTGGGTCCGAACAGAGTCCCCGGGCAGGAGGCCAGTTCCGAGGGGAGATGGGGGGAGGTGCCCTGAGTGGGAGGCTTAGCCAGTGTGCACCGGGGCTGAGGTCCCCGTCCTGCAGGAGCTCCCTGTATAAAGCTTGTCTCAGGGTATGTCAGGGGAACTGCTTACCAGGGACTGGTGAGGGACAGGGGCCAAAAGACGGGGAAGGGGAGACAGGAAGGGGCAATGCATCCTGGCACCGCTGCACTGACTCTGCACTGCAGCTGGCAGGGCTTTGGGGAAAGAGGACTGGCTACGGAGCTCTTTGGAGCATCTCTCTCAGGCTCTGAGTTTGCCTTGACTTTTATTGGGGCCCCAGTACATGCGAGGGGAGAGGGATGTCAGCCAGGCACCCGTTAACAAACAGCTACAGGGCGCAAAGGGGAGAAGTAAGATCCGAAGGGATCCCGGCCAAGTATTCCCACTCCTAGCTCACTACTGCACATCACACCGCTGTGTGCGCTTGCACTCTCAGCTATGCACAGTCACACACTTGCATTGCAACCACAACCATCCACTCATCCGCTGAGGGTCAGAACAGCACATGCTGTCGCATGCTCACAGCTGCACACTTACGCTCTTGGGTGGATGCAGCCTGGTTGGAGACAGCTGGGAATTGCTTCTGGGAAGCAGGAAGGCCTGAGGTTAGTAGGCCAGAGCGGGGCTGTTAGACAGCTGGGGCCCTGTGAGTGTGTGCAGTGACACCTCTGCCAGGGCAGCAGCAAAGAATCCTGTGGCACCTTATAGACTAACAGACGTTTTGCAGCATGAGCTTTCGTGGGTGAATACCCACTTCTTCAGATGAAAGTTCATGCTGCAAAACGTCTGTTAGTCTATAAGGTGCCACAGGATTCTTTGCTGCTTTTACAGATCCAGACTAACACGGCTACCCCTCTGATACTTAACCTCTGCCAGGGGAACCTGCCCTGCCCGTACCCCTCTTCCCGGCGCTGGGGCATCTGTGTCCTGCTGAAACTTGGCTTTTCTTCTTCCCGGGGGACGGAGTTGTGCCATGCTGGAGAGGTGACCCCTCCTCACTGGGGCTGGAATCAGGGATGCTGGCTTTGCTGATTAAAAGCTCCAACAGGGAACTGTGCCTCTACCCCTGCCACCTGTCCTTTGCCCCTCACTTTCTCAGCCCTCTTCTGCATTCCTTGCCCCCATGACCCCCCCCCCCCCCGGCTCCTGTTGGTGTCAATGGGAATACCAGGGAGACAGATCCCAGGTCTGTAAGTGAGCCTGGACTCTCTCCTGTTTGGAATCATTGGGATTGTCTCAGCTCAGTGAGGAGGGGACATCTGATCTCCTGCCCTGGCTGTGCTGGGCAGGGTTTGTAGGTGCCCCAAAAGATTTACTTCCAAGTATCTCTAGTTTGATCTGCTCTACTAGTCAGTAGACCCTGCTTGGATCTGCTTGTTCTGTGGTGGCAAAGTCATGGGGGGAAGCACCTGCTCGGTGTGTCCTAGGAGCAGAGTGGGCGTGGGGCTCCTGTGCTGCTGAAGTGAGAGGTGGAAGATGATGGCTAGCATGTGTGGGCCCTCAGCCCTGGCAGTGCCTCTGTTCCCACTGGAAAGCTGGACTCTGCACTGCTGAGGGTGCAATGAGCCTCCTTAGCTGTCTCAGGGATGCACTGCTCCAGCTACATGTTAGAGGGAGGAGCAAGAGCCCTTGATTCATCGACCTTCTGCCAGTGCAGATTTGTGGAGAAGTTCCCATCACTCCTGGCCTACAGCACTGACAGCTCTTCTGCCCCAGCCATGGACCTTGGGCTAGGATCTGGTGTTCATCAGCTGTGGGAGTGAGAGGAGCAGTGCCCCCCATGGTTAATGTGTGTGAGCCTGTGCCAGCTGCAGAGTTTTGGTGGGCCTGGATTCCAGGCACGTGTTCAGCCCGTGTTGGAAGGGAGCCCCTAGCAGGTCTGGCTGAGAGGAGTTTCCCCTCCTCTTTGGCTGGCTCTGCCAATACCTGTCCTCCCTGTTCTGGCTGGCACCATGTGTGCAGCACTCCAGGCTTCTCACCAAACCACTGCAACGTGCAATACGCAGCCCGGGTAATAAAGGTAATAATTGGAGATATACCAATCTCCTAGAACTGGAAGGGACCTTGAAAGGTCATTGAGTCCAGCCCCCTGCCTTCACTAGCAGGACCAATTTTTTGCCCCAGATCCCTCACAACCCTGGATTTAGTAGGCTAATGCTGGGCCCTGCCAGGCATCTCTAGGACAGCCTAAGCTGCTCCAGAGAGAAGGATCCCAGAGCCCAGGGTGGTGATGCAGAGAACAAACTCCCCTCTGCCCCCTAAGCGGATCCCTGCATGACATGGCTGAGGCTCGCTGGCGCAGGGTCGGGGGGAGTGTTGGGTAAAGCTTGCAGCGCTGCTGGCTGCTCTGCAGGGAGGCAGCACAGTCCCATGGGTAGAGCCCTGGGCAGTGGGAGACCTGGGTTCCATTCCCAGCACAGCCATTGACTTGCTGTGTGTCCTTCCCCTCTGTACAATGGAGCTAACGACGCTGCTGACCCTCCCCTTGAGAGCTAGCAGTGCGAAAGTGCAGTGAGGCCCAAGTATCAGCCAGGCTGCCAGTCAGGCCGTTCGCCAGCTCTGAACTCAAGGCGAATGAGAGAAACTACGTGCGGGGGAAGAGTGTTTCCTCCTCAGATGGGCTGGGCTCTTGCTGCCTTCCAGGGACTCGTCCTCAGGCTGAACTCCCACCCGTTTCACCAACCATGGGACAATTTAAACTGGGGAAGCTTTGGATGTGGCTTTCAAGCTGTCTGAGTTAAATCTGGCTCACATCAGTTAATAACAGGCTAATCCATTGGGAGTGTGTCCACATGGGGCTGCACCGGTTTATCTAAATCAGTGCAACATCCCACATTAGTCAAACCAGTGCAACACTGTGTGCAGAGCAAGCCTCAGTATCCCCTTTATGGGCATTAGTGGATGCCTGAACCCCGAGGTGGGGGTAGGGGAGAGGATTGGTACATGCTGGGGGGTGGGGAGGGGTTAGCTTGCAGCTACTCTCTGCCTTTAATGATGGTTACAGCAGCCTCTCTCTATTCTCCATCTTGGGGTGAAGTGCTAGGGGAAATGGGAGCTCTTACAAGCTGCCACCAAAGTTCCAGGGAGCCCTTGGTGCCAGGTGTCATCCTCTCTTGCCCCTCTGTGAGTTCCCCCAGTCTGTGCGCTGCTGCCAGTCCCTCTGCTCTGTTGCTGAGTCGCTTGGGTACAGGCTGTGACACGGAAGAGCTCAATCAGAGAGAAATAAGTGAAAGGGCCATAAAATAAGCCAATTCTGTGGTAGTCTAGCTCTTTCCTACGTTGCCATAGGGATGTGGGGAATGTTATACCAGACTGGGCCCAACAGCCCGTCATGTCTGGTGTCTGACTGCAGGAGGGATGCAGGGTCCATCTAGAGCAGGGGTCGGCAACCTTTCAGAAGTGGTGTGCCGAGTCTTCATTTATTCACTCTAATTTAAGGTTTTGTGTGCCAGTAATACATTTTAACGTTTTTAGAAGGTCTCTTTCTATACGTCTATAATATATAACTAAGCTATTGTTGTATGTAAAGTAAATAAGGTTTGTAAAATGTTTAAGAAGCTTCATTTAAAATTAAATTAAAATGCAGAGCCCCCCTGGACTGGTGGCCAGGACCTGGGCAGTGTGAGTGCCACTGAAAATGAGCTTGCGTGCCGCTTTCGGCACGCATGCCATAGGTTGCCTACCCCTGATCTAGACCATTACCTGCTCTTCTCTAGAGGCCAATAGGGATGGTGCTTTTGTAAGAAAAGAAATTGTCCCACACACATGCAGGCCCATGCATAAGTGCACAGCATTATCCCGGGATATAGATTTCTTCGCTCACCTACTCCAGCTGGTGATCACTCTATTTCCTGAAGCATCAGGATCAATGGCCCTTGGGGTAGTCTTTGTCCCAGCTGGTGTCACTGCAGATGCTATTCTTATTCAGATAAATGCCTAACCCTTAGTGGAATCTTCCTAAGCTACTTTCCTCTGTAATACCCTGCATCAGCAAGTTCCACAGATTAACAGTGTATTTATTAGCAGTTAAATTTGTTGCTCTTCAACTTGAATGAATTAATGCACATTGGAGGGAATTATTTGAATGAATCACACCTGTTGCTGGGTTCTAAATGAACTGTGATAGCTCAGGGGAAAACCATGTATGTCACTGTGGACAGTCCTGAGACGTCTATCAGAAAAAGCAAACCGAATGGTAAGGTGCATAAGGAGTGGGCTAGGAGAATATGCTGAATAATAATAATGCTGCAAGGACTAGGATGTCCCTGTAAATGAGTACTAACGTGTCAGCTGGAATGTGTTTTCAGTTCTGGTAACCTCAGAAAGGATCCAGCAATGGGGAGAGGCTGCCCACTGAGAGGTGACGTGACGGGGACATTGTAGTACAGAGAACAGGGACGCTCTCCCCTGGTGTTTTTCAGCCTTCTGAGGCGGTGACCCCATACCTGAAGTAAAAACTGTTGGTGATCCCCTTCCATCACTTACATTGGCTACAGAAGTAAGAGTATCAAAGGTAGCAATGCTGAGCTGCCTCAGTGTGTGCGTGTGATCAGAGGCTGCCACAGAAAACTTGACCATGAAGGATCTGGATGTGCCCAGAATGGGGGAGCTGCAGACTGTAATGAAATTGGCAGCGCTGTGTGACACCCCTGACCCCAAGGGGGTCATGACCCATGGGTTGAAAAACACTGCTCTAGATATATGCAAAATAGTGACTGGTTTAGAGATGGCAGGTGGGGTATACCTGCCTCCTGGCACAAGAACATGGGGCCGGCCAAAGGAAACTGAATGCCAGTTCATTTAGAACTGACCAAAGGAAACACTTTTCAACCCACTGAACCTGGAGAACTTGCTGCCACAAGGGGTTGTTGGAGCCCAGAACTCAGCACAATCCCAGATGAGATCTTTATATAGACAATAAGTTATACTTACTTATATTGTCACGGTTACTCAGACCATGACAATATAAATGCCTGCTTCAGGCCCTGAACCAACCACCTGGGGTTAGGTAGGCACTTCCCTTGGGGGAGGTGTTCCATAAGTGTCCACTAGGGGGTTTCTTGCATCTGGCCACTGATCAGAGACAGGCCACTGGCCTAATGTGACAACCCCTGCTGTGGGGTAAGGTGCCTGGGACGGTCCGGTGGGCTTTATCCATGAAACTCAGCTGTCTCTTTGTCCCCTCCCCCCACCCCATTGGTTTTCATGTTCTCTGGCTGGCATCAGCTCCTCCCTCTTGTTATGTCTTGCAGGCTTCCATGATGAGAGGGTGGATCCTGCTTCTCGCTGTGCTCCTAGCTCCGGCGCCAGTTACGGCACAAAAAAGAAACCAAGGTTGGTGCTGCCTGAGCTCTGTAAGGGGCGGTATGTGGGGCTGCGGGCCGCGGGCTGGGTGCACTCGTAGCACCATCGCTGGGTTTGCTGGAAACACTGCGTGGCCCCAGAAAAGCTGGGGGAGGGAAGATGAGGGCATTTGGCCCACATAGCTGGGTGGGTGCATTCAGGCTGGTCCCAGCTCCTCCCCTCAAGCCAGCCTGTGCCCTGTAGTCTGAAACCTGGTGTCTCTTCCCAGCACAGACTCACTGGCAGGCTGCCCAGGCAGTTCTGAGCCGTGACCACTCTGAATTGTATGGGGACTGGAGGGTGGGGTGTATGTGGGGGAGGGGATGGGACACAGGCTTTGTTGAATGGTTGATGGTTCCCCAAGACCCCACATGCCTGACACAGGACTGGACGGGGCAGGGAAATGATCCAGGGTAGGGGATCTCTGCTCCCCTGCTGCCTCGAGGCTGGCCTCTGTGTCTGTGGTTGGGATGTCTGCCTGGAGCATGGCATGTCGCTGCGTAGAGTTAGGTGTCACAAATCTGCTGCTCTCTGCAGTTGTCTGGCTCATGCCTCTCTGGTATCCCTATTGGCCCCTCCCCAGCCCCAGCTCCGTCCCCCCCCGCCGCCTGCTGATGTGCAAGGAGAAGTGGGGCTTGTCCAGTGTGGTCAGCTCCTGGCCTCACCTGTGAGCTGTCAGGCTCTTGCTTGCTCCCTCCAGCAGGTGAGGTTGGAATCCCTCTCTCAGCACCACCTGGGTGGGGATAAGGGTTAGATCCCCAGACTGAGAGCCCCCGTCCCTGAAACGAGGACTGCTAGGGTTGCCAGCCCTCGATCTCTCAGAGGCTATTGAAGCCAATCCAGGAGATTTTAGGCTGCTAAAAGTCTGGCGGCACAGCGGGGCTAAGGCAGGCTCCCTGCCTGCCATGGCTCTGCGCGGCTCTCGGAGTGAATGGCGTGTCCAGCTCGTAGGCACTGGGCGTCCAGGGGGTCTCTGCATGCTGTCCCCACCCCGAGCACAGTGCTTGGGACGGGGCAGCGCATGGAGTCGCCGGGCTGCCCCTGAGCTAGGAGCTGGACATGCTGTCCACTTCCCGGGAGCCGCCCAAGGTAAGCACCGCCCGGACGGAGCCTGCACCCCGCACTCCCTCCTGCATGCATCCCAACCCCCTGCCCATGGACCCTCTCCCGCACCCAAACTCCCTCCAAGAGCCCTCAACCCTCTGCCCCAGGCTCAGCCTGGAGCCCCCTCCCACACGCCAAATCCCTCGGACCAACCCCCCAGCCCAGAACCTGCACCCCCTCCTGCACGCCAACCCCCTGCCACAGCCCGGTGATGGTGGGGGAGAGCGAGCGACGGGGTGTGTGTGGAGTGAGTGGGGGCAGGGCCTCAGAGAAGGGACGGGTCATCAGTGGGGCCTTGGGGAAGGGGTGAGGCAGGGGCAGGACAAGGGTGTTTGGGTTTGTGTGATTATTAGACAGTTGGTAACCCTCAGGACTGCGAGTGCGGGGAGTGCGGCATCTCCCTTGCTGACGTGCTGCTGCCCCTGTGCTCCTGAGATGGGCCAGAGGGCTCCCTGCAGGCTTGTTCTGCTCTAGGGTGTAGACTGCGCTTCCTTAAGGCTCAGCCTGGGAGTTGCTGTCTCTCCCTTCCCCCACCAGCTTGATGATTGCCCCCTCCCCTGGGCTGGGGCATGAGGGAGCCCAGGGATTTTATCCTGCGGGAGGTTGGGAGTTGTCCTGTGCTGAGACTCAGAGGAGGCTTGTGGCCGGGGACGCTGGAACAATTTGTACAGTGGGGGTGCTGAGAGCCATTGAACCAAACTGTAAACCCTGGATAGATGGAAACCACTCTAAGCCAGGGGGTGCGGCAGCACCCCTAGTTCCAGCACCTATGCTTGTGGCATAAGGGGAGGAGGAGGAAGGATCCATGGGCCTGGATGATGGAGCTGCCTCTCTCAGCCTACTTAGGACCTGGAGCTCCAGCCACCTCTTGGCAGGGACTTATCCCTGAAGGAATGTGTGAGGGGCTGGAGTGATTCCCAGGGGAGGGGCAGCTGCTGCCTCGCTGGTGAGTCCCTGGCCCCTTTGCAAGGCCTGTGGTTGGCAGGGAGGAATGTGGTACTAGTCTGAGAAAATCCATTGTGTTCTCTGCTAAGCGGGCTCCTGGTCAATGGGCCCTGGGGGAGCTGTCAGCCCACAAGCACTAGCTGCTGGCAGTGCTCATCCCCTGCATATCCCCGCCCCTGCCTGGATGGCCCTGTCTGTTCCACATCCGCTCAGCCCTGGAACTCCTTGTATTAGAGGGACAGGCTGTCATGGTCTCTGGCACTGAACTGGTCTCCTTGCTGGAGAATGTGGCTCTGAGGTCCTCGCTTCCTTGCCCTGACTCACGGACTCAGGCTGTCTTGGAGCTCTCTGTGGGAGGAGTGCGGGCTCCTGAGGTATGAGGCTGGAAGGGCTAAGCCAGCGGAGGGAGCCTCCATGGCAGGGCTAGGACCGTTCCCTCTGACTCTCGCGTGCTGGAGCAAAGGGAGTCAGCCCTGAGCTGCTGATGGTTGCTTTGCAGGGACGTGCATCAATGTCTATGCGGCAGACATCGTGTTCCTGGTGGATGGATCCTCCAGCATCGGGAGGGCCAACTTCCGCATGATCCGAGCCTTCATGGAGGACCTGGTCAGGCCCTTTGTCCATGTGGTCGGTGAGAGCGCGGTGCGATTCGGGGCAGTGCAGTACAGCGACGACCCCAGGTGAGTCCTGATGGTCCTGTCCCCCCAGCCAGACACATGGGGTGCAGGAGGCTCCTGCAGCCCTGTCCTCGGTGGGGGCACCTCTGTGTTCCTGGGGGTGGCTCTCAGGGTTCCAGTCGCCAAGGGAGCTCGGGGTGCTTGGAGTGGCCCCAGAGCTATCTGCTGGGGAGGGAGTGCTGCGGGTGCCTGACACCTGCCACTGACAGAGGAGCCCCAGCTTCTGCTCATGGCTGCTGTTCTCAGTGCCCCGTGGTAGCCAGTGCATCTTCTTAATTGTCCCAGGCTGGGCAGGAGTAGGGTGAGAATAAAATATCTAATTACCTCTATTGCCCCTGCACCCCCTAGCACACTTTCTATGGAGCCCCATTACAGAGAGCCCACTGACCACCTCTGTAGTGTCATTGCGTCGCTTCTGTGGAGCTGCATCCTACGGATCCATGGGAAATGACCCATGCCCTATAGAAACCCTGTGGGTGCCCTGGTAGCTTCCCCTAAGGAAGCATGTGGGCCATGTGGTTACTGTGTAGGGATCCTGCTCAGCCTGGGAGCTGGCTATGTTGTGGGTTTCCCCCATCCCGCTGGGATTGCGTTTGTCCCCAGGCTCGAGTTCACTTTCTCCCAGCATCCCAACGGGACGGAGGTGAAGAGGGCCATCCAGCAGCTGAGCTACAAGGGCGGGAACACACGCACAGGCGCCGGCCTCCGGTACATCGCTGACAACTTCTTTGGGCCCACTCAGATCCGGGCTGGGGTCCCAAAGGTACCTCTAGAGAGACCCTGCTTATGCCATGGCCAGGGAATGTGAGCAAAACACCGTCAGCTCTCCTCCAAAGGGGCCAGAGCGTGCTGATGGCTAGGCCAGTCACTCGGATCCCTCCATGCTGGAGGGGGAGCAGAGCTGGATGCTTGGCAGGAGCGGGTGGGTTGCTACATCCCCTTTCCTTCGAACCCCTGTGTAACATCTGTCCAGTTCCAACTCTTTCTCCATAACAGGGGAGACCGTGGGGAGGCAACACGCCCCAGCCCAGTGGGACTGTCTGACTTCTGCTCCTTCTTCCCACCGTGGGCCCCTTCAAACTCAGCATCTGGGGGTCCCTGTCTCACATCTGCTATGCTTTGGCTAAGCCAGCTGGGGGCACTAGTCTTGGGGCCCCTCCTGCCTGAGGTGGGCCCCCCGGCTCGTGTTGAGTCTGGTGGCTGACGTGGAGTTGGCCAGCCCCCTCCTGACATGCCATTGCCCCTTCCTGGCAGGTCTGCATCCTCATCACAGATGGCAAGTCTCAAGATGACACTGAGCAGCCCTCCGTGAAGCTGAAGGCTCAGGGCACTAAGGTCTTTTCTGTGGGTAAGTGACTCCAGGGTAAGTGACTTCACCAGGCTGCTCAGGACTCCCACCGCTGACCACGGTGTCCCTTTGGTCCGGGGAGCTCTAGGAGGAAGGCAGAGCTGGGCATCCATCCTCTGATCTTGGCCAGTGCAGCTGCTGGATGAGAGTGGAAGAACCTGGCCGGGCTTGGAATGAACCTGATCCTCTAGCATGAGTGGGGGGGGGGAGTGGATGGTACAGGGGTGTGAGGCTAGGGAGCTCTGACTTGCAGTTCCCTGTAACATCTTGCAGTGGCCAGCAATGGGAGGTGGGAGAGGCCGAGGGGACGGGCCAAGGGCCCTGGGAACCCAGCACACCTATAATGTGCTGCTGCTAGCCATGAAAGTCTGACGCTGTAGCAGCCGACTAGGGCAAGTGAGAATGGGGGGTACCACTGTGCCGAATGGGGGGTGCCACTGTGCCAACCGGTGGGTGGAGGAGGACATGGCTCAGGGCATAGCTCAGGAGAGAGACCTCAGTGCCCACTCACCGGCTCTCCACCCCCTACAGGGATCAAGAACGCAGACCGCGCGGAGCTCATGCGTGTGGCCTCCACTCCCACAGAGGACTACTTCTTCTACGTCAATGACTTTAAGATCCTGGGCACCCTGCTGCCGCTGGTGTCTCAGAGGGTGTGTGCCAGCACCGGAGGGGTTCTGCAGACGGGTAAGGGGCGTGTTGCAGCTAGCGCTCTCGGCCTCCCGCTGCAATGGCTCAGCCCCGAACGTGCTTTGGAATGCTGTGTTCGATCACATCTCTCCGGTTTTCAGTGCCTGTCTAACCCATGAGACAATTACAGCCGAGGGATTTTAGCAATCTCCCCACTGGGACAGTTTGGGACCTGTCTGCACTTGGCTCTGCCTGGCAAGATACTTCTCTTTCTGAGTCTCAGGCACTGGCTGCTGTAGCTGTTTCTGGTGCTGCAGTGGAAGGTTTAAATTCCACCTTCCCCTGTGTTCCTGGAGATGAGCCCCATCCTGGAAGTACACCTCGGTGTCTAGGGCTCAGTGCCAGTGTCACACTGAGGCACTGTTTTGTGGTGATGAGACGCTGACTGGGGCCCTGCGTCGCTTCGTTTTGGCCCCACAGGTGCTGCCATGCCCAGCTGATTCCCCTCCACCCAGGAAGTTTGAGAGAAGAGAATCATGAAAACGTTCTCAGATAACATTCTTCGGTGTGGCAGAGGCCATCTGTCCCTGAGCGGGCTCCCTGTGTTGGGCAGCTGGGAGTTAGATTACGCGCCGCGGCTCTGTACCCTGGGGAAGGTGTGGTATCAGCAGGGAGCCTGACTGCTGCTTCCCTTCCCCTAAGGTCCGCGGGTGTACAGTGGCCCATCCAACCTGGTCTTTGTGGAGCAGACGGTTGACATGCTGAGGATCCGCTGGACTGCGGCGGGCGGCCCGGTCACAGGCTACAAAGTCCAGTACGTGCCGCTCACGGGCTTGGGGCAGCAAGTGACAGCAGAGATGCAAGAGGTGAGAGCTTCCCTTTCCAGCTACAGTCTGGAGATCCGCCTGCTGGTCAGGCTCAGGAGAGAGGCCAGTGGGACTGAGCTGCCCTCCTTGCTGGGAAAGGGAGGCTTCTCTGGCTGAGGCACACTGGGACGGGTGTACATGCAGCCTGCCCTGTGGGTGAATGGAGCCTGTTGGCTTCCCGTGGCGGCAGCTCTGATCCCTGCTCCAGCACCAAACCCCTTAGGGAAGTGAATGTTGCAAAATCCCATCTGGAGCCCACCCGCTCCATGGGGCCTGGCTCAGTGGGCCGTGCCATCTGGACAGCAGGAGGAGGCTGGCAAGCAGGCAGGACGTTCGATCTCTCTGGCTGAAGAGGGGAATGGCTTTGGGTGCCTTTGAACAGGTCAGCCTGAGCCCCGGGGAGACGAGCACCGTGCTGAGCCAGCTGAGAGGAGGGACGGATTATCTGGTCACCGTCATCGCCCAGTATGCCAACAGCATCGGCGAATCGGTCTCTGGCAAAGGACGCACTGGTGAGTAATGTGCCCAGCTCCCCATTCATGCAGCGCATTTGCCGCTGCCCCCATGCCCTGTCCGCCTGCCCAGACGCAGGAGCCAGCTTGCACTCCCAGGCTCCCCGGTGACCTCTGAGCCAGGGGGATTCCTGATGGAAGAGCCTGGTGAGCTTGGAGTCCAGCCTGGGGCTAGAAAGCTTGGCTACCATGTCCATGCACCATTGTCTGAGGATGGGGCCCCATTACAGGGGTAGGGCAGTGGCTAGCGAATGGGCTGGCTGTGAGCCCACCCAAGGATGGGACAGGGCTGCTGGACCCGCTTCTGGCTCAGTTTGGGGTGAGTGGGACTCCTCAGGCCTGTGACTGTGGCAGGCTTCCCATGGGAATGGGCGACTCCCTGTGGCCCCACCACATGCTCACTCCATCATTGCCGCCATCTTGGATTCTGTGGCTGGATGACCGTGCTGGGATCGATAGGGTGTGAGTGCCGCTGCCGAGCCAGGCACTGGGTTCTCGTGCTGATGGTTTTTGGAGGGTCCCACGATAGTGTTAGCTCTGGGGCATTGGTGGGCTTGGCAGGGGAGAGATGAACAGTATATGGGGAGTCTTTGAGTCAATGCTTAGAATCCCCAGGACACATGACGGGCTTAGGGCTGCTCCGCCACAGCCACATGCTGAGTCTTGGCTCCAGATTGGCTAGTGACCGCTCCTGCCCCATCCTGTATCGCCCCAGGGCAGCTTGCTTTCCTCCTGGCACCAAGACACCTCTTGACCCCGCCCAAAGGGCTGGGTGCTCTCTGGGGCGGGAGTGTGTGAGGGTGATGGCCTTGCCCCCATTCTCTTTCAGGGGCCCTGTCTGGAGTGTCGAATTTCCGAGTGGTGGAGGCCGGGCCGTCCTTCCTCAGACTGGCCTGGGGAGCTGCTCTGGAGAACTTGCAGGGCTACCGGATCGCCTACGTGGCCCGAGGTGAGGGTGGAGTGCAGGCGATTGGGCTGGGGAGGCCCCACCTCTCCTGTGGCTCTGCAGTCTGGGAACGTCCCCCTGGGCTGTGTTCTCTTCCACAGGAGAACTGCCAGCCAGCCTGGCTACAGACCCTCGTCCCTCATATGTAGGGTGTGGTGCCTGGATCCATTCCAGGAGGGCAGAGGAATCCAAGCCTGGGCAGGCCTTTCTCCACTGCCCTAGGACTCAGCTGGGTGGGAGGGTTGGAGGAGAAGCAGCTAGCATGGATCTCTGCTCCCTTCGCTCTTTGGCTGCATGACTTCCCCTCCCTGGTCTGTCCAGCAGTTTTATTAGCTACAAACCCCCAGAAGCAGACAGACGTGTGGACTCCCTCCTAGGCAGGCAGACACAGAGCCAGTTGAATGGCCTCTTGTTCCCTTGGGGGAGGCTGTGCTGTGCTGGGGTCAGGGCAGGGCAGCCACTGTGCCCGAAGGGGGTGGGCGGTGCCACCAGGATCTCTGTGATACGGTGTGTGGCGTTCATGTGCCAGAGTGAAGCCCAGGCACCCCGTAGGTGAGAGCAGGTTCCTGCCCGAGCTCTCCTCTTGCTGCAGCTGTACGTGTTGTGGGGGAATGTGTGGGCCGAGGTGCTTCTGTATATCCAGCGTGTATGTGGGGGGGGCGGTTTGGAAGGGGGTTGGGTGTGTGTCTTGGGGTCAGTTGTGTGGGTGCTGGGGTGTGGGTGTACAGGACTGGTCTGTGTGTACGGGAGGAGGTCAGGACATGTGCTGGGGGTGTATGTGTGGAGTATGTACATAGCGGTGCAGTGTGCGTGTGTGTACAGAGACTCTCTGTCCATGCTGGGGTTCCGGCAGGGGTGTAGCTGGTTTCAAGGCCCCTCCCCCCTGCCCGTGCTGTTTTCTGTAGGAAGCTGCACCTGGAGCTGCCCCTCCCTAGCCTGCAGCCATCCCAGTGCATGTGGCCCTGGCAGCACTCCTAGTGTGCCTCGCCCTGCATGCTGCCACGCCCGGCTGCCATGGCAGTGCATCTCCCCAGCAGAGAATGCTGGCCCTGAAGGCACAAAAACACCGCTGAGCTCATCAGAACCACCCGTGTGCCCTGCCCAGACCCAGTGCCCGGCTGAGGGGGCCAGCTTAGAACTGAGTGTGGAGCTTTCCTTGCCATCTTCCCCTCCTTTCATGGCATCTGCAAGGGGGTGCCAGGACTTGCCTGCAGCTCCCTGCCAGGGAGTGCAAGCGGGGCCCTTGCTCCCTTTTCCCAGCCCGGCCTGGTTGGCTTGAGCCCCTGGTCTTTGTCTAGCTTCTTGCACTGGCTGAGCCCTGCTGCTGGGAATGAACGTACTGAGCGCACGTAGCGTGTCTGCTCATGCTGCTAGCCATGTGCTTGCACATGTGGGAGGGCAAGTGTGTTCTGTGCTGCACGTACCTGGGGCTCCCCCTCGCCACCCCACCTGGGCACCAGAGTGTTCCAGTCTTGACCTACTGCATGAAGGAAAGGCCTGTCTGAAGCCCCAGACAGCTTGTGTTCTGCAGCCAGCCCAAGGCCAGGGGTGGTGTCCTGTAGCGCCAGAGCCCCCTGCCTTCCAATGGATAGTCCTGTGTCCCCCCCTACCCCCCCAGGTGCTGGGCCCCACTCATGTGGTGCTGTCTGTGCCCATCACAGGTGAGGCTCAAGCGGAGGAGATGAGCCTGGGAGCCAATGCCGTGTCCGTCACGCTCAGCAACCTGCGCCCCAACACTGATTACGTGGTCACGCTTCAGCCTATCTCCCAGCGGCAGATGGCAGCACCGTCCCAGCTAACCGGCCGAACCCGTAAGTACCATCTGCTCAGACAGCCAGAGCCTGGGGCCGCACGGAAGGCATCTGAGTGGGTTTTCTTCCTGCCCAAAATGTCTCTTTTTTTTTTCCGCAAAATAATTGTCAGATTATTGAAGTATTTGTTTTTCAGAGGACTTTTCGCCATATTTTTATAAAAACTCTATCAACATAGTTCTCAAAGTCAGCATCAACATTTTCTCTTTGCCAAAATCCTGGTTTCCAGGAAGGAAACATGGTTTTCAAAAGGCAAAACATTTCTAAAATGCTTTTGATAAAAATGTCAATCCCGCTGCATGAAAAGCGTCAGGCAAACTGGAAAATGGGCCCACTCTGAACCCTGTGAAATGAACACCACTCTCAAATGTTGTGAAATTGTTAGCTCATGTTTTTTCAGCCATGTCTAACTCATGTCAAGTACCAAAAATGCATATCTCAGCTGCAGCATAACAACCTTCACTTTGACCCAGAGATTTTTAAATGGAGTATCTATCTATCTATCTTTTGGTAAAGTATCTCTGATGTATTTTGAGACTAGTATTGGATATCTGGTTTATGTGACACAATCAACTTTTAAAATAATGCATGTGTGTGGACTTGCATTTGAAGCTGACTGGTGCATGTCCATGAAGTGCATGTCCATCACTCCTGGGTGTATTTTTCTGAAGAGTTTTGTGGTGTATTTATATTTTGAGATTACTGGTGAAGGAACTGTGCTTATTTAGGGGCAGAGTTAAGGTTATTGTTCTAGTGTCTCTTATGTGAGCTGACAATGCAGTAGGGTGGCTGGGCTGGGCTGGACTCTGCAGTATCCTTTGGCTGTCTTGTGGGTTGCGTGAAGGCTGATCTCTCTGGGTCTCACATTTGTGCCATGGTTGTGTTTTGTTTGATTCCCTCTCCCTCCAGTGCGTCTGGAAGGGGTGCAGCAGCTGTCAGTTCAGAACATCTCCCAGCAGAGCATGCTGGTGGCCTGGCGGGGTGTGAGTGGAGCTACTGGATACCGGGTCTCCTGGGGGCTCCTCTCAGGTAGGTCTGCCTGACGCACTAGAGCTCTCTCCCCTTTCCAAAAACCAGTGGCAGGGTGCTGTAGACTGAACAATGGACACAGGTCCCCAGATCTCCTGGCTGGATGGTGGGGGCCCCATCGTGCTGAGCTGTGGTGCAGGCTCTAAGGAGTGGGTGGGTGGGGGGCTGGCATGCCTTCCAGCAGAACAGGTGCGCCCCTCCCATGGTACAGGACTCTTCTGTAGTCAGGTGCATTATGGGGCAGAGGGTCCCAAACTGTGTTCTCTGGAGCACCTGAAGTGTGGAGAGACTGGAGCTTCCAGAGTGGCTGGAGGACAGGCGAGTGAGGCAACATGCTGAGGGGAGAAGGGGACCAAGGGGCTGGGCATGATGCCCAAGACAGAAGGGAATGAAGTGGCAGACAAGCACGTACGGGGGAGAAGAGGAGGGCAGGTGGCAGAGCTGTTTGAGCAGTTGGGGGTGAGAGGAAGAAAGTTGTGCGGGGAGGGATGGAATGAGCAAAAGGGGCCGGGGCAATGAATTTATGACACTGAAGGCAATTCAGATCCATACCTGCTCTCCTGCTGGGCCTTTTGCCAGTCCCAGGGGCGTAACAGCCTGGGACTGGGTTGGGAGAGGCCATCCGCCAGGCTCTCTGTCCGTTCTCTGGAAGACTAGGCAAGGCCCTGCTCTGGGGGTACTGGGGATCTCTCCTTCCGCCCCTGAGACACATGGAGAATCAGGCCCAGTCACACCAGACTGAAAGGTGTCTGTGAGTTCCTGGAAATGACCTCTCCAAGCGCTTTGGGGTTTGCGCAGCTTCTTGGCCGGGTTAGCCACGTTGTCTGTACAAAGCCCATTGCTGAATCCCTCCAGAAAGGCCCACACATCTGGGTCACAGGTGCAGGACCCAGGCCTGCACACCTCTGGGCACAGAACTCTGGGAGTTCTGCTTGTCGAGGATGGGTAGGATCAGGCCCTGTATGTTAGTCACCTGTGTCTGAGATGGGGTGGGGGGAGCTTTCTTGTTCGATCATCCCCCAGCTTCTCTATTAACATGAAGAGTTTTTACTGACAAAGCCATGTGTGGCTGGGTGTGGGAGTGGTGTCAGGATGTTTGCTGGCCTTTGACAGCCCAGAATCCAAATCCTGATGAGATGGGCCTGGGGTGTGGCCTGGTGTATGGGGGGATGCCAGACTAGACTTGATCTACTGTGTCGTGGAGGCAGGGATACTGGATTGGCAGCGTGGCTCTGGCCCCGTGCAATCAGGAGGTGGGACAGCAGACTGGAAGGGCTGTTGGTCTGGTCTGATGTGGAAACCCTGGGGTTGCATGGGGCTCTCATTTGAACAGATGGCCTGGAATGGTGCCTTAAGCCTTTTTGCTCTTGATTATCTCAGGCCAGGACATTCGGAAATTTGATGTGGATGCCAGCAAGAATTCCTACCTGCTGACAGGGCTGCAGCCAGACACAGATTACCTGCTGACGGTCACTTCACTCTACGGGCAAGTGGAGGGGCCCCCAGCCTCCATTAGGAGAAGAACAGGTGTGTGCATGGCCATGGGAGAGGCTTTCCACTGCTATGGGGGGGGGCAGGGTCTGTGCCAAGAAACTGGTCTCTCTTTGGGATAACTGTAGTATTTGTACTATGGTAGCACCCAGAGGCCCCAGTCAGGGCTCCATTGTGCCAAGCCCTGTATAGATTGTGACACTCCCCAGGAACAAGGCACCCCACCACCACCTGTCCTTAGCGTGAGGAAGTCACTTCTGTGCGTGCTGTGGATCAGCTCCCAGCAGCCACTGGCAGCCCAAGCACTGCCTTCCAGATCCCCACAGGCCTTGCTCTCTGAACAGGTAGGAATCGGCACACACCAATCCCTGAGTCCTCAGAGCATGCAGTGCAACATCCAGCCACGGATCCACCAGCCACTCTTAGAATTATCAGGCCTGCTGTCCCCAAAGGAACCGTATGCACCAGCTTGTCAAATTGAGCTCAGGACCAGTACTCTGCTTAACACACAGCGCTGAGCTATATTGATAGTGAAAACTAGAATAGGTTTATCATCAAAGAACAGAGTTTCCTGTGATAGTGAGTAAGGGTATCGGAAATAAATGGTTACATACAAAACAAAATCATCACCAGCTCTCTAGATAACTTCATTAACAACTTCTCCTCCTGTCTGAAGAAGCAGATCTCGCCCAACGTGCTTACCAGTGTTTTCAGCCAAGCCTGGTGGAGACCCCTCTTTCATGAAGTAATCTCACAGTCCGTTTGCTTCCTAGGTGAAGGATGCCAAGGTGTCTTCTTTGCCCCCAAATATATTCGAGCAAATCTTTGATGTGCAGTTCAAGTATTGTTCTCCCTGCCCACTGTTTGCTTCTTCCTATTACTTTTCCAAAACTTTGTTAGCACTCAATTCAGCCTGCTGAGAGGAGACCCATTGTGAAGCAGACAATGCTTCATTTCCATGTAAGCAGCCAGATAGAGAAACATTTCTTGACTGGCAGAAAAACTGTTTTTCACCTTTGCTTGACCTAGAAAACATAATTTTCAGTGTATGTACATAACTCCTTACGAAACCTCTGTACATGCGTTTCCCGATACTGATGATGAGTGTGACACTGGCTTTTGTTTGTGACCTTGCACGGCACTCTTTGGTGAACTAGAACATATGTACCAGATCCAGGAGATCCCAATCAGCCCTGTGCACCTCCTCTGTGCTCCTCGCCAGTTGGCGAGAAGAGATTCTTGTGTCACAGATGACCACCCATGCACATGTAATGAAGAGAGAGGTCAAGCCCGCAAGAGCTTACGCTCTGAGTATGTCCAGAGGGCCGATAGGACAAGCAGCTGGGGCAGCACAAAGTACTAGCAATGCACATGGCCCCAGGCTTGGCTGGTATCCCTCTCATGGGAGAGCGATGTACAGGGGACACAGCAGCTCTGCATCCTGATCTGGTTGGGGGGGGGGTTGATATGCTACTGAAGGGATCCTGGCTGAGAGAGCACTTTGTAATGTCCAGGAAGCGGGATGAGGTGGCACCTACAGTCGAGTGGGGAGGAGGCTGGGGCTGCTCCTGCAGAAACAGTCCTGATAGTACCCCTGCTGGTTGCCCCCAGTAGTACCATCCCTGGTGCCCTTGGCCGGATCTCCAGGGGGTTAATGCCATTCTCCAGGCCAGGGCACAGAAGCCTTTCCTTTCTCACAGGTCCCTGGGGAGGGAGGCCCCTATTGTAAGCGGGGGGCTCAGCCCTGGGGGTGCCCCCATGGCACAGACATTTCTGAACACGTTCTAAAGCAGAGGGAGATGGGAAGTTAATTTTGCCATGTCTTTTTTCTGGATGGGAGCCTCAATTGTTCCAGGCCTGGCCCGGGGCTGCTCTGTCTGGTGCCCCACCATGGTGTAGGCAGGAGGAAGAAGGAGCCCTCTGTAGGGGGCTCACGGGAGCCCTGCTGGGGCTCCTGGGCCTTTCCAGGTCTTTCCAGGCCACTGGGCTCGCGAGCCAAGAACGGTGCTACTGATATTGTATACAGGCCATTTTTGTTTGATTCAAGCTCATGAAAGGCCCAGAGAGGTGGAGAACCCCAGGGGCAGAGATGTTAGGAGTGGGGAGATCACAGCACGAGGGGAGGGAGGGAGAGCAGGAGGTGGCTAGCCCAGGGCAAAGGGTCACCACTCCCCACCCCGACAGGACACCAGCATGCGTGTGTCGATGTCAGCCCCGGTGCGGCTGGCAGGAGAGAGTGGGGTGGCCAACTCCCCAGCCCTGCTGTTCCTCCCTTCTCTTGGCATAGTGGCTCTCTCGCCAGTGCAGCCCCCGGCTTGCCAGCCCCACAGACTGAATCCCTACCCAGAGCAGGCCCCGCTGAGGCAGTGCCAGAGCTGGCTTCCCCGACGAGCTGCCAGGGGAGGACCCTCCATTGGGGGAGGGTATGCAGCCCAGCTGGGGGGTAATTAGCGACAGCTGTGGTGGTGGGCACTGGACTGAGGCCCACCACCTCACTTCCCAGAGCGCTACTCTGGCGGGAGCCCAGCTATCGGCTCAGCTTGGGAGATGGATTTGGAAGCCTGAGTGTTTCACTTCAGTGGGCTCCAGGCTCTGTTGAGAGCCTTCATGCTGCTGAGCTCAACCTGGCCGTCTGTCTGTCCTTCCTCTAGAAACGGGCATAGTCCAGTCCCTGAGGACTGTCATTCTGGGCCCAACATCCATCCAGGTGGCTTGGAACATCATCCGCGATGCCCGTGGCTACCGGCTGGAGTGGAGAAGAGCAACAGGTAGGCTGGCCAGGTCCCCCGGGCGGGGGGCGGGGAAGGCTACTGGAGAGGCTGAAATGCCGTGTCTGGGTGGGGGTAGGGTGATAGATCTCCTCAGGCTCAGCTGGGCTCCAGGTCTGTCTCTCAGACCGGCCAAGCACTTCAGGGGGATCCAGCTGCCAGTGCAGGGGTCTCTGGGAGGACTAAGGGGAGGGGAGGTGCTGAGATTCAGGGCTGGGAAGCAGCAAGTGACTGCCTCGTCCCTCCCCACCCCATTCTGGTTCTCAGGTGCTGAGCCCCCACAGACCATGTCCCTGCCCACCAACATCAACAGCTACCAGCTCACTGGCCTGCAGCCAGCCACGGAATATCGCATCACCCTCTACACACTGTACGATGGGAGGGAGGTGGCCACACCCGTAACCATCTCCCAGACAGGTGAGTGAAAGCCCTTGGGGCCCACAGGGGTGGAGTGGGCAGAGGAGAGGGATCCCAGAGCCTGGAGGTGCCCAGTGCACAATGCAAGTGGCTCTGTGACATCCTACCAGCCTTTTTTGGGGTGGGTGGCCCTCCAAGTGAGTGACATCCCCAGCAAAGGGCTCCTGCTCTGCTCCCGGCTCACCCCGCTAGGCTCTGGCCTGGCAGCATGGGTGGGGTCATTGCTGAATGCTGGGCCCCCTGCCAGGCCCAGACTGCGTGGGGCTGACAGACCCGCCCCCTTCCCTGGAGCTCCTTGACTGTAGGTTTTCAAAGGAAGCAACTTGGGTGCTGGGCAAACAGTGATCAAACCTGCCCTTTCCCCTGCACTGGAGCCTCCTTCCATGCAGCAGTGGGGGTGCCAGGAACCCCATGGACTGGGTGAGGGCAGGATCTCCTGGCCCTGCCAGGCCTGTTCTGACTGTGCCATAGGTCTGTGGTGCCCCGCCCTCTCCTTCCAGTTTGCATGGTGTCCCAGGCTCTGCCTGCCCAGCTCCGAGCCATGGCCCTAGCACCATCTTGTCTTGCAGGAGTGGAGCCCCCAGTGGGCAGCATTTCTGACCTGCGGGTCGTTGATACCATGGGGAAGAGGATCCGGCTGGCCTGGACTGGGGTCCCGGGTGCCACCGAGTACAAGATTGTGCTGCGCAACTCCCAGGGTGAGTCTCCAGCGGGGAGCCAGCGCTTGGGGGCCGCAGGAGAGTTGTGGCTGCAGGCTGGAGCTCCAGACCCACCCAGAGCTGACTCTCTGGAGTGCCACCTGCCCCCTGACGCATCTGAGGCCCAGTGGGTGGGTGCGGGGGGGGACTGGGACAGGCCAAAGCCCTGGAGAACTCACCATGATGTCTAGATACCCAATGGAGGCTAACTGCAGTCCTGGGAATGACCCCCCCAACACACAGTTAGAGATCCACCCCATATCAGTGCTTCTGCGAAGCAGCCCTTCAGTCCTCCATCTCCCGAGCCTGCTGAGAGGACGGGTGGGGGCTTGTTCACTGTTTAGTTGGCTGGCACTAGCCCTGTGCTGAGTGCTTGGGGGCAGCTGGCTGAGATTCTGAGGTAGATGCTAAATATGAGACCACAGGTTTTGATGGCATTAAGTCTGTGAGTGACTAAAGCCCACACTGCAGTGCCCCCCGGCTGCCCCGCTTTCTCCTTTGTGCTGTGATTTGGATATTCACTGCAGCGCACTCTGCACTGTCCCTCTCTGTGCTGCACAGCCTAGTGTTGAAGCGGTGATGGGGAAGCTGGGTAGGGGCCAGCTGGGGCTTTTGGCCTTTGGTGAATTGCAGGAGGCAACTTGGGTTAGTGGCATAAGCCTGTTAGCTGGACACTTGCCAAAATGGGCAGCACTGAAATAGTTAAGAGTTAGTATTTACACTGTGATCATTAGGTTCCAGAGTCAACATCTTCTGCTCATGTGAATAGAGCAGTTCCCACCTCTGAGATATTGTTTCAGGTTGCTGGCAGACTCAGGCAGGCATATTGCTGTGTCTGCTACACTGGGGTTACATTTTGAAGGTTTGCCTCGCACTTGTCAGGCCACAGCTGAATTGTGTGACACAGAGCTGATGCCATGAACAGGGAGCACGTGTTCACAAACTCATGTCCAGTAGTGGGGGGGTTCCCAGTCCACCAGCTCCAGCTGCTCTAGCCACCCCAGGCCTGGCATTCCTCCAGAGCACCATTGGCTGGGCACCAGCTCGTGTGGCCACCCTCTGCTGGGTGATATGGAATAGCATGCATGCTTCCAGGTCCCCCCGCCCCAGGCCATGCAAGTGGGCTCTGAGGGAAGTGCACTCACTCTGCCCATCAGACCAGACATGTGCATGTGGTGGGGAAGGAGTGGTACCTGCTCCCCCTCCGCTCTCCAGCCCAGTCAGCTCCCCAGCCAAGAGATCTTTGCCCAAAGGCCAAGGAGGCAGCTGGGGATCAGCGTGGCTTGGCCTGTGGGTGGGGGTGCAGTGCTTTGTACCTGGGTCTGAGGGTAGCAGGGATGTCACATCAGCTATGTCAGAGTCCCTCTGTGACATCAGAGCTGGAGGGAGCCCTGAGCCTCCTCATTCCTCTCATCCCTGCAGATGGCAGTGACAGGACCAGGCTGATCCCAGGCACCCAGACCACGCTGGAGCTCGAGGACCTGAGAGAGGAGGCCACCTATGTAGTGCGTGTGTCAGCCCTGATTGGCAGGCGCGAGGGCAGTGCTGTCCCCATCAGTGTCCGCATTGGTGAGTGGCAGCTAGCCCCAGTGGGTGGGTGGGAGCTGAGATCGGCCTGCGTCAGCCCCAGGGAGGATAGGCTGAACTGAGTGTTCTCCTCTCGTGGAGCTGGTCCCAGGCACAGTCAAATGGGATTTCTTCCCAGTGTGGATTGCCACGGACTCGCAGGGGCGAAAGAAAATGCAGGCCTGTTATTTACCAGGCTGCACGTGGCAACAGACTATATTGGTAAGGGATGCAAGGAGAGTGTGGGTCACGATGCAAACTGCAGACACATACACACACACTAAACTTAATCAATTTAAAAGTTTTATTGGGGATAATTACAAGGGGTAAGGGAGCAGCGTATGATTAGCTAATAGAGTTAATGAAACTTAAAACACACAATGACTAAAATATCTACTAACAATATTTATAAACAAAGATGCAGCATTTAGTAATAACTGATACTTACAAATACAAACCAACGCATAACGACCGGCAAACGTAGAAGCTCTATTTGAAACACGTGAGCTGAGAGAGAGGCTTCGAGGTGATCAGGCTCGGTTACAGGTATACACAGGACACACGGGTATACACAGGACACACGGGTATACACAGAATACACGGGTATACACAGGATTCGTTTTCTTTCTCCTCTCTCTGCCTGCACATGGCAGGCAGGCCATAAAGTACCCACAATGACATCATAGAAGTGTCATAGGGGACGGGGCCCAAAACCTGTTTGTGTTCGTTTCTGATTGGCACAAGCAAAGTTTACACCATGTAGGGGAGCAGGTGCCTTAAAGTCTGGCTTCGCCCCCAAAAGGTGAGGAAATGCATATTGGTTTAGAATGCGTTCAACACTGAATGACAAAAGAAGAGGCCAGGGCAATACCGGTATGGGCAAGTTTTACAGGATGCAGACAGGAACTCATCTCAACACCCAGCAACCCCGGGAGCTCTGACTAGGGCATGGGTGGGAGATGGGTTCTTGTCCGTTCACACAGGGGTCAGTCCTAGCTCCTTTTCCTCCCCCAGCAGCAGGCTCAGCTGGCATTCAGCACAGCTGGCCGTCTCTCTCTAGAACAGACACCCAGGGGTGCTCATGAGCCCTGCACGCTGCACCCAGCCCCACTCTGCGAGCCATGCGTGCTATGTCCGGTATTAACCCCACTCCAGGGGCCTAGTTGCTGCACCTTTCCCCTGGGGCAATCATGCCTGCGCCCCCTTGGGCTCGCTCTGTCTTACTGGGGGGTTTCCTTGTGTTTCTATGGCAGAGCCGTCAGTGAGCAGCATGTCCAACCTGCAAGTGGTGCCTGTGGGTGTGGGCCGTGTGCGACTTCTGTGGAGTGCCGTACCCAGGGCCACTGAGTACAGGCTGGTGATCACCAACAGGCAGGGTAAGAACTGGCCTGCAGAGCGTGGGCATGGGCATTGGATAGGCTGTGGTATGGGGGCCGTGCCTGTTGGTACCCACTTCTCTGCCTCGCAGAGCTCTGCCTTGCAGGGGTGTCTGCTGAGGCACCTGGAGGGATGTCAATGGAACATGGATAAAAGGTCGGCAGAATGGGAGGCTGTGATGGGGCAGGGCAGAGGGCCTGGGTCCTGTGGGGGGAACAGGGTGGAGGGCTCGGATCTTGTGGTGGGGATGGGGGCTGGGTCCCATGGGGGGCAGTGGGATGGAGGGGCTGGGTCCTGCACTGTGGGGGGGGTGCAGGGTGGGGCTCGTGCGCAGCTGTGACTGAACAGGGCGGAGGGGCAAGGGCCTGTGGGAGGCAGGGCAGGGCCTGTAGGCAGCGGTGACTGGGCAGGGCGGAGGGGTTGGGAGTTACCGGAGGAGCAGGACATGGCTGCGGGTGGCTGTGACAGGGGCTTTTGTGCTGGGCAAGCCTGGCATGCACCAGTACATTAGGGCCTTCTCCCCTGGGAGCGTCGAAGTGTCTGAGAGCCCTTCCCCCAGACGCCCCACGCTGCAGTAGCTGTGCTGTGGGAGCCACGCTCCCTGCTGGGGCACAGAGGCCGACTCCCCTGTGCTCTCCCTTGTTGCAGATGGCTCAGAGGAGACCAGGCGCATCCCCGGCAACCGGAATTTCTTTGAGCTGCAGGATTTGAAGGAAGGAGTCACATACCTGGTGCAGGTGACAACCCTGATGGGCAGCCAGGAAAGTGACCCTGCCACTATCACTGTCCAGCTGGGTACGTCTGCATGGGGACCTGTGCAGGGGCACGGGTAACACTGAGGGGGCAGCAAGCTGGCTCAGCACTCGGGCTGAACGGTCCAGCTCTCCCAGCAAGCCTGCGGGGCTGGGTGTCACCACTGCAGGGCGTCCGGCTCTCCCAGTGAAGGCTCTGGGTATGCAGCCCTTGGTTAGCACCAGCGTCTGTTCCTGCCCTCTGGCTGGGCTGATTGCGGGGACCGGGCATGACAGATGAGTCTCTGGGGTCCGGGCTGACGCTGTCTCTGGCCCTGCAGATCGCCAGTCTGTGGGCAGCATCACCAACCTGCGGGTGGCTGAGATCAGACCCAACCAGCTGAGGGTCGCATGGAGTGGGCTTCCTGGGGCGACTGGCTACAAGTTGACATGGCGGGCGAGTGATGGTAGGTGTACTGAATGTGTGTGCGCTCAGGTGGTTTGCAGGCCAGTGCCAGCTGCAGGCAGGGTGGGGCTTGGTTTGGCCATTCCATGCTCAATGGCCTGTGCTTGGCTAACCCATCATTCATTGTTTGAGGAGACCCCGGCCCGCTGCTCCCTGGGGAGAGCACAGACTGGAATCCTGGCCCCTGCTGTTCCCAGATTGGTGGGTCACATCCAAATGGCAGCTGCTGTTGCCATTGCCTCCCCGCTGGATGGGGTGCAGCCATGACATGCTGGCCATGGTCCTCCCTGGTTGTTGCAGCATCTTGTCCTGGGGTGTCCCTCCCGCAGCAGCTTAGCCCACCTCCGCCCTGCCAGACCTGTCCTGCCTATGAAATCCAACCCCTGCAGCTTGTGCTTCTCTCCCCCAGGTCAGGAGATCTCCCGGGTCCTGCCTGCCGACAGGACCTCCTTCAGCATCGAGGAGCTGCAGGCCGGGGCCGTCTATGTTATTGGGGTCTCGGCCCTGGTTGGCAGCAGGGAAGGCAGCCCCGTCACCATCGCGGCTAGAACAGGTGAGGCCTCGCCTGACCCCAGGGTGCAGCTCCTCCCTGCCCCGTCTGACTCTGTGTGATACTGATCTCTTAGTAACCCAGGCGTCCTGTCTGCCCTCTGTCACAGCTCCGGAGCAGGTGGGGACGGTCTCCAGCCTCAAGGTCCTCTCGTCCAGGAGCAACGTTGTCCGAGTCACCTGGGTTGGAGTGCCTGGGGCGACAGCCTACAAGGTGGTGTGGAGCCGGCGAGACGGTAAAGTACCCAGCTAGGTCAACACACTGTCTGTGGTGCCCACATCCCCAAACCTCTGCCCAACTCTGTCCTGGTTGTGCCGGGAGCTCCGGGAGTCCCATGGTTGCCCTGACCTGCAGACCCCATCACTCCACGACTCTTGCGCTCGAAGGACAGAGGGCCTTTGCCTCCAGCCCTGGAGTCTCCTCTCTGCCATTATCTGACTGGCACAAACTTGGAGCTGGGCATCATGAGATGAATCTCTCCCTCCCGTGATGAGACGGGATCACTCGCCATCACCAGCTAGTGGAGCGCCTGGCTCTACGTCCCCCCCTACACTCCGGGCACTGGGAATGAGGCTGGCATCCCTGCCAGCTCTGCCCCTTCCGGGCGCCATGTTAACCCTCTGTTCCTTTGCAGGGGGCTCCGAGTCGAGCGAGGTGGTTTCTGGTGACACCAGCTCCTTTGACATTCTCAACCTGGAGGGTGGGGTCAGCTACACCGTGAAGGTCACAGCACTGATTGGCAACCGCGAGGGTGACCCTGTCTCCATCATTGTCACCACACGTAGGTGCTGATGCCTGGCCATGGGAGGCCTGGATCCCTGCTGGGCCTAGACTGGGCTGTGGGTGGAGTTGGTGACTGCCATTGTCCAGGGTGCCCTCAGCCTGGGCGGTGCCCTCCCAGTGGGTGTGGGCAGGAACTGGAACTCCCATCTGCTCCTTGCTCTAAGATCTGTGGCCTGAGCTGGTGAGCAGTGCCTGTGTGGGAGCTGGAGGTGGTGATGCCTGTGCCAGGGAATTAGCAGCAAGTCTGCCCTGGCGAGTCGCCCACGCAGCCCAGAGAGCTCTTCCCAGGCCTCGTGGCACAGCTCCGGCCCCACCAGGACCTCTCCGAACCCTGACAGGAAGCTGAGGAACCCAGCCCAGTGCTCCCCAGCCTGCCCATGTGGGCCAGGACGCCCAGGTCCCTGTGGGGAGCCTCTCTGCGCACCCGGCCTGGCAGCTGCAGCAAGGCCTCTACTCCCCTGACCCCATCCCTCTGTGTTGCTGCCCCCCAGCGGCCGAGGTGGCCCCCCAGCCTGTGGGGAACCTGCGGGTGATTGACTCCTCGGACCAGCGCATTCGCCTCACCTGGAGCCCGGCGCTGGGCAGCACCGGGTACCGCCTGAGCTGGAGGCCAGCAGATGGTGAGCTCCTTCCCCTCCTCCCCCAACTCTCTCCTGGCACGCCCTGCCCCGTTTAACCCCGTCTCTCCCCTGGTGCAGGGGGGCCGGAGAGGAGCCAGCTGCTTGCCCCCAACGTCAACTCCTACGACATCGAAGGCCTGGAGGTGGGAGAGCGCTATGAGATCCGGATCACCAGCCTGGTGGGCAGCCAGGAGAGTGAGACCGTGGGCATCGCTGCCAACACTGGTACGGGTAACCCTCCCACAGGCCGGCTCTGTCCTTCCCAGCCCAGGGTCTGAGGACCTGGAAGGGAACCTCTGACCATGGCTGTTTGCTGGCATGTCATTGGGGAGTGGGATGGGACAGGCTTTGCCCTCTCTGGAGTCTGAGCTAACCTAGCAGGCTTTGAAGCCGGCTCTCTTAAGGGGAGCCCAATTCTGCCCCCTAGACACCCTGTCTGGCTGAGCCGTGTCTGGAGCCAGGGGGCCACCCTGTGGCGAAATGCAGAACTGTGCTTCCCCGACCCCTCCTCCCTTGCCTGGTGGGTTGGGTTTGCTCCCCGCGCCCTCACCACCTGTCGGTGGGGGGTTGGGGTGGCACCAGTCCCTTGGGCTGGAGTGGGAGGCACACTCTACACCCTATTCTTTCCTGCCCTTCCAGCACCTCTGGGCCGAGTCACCAATTTCCGGGTGACGGAGACCCGAGACAATTCTGTGACCTTGGCCTGGACTCCAGCTCCCAGAGCCACCGGCTACCTCCTCACCTGGAAGCTGCCCAGAGGTAATGAACAGCTTTCCAGCAGGGCTGCCTCTGGGGCTGCAGAACTACAGCAGCGACCCCTAGAGCCTGCATGGAGCTGTGCCCCATGGGTGCCTGAAGAAAGGGCCCTCCTGAAGAGATAGGAACCCCGCTTCCATGCTGGGCCTCAGCTAGCTCCCAGCTCTGGGACCCCCTTGCTCGCCCAGAGCCAGCTGTGCAGAAGTCCTGGCTAAGGCTGTGGCCCAGGCTCAGGTCTAGCTCACTGAAGTGAGATTGGGGCTCAGCCCCCTGTTAATGGGCAGGAGCCCAACTCCCCAAGCTGGCAGCCTGCTCCAGACAGGCCTGGGGACCTGCCGGAGGGTCTCTCTGGGGCAGGGTGGATGGAGTGGAGCTGAGCCCAGTCTGGGGTTCTGGAAAGAGGGTCTCTGTTTCCATTGCTGTGGGATCCTTGACCATCCCCAATTCAAATACCCCTTCAAAGGGAGACAGCGCTGGGCAGAGAGGTGCGGTGGGGAGAGGAGATGGGTAGCGGCCGTCTCCCTCGGATCCTGTCTATGCTGAGGTCCCTTGTCTCTGTTCGGGTTAGAGGGAGGCGAGACGCAGAGTACACTGCCCGGGTCAGCAACTTCCCACCAGGTGTCAGGGCTGCGGCTGGGGCACAGATACCTCTTCACCATCCGGCCGCTGTTCGGGAGCGCCAGGGGCGCGGAGTCCACCCTCACTGACCACACAGGTAAGGGACAGCCTGGATGGCTCCCAGGGCCAGTCTGGCTTCAGTTCGGATGTGGGAAGGGTGGGGACTGGGCTGTGGGGCCTTGCCCCATTGGGGCACTTAAAGGTTTGGGGCTCAGCCTGGTTGCTGCTGGGACAGGGGCTCTCGCTAGTCAGCTGGCAGCTCAGCACAGCAGTGAGGCCTCACCTGGAGCCTGACCTCTCTGCTACCGCTTGGGAGGGGCACCATGTGGGGAAGTTTGTCTGCTGATGGCTCTGGAGCAGTGGTCTCCGACCTTTTTGTCTGGCGGGTGCCAGACGAAGGACTGTGGCAGTGGTGGAGTATCCTCTGAAATGCCGCAGAAATTCGGCGGCATTTCGGTGGATGCTCCACCGCCGGCCAGGACGCGGGTGCATTTAGATGCCCCTGCGGGCGCCATGGCACCCGCGGGCACTGTGTTGGGGACCCCTGCTATGGAGGCTTCCCCAGCACCAGCTGCCCCTGATCCTGAGCTGCGGGGCAGTGGGCAGGAGCCTGGCCTGCACACAGGGGAGTGGCCCTCCAGAGCAGGCCCACCCCCAGGAGCTAAGCTGGGCTGGGCTTTTCTTCCTGTCCCACCACCCCTCAGGGGCTCCCTCATCACCTTCTCCTGTGCAGTTTGCAGGGACGCTCGCGGTGACATCATCTTCCTAGTGCATGGCACCCGGGACAGTGCCTACAGCGCCGAGACCGTCCGTGCCCTGCTCTCCAACACCGTCTCCGCGCTGGGCCAGCTGGGCCCCGATGCCACCCAGGTACTAGGCAGGGCTGGCCTGGGGGCTGGGCTCTGGTTCTCCCCACTGATGCGGGGGGGGGGAGGGGGGGGAAGGAACGTGCACCCTGCACACGTACCCCTTGTTCCTCTACCTGTCCTGAGGGCTGCCTCGGCCATTTTGTGTCTCCCCTTCCCCTGCCCTAGGGCTGGTCCCACCCTAGGGTGACTAGATGTCCCAATTTTATAGGGACAGTCCCGATTTTTTGATCTTTTTCTAATATAGGCTCCTATTACCCCTCCACCCCCATCCCGATTTTTCACATTTGTTGTCTGGTCACCCTATCCCACCCCGTCCTGGGACCGCATCATGACTCTGATCTCAGTAGCCTGGCTGACCTCTTGCCTTCTTCCCCAGGTGGGCGTGGTGATCTACAGCTACCGCAGCGTCCCGTGGGTCCTGCTGAATCGCTCCAGTGACCCGGGCGCTGTCCTGGAGCGGATCCGCACCATGCGCTACGAGGAGCCCAGCGGCAATGCCCTGGGTAAGGGGCACTGTGCCTGCAGCCTGGGCTCCCCCAGGGTGCCACACAGTGCCTGCTGTGGGGTGGGGGTGATGCCAGCTTTGGATGTCATGCTTCTTAGCTGCCTTGGTGCCAGGGGATGAGGACAGAACACTGTATGGGGGAGGGGCAGGAAGGGAAGTGGCCTGTACTCTGAGAGTCCTGTCAGTGGTGGGTTGGACTCTGCACCCCCAGGCCATGGGAACACCTTCCCAGTTGGCTAAGGTCCCGCTCTGGAGTTAACCTGGGGTGGGGGTGAGTGGTGATGGGGGAAGGGACAGAGGTGGCGGGGGCCCTATGGGGGTGAGATGGGGGTGACATCAAACCCGCTTTGTAGTGATACCCTTTCTCTCTTCAGGAGCTGCCATCAACTTTGCCAGGACCTACATGCTGAGCCCCAGTGCAGGGCGCCGGCCTGGTGTGCCAGGGGTGCTGGTGGTGCTGGCAGACAGCCCCTCCGGTGACGATGCCATTGGGCCGGCCCGGGAGATCAAGGCAGCAGGTGAGAGCTGGATCCCTGGAGCTGGGATGTGGCGTTTGAGCCAGGTGGAGAGGGTGGGGTGGGTATCGCAGACCCACATGATTGGTGCTACACCCCCAGCTTTGGAACCCTTTCAGCATGCCAGTCCCCCTCCGGGTCTTGTGCTTTCTCCAGGGTAAGCCACTCGGCTTCACCACCTCCTTTGACTGGTCCTCAGTACCTGCAGCTTTCCTGTTTCACACTGTCCAGCTGAGACAGATCCCGAGGGAGACTTGCCCGCACTTGGGGGTGGGGGGGGTCAATGCGCCTCGCCGTGCGTTTGCAGTGACACTTCCACAGTCGGGTTAATTCGCTAACTGGAGCAGGGCATAGGAAGGCCTTAGGGTAGTCTAGAGAACTGAAGGTTAAAGCACAGACCATTCTGGTTAGTAGAGCCCAGCCAAGCTACATCTGCCTCCCTCTGTCTGATCTTCTCCATCAGACTCCAGGTGAGAGCCCAGACTCCTTCCAGTAGCTAGCTCTGATCCCCCACCTCACCCCTTTCCAGTCCTTTGGTCTCACCCTGGGGAAATGCTGTTCAGCCTCCCTCTGGGTCACTGGGTGCTAAGTGCCAATGTCTGAGCAATTGGATTTGCCATTGTCTTCTCCGATGCTCCATTAATATAGGGCATAAGTCCCAGACAGATAGGCCTGCCCCGAGAGCACAGTCCTTTTCCACCCACTAGGTAACAATTCAGCATATAGGGGAAACCGAGGCACCAATCAGACTCATAAAAGTATTACAAAATGTTCCCACTTTCACATCAGGCAATAGTTGGGGGGCTGAGGAAGGAGGAAGAGGGCAGGAGGGTAGGGAAGGAGTGGACAATGGTGGGAAGAGAGGGGTGTGGGGGGGAGGGGTGGGGAGTAGCAGGAAGGAAGGGGATTGTGAGGGCACCTTCTCCCTCTCCCCTTTACTGCTGGGTTGGTCAAAACCCCTGCTCAGGGCAGTAGTGCCGGAGCCTCTAACCCCTTTCGCTTCACTCCCCTGAGCAGTCGGTCCAGGGGGGTTAGTGCCAGGCTGCCCCCCTGAGGCTCCTGTCTGCTCTGTGCAGGGATCCAGGTGCTGGCGGTGGGCATGGACGGGGCAGATCGTGAGCAGCTGCGCCGCATTGTCACCAATGAAGACGCACACCATGTTTTCTATGCCAAGGATTCGAGGGCCGGTCTGTCAGAGCTGGAGGACAGGCTCGCCAGCACCCTCTGCAGGGTGACTGTCACGGACAGGGTAAGAGGTGGGAGTGGCCTGCTGGGGGAAGCTGCCTTCTGTCCCGGTAGGGTTGCCAACCCTCCTGGTTTTGCTGGGAGTCTCTCAGAATCAGTCTCTATCTCCTGGAGGCTACTGAAGCCAAACTGGGAGATTTTAGGCCACTAAAAGTCCAGTGGCACAGCAGGGCTAAGGCAGGATCTCCATGTGCTTCCCCTGCCCCGAGCATTGACTCCGCAGCTCTCATTGGCTGGGAACTGTGGCCAATGGGAGCTGCAGGGGTGGTGCCTGCCGGCAGTGGCAGCATGCGGAGCCCCCTGCCCACCGCCCCCAGGGGCCGCAGGGACAGGGCAGTCAGAGAGCCTGCCTTAGCCCTACTGCGCTGCCAACTGGGAGCTGCCTGAGGTAAGTGCCACCCAGCTGTAGCCTGCACCCCAACCCCCTGCCCTGAGCCCTCTCCTGCACCCCAACCCCCTGCCCTGAGTCTGCACCCCTCACCCCCCCACACACACTGCAACCCCCTGTCCCAGCCCTGAGTCCACTCTGGAGCCCACAGCCCGCACCACCTCCTGCACCCCAGCCCCCTGCCCCAGCCCGGTGAAAGTGAGTGAAGGTGGGGGAGAGCAAGTGATGGAGGGAGAGGGGATGGAGTGAGTGAGAAATGGCCTCAGAGAAGGGGCGGGGCCTTAGGGAAGGGGCGTGGCCAGGGGGTTTGGGTTTGTGTGATTAGACAGTTGGCAACCCTGCCCCCAGGGCTGCCCCCAACTGCAGGCCCGGGAGCTATCCCAGAGCCAGGTTGGAGCTGCTGTTGGGTGGGGGGTAGGGAGCTGCAGGTGACTGAAGCTGTGGGGCTGGGGGCAGCTCTCCCCTCCCCCTGCCCATGCAGTATCTCTGTGGCCCTTGTGTGTAATGTCCCCCTGGAGGTTGGGGGGTGCTGCTCCCTGACCCGGGGGCTTGGCACGGGGTCGAGCTGACTTGGCTGCCCAGGGCACTCTCTAATGCAGAACTTTTTCCCCTCAGCTGGAGCCCTGCACAGTTCAGTGTCCCAAGGTGAGTCTCACGCCAGTCAGCACCTCTGCAGCGTCCTCCCACGAGGGAGCCGGCACAAGTCGGGGCTGCAGATAGCTGGACCCCTCCTGGAGCTGGGGGGGATAGGCTGGCATGGAGTTAATGTGGGGGATCAGTGCAATGAGAGGGGAGGCAGCGCGGAAGAGCTGGGCTGTGTGAAAGGCCTGGCTGGGTTGGGGCAGCTTACTGGAGGGGGGGTGGCCAAGAGGACTCCAGGCTCTGGTAAAGTGGGGAGTCAGGAGATATCGAGGTGCCCTTGGGAGGTGAGGGCGCTCCACTCCCAGGTGTATCTGCCACGGTGGTGGGTGAGAGCGTGAGGCCCCGTGGCCAAGAAGGTGGGCAGAGGCAGGTTGGATGATGGCTTTTCCCTGCCAGCTCTGCACTGACTCCTGGTGCAGCCTGGCCAGCCCCATCGCTGTCTGAGCTGCCCTGGGGACTGGCGGGGCCTAGGTGCAGGAGGTGGAGATGTTCACAGGTGACTCTGCTGCCTGTTGCTGCGCTGCCCCCTAACTGGCCTCTTTGCTGTTTTGCTGCAGGGTGAGAAGGGGGAGCCCGGCCAGACTGTGAGTATTACGGGATTTGCTGGAGGGGTGCCCGGGTGCAGGGCAGGGGAGGGTCTGCTCCCCTCCCAGGGGCTGTGAGGCCGCTTTGGTTTAGTGGCTTAGCTGATGGACTTAGAAGCTCTGACTGCCGTTCAGCCTGCGTCCTGGGAGCAGGAACGGCCATTCATTCCTGTCTTTGTCTCTCTGTGCAGGGGCAGAAAGGACGTGTGGGGCAGCCTGGCCCCCCTGGAGACCCGGTAACACCCCCCCCCCCGTGTGTGGGCCCCTGGGTTGGGGGGGTTGTGGTGCTGAGCTCTCCCTGCACTCAGGGTGGGTCGAGTGCAGACCCCGTGTTAGTGTCAGGGCCTCGCCAAGGCACAGGGCATGCCTGGAAATGGACTGGGACTGGGGAGCTCAGCTGAGGGGTCACAGCCCCAGAGCCTCTGTGCAGTGAGGGCTCGTGTGAGGAGTAGTGCAGGGGCTTTTAGGGGGCCTTATTACAAATCCCCAGTGTCACCCCAGTAAGCAGGCAGGGGGAGACCAAGGGACCCCTCCCTGGGCCTCCTGCTGCGCTGAGCTCCTTAGGGGCCCTCACTGGCCTGCCCTGGGAAAGCTTATTGTGGCAGCTAATCATCCTGCCTCTTCTTTGGAGAGGCGCAGAGAGCAGGAGAAGGAGGCGCTGCAGGGTGATGGGCACAGAGGAGCCTCTGTGATGTTATTAATTTAATTGGGGACCATATAGATCATTGTTGCAACTGAGGTCCTGTAGTGGCACCAAATCTGGTATAAAGGAGGTCAAATAAGGTGTCTAAGACAAGATTTGGTTTGCCTTAGTGTGCATAGAAACCCCAGCCTTGGGCTGTAACTGCCCTGCTTCAAGCAGTTTGTCCTAAATTAATACTGTCAGTTGGGTCCCACCAGAACCAGCATCGATACAGCCTCCCAAGGCCCTGAGCCTGCCCTTACCACGGGGGGTGCATCCCCATGTAATAACCCTGTGTCATTTCTCCATGGCTGTTCTCTCTCCTCTTCTTTCTAGGGGCTCAATGGGCTTCCAGGCCCCCCAGGACCAATGGGGCCACGGGGTGCCCCAGGCGAGATCATCGAGCGGCCAGGCCAGAAAGGGGAAAGAGTGAGTGAGTGCCCTTCACACCCCGTGCCGTGGGGGAGGAGCCAGGCACTGGATGGCTGCATTGTAGGGGCAGAATATCCACTTTGTTCAACTCTGATCTCCTTCTGAGCCAGTGCCCTGGGGTCCCTCTGGGTGCATCCCCCAGGCCCACGTCCACTATGGAGCCCCTTGGTGTCCCTGTTGGTGGCATGCATGCCCCTGAAACCCATTGGCAGTGCTGGGCATGAGGGGCATGGACAGCACTGAGTAGAAGGCACTAGGCCCATTGGCGGAGCTGGGTGCCAGTACCACTGATAATGCTGGGCACAAGGCACTGAGCACCAGGCCCTTTTGGCTGTGCTGAGTATCAGGGGCACAGACAGGCTAGGTCAGAGGTACCGGGGCCATTGGTGGTGCTGGGTACCAGGGGCACAGACAATGCTGGGTAAGAGGTACCGGGGCTATTGGCGATGCTGGATACCAGGGCACAGACAATGCTGGGTAAGAGGTACCAGGGCCATTGGTGGTGCTGAGTACCAGGGGCACAGACAACGCTGGGTAAGAGGTACCGGGGCCATTGGTGGTGCTGAGTACCAGGGGCACAGACAATGCTGGGTAAGAGGTACCGGGGCTATTGGCGATGCTGGATACCAGGGCACAGACAATGCTGGGTAAGAGGTACCAGGGCCATTGGTGGTGCTGGGTACCAGGGCACAGACAATGCTGGGTAAGAGGTACCAGGGCCATTGGTAGTGCTGGGTACCAGGGCACAGACAATGCTGGGTAAGAGGTACCAGGGCCATTGGTGGTGCTGGGTACCAGGGCACAGACAATGCTGGGTAAGAGGTACCAGGGCCATTGGTGGTGCTGGGTACCAGGGGTACAGACAATGCTGGGTAAGAGGTACCAGGGCCATTGGCGGTGCTGGGTACCAGGGGCATGGACAGGCAGGGTAAGAGGTACCAGGGCCATTGGCAGTGCTGGGGATGCAACTGTCTTTCACAACCCACTTTCTTCTGAGGTTTTCTGGCACTGGGACCCAGGAGGGAGCCTATCCCCATGGAATCGCTTAGGGAGCTAAAAGCAAGCCCAAATGGGGCTCTTCAGTAAGAGCTTTGGCCAAATCCCAGCTGATGGGACCCTCTAAATCGACATTCCCTATCCCAAATGCAGCCCCCGTGGCTGCCCTGGCATGGCTCAGCACTCTGGGATGGCTTTGAACGTAAATGGGTTTTCACTCTGAGGTGTGAACCTGCCTGGGAATGGTGGGGGCAGTGGCCAGAGCAGAGCCAGGACCTGCTGGTTTATTCCCTTTTCCATTCCCAGGGATTACCAGGAGCGGATGGGATCCCAGGAAGCCCTGGTCGCCCTGGCAACTCTGGCTCCCCTGGCCAGCCAGTAAGTAATTCCTCTTAGTTCCTCCTCTTGGGCCATATTTACCATTGGTGATTTGCATCCCCCTTCCCATGATGCTTTGCAGCACTGGCTATTACTTGACTTCATCCCAGGTCCAGATTAAATGGGCCTCCTGAGACCCACATTGCCCCTGTCATCTCCCATGTCAATCCCCTCCCAGGCCCTGCCTCCTGCCTGTGGTGACTGTAACTTGAGTGCCATGGACTGTAGCGGTTACCCTGCGCTATTGCGTCTGTGTCTGCGTCCTGCTCCATGCATGGTGTGCAGACCATGTGCAGAACTGATCTCTCGGCTTCAGTCTCCTGCTCCCTTGGCCGGAGGACACTCCTCATCTTGTTGTTTGATTTTTTTTTTTCCAGGGTAGACAAGGCATTCCCGGCCTCCGAGGGCTCCCGGTATGTATTGCTCCTGCTTCCCCGTTAGCCTTGCTGTCTGCTCTGGAGCACCCCTGCTTACTGTTGCCTTTGCCTTCCAGGGGGAGCAGGGCCCAGTGGGGCCTCCCGGGCAGCGGGGAGAGAAAGGCGAACCGGTAGGTAGAAGTGCATCCCGTCCAGTGCCACCTAACGTGGCCACCATCTTGGATTTCCCACCAAGCAGGGCAATCCAAAGGCTCAGTGAGTTCTGTCTGCAGCAACCTCTGCTGGCACCTAGCCGCGCGTGTGTGTGGGGGCCCCACAGGCCCCTCCCACCTTATGTAACCCCTGATCCCTCCAAGTTCTGTGTCCCGCAGCCCTACGAGGCAGTGCTGCTGTGAGCAGGTTCTGGCATTGGCAAGAGGGAGGCCCTCCACCTTAGATCCAGACAGACGCCTCCCTGTAAATTACACACACTTCATACTGGGGTCACAGCAGCACTCCCAAGCTGAGCGGGGTGGAACCAGCTCAACGCTTGGAGTGGAGACTCCACTGGCTCTGGAGTGCTGTGAACAACTCAGTAGGGATTGCCTTCCTTTGATCTCGGTGCCGCCTCCTGGTGCCAGGGACACTGTGCTGCTGGATAAGTCTTAAAACTGAGTTCCTGGCCACTTGTGATCATTAACGGTGCCCTGGCCCATTGCCCAAGAGTCTGGTGTTCACCCCCACGTCCTGGCCAGAGTCCAACTCTGGTAACTCTGTGCACCCTTCCCCGATTCCTTCCTCACTGCCTGTCCTGAACTGTGGTGCAGCTGCCATGTCTTCTCCCAGAGAAGCTGAGGCACTTGTATATGGGGCTGGGCTGGTGCACTGAGGTTTGGCCTTCTGTTTTGTGTAGGGAGATCCAGGAGCGATTGTGAACGGAGGAGGGGGGCTGCCTGGCCGGAAAGGGGAGCCTGGGAGTCGGGTACGTAGTAGAAAGCAGGTTTGGATTGTGCGGTCATTGGGGTACAGGAACGAAAAGAGAGGTCCTGTGGCCCAGGGCCCTGGCACTCGCAGTGGGACTGCGGGGGGGTTATATCTCTCCGCCCCATGGTGTGAGCCTCTGGGATCGGTTCAGTGGCGCCGAGAGCATTCCAGTGAATCTCAGATTGCACGAGGATTGGTGTCCCCACGGCACTTCTGCTCTGAATAGATCTGTGCTCAACTCTTATTCTATGGACCCTGCCCTCTCAGGCCTCCTCAACATGGGCGTAGTTTGGGAGGGTGGTGGGGCATTGCCCCCCCCAAAGTGCAAGCCTCAGGCAGGCGTGGAATTTGCCCCCGCACACGCAGCCCCATTAGCCTGACTGGAGCTGCCCCCTCAGATATAGAAGTTACACTACGCCTGTGCTTCTCTGTGCTGTCCCTGCCCTGTGGCTGGAGGTTTGAGGGACTCGCAGGCTTGCCCAGTGCCAGATGAGCAGGAATCCAGTCCTCTCAGCAACCTTGCCTGGGTCTGTCACCCTCTAGGCCTCACACTGAGGTTCTTAGACTCCTTGCTGCCAGCACATGGAGTGAGGAGGCCTTCTGCCATAACCCTGTGCCACAGAGACCGAGGGCCCTGCGTCTAGGGTGAAGCTGTGCCAGGCTACAGCCGAGCCTGCAAACAGACCTGCTGGGCAGCATGGGCAGCATATGAGCACCCTGAGCACTGGCTGGACACACACTTAGGTTTGACGGCTGCGCTGCAGACCTGCATGGCTGGCTGCAGGGGCTCATCTCAAAATCCAGGGTCCTCCGTCCATGGTGCCCTTGCACAGCACAGAGCATTGATGGAGCCTCTCTGATTCTCTAGGGAAATCCTGGCCCCCCAGGGAACCCTGGGCCTAGAGGAGCAGTCGGTGATCCAGGACCTCCTGGGCCCATTGGAGCTCCAGGGCCATCAGGACCTGCCGGAGAGTTTGTCAAGGTGCGTTCCCCCTCCCGCTTGGCAGGAACTGTTCAGAGGCCCTGCCCTGAGCAGCTAGATGAAGAGTCACATTGTGCCCCCTCCCCTGCCCATGCATGCAAACAGCCTCCTCCACAACACTGTGCACCCGCACGGCAGCCCCCATTCAACCCCTCCACAGCTCCTTCCATGTACACGGGCCCTGCCATGCCTTGCCTCCCCAGGCATGCAGCTCCCCCTCACCCCATGCATACAGCAGCCTGCACCAGCACCGTCCACACAGCCAGGCTCTGCCTGTGAGAAGCTCGCCTGGCCTGGCGGGGCTGGGGTTTTGGGTTGGGGGGTGCACCAAGGAGCCTGCGCTGCAGAAGAAGCTCAGGCAGTGCCTGGGGCTCGGGCAGCAGCGGGGCTGGGGAAAGGTGGTGGGGCAGGCCCTCACTTCGGCGTCGGAGGCACGTGGCAGGCTGAGGAATCAGTACGGTTAGGGCAGCTGCGGTGACATGGAATCCCTGCTCCCCTGCCCCGGGCGCCCAGAGCAGCCACCCGCCTGGCTCCTTCCTCCCCTTCCTGGCTGCTGCTCTTATGCAACTGCTGGGGGGTCCTGTCCTGGAAGGGAAACAGCCCTTCTCTGTCCTCTAAATGATCTGACTCTGCCCAGCCGTCCTTTCCCCTCCCAGCTTGGTTCCAGCCCTCGCCTCCAGGCGTTCCCTCTCCTCAGGCTGCTCCATCTCGCACCCTCGCTGGCTATAGGGGTGGAAACAGATCAGCCCCCACAATGGAAATTAGTCCCCATTGCCCCCCTGATTCTGCTGCCTCCTTCTGTATGTGCATCATCCCCCCCCCCACATGTGTGCACGCTGTGTGTTCCCGTGGATCTCTCACCTAGGCACACGTAGCCCCACCATGGCCCCTGGCCAGGTGTGCACACATGAGCCAGATACTCACGTGGCTGCTTCTGGCGGGTGGGCATCATGCTGAGCTGTATCTTTGCTTCTGGTTTCCCCGCCAGGTGCCTTGGGCTGTGAGTGCACCAAACCCACTGAGCACTGCGTGCCCAGGGCTGCCCAGGGGGTGCTAGGATGGCAGGTGCAGGGAGCCCTCCCTTTAACCCTGTGTATTTCCTCTTGCAGGGGGCGAAAGGCGAGCGAGGGGAGCGGGTAAGTGACCTGGCTCTTCCCCTGAGTGCTGCGCTCTGGCCTGGGAGAGGCTGACAGGCTGTGACGCTCAGCAGCGCTTGCCCCTTCACGCCAGTGGGTGGGGTCCCGCAATGCTGTGACAGGACAGGAGTGGCCTCTGCTCCCTGCGTGGTGGAGCTGGCCTGTGGGAGCTGCAGCCAGTTAGCCACAGGGCTGAGCCAAGACGGGCTCCCCTGGGTGGGTGGGCTGTGTTTGGGTGCAGAGCGAGCTCGTGGGGCCGTCAGGTCATAGCCGGGTGAGAGGGGTAGGAAGAGTGTGACGGGATATCTGAGCTCCCTGTGATTGTCTCCCTAGGGGCCCCCTGGGCTGATTGATGGGGTTCCTCCCAGAGGAGAGCCAGGCATCCCGGTGAGTACCTCCCCCTGCCGTGCCAGGGCCAGGAGTGGAGGTGCATGGCAGGTGGGGATGGGGTGAGGGTGACTCTGGTGCGGGGGGGAAGTTGGGTGGAGAGGTATGAGTTAGGGAAGGGCCAGAATAAGGCTCCATAGAAAGGGAAACCTCCCTTGCTAGATGTGGGCAGCGTTAACCTTGCGCTGAGGCTGGCTTCCCATCAACGCGGTGCCTGGGCTGAGGAGGTTGCTGTCCCCGTGTCACTCAGGGCTGGTCTCTGTGCTGCTCAGGTTGGGCTCAGCTCTTTCTTTCTCTCTTGTTCCTCAGGGCTTGCCTGGCGATCCTGGTTCCCCTGGGCCCCGGGGACCTGCTGGGCCCCCAGGACAGAAAGGAGACAAGGTAAGAGGTGAGAGGCAGGGGCCACAAGAGAGCCCAGGCTGTGCTAGTGCAGGATCTGCTGCCGTCCCTCGCCCCCCAATCCACTGTGGGATTGTGCTCTAGTCTCCCTTCTGCACAAAGGCACTTGATGCCATGACCGGGGCAATGCACGCACGATAGGAGGCTTTGCTGTGGCTTGGAGTGGCCTCGTTTCCCTGGATCCCACCCCGCTAACCAGGAGAAGCAGGGGCTCAAAGAGCCATCCTCACTGGCTCCTGTCCCCTCGAGTTCCCTGAGCTATGATGCCTTTGTCTTTTCTGGGCACTTCCTTTGCTCTTTGTCCCCAGGGTGATGGGGAAGAAGGTTTTCCAGGGCCGCCGGGTCGCCCAGGGGACCCAGGAGATCGGGTGAGTCCCATAAGAGGAGGTAAGCCATGCCCTGGCGGAATGAACCCCGCTGGCATGGAGCCCCCTGCAGGCCTGTGGAGCCTCGAACAGCAGGCCCCCTGAGTGGGGAACAGCAAATGGCACTAGGGCTCTGTGGTCAGAGCTGGGAAAGGCCTATTAGACCCGAGAGTCCATGCCCCAAGCAGGGCAGGAGAGAGCCTCTGGATCAGAGGCTGCATGAGACCCACTGGGCCAGTGCTCTGCTGGCTGTCTCCCTAGAGCCAGCCCTGCCTCTCCCCGGCTGGATGGCAGCTTGGCAAGCCCTGCCCCAGGGGTGGAGGAGCTCATGTACTTGGCTGGCTGCTCTTGGGGCAGCCGGATGGCAGTCCTAAAAGCCACCTCAGCCAGGAGCCTCTCCACTCTCAGCTCTGGTAAAGCAGCCTTCCAACTGGGGTGTGCACAGAGCAGGTGCAGTGCTGGGGGAGCTGCTCAGGCCTTGGCTCAGACCACGGGCAATGGGGCCTGAGCAGGGGCAGGAAATAGCCCTGTGTTCACAGGTATCCTGAGGAAGTCGGAGGCTGAGCCTGCAGGAATGGGCTCCAACCTCCTCAGCCACTGACCCGCCGGGCTTCCCCCTGGACAACCCAGCTCATGCCTCGCTCTGATCAAGTGGGAAGATAGGTCCAGGCTTCTCTGAAAACACACCTCAGCAGGTTTTGCCAGGGACTCCCTAGTGGAGAGATGTAATGTTCTTGCTTTGCTTTCCTAGGGCCCGAGAGGACCTCCAGGTGAACAAGGAAGCAAGGTGGGTCTTGGGAGACCTCCCTGCTGGCAGGATGTTCCAGTTGGAGACAGGGAGTTGGGCTTCGTGGGTGGTGTACCCAGTTCTGCCAGTCCTGTGCTCTGTGACCTTGGGACGGCTCTTCTCCTCCCTTCTGCACCTGTTTCCTCATCTGTAAATGAGGGGAGGCTGTCCTGTGTCCCTGGGGCCGTGGAGATAACATGCCTTGAGATCCCCGGAAGGAGGTGCTCGGTGTGAATTGTTATTACGCAGGTGGTCTGCCTGCTGTACTGGGTCACTGCCCTGTAACACTGCCCTGTCTGAGCCTTTCCCCACAGGACTCCTTCTGGGGAAGCTGGTTGTGATGGGGCACCGCCCCCAGACCCTGCTCTTTGGTGCATGGGCTCCTGGCCAGAAACCTTCTGCCTGTGATGGCCAAGGGACAGTCTGAGACAGAGCACTGCAGCCTCAAGTGGGGAAAGTCAGCGGGAGCCACGAGCCTGTTCTGTGTTCCTGTGCCGGGGTGCGAAGGCAGGGCCACGCAGATGGGGTGTTGCTACAGTCCACTCTGCTCACAGGATCCTCCCAGGAGGCATCTGCTGGCCACTCGCCCAGTGGTGCCTGCCTCTTGGAAACTCTGCAGGATGAAATGGGCCGAAGGCCTCTTCTGCTGCCCCAGGAGCTCCTCCCAGCTAGGTCCTATCCCGGGCATGGTTCCTGTGCCCTCCAGCACTGACACACTTGTCTCTTTTGTGACAGGGAGACCGCGGGCAGCCGGGAGAACTCGGAGAGGCAGGGGAGAAGGTGAGAGTTTGCTGGAGCACAGGGTTACGCTGTGGGGACCAGGGATATCGGGCACTGGCTCACCTCTGCCCTTGGGACAGTGCTGTGAGTCACGACATCCTGTCCAACCAAGAGGAGAGTTTGGGACCAAGCAGGTGACCTGTCACTACTGGAGCAGGCACCACACTCAGGGCTCCTGATCTGAGGCCGAGTGCAGTTGGCTGCTGCTCCCACCTCCCGAGGGTGCTCCCTTTGCACAGGGAACAGGGGTCTGCAGTTTACACCCCTGGGACTTTCCGCCCCCTGCCTGTTACTGCTGCTCCAAACCAAAGTTCTGCCCCAGAAGTGATGGAGAAAACAGGAGCCTTGACGAGGGGAGAGGCTGGGATTTCCCTGCGACCATCCCTGTCTGCCGGCAGTCTCCCCAGTGACAGACTGGCTCTCAGTCTGCAGGTGTGCTAGAGACGTGGACAAACTGGATGTGGATTTCTGGGCCCCCGGATGGGCAGGCCCATGCTCCGTGCTATGGCCATGTATCTCGGAACCCCTGCAGGAGACTCTGTCTAGAAGATGGATGCTCTGCCCTAGTCTGTTTCGACTGGGTCTCCGAAGAGGGTGCCTGCTGGCTGCTAGGGAGCTGCTGCAGGGGGCAGGGCTATCCGAGGGGCCCCGGTGAGTATGAGCCCGGCTGAAATTCCCTTTCTCTTTCCATTTCCTCTGCAGGGTGATCGCGGACCTCCTGGGCCGGAAGGGAAGAAGGTAGGTTCGCTCTGGGTTAACCTTTCACAGCCAAGGGCCTGTGATCGCTGGGGGTGGGTAGTAGGCAGGACAGCTCTTGCCAAGGAAGCTGGGTCAGCCCCGTCCCTGGCCCTGGCTCATTCTGTTCAGCCTTGTGGCCCCCTCTCTGGCCCTGATCAGCACATGAGGGACAGCAGCTGGTTGGGGAGAGTGGCTCTTCTATCGTGCCAATGCAGCGGGTCAGTGCGCCTGCTCTCTCTGCTTCCCTCATGACTCCGGGAGCATCTGCACCACCAAAAGGATCCCTTTCCCCCAAACCCACCCACGTCCTGCCACTCACGAGAGCAGGAGCGCTGGCCAGAGGCTTAGATCAAGCAGTGCTGTGTGATCCCAGCTGGGGAATGGTTGAGGGAGGAGCAGAGAACCGGGTGAGCTGGGGAGGCTGAGCAAGGGGGGTGCTCTGGGTGCAGGTTGGCTCCTGCTGGCTCTGACGGTCCTGCCTCACTTCTAAATGCCGAGTGTGCACAGAACCTGTCCTGCTTCCACTCACGCCTTCTCTCCTGTTTCAGGGGGAGCTGGGAGCTCCAGGCCGCCTGGGCCCAGCAGGCAAAGAGGTGAGTGTGGGAGACCCCTGCTAGCCCAGGTGGAACGTGGCAGTGCCAGCCCCACAGTGTTGCACAGCCTGGGCAGGAATGCTCCTGTGCTGAGATGTCTGCTGCGGCGCCCCCTGCTGATCTGGCACCATGGTTTGCAGAAATGACTATTGGAACCTCCTGTAACTGCCCTGCCTAGGCCTTGGCTTAGTACGCTGAGTCAGTGGGAGAGTTCGGCGGGCGGGGATCCTCCCTCCAGCTTCTAAGCAATGGGCCCCAGCACAAATTGGGCTGGAGTCTCCATCCATGGTTCTTGGGCGGTCTGGCTCTGGCCTGGGGTGTGAGTCTCTGGGGCGGCTGGTATTCCCTGCATGGACAAACGAATGTACCGCCAGTTCTCTCATGGGCTTCTCTTGTCTCTCTAATCTCTGGAACAGGGATTGCCAGGACCGTCCGGCCCCCGAGGGGAAAAGGTAGGGACCCTTCGGAATGGCCTGTGTCCGTTCTGCTTGCTGGGCCCCTCAGCCAGCTCTTGGGGTGAGCAGAGCATTTGTGGAGCATCCATGAAGTGAGAGATGACAGCGCCTGTCCCTGAGCTGCGCTGATTTTCCACCCGTGTCCCCGACATTGCTCCTAACATGGAGAGTTCTCTTCCTCCGCGTATCTTCTCTGAGCCTGCGCACCCCTAGTGTTGCCTTCGTCAATGTCCCTCCCACAGGTCTGGGCCTCAGGGGCCAGGAACCCTGGGCCTAAGTGCAGAAAATACTCAGACTGTCCTTAATGCAACAGACAAGGGGTCAGCTGCCACACTGCTGCCCCTTTGCATTCATCACTGACATTTGGTGGGTGCCTGGAGACTAAGTGAGGAGTGGAGGAAGAGTCCAGGTAGGAAGGGCATGGCTCTAGGTCTCTAGTGAGAGAGGTGCTGGGAATCCCCCATGATAGGCAAGTCGTGTGGGCAGGGCTGTTGGATCTTGGAGAAGCTCTTAGAAGAAATAAAATTCCCCAGGTGTCTCTTTCTAGAGAGGAGGTATCTCCCCTGTGTTGGTATTGCCCTGCAGAAGGCGGTGGCATTGCGTACAGTCTGCTTGGTTTGTCACATCAATGCCAGCCTGTCATCTCCAGCTGGGGTGCTGGTAGGGCAGAAAGCAGGTGTCCTCCCTGTGTGACTTGTGCCATCTGTGCTCACTGGGCACAGAGAATGGGACCACTGATGCTCTGTCACTCAGCTGGGGCAATAACACTCTGCTGGCCGGAGTCACTGTCTAGGTCTCTGGCACTAGCCCCAGTGCCCTTGGGCTTGGGTTCCCAGCGCTGCAGGGGAAGGGGAATCGTTGCGCTCTTTGGATCTGTGTGTTTGAAGTCTGTGGTGTGGGGGAATAGCGAGATCAATAACGCAATCCTCCAGTCTGGCACCAAGCCCCGCGGGAATCTCCTTGTCGATAAGTAACGCCCAAGGAAGGGCAGCTGGGTACCTTGCTGTCCGATGGGGACCTTGGCCTGCAGCGCTCAGCCAGGTGCAGAGGGAGTGAGCCAAGCTGGCAGATAAGCTGAAGGGCCGTGGCTCTCAAAGGAAATTGAACTAGTCCTGAGACTCTCGGCACGTGGTGCTCTCTGATGGCTTCCTCACGATCCCAGGGCAGGGTGGGCTGCTGCCCCTTGGGAAGGCTCTGCCCCCTGGGTGGGGTGCTGACCCCTGGCCTTTGTCATTCTCTCCCTTAGGGGGATCAAGGTGCTCCTGGGGAACCCGGAAAGCCGGTAAGTGGCCTCCTCTCTGCCAGGCAGAAACTGCATTCTCGAGGGCTGGGAAGGGTGTTACCAGGCTCCCAGGGTGGGAACTGACCCTCAAAGGGGCAGGAGGGGCACCACAGGACCGCGTTCTGCTGGGACAGTGGGCCCCCAGCGTTGGTGCTGGTGGGAAGGTCGGTGCAGAGATAACTCACTGCAGAGAGTGGGGCGTTGTCTATGGGGTCTTATTGCACCCACATCACTCTTCTCCTGAGTGCTGACCTGTCAGGGGATGGGAAGAAGGCTGCTTCTGTGGATACCTGGCCAAGGAGAAGTGCTCCCCCTGGTGGCTTAAGAGGTAGCAATTCCCATGAAGGGCAGGCAGGGCTCTCTCCAGGTGTCCTTGCCAGCAGAGAGCAGTGCATGGATTTCAGCAGTTTCTCTCCTTGTGTTTCTCCTCCAGGCTTCCAGCGTCTCTGGGATCAAAGGAGAGAAGGTAACTGAAAATGATCCTGTCCCCAGAATTGGGGCGCTGGTGTGGGAGGGGCCTCTCTTAGTTCTTTTGCAAATGTACAGTTTGTAAGATGCACTCCCAGCTGGCACTGTGTTTTAGGGCAGGGCAGAGTGCAGCCATGGGGCTTGGGCCTGCGGTGTAGTGATGGCTGATGTGACCCAGGAAGGGGGCAGTTACCCAGCAGGGCTGACAAGCTCAACTGCATGTTGATTCTGCTCCATGGGCCAGGGTTTCTGGTTAGGATGGCACACTCCCAGGGCGCCCAGGAGATGCCCCCAGAGGTTGAGGGGAGAGGCCAGTCTCTATGTAGTAGCTTAGGGTTGGTCCGTTATCTGCTCAGTGCCTTATTGCTGTGGTCAGCCCTGGGTGAGAGAACCCACCTCCTTTAGGCTGCCATATTCCTGCCCTGTGTTCCCCTCCTTCAGCCACTCTGTTCTGTGTCTCTCTTCTTCCCACTGCCTTGCCTTTCCTGCAGCAACTCTCAGGACTCGAGGGTGTCGCTCCTACTCCCATCCCCTTCTGTCTGTTCAAATCATCAGCAGTGAAAGAGTTAAAGTTGACACTCACGTGAGGTCATTGGGTTTGAGAGTTGCTGCTCCAGTCGGATTGGCAGGGGCACTCACCCCACTGGGTTGTTGCATCAGGCTCTCTGCAGACACAGGCAGCCAGCACTGCAGTGGCTATGCTCAGGTCCTGACTGGAAGGCTCTCTGCAGCTGGGAGGGCTGGAAACATATTTCTTGTAATGAATTGAAAGCTGAGGCCAAGCAGGCTGGAGTCCCCATGCTTGGGGGCAGGGGAGCTTTGCCTTCGCTGGGGGCAGCGTGGAAACATCACCTGCACAGAGGCAGCTTTGGCGCTGCTCGCTCCAGCATTCCATGCACATTCCTTCCACCCCCAGCCACTCCCGGCTCCATGTCACCTGTGGTCAGTCCAGCTGGCTCCTTTCAGTGTCATCCTATCCTGAGCCCAGCCTGCCCCCGTTGCCTTGGGAAGCAAGTGAACGGCTCGGTCTCACCTGTTGGTGGAAGGGCCAATGTTGGGGTCCAGAGGGGATCAGCTCAGCGTGGCTGATGTTGCTGTTTCCTCCGTTCCAGGGTGACAGAGGACCTGCAGGAGCAGAGGGGGCCCCGGGTCCCAGGGGAGACGCAGGAGATAAAGGAGACCGCGTGAGTATCATTTGGGCCATCAGAGGCACCGCTCCAGCGCCCAGCACAGCCAGGAGCTCTGGCAGAGGCAGGCAGCTCAGTGGGGGCCCAGGGGATAAAGCCATCTCTCCTGTCCCCTCTGAGACCCAGGCCCAGGGCCAGCTCGCTGAAGTGAGTTTGGGGCTCAGCTCCCCGCTTAGTGGGCAGGATCCCAAGTCCTGCAGCCAGCAGCCTGCTCAGGAGGGGCAGGCACGCTGCTGGGAGTGGAGACCGGAGTAGCTCTTGGTGCTGGAGAGGGTGATCACTCTGGGACAGGGGCATACAGCTCTCATAGCTGGGTAGGAAAGAGGGTCTCTGCCTCCGGTGCTGCATCCTGCAAGGTGGCTCCTCAGTGCACCGTGGCTTAGGGGCTCTTCAGGAGTGAGTCTGAAATCTGGGCCTGTGCTTGGGGCTCCCCGACACGCCTGTGTAGCTCCCTGCTCTGGGAGTTGGAATCCATCCCTCCCTGAGGGCAGGCCAGGATCCACCATGTTGTCTGGATGTAACATCGCTGGGGGGAGGCAGTGAGAACCACAGCTTGGCCAGGTGAGGAGCCTGGAAAGGGCTTGTCCTTCCTGCCTTGCTCTGACCTGCTTTTCTTTTTGTTGCAGGGCCTCCCTGGATTCAGTGTCACTGGCCCACCTGGCCCCAAAGGAGAACAGGGCGACAGGGTGAGTCTTGCCTGCCTGCCTTGTGGCTGGCATCCCCCAGCTGGCTGTGCCCTGCATCCCGGGCCAGGTGCCATCAGGGCCATGGGGCCGTGCTCCCACTCGTGTCCGTCCCTGGGATTATGTCTGACTCAGAGCTGTCTCTGAGGAGGGAGTTGCTCAGTCTCTGTCCTTTGGGCCAAGGTGGCATCGATCAGCCTGGGGCTGTGCCCCTCTCTCCATCATAGTGGTGGGTAAAGGGTCAGAGAGCCAAACGTGGCTGATGTGAGCCCAAGTGGGAGCCCATCTCTGCACAGGTGGGGGGCCCTGGCTCACCTGCACTTGGGATGGGGGAGGGATTTGGGGACTTGCACCCCCACCACCCATGTGCAAGAAGGACTCTGGCCTATGGGAAGGCCCAGGAGCAGTCCCCAAGGCCCCGTGAGTGCTGCTCCATGTCCCGCAGCCTCCCCTGAGACCACACAGACTCTGCAGGGAGCAAGGTCACCAATAACAGCCTCTCTCTTTCCGGACAACCAGGGGATTGTCGGCCTCACTGGCAAGAGTGGCCCAAAGGTAATGGCTCCGTGGGGTGAGGGGTGTGTGGGGAGGGCTCCTCAGCCTGGCTGCCCTGGGGGCTGGGTTGTGTGTGCGCACTGGTGCTGTCCTGTGGGGGGAGGGGTTCCTTTCTTCTTGTGCCGTTTGCATGGATGCTCTGTTTGGGTGTGGGGGAGCTCTCCCTACCCTGCACGTGTGGGTGCTGTGTTATGTGAGGGGGAGGGACGGTGCCTCTGGGCATTCACTGTTTATGTTTGGGGGGAGGGGGCTCACTGGCTGCTATGGGCTGTGTTGGGGGGGCTCCTCTTGTTCTACACTGTTCACATGGGTGCTGTGGGTTGGGGCTCTCTTAGCTGGGTGCTGGGTTGTAACCAACTGGCCTCTCCTCTCTGTGCTGTGATTTTTCTCTTGTCTAGGGTGACCCAGGGGAACCCGGGGAGAAGGGGGAGCTGGGGAGACCAGGAGCTCCGGGGCAGATGGGCCTGCGAGGGAAGGAGGTAACGTAGAGGTGCTCTGGATAAGGAGGGCATGACCTGGTGCATGCCAGGGTGCTCGTGAGCAGGCAGATGGGGCTCTTGGGCCTACAGTTCTGACTGTTGCCTCAGACAGTCCCTGCTGGTGGAAAGCCTGTTTCTGGCTACAGTGATTATACAACATCCTGGAGTTTCCATGGAGACCCTGTGCCAGATTGTTATGACAACATCAACAGGCTATTTTTAACAGGGGATCCAGGAGGTATTTGAGGGGGCTGTGTGGAGTGGAGGTGTGTCCGGTGGAGGTTTGTTTGAGGGGCTGGTGAGGGTGGGGTCATGTGCAGGCATATGCCTGGGGAGGAGGCTGTGTGGAGTGGAGGTGTGTTCCTGGGGATGTGTTGAGTGGAGTTGTGTTCAGGGCGATGGTTGGGGGCTGCATGGAGTGGAGGCATGTTCCTGGGGTGTATCGAGGGAAGGTGTGTTCTGGGTGATGGTGGGGACTGTGTGGAGTGGAGATATGTTCCAAGGAGATGGGGGACTTGCGGATATGGAGGTATTTAGGGTGCTGAGTTTGCACACAGGGTGCACTGAGTGGGTGGCTCTATGTTTTGTTGGTCAGGGAAGATTACTGGTGACTCTCTTTTTTTTTTTTTTTTTTTCCCCTCTCGTTTGTGCTGCAGGGTGAACGTGGTGAGAAGGGTGACGAGGGGACCCCAGTAAGTGATCAGTCTGCCGCTTTGTGGCAATGCCCCTCCCCCGCTTGACCACACTTGGCTTTTCCCGCCATTCTCTTACTTCCCTCTCTTTCCCTCTCAGGGAGAGCCGGGTCAGCCTGGCAAACCTGGCGACCGGGGCCCCCGGGTAAGTGAGGGGGATGTGAGGGGTGTATGCCGTGGGGTGGCGGGGGGGAGGAGATCATGAGAGGGTTGCATGTGGGATGCACAGGGGGCCGGAGTTGCTGGGACCAAGTGGGGACATGGGGATGGACAAAGTGATGCCCCTCCATGGGACTCCATGCTGTCAGGCTCCCTGAGCTCCTGTGAGTGGGGAGCTGCAGAACAGACCCAGCTGTGCCCTGTGTGCTGCCTGGGGGTGAGACAGCAGCTGAGATACTGACTGGGGTGAGCTCCAGAAGGCGGAGCCTGGCAGAATGGTGTTACAGTGGGGTTTGGAAAGGCAACTGTCCCTTTTCCCCACCCCGGCAGCTGGGAGCCTGGTGAATTCCAGCCTCTGTAGGGGCAGCAGCAGCATGGCCTCTTGGAGGGGCCTCTGCCTGGCCCCTGCTCCATAACTGCTCGGACCTGAGTGCCCCTGCTCCTCCCCAGCCCCGTTCCTTGGGTCTAGGCTCCCCAGCCTCTCACTCCAGCGTGGGGGTCACCATGGTGCTGTGGCCCCGCTGCCTCACCTGCTGTCTCTCCACCAGGGCCTACCAGGAAACCGTGGCCTCCCCGGGGAGAAGGGTGACCAGGGAGACTCCGGCGATGATGGCAAAAATGTAAGTTCCCGACTTGCAGCCCACCCCTTCCTTCCCCAGCAGCCAGCGGCCTGACTCTCCCCTCCCCTCACTGTGCCCCGTCTCTCCTTGCAGGGCAGTCCTGGAGTACCAGGGGCCAAGGGCGACCGCGGGGAACCGGTGAGTAGCTGCACCCCCTTCGGCCACGCTTGGAATGAAGCGTTTAGTGCCCAGCCTGGGGGTGCTCCGCCCCCACACAGACCCTTCTCCTTGGCGAACTGCAGTAGAGTGAGGCTGGGACCCCCAGTGTCACGCCTAGAGGGCTGCAGACAGGGCACAGGGGCACCACCATGACCCACACACGATGGAAATCCAGGCATGTAGGGGGATCGCCATCCTCTGAGAGGAGCCGCTGCAGGCTCAGGGTGTCCATTGCATGCTCTGTGCACACACCCCTGCTCCTGTTGCACTCTCACCCCACATAGACACAGGCTTACTTGTACACTTGCTGATTTGCCCTGGCCCATGTGGTGCGCCCAGGCCTGCACGTATCCTCCCTCATGCCCGCCCAGACCCTGCACAAGTAAACTCAGCTGCCATTGCCTGAGCTTGGGATGATGATCTTTCCCTTCCAGGTCTCTGGTTTTGAGCCAGCCCAGGCTAGCAGTGCTGGCAGCTAAGCCGATGTGCTAAGCCTGATGTTTTGCTCAGGCTCTAGTTGGCAATCTCAGCAGAGTACCCAAAGGCGAGCTGGTCCCCGGAGATGGGCCAGGTCAGGGCAAGGGGGCAGCGTGGAGAAGCTTGCACCAGTGGCCATCCCTGAGCAGCTGCCCTGGCCATGGGAACCCCCCAGTGCAGCTTCTTGACTCAGGGCAAGGTGTGGAGCTCGGGCTGCATTTGGGCTCTGTGCCGGGTGGGGGCCCCCAAAGCTCTTGTTCTGCTCTGGTATGTCTAAGGTGGTTTGGAGCCCTGCAGAGCCTTCCCCCCGTCCCCATGGGGTGCTGCTGTGTCTTGGGCTGTGTCTGTGCAGATGTCCTGGAGGCCTCCATTAATGCAGGGCTCTCTCTCCTCTGCAGGGGCCGGCTGGACCCCCAGGACGAATTGTAAGCTCAACATTTCTTTGCCCCTGCCCTGGTTGTGTTGGGTTTTTGTCCTGGGCCCCATAGCATGTGACCCCTCTCTCTGCCCCACAGGTTGGTTCGGAACCTGGAGGAGGAACTGGAGAGAGAGGCGAGAAGGTGAGGCTGCTACTACCTCCTGGGGGCTGCCGTGGGATGGGAGCTGTGGAGCTGCCCTCTCTGCAGGAGTGAGACAGCCCAGCTGAGGGCCCCAGGCTGTAGCCTAGAGCTCTTTGTGTTCTGGTACCACTCAGGACTCTGCAGTATGGACCACACCTGCCCTGCAGAGAGACTGTCCTGGAGTGGAACCACTCCCTGCCTGCCTGGCAGGGGCATGGCTCACCTGGGCGTGGCTCTGGGGGATGCACTTGGAGGAGGATACAGGACAATCTGGTTCCAGGGGAGCGACAGAGCTGGTCCACCTGTCTGAAAACACTGAACATCTGTGGTCCCGTGTCTAATCTGTTCTGACTCTCTGTTTCCATTTCAGGGGGAGCCAGGGGACCCCGGAGAGGATGGGATGAAGGGTGTGAAGGGTGAGGCCGGGGTACCTGGCCTGCCTGGAGAGAGGGTAGGTGCCAGTGCCTGGGAGTATCTGTCTCAGGAGGTGCCACTTGGAACTGAAATGTCCTTGGATTGAAAGCTTCTGCAAGCCGAGCTCTAAGGGAGGGACGGGGGGCATGGCAGAGGGAGCGGGGGGCTGGGTGTAGCTCCTGGGAGCACATAAGGGCGCTGTCTCACAGGGAAGGGATGCGCATATTGCGGGGGGTGGGGGAGATGTGCCTGCCAGGGGAGCAGTGAGTGTGGGGAGGCTGCATTGGGCGGGGTGTACTGCAGGAATTGGGGAGTCTGTAGCACTGGGTTTGGGGCATAGGAGCACATAAGAATGGAGCATGCTGGGGGCTGGTACCTCTGGGGAGCATGTGCATGTGGGGAGAGCGTGCACAGGGAACTGGTTCATCACTCAGGTATTCATGTGGTGCGGGGCAGGGTGATGAGTATATGGGGGAAAGTGAGCCCCAGCCATCTCCTCCTGACACTCCTGGAGCAGAACCATCTCCTTCCTCTTGCAGGGGATCGAAGGCCCCAGAGGCCCCCCTGGAACTCGGGTGAGTCCCTGTTCCCTGTCCTCTCTGCTGCTCTGGGGGGATGCAGCACTTCCTGCTCCCCACCCAGGTGCTGGGGAGCGTTGGCTGGCTCCGCCCCTCACCTTGTGACCAGCTGTGTTCTCTTCTGTTTCCTACCCTACAGGGTGACCCTGGAGACCGAGGCCAATCAGGAGACAAGGTAAGAGCCTCCCTTTCATGTAACATGCCAGGTCTGCCTGGGCCCAGCATGGGGTGGGCGGGAGGGTGTAGCTGGGGTGTGTTGGAGGGGCCCCATTGGGCCATACCATGTCTATAAGTGGAGCTCTCAGCAGGACGTGCAGCTGGCAGGGCCTCTTTGCCTTGTTCGTGGGAGAGAGGGGATGCATCCCTGCTGCTTGGCCTGTGCTCTCGGGGAGGTCGGAATAGGGGAGCCTTGGTGCGAAGCCGTCACTGCCTGGCTCTCTTTCAGGGAGACCGAGGCCCTCCGGGGCTGGATGGCCGGAATGGGTTGGATGGCAAACCTGGGCAAACGGGCCCCGCGGGGCAAAGGGTAAGTGTGGCCTGGCTGGGGGAATCCCATCCCCCTTGAGTGAGGCTGCCCCTTGGAGGGGCCTAGGAGTGGCTCTGCTCCCTGCAAGGAGAACCACTAACCGGAGTATCGGCGTATCGCCAGGTCCTGCTAGCCATGTAACATACACCCGGCAGCGTGACCTGCCCCGGATAGCACCGCCACCCGACAGCAGGGTGTGCAGGTACCCGGGAGACCCCTTCTCCAGGCCCCCAGCTGTAGCTGAAGGAGCTGCCTCAATATTGAGGGTTACGGTAGGAAGGCAGGTGAAGGCGTTGCCTAGCAGGGCCGTGTGGGGCTCTCCGCATACAGGCCGACAGCTGCCTCAGCTGTGCCAGTGCACCCTGGAGTAACACCCCAGGGTGGGAGGGATGTGCAGTCTCTAGGGTGACCCACCCAATCCTTGGCCTCTCTGCTGAGATGCCAACAAGGGCACCAGATAGTGCCAGCTGTAATGGTGGCTCAGTAGTGCAGGCACCTGTCCTTGAGGATGGATACAGACCATCAGCTCGTTCACTTCAGCCACAGAGCCCATGGAGCCTGAGCTGGATTTGAGTCGGTGCCTAGAGGGAGGCTCTGTGTCCCTGAGCCGTGCAGTGCCCTGTGCTCATTTGAGTCCGTGCCCCCTGAGTGCCTGCTGCCGGGCTAGCTCAGGGGTGCTGCTGGCTTTCCCTGGGTGGCGGCTGCTCCCTTCCAGTGAGTCTAGGGGTCCTGTTAGCAGAGGTGCCTGTGTGGTGGTGACCTCTCCTGCTTTCATGCCGTGATGTGAGCCAGGCCTCTCTGGAGCCCCCAGCAGCACCCTGACATGGGGTGGCCAGGCCCTAGAGTCAGGCCTGAGCCCATCCCCAGTGATCACAGCTATGTTCTCTTGTTTTTCTAGGGTGATCCAGGCAAGCAGGGTGACCCCGGCCGAGATGTAAGTACAGAGCTCCTGATTCTGAGGGGTGGCGGGTCACATGAGGCAGGGGGCTTACCCACTCCCCCCCTTTCCCTGGGGCACCCCGAAAGTCTCATGCACAAGGCCAGTATCTGAATAACACTGCAGCAATGGGCCCAGGCATCACCAGAGCAAAGCACTGGTTCAGCTTACTCTGTGCCCCACCTCCCTGTCACAGGGGTCCATCCATTCCAGTATCCTTCCTCTGATCAGCAACTGATGCTTTACCCTGAGAGCCCGAGGCCTGGAGCTGGTGGAGCTGTTCTGGGGGCCATCTGACCCTGCAGAGTCCCTGGCCCGAGGGCACTACTTACCCCTGCAATCACCAGTCTTCCTCTCCCTTTGGTGCTGAGCTGCTGCCCCTCTTGTCTGCCTGTGACCCAGCTGGGATCTGCCTCTCACCTGATCTTCTATTGTTGCAGGGGCTGCCAGGCCAGCGAGGGGAACAAGGTCCCCCAGGAGCCATCGGCCCCCCAGGACCACCAGGCTTAGCTGTAAGTAGTTTGGTGGGCTGTTGTGGGCCATGCCTGCTGGCTGTTCCCGGCACCTCCTCTGGCATTGCCCTGCACTGGCAGGGCCCCAGATAACCCACCCCCTGCCTTGCCTCCCTACCAGGGGTTTCCTTAGAATCATAGAATATCAGGGTTGGAAGGGACCTCAGGAGGTCATCTAGTCCAACCCCCTGCTCAAAGCAGGACCAATCCCCAACTAAATCATCCCAGCCAAGGCTTTGTCAAGCCTGACCTTAAAAACCTCTAAGGAAGGAAATTCCATCACCCCTCCAGGTAACCCATTCGAGTGCTTCACCACTTTCTTAGTGAAAAAGTTTTTCCTAATATCCAACCTAGACCACCCCCACTGCAACTTGAGACCATTACTCCTTGTTCTGTCATCTGCTACCACTGAGAACAGTCTAGCTCCATCCTCTTTGGAACCCCCTTATGAGGTCACTCCTGCTCTCCGGCTGCCTCTCATCCATGGTCTCCACTCACCCTTATGTGCTTGCCCTGTGGGGTGTGACCCTGCCTCACACCATGTCCCACATGCTCTGGAGGCCTGTTCCCAGGATTCATGCTGCCCCCTTGGGCCATCCTTTTGCCCTGAGCAGCCTAACCCAAGTCTGATGTGAGGCCTGCTCGGGCCTGGGGGTGCTTGCCCAGAACTTCCTGATCTGTCAGGTAGGTTTGGGGCAGCCCTTAGCTCCCAGCAGCTCCGTTTGGCTGGTTGCTCTGCCAGCTCGGCCCATGCTGTTACCCTGGGTCTGTCTCTCTCCAGTCAGCTGCCTGCTCCTGTTGGCTGTCATGCCCCTGCTAATCACTCTCTGGGCAGGGCTCACAGCCTGACCCAGCCTCCCCTAGGTAGGAGCTGCTGCCCTGTGGTATGACAGTATTGGACTCCAGCCACCCTGCCGGTCGGGGTGAGCCCAGAGGGGCCTGTGGAGGGCCCTGCTGCTGTCTCAAGCACGTGGAAGGCCCCTCACTCTGCTAACAGCCTGCGCTTCCTTCCAGGGCAAACCCGGCGACGACGGCAAACCCGGCCTGAATGGGAAGAACGTGAGTAAGGGAGCCAGCGTCTGCTGGAGAAGGGCAGCTCCTGGCGGTGGCAGGCAGGGTCTCTAGGCCTGATGTGCAAGGACCTGCCCGGGCGAGAGGGAGCTGCCCTGGCAATGGGGTGGGGTCAGAGGAAGAGACAGCTGCCTGTAAAGCTACAGGGTCCCCGAGACTCTGCTGAATGCAGGCAGAGGGCTCCTTGGGAAGGGGGGGTTTCCCTTACCAGACTGGTGCCTGCCCCCGCCTGACAGACCAAATATTGGCAACCCCTGTAACAGGCCCTCAGCTTGCCAGGACCTTCCACTGATGGGTTGTCAAAGGGGCATAACAAAGGGCTTCTCAAGCCAAGAGTGTGGGCTCCCCCATGTGGGGCACCCAGTGTGCCATATATCAGAGAGGTAGCCGTGTTAGTCTGGTTCTGTAAAAGCAGCAAAGAATCCTGTGGCACCTTATAGACTAACAGACGTTTTGCAGCATGAGCTTTCGTGGGTGAATACCCACTTCGCCATAGGTAACCACTAGGGTCAGTGCCATTCCTCAGCTCCACTAGCCCTGAGGGAGCCTGGCTCATCTACGGGCTGTGTGGCAGATGTCAGGAGGCCTGGGGGACCCAAGGGGATGTATTGTGCTCCCCAGTGTGGAGGTAACAGTCTAATCTGGGACCTCTCCCCCCACCTGTCCAGGGCCCAGCCCCATAGTGTGCAGGGCCTATGTGGAACAGGGCTTTGACTAGTGGTTTCTATCCTCCTAGGGAGAAGATGGGACTCCAGGAGAAGATGGGAGGAAGGTAATGAGCTAAAGGGCCCCTCTCCCCTGGACTAGCAGCCCCCTTTGATAGCCAGGCCTGTGAGCAGCCTAGCAGGTGGGGTTCCCCTGCGGGACAGACTCCCCTGCTGCTCCATTGTCTCTGCCAGGCACCTCTCACCATGTACTTCCTATGGGAGCAGCAGCTGCCCCCTGGTGCCAGCATGCAGCTCTGATCTGCTCCAGCTTTGTTTACCCAGCAGGAGGGGTGGGTGAGGTCAGGCCTGATGTTACTTTCTCCTCACTAAGTAGCAGTCCTAGACCTTGCTGGCTACAGGAGAGGGGCCACTGGGAAGACAGACTCAGGCTCTGGGTGAGGGTTCCTGCCCCAGTGGGGGTGGGGCAGGCAGCCGCAGTGACTGGGCCCTGCCTGAGTCCCCTTGGCTGTCTCATTTGAAAATGGAATGAGGCTGTAAGGTAGCCATTTTGTCTTGGCTTTTCCCAATTAGGGGGACAAAGGAGAAGCTGGAGCCCCTGGCAGAGACGTAAGTACCTGTGATTCCCCCTCTACCCCCCCCCCTTTCCTCCACCTGCCCTGGATTTACCTCAGTCACAAATTGCCCCCCAGCCTAGGGGCTCAGCACAGAGTCTCTGTGTTTGGTGGCTCCACATGTGACTCTTCCATGTGCTGCCTACACAGTCACTAAGGCCCCCGCTCTCTGCTCCAATAATCCATCACACTGGGGGCTGCACCGTCTGGGTGGTGCCAGTGGCAGAGAACACACTTAACAAACCTGGGGGTGAGTCTGATGGGTCTCCCCAGCTTGCTGCCCATAGGCAGGCAGGGGTGGTCGGTAGTGATCCAGTGCATCATCGCTCTCCAGTGCATCGGGACCTTTACCCTCCGGCAGGGGAGGGGAGTGCAGGCAGCGTCCTGAGGCCTCCCCCCACCACACACTGTATGAGGGGAGCTGCGCCCTCTGGTCTGTGCTTTCTGGCTCATAGAGGCTTGGGTTTAGATGGCAGGCTCTGCTTAGCTGGAAAGGGCAGAGGAGGGCCCAGCTCTGGCTAATGAGATGCTCATGGGTGGGAGTGGATCGGGGTGGGACTGGGGCCTCAGTGACTTCATTGCTTACAGGCCCTAGTTGTTTCTTGGGCTCCCTCTTTGGCACCTCCATTAAAGCATCACTAAAAGATGCTGGTCCCACCCACAGCAAGTGGTGATAGTGCCAGGGGGAGGTACATGCCTTCCGCTGGCACCCCAGGGTGCTAGCACTCTTTGACAGTGACAGGCCTTTCAGCAGTCATCTGGCTGTAGTACCTGTCTGTAGGCCCTCCCAGCTGGTAAGAGGTGAGGGTAAGAGGGTTTGGGGGGGTGATGCCAAGGGGCAACAGCACCAGATGGCGATGCATCTATTCTTCTTTGGCAGGGTCAAGAAGGCCCCAAGGGCGAGCGAGGAGACCGTGGGTCAGCAGGCCCCTTGGGACCTCCTGGTGTCCCCGGTGTACCTGGGCAGGTTGGACCCCCAGGCCAGGTGCGTAACCTCCAGAATAATACTTCTAATAACAGCTGCTTGGCACGGCTCACCGTGCCCACGGCCACTTGAGAATGGAGCCCTATAGCCTGCATGAGAGCTGGGGGCGGGAAGAGCACTAGTGCTGTTTACAGCTGGGAGAGATAGAGAGAGAAGAGGAGACTGGCCCAAGATCACGCTGAGCTCAGAGCCTGGGACTCCAGTCTCCCAGATCCTGCTCTAGCCACTAGATGACATGCCCATGGCTGAGGTGGGAGTACAGACCTGGCCAAGTCCAGAGCCACCAGCCACCAGGGTCTGGACAGCAGAGTGATGGACAGCAGAGTAAAGGCCCATTGTGCCATGGCATGGATACCCCGGGTCCTTCTCTGATTCCCAGGGGAAATCCTGTTCCTCTCCAGCTGCAGCTACAAGCTCCTTCCAGCCCTGCAGGACCACTTGGACCATACAGCCTGCTCCCTGCCTCAGGGGGCAGACCCCAGGGCAGGGGAAGTACCCCAGCTTGAGTGGGCTCCTCCTCCCAGTCTCAGTGCTCACAGACACCCCAAGCTGCGTGGTCTCCTCTCCCCAGCCCTGGGAGTGCCTGGGGACCCCACCCATTGGCAGTGAAGCTGCTCTCTCCCCTTGCTCGCAGGTCCAGGGTCTGCTCACATTCCTTCTATACCTTCCAGGGTGCTCCAGGCCTCGCTGGGGCTGCCGGACAAAAGGTGAGTGTTTTCCCAGCCCCCATCAGGCCACTGGAAAACGAACAGAGCAGAACAGCCTCTCCTGTCAGACCCCACTCAGAGAGCGGCTGGCTTGCTGTGCCAGAGCACAGACCCCTGGGCCCTCGGGGGTTAATCCTGTGAGTTCCCTGAGCCCTGCTCCCCACTGTGCCCAGCTGGTGGGTGTGGCTTAGTGTCCTCCAGTGTCGTCTCTGGAGGAGCTGGGGGCTAGGAGGGACTAAGGTGCTTCCTGGGGGGCCTGCGTGGAGAGCAATGGGGCCCAGGTGAGCTCTGCCCACATTCTCTGGGGTGTCATAGGCTTTGCAATAGGCCAGTGGGGGTTCCCAGAGGGTCTGGCCCAGACTTGGTTCCAGGTAGAAGTTCTCCGAGGCTGCAGAGCCCATGTGCTGGGCTAGCTGGGGGTGGAGCACTGGTTCATGTGTTCGCCTGCCTGCCTGCCTGGGGAGGGAACTTGAGTATCTGCCCTTCCCTCAGCACCGTGGCACTGTTCCTCCCCAGGGCCCTCCCCAAGCTGTATCACTTCAGCCTAGGCGTAAGCAGGGGCTCCTCCAGAGGAGGTGAGGCTGAACTCTTCCTCCGGGGCTTTACTCTCCAATCGCTGGGCCGGAGGGGATCCTGACTCTGCTTGCTCTGTTTCAGGGTGACCGAGGAGAGGCTGGATCCAAAGGAGAACAGGTGCGTACCCAGCACCGCCTGGGGCAATCTGCCAGCGCTGAGTCCTCCCCTCCCCCCAGTGCAGTGCCCTTTGGAGTGGGGGTGGGGAAACCCAGAGCTTGGTCAGCCCCACTGTATCCCCTCTGAATGCAGCTTCTGGGGCTCTGGAGCAGCTCCATCAGCTGAGATAAACAGACCCTTGCCAGTCACTGCCACTTGGGAGCAGGAAGAACAGGGTGATTCTAGGCCTGCTGAGTCCACCCCTGCAGCAGAACAGTGCCCTGCAATGCTCGTTCTCATTGCCAAGGGAGCCCCCTCCTAGCCCTGGTGACTGTGAAGAAATGCTTGGGAGTGTGACCCGAGCATAGCCGATGCAGCAATGCCAGCCTGAAAGAACTATGCCCCACTCATCTCAATCCTGTGTTAACTCTGCAACCTAATGAGGCCAATTTAATAGCTACATAGGAACTCTTTCCCTGCTGATCATTTTAGCAGCAAAACCCGTCTGAAGCTCTTGCTATTTCACAATTCCAAACCACCTCCTATGGTGCTAACCGCCCCAGCTGTCCCAACCTCCAACTTCTCCCACGGCTTCGCTTAGGTGGTTCTGCATTAATTAAAATGCCTGCAGCCCAGTGAAAATGGGGGCAGTGTAAAATGGACTTTGATATCCAAATAGCTAACCCAATGTGCTGTGGGCTCCCATGTGTCCCTGGGGTAGACATCACTACTGCGCCTTTCCTCTGGCTGATCAGCTAATCCAGTCCCCTGGGTAGTTCAGGCAAGCGCTCGCTTTCTGAGCGTAAGGGACACTGCTGCAGAATTAGCAGACTCCGGCTGCAGCAGGTAGGTCCTGCTTACTGCAAGATATGAAGAGTTAATGCAAGTGACTGGCTACGACCGGGGCCTGTGTGAGACCTGCAGTCCCAGGGAGAGCGCAGTGGTGACTTGTGAGCAGCGTCATCGCACTAACTGATGGGTGAGGTCTCAGCCCTGTCCTCCTAGATGGGGAGGATTCTCTCTCCCCCATATTCACCAGGTCAGCTTCCCACCCCCTCCCAACCCAAGATCCTGCTGCGTCCTTCCCAGGGGTTTCCATGTGACATGGCCAGGTGGGCAGTGAGCAGAACTGTTCTAATCTGGTGTCGTTCTGCTTCTTCTCATGGTGACTAGGGCAGACCTGGGGATCCTGGACAACGTGGTGAGCCTGGGACGGTCTCGGTAAGTCACTGTGTGTGGGGCCAGTCCCATCCATCTCAGAGTGGGCAACCTACTTACACCCGCAAAATAACCTGGGCATCTGCTGGTGCAACCAGTTCAGCCCTGGCAGATGCGGGGAGGGCTAAGGCCCTGGGGTCTCAAAGCTGGCAATGATAGAGGATGGGGTTATGCCTCGGCAACCCTGGTTGGGGACTGCCCCTGTTTTTGTTCTCATTGTCTTTCCCTTGCTGTTCGTAGAATGTTGAACGTGCCCTGGAAGCCTATGGGATTAAGGTACGAAGCAAAGCAACAGCCAGCTCTGCTCATGGGCCATCTGTAAAGAGGGAGGGGAAACATGGGACTTGGGGTGGGGATACTGTCCCTGGCCATTGGGAAACCAGCAGGAGGGAAGGCCTGACCCTGGTAATGGTGGGTGAGGAACAAGGGGACTGTTACATACTAGGGACCAAATGGCTAGGAAGCAGTTCTGCAGAAAAGGATCTGGGGATTACAGTGGACGAGAAGCTGGATATGAGTCAACAGTGTGCCCTTGTTGCCAAGAAGGCTAATGGCATTTTGGGCTGTATAAGTAGGGGCATTGCCAGCAGATCGAGGGATGTGATCATTCCCCTCTATTCGACATTGGTGAGGCCTCATTTGGAATACTGTGTCCAGTATTGGTCCCCACACTACAAGAAGGATGTGGAAAAATTGGAAAGAGTCCAGCGGAGGGCAACAAAAATGATTAGGGGGCTGGAGCACATGACTTATGAGGAGAGGCTGAGGGAACTGGGATTGTTTAGTCTGCAGAAGAGAAGGATGAGGGGGGATTTGATAGCTGCTTTCAATTACCTGAAAGGGAGTTCCAAAGAGGATGGATCTAGACTGTTCTCAGTGGTACCTGATGACAGAACAAGGAGTAATGGTCTCAAGTTGCAGTGGGTGAGGTCTAGGTTGGATATTAGGAAACACTATTTCACTAGGAGGGTGAAGCACTGAAATGGGTTACCTAGGGAGGTGGTGGAATCTCCTTCCTTAGAGGTTTTTAAGGTCAGGCTTGACAAAGTCCTGGCTGGGATGATTTAGTTGGGAATTGGTCCTTTTTTGAGCAGGGGGTTGGACTAGATGACCTCCTGAGGTCCCTTCCAACCCTGATATTCTATGATTCTAAGGGGAGACTGAGATGTAGGGAGGATGGCAGAGCCCTGACTAATAGGATCTTGGGTGTAGGAGACCAGGGCCTGGTGAGTGCACAACCGAGAGGGAAGCCAGAGCCATTGAGCATGTGGTATGGAGAAGGTTGGGATACTGGCTGGTGCACCTGGTAAGGGAGTGAAGGCCTGGGGTCCCTAGCCACTGGACCATGGGTAATGGTGGAGTGGCCAGGGGTTCTAGCCGGCATCTGCCTGGTATCCCAGCAGCTCTGTTGCTGGCAAGCTTTTGGCAGTGGTAGGTCATGGCTGCAGGGTGTTACGATGGGCTCGTTGCCATGTGTGCCAGGGGGAGAAGTCATCTGAGTATGAAGGTCAGACCTACCATTCTCTGTCCCTGCCACTGACCTTCCCCCAGCAAATCATGGGATCCCAGCATGTCTGCCTGCATTCATCAGGAGACCCTGTTCTTGTGCAGTGGTGGGATTGAGAAGCATTTGCTCAGGGATGTATGGACTCTACCGGTTGTCCCTCTGTCAGGGGGCTCAGGTCCTGGATAGATGATCCCTCCCCCAATCCAGGATCTAGGACTTCCCTCCTTTCCCCGCTGTTGTGATGACTGCGCTCTGTCTCTCTCAGATTGCCTCGCTCAGAGAGATCACTGGAGCCTATGACGGCAGCACTGATCCATTCCTGCCCTACCCTGACCGCCGGAGAGGCCCAAAGGGTGATAGGGGAGACTCAGGGGAGAGGGGACCTCCAGGCAAAGAGGTGAGGTGAAGCCACCAACAGGGTTGGGGCAGGTACAGACGGGAGGGGTGAGTTCCTCTGGGTCCTCTCTGCTGCCCCTTGTGGGTGAGGGGTCCTTCAGCCAGCACCCAGGGGAATAAAACACTGCCTGTCTTAGGGGTTGCTCTGAACCTGGTCCCAATGGGCCCCACTTCAGGCCTGGGTTAAATCAACCCTCTCTGAGTCCCTCGGTGCTCACGGCCAAGCAAACAGCTCCCCAGGTTCTTCCTTTCCTCAGAAGAGGAGGGGTGTTGAGTCCCCATCCCCTTCTCCTCAGGACTCTCACACACACGGCTTTGGAGTCCCCTGTCTCCAGGGGAAGATGAGCGGGGGAAATCCAAATGGCTCCCTGGTTCTCTCTGCCTCACACCTCAGAGATGCAACGAATCTCAGCAGCATCTCCTCTGGGAAGCTGCCTCCCTCACTAGGGCTGTCCAGCTCCTGCCAATTCATAGATCTGCTCCATGCTTCTTTCCTGGGAAGGCAGTGGACTCCAGCTGCTTCTGGATCCTGCTGGTTAACCCTTCTCTCCCCCTGCACAGTCCTGCCATCACACTCCGTTAGCAAGTGAAGCCCTACCCTGTTGGTGCTGCCCAAGGCCGAGCGAGACTTACCTGCCTCCTGTGCCCAGTGCTCCACAGGCAGCCAGCCCTTACTTGGTCTCTCGCTGGCTAGAGACTGAACTCCCCACTGGCCCCAAAGGGCTCCCTCCAAGCCAGGGCTGAAACCCATTGACCAGGGCAACACATGAAGGAAGCCTGCCCATCCACTAGCAGCACTCTGTCTCCAGTGCTGTCCATCCAGCCCCAAAGCGCGAGCTTCCCCATCATGTCACCTCACCTGCTGGTGCCAGCCCTGGGACTAGCTGAGTTGTGGTGTGTTTCTTGCAGGGTGTGACAGGCTTTCCTGGAGAGAAAGGGCCCAAGGGCGACAAAGGCGACCAAGGCCCTGCTGGCCCCCAAGGCCCCATGGGACGTGCTATCGGAGAGCGAGGTCCAGAGGGGCTGCCTGGCCAGGCAGGGGAACCTGGCAAGCCTGGAATCCCAGGGGTGCCAGGCCGGGCCGGGGAGCTCGGAGAGGCTGGCAGGCCTGGCGAGAAGGTGAGTGAGACCTGGGGAAGAGGGAACAAGGATTGGAAGGTCAGTGGTGGCCAGTTGTGCAGCTGGCCCAGTGCGTGAAGCTGCTAGGGGATGGGACAGGGATGAAGGGGGCTTTCCTCCCCTTCCCCCCCGACCTTAGGATGTGGTGACGCCTGTCTGCCATGGCTGTTCTCTCAGGCGCAACGGGTGCCTGTGTGGGTGGGAGCAGCCCATGGATTTAGGGGCCTTTTTGAGGAGGTTGTGCAGGGGGGAAACGATCCTTTCAGGAGGACTCTGTGCTACACAGTGACCAGACTCTTGGTTCCCAGGCAAGGACCTCAGCTGCTTGAAGGCCCCAAGCCCTGTCTCAGGCGCCCGGTGAGACTGCTCCGAAAGCTGTCAGCTGGGGCTCTCCTGGCATTTACTGACCCTTGCTTGGGAGGGGAGGAGGGAGCAGAACCAAACCCCTGAGACAGCTCTGCTGACCTGGCCCCCCCTTTGCTTTGCAGGGCGATCGGGGCGAGAAGGGCGATCGGGGAGAGCCGGTGAGTGAGGCCTGGACCCACCAGGCAGGCAGCCTGCTGCACCTTTCCATATCATGCACTCTCCATAACTGGCAAACGTGCCATGATCTGTATCTCCGTGGGATCAGAGGCAGCTATTACTGCCCGTGTCTGCACGTGCATCCGAGATTGCCAGTAGGGGAAACTGACCCTCTGATTTAGGGGGCTCAGGATTATTCCATGGGGGTGCCGGGGCCATCGGTTGCCTGTGGCCATGGGGCTAGATTCCAAATACCAGGGGCAGAGGTGCTGTCCTCTGTGCCTCCCAGGCATGTCACTGATGATTCAAAGTCCAGTGACTCCTCATGTAGCCCTACCTTAAATCCAGCAGGAATCCCAGGGCACACGGAGAAGCCCCCAGCTGGCTGGCACATGCACCAGCGGGGGAAGGTTTTTGACAGTGCTGCAGTATCATCGGCCACCCGTGTTGTGTTCTGGGCTAGCAGGTGGAGCCTTGAAGGGCTGGGATCAGAGACAGTGCCCACAGCCCTGAAGGGAGCACTGACTGTGGGGCACAGAATGGAAGGTCCCTGGGATCTGGGGCCCAAACTAGGGTGGGGAGAACGGGCCAGGAAGTGCATAAAGGACAGTCCTTCACCTTCTCTCACCCCTGCCCCCTTGGGGTGTTGCTGCAGGGTCAGTGTACAGGGGCTGTCTCCCCATGAGGCTGTGGGTGTGGGGCTGTCTTCCCCTGGGGATGGCTTCTGCTCTGCCCTCTGAGGGATCATCTGGGTCTTTGATCCATGTCCCGTTTGTCTTGTCTCAGGGCAGAGATGGCGTGCAGGGTCCTCCAGGGCCCCCAGGACCCAAGGTGAGTGAGTCCCCACCTGGCAATGTTGTCCAGGTTTGCCCACTGGGACCAGAGGGTATTTGCAAAGGACCTCACTCCCCTGCTCCTTGGGATGACAGAGACGGGATAGCTGTGAAGGCCATGTGCTGAGCTGTTGGGGAAGGGCATGCCCCATGCTTCCCCACAGCCTCCCACCTCTGGGAGCTGCTCGGGTCTAGACAGCCTTGGCCAGGACTAAGAAAGAGCCAGCATGACACAGGGCAGATCCTATACGCCCCCACCTTCCCCAGGCCTTGAGCCTTTGAGTCCCTATTGTCCAGTGTTATCATGGGGTCCTGCTCTTCAGGCAGCTCAGACACAGGTGTTGGGAAGCCACTGCAGGCGGCAGCCAGGTGACTAACATCACTCTGTTTAGCAGGGGCCTCACCATTGTGCAGCCCCAGTCGAACTAGGAGACAGCAGCTGGGGCAAGTTGCTCCAGGACCTGTCCTTTTAACTAGCAGGTGCCATGGGAAGTCCGCGGAGGCCTGGCAGGGTTAGTCCCCCTCAGCCTGTCTAGCAGGATCGGCACAGCTCTGCTTGGGTCCCAGGGGAGACCACCAGTGACACTCAGCTCTGAACTCTGGGTGGGGCCCCGAAAGGGACGTTCCAGACCCAGTGGTCCCAAGGGACACCCAGCTTCATTCGATCTAGTACAGAACATAGAGGAGGTACGAGCCCTGCTGCTTCACAGCGTCAGCCAGCCACTCTATGCCCAGGGCTGGAAGAGGCTGGGTAGGTTCTTCCAGAGATGCCCATTATGGGGTTTCTTGTACCTTCCTCTGAAGCAGCTGGGTCTGGCCATTGGCCCATGGGCAAGATGGACCCATCAGTCAGATCTGGTCTGGCAGTTTCTATGGCTCCAGGGGACAAACAGGAATCTTACCCAGGGCATGTGGGCAGAGGGGTCGGCAGGTGCCCTGTAGGAGACCAGATTCCCATGGAGGGTTCCCAGTGCTGTTGGCAGCAGAGTTGCTGGCCCTGGGCTGCTGCCTCTCACTGCGCTTTTGTATCTCCAGGCAGATGTGATCGAAGGGAGCCTCTCGGGTCTTCCGGGGGAGCGTGGACCCACAGGACCCAAGGGAGCCAAGGTTAGTGCGGAGGAGGAGAGAGAAGCCCTGTCTGTACCCCATGTCTCAGTCAGAGTTTAAGGCCCAAAGGGACCATGAGAGCATAGTCTGACCTCCTGTCTGTCACCACCACCAACTCCACCCAGCACCGCACATTAAACCCATCTTACCAGCTCTCCCAGGGTGCTGCAGGAAATGGAGCGGGTAACTTTCCTCTCCCTGAATTTGGACCAATGCCCCAACATGGTGCTAAGAGGTGCTGTGCTGCTGCAGTTGCTGCATTTCAGATGGGATGTTCGAGGTCCTTTGTGGTCATCAGAGAGCTAATGGCGCTTACCACACAAGCCTGGGTTTTAATCGTTGTGTCCTGGTCAGATTCCTGTGTGGAGCAGGACATCCCTAGATTCCTCCTGTACTTCCAGTTGGCTAAGAGAGTCTCCTTCATAGACTCTTGTTAATGTGCTGTATGATCTTCAGCAGCCCCCCAGCCTGGAGGTGGCTGCATTTCAGTGGTGGGTAAAATGATTCCTGCTTGTAATGTTATAGGAATCACCCTGTAAGCTCCTTATTTCCTAAACCAGGGTCTTCCTTCAGCCCAGTCTGGAAACTGACACTGTGGTACTGTGAGCTCAGCCCACTCTGGTGACATCATTGTTGCCACAACAATCAATGTACTTTCAAGGGGACAAAGCAGCAGGAGACTGAATGAAACACTAAGTGGGAACAATGGTGGGGCTTGGAGCAGAGGCAGCAATGCTGTCTACTCCTGGATTGGGGAAGGTGGTGGTGGCAGCTGCCACTCAGGAGAGATGTAGGGAGAGAGTGGTCTGGAGGTTGTTATAGCCAGGACTCCTGGGTTCTATTCCCTGCTCTATGAGGGCGTGTCCCCGACGGTTAGAGCAGGGTGACTATCTGGCTGTGGTTTGAGCCAGGGCTTTCTGACACTACCATTTTCTTCTCCCTCCTGTGCAGGGAGAGCCCGCTGTGGATGGCGAGAGAGGACCCAAAGGAGATAAGGTCTGAGTGTAGTAAGTCTTCTGGCACCTGCGCTTCACCAGCTTCCTCTCTGACTCTGTCTCGCTCACATCGGGGGATCTCCCCTGCCTGGGGCACTTGACTCTGTCTTTGATCCCTCAGCCTCTCTCTCGCTATCCTTCTGTCTGGCTGCACCGCTGCTCAGCAGGCCTAGGTCTATGGGTCTGGCCCTCCTGTGTTGGAATCCAGGCTCGGGTGCCCTGCCAAGGCACATTGGAATGGCTCTTTCCTGGCAATGGCAGCTCCTCAGGCTAAGTCTGAGTGCTCCATGGAGAGAGAACTTGCATCCCCCAAGGGGAGCCCTCCAGGGCAAGTGTAAAGCATGTCAGCAGGTGATGGTGTGCGGGGGAAGCTGGCCTGGCCACTGCCTGTTCGGCTTATAAACAGGAGACCTCAGCCCCAGGGCTGTCAAGCCAGCAGCTTCCACACACAATCACTCTGGATTGGTTCTTTAAAAAAGAAGGAAAAGTCCACATTATACTGTAGGCCCTACATATAAACAAAGCAGCACGAGCGCACCCGCTCCCTGCACTTTACTATGGCATAAGCCCTGCTCCCTGTGCAGCCATGGGAGCCAGTTCCCCTGTCGATTTCCAATCAACGCCCAAAGCTGGGCTGTGCTGAGACCTTATGTGATGTCTCCCTCCCCAAAGAGCTGGGCAGCACTAGGGAGATGGGGGGGACACTCTGGCCTCCCCTCAGGGAGCAAACAGATCAGTATCCCAGTGGGTGAGCCTCTCTCTGCCCTGACAGGAGAGGGTCTCGGGTTGGGTGGGTCATGGTGATTTCCTGCTGGTCTTTGTGACATGCTGCATGTCCCAATTGCAGGGTGAACCTGGGCAGAAGGGGGAGAGAGGCGAAGCTGGCGAGAAAGGCAGGGATGGCAGCCCGGTGAGTACTGCTAGTGGGACCAGAACTGCTGGAACAGGAGCAGGGTGTGGGTTGGGACTGAGGTTCACTGGCAGAGCTGGGGGACAAGGCTGCACTGACAGGGGCTGGGGTGTGTTGGCAGAGCTGGGGGGCGAGAATGCACTGATGGGGGAGGGGAGTGTTGGCAGAGCTGGGGGGTGAGGATGCACTGACAGGGGCTGGGGTGTGTTGGCAGAGCTGGGGGGCGAGAATGCACTGATGGGGGAGGGGAGTGTTGGCAGAGCTGGGGGGTGAGGATGCACTGACAGGGGCTGGGGTGTGTTGGCAGAGCTGGGGAAGTGAGGATGCACTGACGGGGGATGGGGTGGGTTGGCAGAGCTGGGGGGTGAGGATGCACTGACGGGGGCTGGGGTGGGTTGGCAGAGCTGGGGAAGTGAGGCTGCACTGACGGGAGAGGGGTGGGTTGGCAGAGGTGGGGGGTGAGGATGCACTGACGGGGGATGGGGTGGGTTGGCAGAGGTGGGGGACGAGGATGCACTGACGGGAGAGGGGTGGGTTGGCAGAGGTGGGGGGTGAGGATGCACTGACGGGGGATGGGGTGGGTTGGCAGAGGTGGGGGACGAGGATGCACTGACGGGCGATGGGGTGGGTTGGCAGAGGTGGGGGGTGAGGATGCACTGACGGGGGATGGGGTGGGTTGGCAGAGCTGGGGAAGTGAGGATGCACTGACGGGGGTTGGGGTGGGTTGGCAGACCTGGGGAAGTGAGGATGCACTGACGGGGGCTGGGGTGTGTTGGCAGAGCTGGGGGGGGGGGGGGCGCGAGACTGGGCTAGCACTGGGGAGTGTTAATGTGTATTGGCAGGGCTGGGGTGGGGGTCAAGGCTGGACCAGCAAGGGCTAGAGTGAGGTGCTTCAGCAGAGCTGGGGCCTCGGTGCTTCAAAGAGTCGTTAACCCTTTGGTGTCTGTTTTTTACTGTCTGTTCCTTGCCTTGTTTGCGTTAGGGCCTCCCAGGAGAAAGAGGCCTTGCTGGGCCGGAAGGGAAACCGGTGAGTAAAGGCGGGAAGCATCAGCCTGGGAGTGCAGGGTGTGGGAGGGGGCGCATGGAAGTGGGGTGGCCGGAGGAGAGTGTGACAGGCTGGCTTGGAGGCTGCTCGGAGAGGAGTGAGTTGGTCACTTGGGGTTTTCTCAGGAGCCAGAGTCTGTGTCAGGGGGTTTAGTTGAGGTTGTCATTCCCAGCTGCAGAGACAGGCCAGCTCCCGGGAGACATGCCAGCACCCAGTACACTGCCTGTTCCCCAGTACCGCCGCTGGGCTCTCTGGAGTGTTTGTGGGACAATTCCCGGGGCTGGCAGGGATTCAAGACACTGAGTGGGCATGGCTGAGACCATCTCTGGCCCACATGCAGGCAGGTGAGGTGCCCCCAGCACAGGGGGACAGGGTGTGAGTCAGGCAGGGAGGAGAGACTAGGGCCTCCAAACCAGCTGCCTTTGTTCTGTTTGTCGAGCTGTATCTTTGTGCTGTCGGTCCTGGGAGGGTTTGGAACAGGTCCCCAGTGCTGACTGTCATCGAGCTGGTGGGGGATCCCCAGACAGCCCCCAGTTTGTTCTTGGGAACACGTCCGTCCGCATTAACCAGCGGGAGACACTAGCTGTGCAGGAAACCCTCCCACACAAGGTGCCAGCATCGCTGTTCCAGCCCCTTCACACCCCTGTGAGCAGCATTCCCCACTGCGACGTTGTGCTGCCAGCTCACATGTTGTCATTTTGTGTCCTTCCCTTCCATCCAGGGCCCACAGGGCTTTAGAGGGCCTCCCGGCCCAGCTGTAAGTAACCCTTCGTGGTAGGCCTTGGTTCTGGGCCCTGGCTGAGGTTGGCTTCCCCAGCTCTCTCTCTATCCTGTGCAGCAGCTCTGTCTTGGCATCATATTGTATAGGAGGCCAGGCCTGAACTGGGGCTGCTTCAGGGGCTGCTGTGGTTTCGCTAATTCTGCAGCTTTGAATTGCCTCTTTGCAGGGTATGCCAGGCTTTCCCGGAGTTCTAGGCCGACCGGTAGGTGATTGCCTTCCCCTCCTGTCTTGCGCCCCTTCTGCATGTAGCAAGTACATCCTTCTCCTGCAGAGTCTGGGGCGTTTCTGCTTTCAGGAGCAGTCTGCATTGTAAACTTTTCACGCATCTGGAGGTTAGAGCAGGGACCAGGATTCCAGAGATATGTGTTCTAGTCCTGGTTCTGACTCACAACTTTGGGCAAGTCACTTACTCTCTCCTGGCCCTCAGTTTCCCCATCTGTAAAATGGGGCTAGTGACTCTGAGGCTCCTCACAGGTGTAAAGAGCTCAGAGATCCTTGGATAACGGTGCTAGAGCAAGGCCCACAATGACGGACTGTAGTGCACAGCTGGTTAAGAAGTGCTGACAGCACATAAAGTGAGAGGATTAAAATCCTGTCTGTCTGTGCCTGGCCCCTGTTGTAAATCCCGTAAAACAGGCTGGATTTGCACTGCAGCCCCTATTATCCCAGACACAGTGTGACATGCACAACAGCGTGTGGAGAGTATGGGTGCAACCCTGTCGCCCATTGAGTGCGACTTCCCTCCCTCTGCAGGGCCGTGAGAGGGGGCTATGGTATGGTGGCAGGGACACTTCACATGAGGATAACTCAGAGTCCAGAGCTCAACCCTTTTCCAACCAAAACTCAGTTAAACCCAAAAGCCAGTCGGCCCATCTGACCTCTGCAGTGGCAAGAGGTAATCAGTCTCCCAGAGCCCCCATCAAGCACTGACAATCTCTCTCCTGTCCTGCAGGGCAACCAGGGAGATCCAGGGCCACCAGGCTCAGCTGTAAGTAACACCAGCCTCCTGTACCTTCTGTTGTCCATGGCGGTGCATGTATCAGAGCCACATCTCTGGTGGCATGGGGGAATCTGCTACTGCCTGAACCCCAACATTCACAGTAGTGTCCAGATGGTTCCTGGAGGCTGAAACCTGCTGACATGAGATGTCAGCCCAGCATAGAGCTTATACTGGGAAAGGGGAACAGAAAATGACATCCATTGCCGCTGCCAGAGGCACACAAAGCATTTCCGTTCAGCAGTCACCTCCCTGCCAGCCCTCCCCATGGGGCCTGCAAGAAATGATGTCTTGCAGAGCCGGAGGCATAGCCCTATGTGTTATTAGCAGGGCCAGGGCGATGCAGAGCTTTTGCGTGTGCGGCAGATTCCAAGACAGCGAACCAAACAGGAAGCACATCGGCGCTGTCCATGCTGTACTCCAGAACCAGCTCCATTGCACTGCTGGGCTCTAGCTGTAGCTGGGGATAACTGTCTCCTCTTTCCTTGCAGGGGCTTGTTGGACCACCAGGTGCTCAGGGCCCACCCGGAATAAAGGTGTGTCCCAGACATCAGCTTCTTCCAACCTGCTGGAGGCTGGAACCTCTGGCTAGAGGAAGCTGGAGTCCTACTGCCTTTGCTGGGCTTAGGGACTCCAGGAGGTTGCGTTAGCTGGAGGAAGCACTGCAGATCAATGAGTTGATACAGAACCCACAGGCATGGCTCATGCATCCACTGGGGAAGGCCTCCAGCTCCCGGGAGCACCAGGCTCCAGGCAGAGCCGCATGTAGGCTGAGAGGGCCATGCATGAGGTTTGGGTGATAGGCCCATCCCTGAGCAAGCCAGAGGGTGTGGAGCTGCAGAGCATGCAGAATCCTGTGCTAGCTGGAGGGCTTTGCTGCCCCGCTTAGACCCGGGATTGCAAGGGTCCGATTCCAGGTCAAGTACTGCACACCTATGGGCTACCCTGGCCCCTGTGGTCACAGTGTGTGTGAGATGCAGGCTGCGCCCTTAAAAGGGCGTCACCTGTCTGGAAGGCCCACATGGTGTTGTCCCATACTATGGAAAGAGTGAGACTGGCTGGAGCCTTTGGGCACCCCATAGCACAGGGGAAACCGGGAGGGGGTGACAGCAGGGGAGGCTCCACTTCTCCAGCCAAGTAGGTGAGGGGAGCGTGAGTCACAGTAATGGACCAAATTCACCCCGGGACACGTCAGCGCAGTGAGCCCAGGGTTGAGTGTAGGAAAGGAGTGGCGAGGACAAAGTCCATGGAGGGGAAAGAGCAGCAACCCAAGGCTGGGAGACACTGAGTGTCTTTGCAGAGAGCACTCTGGGGGGTACCTGTCCCCATCAGTGTGTGGACGTCTACCCTGCTCTGCCTCACTTAACCACACGCCAGTGCACATGCAGGACCCAGGCTGGCCCTACTCTGCCAAGCACTCACTTGGGGAGCACTCACTGCAGTAACAGACCCCATGTGGAGCTGGCGGTGTCAGAGACCCGAGAGTGAAGCTCTGGCATCTCCTGGGAACTTGGGTTAGCTCAGTTCCCAGTTGCAGCTGGAATCCCCCTTGTGTGCTGCTGGATCCCTCCTGCAGGTCTGAAGAGCTGGAGCTCCCAGGACTGAAACAGGAATTGAGGGAGAGAGAACCGCACAAATACCACGTTGAACTCTCTCATGCACAGCTCCCAAATCCACCCTTCCTTCCTCCATAGCCAGGCAGCCAGAACTTTAGGTGAGAACACTGAGCCGCAAAGGGTTCACTGAACAGGCCTGAGCCAGATCTGGTTGGCATTCCTTGGTCTGTCACCAGACCCGTGCCCTGGCCCCTGTCTGGCAGGAACAATCCCCGGCACACAATCTCGAGAGGCCCATGAGTATTTGCTGTGGTCAGTCGCTGTAGAAGGTGGTATTGGGGATCCTGTCTCTGCTGAAGTCCTGTGTAGGCTCCTGAGCTGCCAAGGGCTGGTGTGGCCATCTGAGCGGGTGGTCTGGTTCCTGATAATGTCTGGAGAGGCCAGCTTGAGGCCTCATGGACACCAGCAGTAGGATTGTTGTACCTGCCCAGTGGGGGTTGTAACAGACTCTCTTATTGCAGGGAGATTCGGGTGAGCCTGGCTCCAGCATTCGGGTGAGTAGCTCTGCCATGCCCTGCCATCTGTGCCCCGTCCCTACTCAGGCTGGCTCTGGCCTGAACTTAGGCCCCTGCGGGACCTTACCCAGTGGGTACACACCTGCCGTAAAGGGGGTGCTGGGCCCTTTCCTTTGGGGACTGCTGGTGTGTCCTGATTCCGTGACGGCAAGGCCTGGGAGCCTGCAGAGTGACTCTGCCTGGGGGGAGATGCTGTCAGTGTGGGACCCACTATCCTAGGGAGAAGCTTCCCCCTGCTCTCTGACACATGCCTCTTTGTTCCGTTGCAGGGCTTGCCTGGGCCCCAGGGAAGTGTCGGCCTCCCAGGCCCCTCAGGCCCCCCCGGCCTTGTGGTAGGTAGTTGGTGTGATTTTTCTCTCATTTGGATGCCATCAAGGAGCAGCGTTTGAATGGTCTCTGTGCTGCTGCCCAGGGTGGGAGATTAGCGGTTCCTCCTTGGTTGCCTTTGATTCCTGACTGTGTTTGTTTTCTACCAGGGACCACAGGGTGCCCCAGGATTGCCAGGACCAGTGGTAAGCATTGCTAGTGCACCGTTCCCGATAGCCCCCTTGCTGCTATGGGGGGTATGAATGACCAAATTCCCAACTGGCCTGGCTTTGCTGATGGCCCTTCCAATGTCCTGCCACTGGCATTTCTTCTCTTGGCAACCTTTTCCTTTGTGTACGTGTCCATCTGGCAAAGCTGGGCCTTCCTTGGCTGAGAGAGCAGGATCCAGGTGGCCCATTGCGCAGCTGATGCTCGTTTCCCTTCTCCAAGGCCTGGAAGTGGCCGGAGGCGTCCGATGGAGATGCTAGCTGTGGATTGTCAGCAGTACTGTCTACTTCTCCCTCCCCCTGATAATTCCAGCTGCTCCATTCCCATTTTCTAGGGTGAGACTGGAAAGCCTGGCGTGCCGGGGAGAGATGGAGTGCCGGGGAAGGAGGGAGAACCAGGGCTGCCTGGGAAAATGGTATGTCCCTCACAGGTGCTGGCAGGGCATGTGCCTCTGCTACAGAGAGCTCCAGCGGGAAGGGGAATGGCAGCATTCTCCAGATACTCGGGTGATGGAGGCGTTAGAAATGCCACAGTCCTGCTGCACTGAGCCTCTCCGGCCTTCCCTCCCATTGTGTGTCTGGTACTGGAGACCATGTGGATCAGGAGTTGTTCTACATCTGTCTGTGCAGCTGGCTGCCCCCGTGACTCTAGCCCAGTTTGGATGACCCAGGAGGTCTCATCAAACCACAAATTCCAGGGGATGTGGCACCTCTAATCGGCACTGAAAGCTTGGCTTTGAATTCAGAGGGGTTTAGATTGTCCATGGCAGCGTGGTGTGTGGAAGAGTACATTGAATTCAACCACTGGGAGTGTGGTATGCAAGAGAGCTAAGTCAGGAGCCGTGTATGATTGGCCAGGTTACCTCCGGGGTGGCCCCACCTCCTGAGAGGGAGCTGGTGGTGGCAGAGCAGCCAAGGGTGCCTGGATGGGAGCATGGAATTGGGGCACAGCTGCACCCATCACGTCCATCTCAGGCCAAGGCTAACAGTTGTGTTGATTGTATGACAGGGTGTGCCAGGACCTGCAGGCCCTGCTGGACCTAAAGGAGCACCAGGGGACGCCGGGCTCCCAGGACAGGTGTGTATGACGTTCTCCTATCTCCCTTGGCTCATTTTCTGAGCCAGCTGTGGTAGGTTACTAGCTCCCTTCGGTGGATTTTCCTTCTGAAGGTGGGAGTAACTCATCCAAAGCCCAGCCCTGCTGGGTGGGGTGGGCTGAGCTGGCCCCTCTCCTGGGCTGTGGAGTGAGTGTCTCCCTCATGGCCCCTGCCTCTGGGTAATAACTCTCTCTCCCTGCCACCCGGGCTGAGCTCTGATGGAGGTGGGACCCTTCAGCCTGCACTGTAAGGTTGCTCTCCTCCCATCTCAGGGTGTGTGGGTGACCTAGGACTGACCTGTGTGGGTTGGAGGGGGATCATTACATCCTCTCCCCACCACCAGCCCAACATTCCCTGCAGCAGGAATTCTGAACGCAGGTCCCATACGGGGATGGTGAGGAAATGGTGACAGTAGCCGGGGTTCAGCTGGGCTGGACAGCCCTTCCACGCAGGGGTAGGGAGTTAGTATCGCACTGCCTAAGCCATGGACCAAGCAGCGGTGCTTACATTGTGCTTTCTTGCTGTCCTCCATGTGATTCACTCACTTCCTACCCTAGCCCTTGGAGAGAGAAACCTCCCCCCGTCCCTTGTGTCACTCATCTGTTAAATGTCCGTATTTCCCCCTGCCTGTCTCTAGGCGATTGTCGGTCCTCCTGGGATGAAAGGCGAGAAGGTAAGAGACTTGGGGGTTAGCTCAGAAATCTGCACAGAAAGCTTCAGAGGGGGAGTGTGGGGACTGGGTGCCAGGACTCCTGGGTTCTTTTTCCAACTCTGGCCCAGAAATTGTATTAATAATAATGCTGTTAGAGCCCAGTAAAAGCCAGAGAGGGAGAGGGTGGTGCTGGAACAGCCTGGAGTGAGTGACCAGCACTTTGGAGCAGGGCTTTCTCAGTGCCACGCTGCCCATGCACCTGTGTCTGCTCTGATGCCATGAGCTGCATCTGCTCTGGCTTGCCCAGTGCCAGCTTCCCCAGTGTCTCTTCAGCCACTTCCGCATCTGAGCAGGAGCACAGGGGTCCCAGGCTGCACCAGGAGTGATGGTTTGTGGTGACCAGGATCAGTGGAAGAAGGGAGCCCAGATGTCAGCTCAGGGTGGGAAGGGGGTGGAGAGGCCTGGTGCTCGCTTTGTGGGAATGCAGGAGGGATGCCTGACATGCTGAGCCTTTGTGTGTTGCTGTCTAGGGCGAACCCGGAGGGATTGAAGGGAACCTGCTGGGTGAACCGGTAAGTTGGCCTTTCACGTCCCTTCCCACTGTTATATCTCAGACTCTGTGCCCAAAGCCAAGCACTAACTCTGCTCTCTACCTGCAGGGTGCCAAGGGCGAGCGAGGCTTACCGGGCCCCAGGGGAGAGAAGGTGAGGAACTTCCCCACACCCCATTGCAGGGAGGGGCTTCCACTCTCTGCTCTTAGTCACCTCCCTGTGATGGCTCCTGGTGCCTTTGTGACCTGACCCATTTCACTCCCCATTGGTGAGTCTCACTCTCTTTCTTCCTGCCAGGGGGATCTTGGAAGACAGGGGGAGCCTGGAGACCCTGGGGAAGATGTAAGTACCATGTAGATGGGGTGCTGGGAATGGCTTGGATCCCCACTGTAGGAATGCTGAGTCCAGAGGCTGGGGGAGGCTCTCCCCTGCTCAACCCCCCCATTCAGGTTCTTGTCCAGGGCCCAGCGCTGGAGTATGTGAGCGGTTTTGATTTGTTTCATTGCCCCACCTGAATGGGAAGCCCTGGCCTTTGTCATAGAAAACGTCTGAGCACGGTCAGTTCCAGCGTGTCTGAGATCTGGCTCCAGGGGGAAGGCTACCTTGGTGCATAGTAATCTAGTTCTGTAAAATGGTAACCAGCTCGTGTGCATGCCCTCACATGTGTACGTGTGCAGCCAGTGTGCACAGCATGGCTTTTCCTCATTGTTTCCTGTGCTTGTATTTTAACAGGGAGCCAAAGGATCCCCTGGAGTCAAAGGGGAAAAGGTACGTAGCAGCCCCGGTACTTGGGCTCCAGTGTACTGAGCCTAGAACCTCACCGACACGCCCTGTCAATCACAGAACAGGATGCAGTTAGCAGCACTTGGTGGCTCAAACACCCACCTGTCACCTTCCATCTTGCACTCGGGCTCATGTCCCTGAGGTATCTCGCTTGCAGTTTGATTGTCATGTGCTGGTGGCTGAGGAGCAGGGAGGATTGTGGCAGCAGTGAGAAGGGAAGGTCTCTGAGTCAGCACGAGACAGAGAGAGCCCTTGGGAGCCCCCAGCTGCGTGTTCAGGGTTACTCGCCTGCTCTGATTGGTGTTTGGCTGGGTGAAAGGCTGATGTGAATGGGCTAATCAGGGCCCTTCTTGCATTGTTTAACAGTGACTGTGATGTTCATGGCTGTGGAAATGGCTGTCACAGTGTCTGTGCCTCATTCCTGCCCCGGCGGGACCCCCCCGAGGCTGAGAGGGGAGTTTATTCTCCAGGGTCCACAAGCAGGGCCAGCTGAATGCACCCCATTCTGTGACTGACAGGGCGTGCTGGTGAGGTTCTTGTGATGTGGCAACTTTCCCACTAGGGACTGACTGAGGCCAGCCATAGATTGCAACCGCGCTCAGTCGCCAGCTGGGGCATAGCTTACTGGAGGATGAGTCTGTCCCATTCCCATCCACTCCTAACCCCTGTATGTCCCTATGTATCCAGGCCTCTGCCCCTCCATGTGGCATGACTTACCATTTCTATTCCATCTGCACCATTCAGGGTTCGGTTGGCATTGGTCTGCAGGGACCCCCTGGACAAGATGGGCCTCAAGGTTTGAAGGTAACATCTCCTAAGACTTTGTTAGCACAGAGAACCTCTCCTTAGTCATACGGGGAGTCTGGGAATCAGAACTCCTGGGTTCTCTTCCTGCCTCTGCCTCTGGCTTGCTGAGTGACTTGGGCCAAGCCTCTTCCCTGGCTCTGTGCCTGTCTCCCTGTTTGTATAATGGGGTTAATGACACTCGCCCTCTTGTTAAACACCTGCTTGGAAGGTGCATATTATTATTATCAACTTAAAACATGGAGTGAAACGCCACATACTGGCCTTGGCACCGCTCCCTCCTGCGTTGCTGTCTCCTGCTGTACGTGACCTGTCCAGCCCGCAGACTTTCTGCCAAGCCAGGAAATACTGTGAATTTTTACAACACAAGCAAGACGCCCATAATCTTCCCCCTTCATGGGAAATTGGTTATTTGGTAGATTCCTGAGGCTCTTTGAGTCACAGGACAGTCCTAGATGGGGAGGTGGCAGGAGCCACTCTAGAAGCAGGACAGGAAGGGCTGGATGCCCCCCCGCCCCCAACACCCTGCCTACCCTGCCCCTCACAGCTTTGAGGCTGAGAAAGACTTGTGCTTACTGAGCTCATGTGGAATCAGCACCACTGTTGCTGGACAGCTCCTGCTGGAGGCCCTGAAGAGCTGAGACAAGCTATTCCTGGTTCCAAACCAATCCTGCAGCAGAGATTTTCAGTGCCCAGTTACCAATGCGAATTACCTCCCTCTCCCTCCGCCAGGCACACCCAGGGAAAGCTACCTACCCCAGTGTTACCGCAGAGCGGGCAAGTGCTGGGATCAGGATATCTCCACTCCAATGCCAGCCATCCTCCATATACAGGCCTGACCCCCTCTCTTCTTGGCTGCCTACTTGTACAGGCCTGAGGTCCTTTACCCTGCTTCTGCCCACCCTCAGCGTGCGGGTGTTTGGCTGAGCTCACCTCCATTTCACTCCTCCCCCCCGGGGCTGAGTGCTCTGCCCTGCTGGAGTACAGCATTCCCCTCCAGACTGAAACTGAAGTCCCCTGAGGAGTGTGCAGCCCCACCCCACTGCTCCTCTCTCAGCAGTCTGGCATCAGGGGAGTCCTTGCTCAGCAGCACTGGCTCCTTCTGTCTCCCCTCCAGGGTGACACTGGCTTACCTGGCCCACCAGGATCCCCGGGCTTGCCAGGCATCGCAGGGACCCCTGGCCAGCCAGGTCTGAGGGCAGAAAATGGACAGCCAGGCCCACCAGGACCTCCAGGAGAGAGGGTAAGAGGTGCAGTTACCATCCGGCCCTGCGCTCTGGCCCATCTCACCCCTGCTAAAGCACAGCCACTTGGACCACACACCCCAACCGCCCGTACTGCACAGCACCAAGGGCCAGTTCACCAGCACGACTGCCCAGCTCCCCCAGCTTCAGCCCTGGGCCTGGCCCTGGAGGTGCTTGCAGGGGAGCCAGATTACAAAGGGAGGCCACTGGGTGAGGCCATGAGACATTCCAGAGCCCTGAGGCTTCCTGTCCATGGACTCCTTGGTGCCGGCAGGCAGGGCCTCCTACTGCGGGAGTGCAAGGGGTCGATGAAAGAAGCAAGGGAAAAGACCATGTAGGACCTTCCTGGCCGCCCCCAGACCAGACTTTTCCCTGCAGCGCTTTCCCCAACCCAATGTGAAGTATGCTCCAGCAAAGCAGCTTCTATCAGCTCCCTCCTGTGACGTGCAGAGAGTCTGCAGCGCCCCCTTGAAGGGTTAAATGTCCTTTCTCCACTCACTCCTCCTCCCTGGTCACGTGTGGTGGTGCCTGCCCGCACGGAACAGGGCTCTCCTTCCTGGCAGGACCCAGGAGTTCACCCCGAGCTGCACAGGCCCCCTCCCATGAGAACACTTGCACTTGCCTCCGCCTGGTGCCCTGAGTGTGAGCTCTGCCACGGGGGAGCTCGGTGAAGAGAGATGCCCCAGGGCCATGGGGCTTGGCCTCGGCCCTGGAGAGGCCTTAACTGTGCTCCCTTTACAGCCAAGGCCACTCCGGGGCCTTCGCTAGCTGTGAAGTAGGGTCTCACCGTGGCCAAGGCCTCTCTTGATTGATGTATTTTTCCTGCTAGGGTTTGATTGGCTTCCCTGGAAGAGATGGCACCTCTGGATCACCAGGGCCGCCGGGGCCCCCAGGGCCAGCGGTGAGTGTTGGGAATCCGGGGCCAAAAGTGCTGGGTGTGTAGCCAGGAGGAGGAAGATGGTTTTAAGGGGGTGCAGCTATTGCTCCCCCTAAGTCAGCATCTCCCTGTGTCTCTCAGTAGGTGCCCTGCACAGGGTCGGGGAGGGAGAACTGGGCAGGGTGCTGGAAAGAGCCTGCTGCCCTGACAAGAGAAGTCAAACGGCCAAGCTCTCTGGGGAGCAAACGAACAGTGCAGGGGGTGACAGGCAGCTGCCCTGGACCAGGAAAGAGGCCATTAAAACCCAAGCCAATGCCACTTTGCACAGCTCCAAAGGGAAGGATTTAAAAGGTCAAGTGCCCAAAAGCAGGCGGGCTGGGTGTCTAATGCACTTGGGCCATTGCCACAGGAGAGGCACGTTGTCTGCTTGCACACACAGCTGTGACTCTTGCTCATCACTTGCACACACAGTCCCAAGGATTGTGTGAGATCTTCTAGCCTTCACCCCCAAGCATGAGGTTTCACCTTTGGGTGACAGAAAAATCTATTGCTTATCCCAGTGCAGGCACCCGTAGGGGTCTCCCTGTGGACTGGAGCCAGAGCAGCTTTGCATCCAGATTCAGAGCTGGGCGACAGGCTTACATGAGTAACATTGAACTATTCCCTTGAGTGGGTTGGGGTCAGAGAGGGATGGCTGGACAGATGAATATCTGCATTTCTCCAACTAAAACTCCCTCCGCCTGCTTGTTCGCTTGTGTTAACCCCCTGTTGCCACTAGTGCTGCCCAGGGCCAGACAAATGAAAGGGAAGCGAGGTGAGTAGTACGAGTGACATGGCTGAGGTCTGACTCCTCTCCCTGGTGTAATTATAGTTGGCACCTGGACCAGGGCAGCACTGATCTCTGTATCCTGTGATATAGTAAACCCCCGGGGATCGCTTCAGAGGCCCCCAGGCTGGGCCTGGTACACTGATCTGTCTCTCTTGTTTCAGGGGGCACAAGGCGTCCCAGGACTGAAGGGTGACAAGGTAGGCTCTGGTTTTACCCTTATTGCACCAGCCCAGGGCCAGTGTAAGGATGTTTCACTCCCGAGGCGAAACTTCCACCTTGCGCCCGTCCCCGAGCCCCTGCCCTGAGGCGTCACGGCGTGCTCGGGGAGGAGGCGGGGCAGGGGTGAGCTGGGGCGGGGAGTTCCCCTGCATGCCCCCCCCTTACTTGCTGCAGGCGGCCATCCCTGTGCTCCTCTACCCCAGCTCCCTCCGCCTAAATGCTGGCGGTGACTGGGGCAGCCGAAGATCCGGCTGCTGTAGTCGCTGCCGAAGAAAATGCCGCCCCCAAATCCTAGTGCCCTAGGCGACTGCCTAGGTCGCCTAAATGGTTGCACTGGCCCTGCACCAGCCTCCTGCGGCTCCTGGAGTGGGGGAGAAGGGCATGTATTCTCCAAGGGCCCCAGCTAGAGGATTTTTTTTCTTGCTTGGTGGATGTTCCCTGTTGCCTTCAAATAACACCTCTCCCCTTTGGGGGATGGGTCACTGGAGGAACCCAGACTTTTCTCCCCCAGTGCAGCTTCGGGGCTAGTGATGTTGATAGACAGAGGTACAAGGACATCTCAGAGCTACCTACAGGTGGAGCCCTTGGGGTCAAGGGCATCTCTGACCCATTTGCAAAGGCCGCTCTTCTCCGTTCCTCTTGCCTCTGGTGCAGTCGCTTGTCTCTGAAGAAGCCTGTTGTGGGGAGTGATGGAGGAGCCAGGCCCCATAGATTGATTCTGGGGCTGGCAATGCTGTTACCATACAGGTACCGAGGAGCAAGTGAGCTCCTGCCCTGTTGCATGACCCGACTTCCCAGTTTGAGGGCATGTCCAAGCAGAGCCAGGCAGCCAACAGACAGCAGCACCCCTGGGCGTGCAGGTGGCACGAGGATCCTGCCCCCTACATGGAAACCTCTGAGCAGCAAGGAGAGGCCATGGCTTTCCGGCTTTGCCACATGTGTGATTGTCAAGCCATGCAATCTCTTGTATGTGCAGGGTAGGGTTGCCAATTTTGGTTGGATGTATTCCTGGAGGTTTTATCACATGACATAATCTTTCATTAAAGATTAATCTTTAATTCCTGGAGACTTCAGGCCAATCCCGGAGAGTTGGCAGCCCTGGTGCAGGGCTATGTCCCATGGAGCATGATGCTAGAGATTTCCGGAGCTGGGACGAAGTGAGCAGGCAGAGGGCATGGAAAGGGGCAACCAGTGGCTGGATCCAGTAGGGCCCGGGTAGTGCCCGACTCAGGCAGCTTGGGCAAGATGTGCAGGATTGCCACTTACCTCGGCTCATTCAGAGAATGCTGCCATTAGCTACAGGGTCACTAACACTCTGTCTCTCTGCCCTGTAGGGGAATGTGGGAGTTGGACAGCCGGGCCCTAGAGGCGAGCGAGGAGACCTAGGGCCACGGGTACGTATCTACCCTATTGCCTCTCCCAGCTGTGAGTGCAGACCCTGCTAACCCACCCCTCTCCCCAGCACAGCACAGCACATGGATCCCGCAGGGCCAGAAAGGCTTTCCAGCCTGCAGTTCAGCGTTGGGGAGCATGGCATGTGCCCCCTTGCGGCACTGGGGACTCTACCAGGCCTTGTGGCTTTGGGATACTGGCACGGCTCTGCATGGGCAGGGGGTATGTGGACCAGTCTTGGAGATTAGAGATGAAGACGACACATTTTGGACCTTTCGAGCCCATCTCCCTGAGGAGAGCCGCCTCTTGGCACACACCCTGGCTGGGGCTGAGGAAAGCCCACAAGTGGGTACCCTGGAGGCATCCCGTGCTCAGGACCCTCCCCAAGGCCGACGTCACTGCCCTGGGGCTTTGCCTCTCGCCCCCTTCATCATGGATCAGAATGGCAGGATATGGAATTGACCCACTGTGCCCCCGGGACCCAGCTCTCCTGGCCCTGGCCCTGTGCTCCGTCTCACTGTCCTTTTCCTCCTTGGCAGGGTGAAGACGGGCGCCCGGGGCTGGAGGGAGATCGTGGGCCTGCGGTAAATACCTTCCTCCTCCCCTTGCCTTGCCCTTTAACCAGGGGCTGGGATTGGCTCCCACTCGCCAGTGACTCCCCTTCTCTTTTCCCTTCAGGGGCCTCCCGGAAACCGAGGGGAGCGTGGCGACAAAGTAAGCAACCTACTGGTGGGGGGCGGTGGAGCCGGGGGAGGGGAGTCTTCTCCCACCCACCCCTCTATCCGGCCGCTATTGAAGTACAAGCACCTGCCCATGGGGTACCCTCCCACTCTGATGGGGTTGGGTCAGGGTATTGCCCAGCCTGCTTGGGCTGCTGCCTGACCAGGGCTGTCTCCTCTCCAGGGGAGCTCATGGCTTGTTCTCCCTCTTGCTCTCATTTCTCCCAGTTCTAATAAAGTCAGGTGTGAACCTGTTTCCCTCTGATCCTGAGCCTCCTACTCATGCCTCTCAGGACCCCATGAGCTTCCCTAGGTTTGGGGTCCCCTAGGCTCTTGGGGCTCCTTCCAACCACTCTCCTCCCCTCTGAGTGTCACGGTTCTGGCGGGTCTCTTTGCTGCTCTGAGGGCGGCCCTCGGGTTTGGTAGTGGCCTGACGGGCTGTAGTGGGAATGGGGCCTGACAGTCGTGAGACCCACGTGCCCCTTTGCGAGACAAGTTTCTTACCCACACTCCCTTCCCTTCTAGGGAGACATTGGAGCTATGGGGCCCAAAGGAGACAAGGTGAGTTCCCCATTTACCCACTGCTAGGGGCTCATTGGCTAATCACTAGCCCCAACTGCCACACCAGAAAGGCCCATTTGCCTTCAGACCTGGGAGTGTCTGGGCCACAGTCCCCAAAGAGAGGTGGGGAAGTAATTCTGCCCTGGCACAAGGCGTTTCCATCTGCCACCTGCACACCAGGCGCTCGTGCCCAATTGCAACTTCGCCAAATGCTGCCACAGCATGTCTACCCCACGTGAACCTTTCCAGGGCTAGTGGCCAGCTTTGGCTATGCCCCGACTGGACACTCCTTAGCCCTGGGGCTGCTCCAGTAACCTCTGCCTGTGTCCCTGGGCGGCAGCCCCCCGGGTTCTTGCCACTGGGCTATATAGTCCTTGGACCTGCCCTTGCTGCGGTGAGGCCCCTGGCGGTGTGGGAAGCTGGACTCTTGACTGGCTTGATGGCCAGCAGATGGTCCTTGGGCACGTGACCCTGTTTGCAAACTGCCGCATGGGTCAGTGGTTTATTTTGAGCTCTCATTGGCTGCTGTGTGGTTTTTTTCCCCCTCTGTGCAGGGTGAAACTGTCATTGTGGAGGGGCCGGCTGGAGTCCGGGGGAGCAAGGGGGAGCCGGTAAGAGCCCTACCCCATAGAGCAGAGGTTTTCAAACTGGGGGGTGCACTCCCTGGGGGGGTGTGGGGGAACGTTTGAGAGGGTGAGCGTCGACACCAGGTGGCTTGGGCCAGCCCTGCACGGTGGGGCTCAAGCCAGCCCCACACCATCTCCACCCACTGACTCACCTCAGCGGTTCACCCAGCCTGCAGGTCAGTGTCAACATCCACCGTGGCTGCGCTGATTTCCGTTCCCAGCAGCGTCTGTGCCCAGTGATGGCTCCGCCTCCAGAGAGCATCACACGTGCCTTCCCCCACCCTGAAAACCCTAGTAGGGAGGGACATGCATTGTGTCTATTTTTGTCTGGGTTGGCGCGGTGCAACCAAAAATTATAACTCAAAATGGGGGGGCTCGGCTCAGAAAGTTTTTGAAAACTGCTTCAAGGGCCCGTTGCCCGGGGGCCAGAGTGGGCTGCTCCCAGGATGCTTTGAGATTTATCAGCCTGGAGGTGTTTCCTGCTATTGATCCTGTAGCTGCTAGGTCCACCCCGCCCCACCCACGACCCCCTCTTGCCTTGGGGTTCACACCCTAGATCTCATCAGACACTTCTCCTCTGTATCCCCTCAGCCCAGTCCCCACGTCCCTTTAGCCGGTCAGACCAGACTCCACCCCAGAAATCTCCCCTCCAGTCCCAATTCGTGCTTTGCTCTTCTCTGCATCCCAGCCCCTGGGTCATCCTCCTTGCGCTGTCAGGGGACTGACACCCTGCACCCTCTGCTCTTTCCCCTGCCCAGGGAGACCGCGGCCTGAAGGGGATGGAAGGGGAGAAAGGCGACAAGGGTGACCCGGGCCTCCCAGGAGAGAAGGTACGTGAGTGAGCAGCTGGAGGACAGGCAGGTGGGTAGGGGAGCATGCCTGTCTGAAAGCTGTCCCAGAGGCTTGGGAGAAGCCACAGAGCACTGGAGGCTTGGCAGGACTGAGAGCAGGTGCTGTGATGACTGGGCACTGTGGAGCACAGCCAGCCCAAGGAGCTAGGAGCTGGATGCTTTGTGCCCTTTGCTTGCTGTGAGTGCAGCCATCGAGAGAGGAGGGGCTTTAGGCTGACGTCAGTGGGAGCTGCAGGGCCCGGTTACGGAACAGAGACCGGCAAGGAGAAGGACGAGAGAGGGGCGGGTCACTGGACACTGCAGGGGAACAGGCTCAGATGGGATGGAACAGGCTCAGTTCCAGCCTGCGTTATACTCTGCTGATGGCTCCGGGGCACCCCGTCCTGGCCAGCGCCAGCCCCGCTATGCCACTGGCAGTGGTAGGGGTGCTCAGCAGAGAGTGGCCCCTGGACACCTCCTTTCCCGGAGGTGCATCAGTCTGACGTGGAGGGGAGTTGGCTACTGAGTCACTGCCATGGGGAAGCAAACCAGGGACATTTTGTTTCTCTCATTTGGGGACCTTTTGTTAGAACCAAATATAATTTCAGAGGCTGGTTCTGTCCCTCCAGCTGCCTGGTGGGAGCAGGGGGTGCTTTCCTCAGGCTGTGCACTGATGTGTGCTTTCACCCGCAGGGAGGAAGGGGCGAGCAAGGGGAGAAGGGCTCCACAGGCTTCCCAGGAGCACGCGGCCCCGGGGGGCAGAAGGTAAGAATAGCCACAAGTGTGCCCAGCCCTGCACGTGCCACTCATGCTCAGATGTAGGTGTGCCCGCAGGTGCGTGTGCACACAGGCCTGCTAGACCATCTGCTGTCCCGATCCTGGCACATACCTGCGGGCGTCACTCCAGCACCCAGCCCCTCTGGCCCTGACCCAGTGTCTTTTCCTTTCCAGGGTGAAGTTGGCGAATCGGGAGACCCCGGAGAGTCGGTGAGGAACTTTCCTGTGCTGCTGTTTCTCGCCCATTGCCCGGGTGCAAAGCCCGAGAGTCACTCTACGTTTCCTCTTTCTCCAGGGCCTGCCAGGAAAGGATGGAATCCCAGGAGCAAGAGGGGAGAAAGGGGACATAGGGCCACTGGGAATGCGAGGCCCGAAGGTGGGCATTTCCTTTGTCTGTCTGTCCTCCTGAGAGAGCCTGCCTGCCTGTCCGGGCCAGATGTAGCCCTAGGGCAGACCAGAGGGAAGCTGAGCCCACTCGGGCCAGTGTCTTGGGGCCAAGCACCTTGGGGAGAGAGGAACCCCCCCGCCCGTGTGCATTCAGGATCAGTGTCAGGGAACCCCCAGACCACCGATTGGCCCCTGGGAATGGGCTTGGACGCAGTGCACCCTCCTAGGAATGTGTTCGGTGGCATCAGCTGCAAGACATTGGTGGCCTTGATAGCCCAGATTTCTCCCCCTTGATAACTGATACCCAGCATAGACCCTGCCTGCAAAGCCAGCCCCCTGCCCCAGGGATGAGTGGCGCAGCAGGTCACAGAGCTGTGTCGTGACTTCTCTCTTCACTGCAGGGGGATCGGGGAACGAAAGGCGCCTGTGGCCAGGATGGAGATAAGGGGGAGAAGGTGAGTGTTCATGAGTGCGCACAGTTGACCCCACCTTCTCCACCCAGTCAGCAGAGGTGGGGACACTTGGATCCAGAGGCGGCAGAGCCACCACACTAAAGGAAGGTGGGACTGCAGTGCGTTGGGATGTGCCAGTGAAGCCGCCCAAGAGCCCTGTGCTCCTCGCAGAGCTGAATGGGTCCCTGGGGAAATGACTGATGCTTAAGGGCTTTTAAGGGAATAAAGGCTGCCCTGGGGGCCAAGAGGCTTATGGGAAGTGGGGACAGTTCAATCCCCATCTGGTAGAACCCAGTGGAGCTAACTCTGGGCCCAGTCTCGCCCCCAGGGCAGCCTGGTCATGTCACTTGGCTGGGGTGCTATGGAACTAAGCTCCATTAGGCCAGCACTGGCCCTCTGAGCCACCAGCGAGGTCTGTGTGGCGGACGAGGGAGGGGCCTTTGAGAAGCCCGAAGTATCAGCCCTGCAGCACTGGAGGGCCCCAGGGATGCTGTGGAGGCTACTGAGGAGATTTGAGGAAAGCGGAGGGGACCCTCAGCCCCACCCCTTTGGAGCCCTAGTGTTGTACGGTGCAGCAACCCCCAACCCAGGAGGGGTGAGTCCATAGGCGGGCGGAGCTGTGTGGCATCGCCCCGAGCACTGCTCAGTGGACTGGCTTCCCTTGGAGTGGAGGAGGAAGCCATGGGCTAGATATAACTCCATCGGTGAAGCAGTCTGTGCTCTAGGCATGAACCCAGCATGGAGGGGCCAGGGCACTGTCCGGGCTGGTTCCCCATTACCCTGCTGTCTCCCCTGACCCGCGTCTCCTTCTGCCTGCTCTAGGGCGAGCCGGGGATTCCAGGCCGAATGGGACTTCCAGGAAGGAAGGGCGAGCTGGTAAGTGCACCCAGCTGGCTCCAAGAGCAATGTGACATGAGCACACCTGGACTGGCCAGAATGAACATCTGGTTTGTTTTCCTAGGGAGAGCTGGGCATGCCTGGAACCCCAGGAATCCCGGGGAAAGAAGGTCTCATGGGACCCAAGGTAAGGATTAAGGAGCAATAATGTTTCAGGGATGGAGCAAGGCCTGTGGATGAGGGGCTGCTGAGGGGCTTGGTGATCGCCCTCTTCAGATCCTGGCCTTCCTTGGCCAGAGCTGCCTCGCTGACTGTTGGTTAATAGCATGTGCCACGGCACGTGCCCACGTTATGTGCAGACAGTGGGATTTCTCCAGTGCTGCTAATAGAGGCACCAAAGCTGCCAGAGGCTCCTCATTAAGATGACGCTACAGACCTTTCCAGTGCACTCAGACCTGAGTGTGGGGAAGTCATTAGATGCTGGGACATGATGTTTCTGATCTAACTGCTGTTAGACTCTGTACAAACCTGAAATTTGGGGCCCAAGCTCACCTGACAATGGCACCTCTACCCAGTCGTGGATTAGCTACTGGGCCAACGGGGCCTGTTCCCAGGGACCCTGGCCAATTGGGGGGCCCTGGAAAATGGGCGACCCCGTGCCCTGACCCGCTCCTCCCGCCCGGCGCTTCTGCGGAGTGGGGCAAGCCCCCGACAGCACTCCCTGGCTGGAGCGCCAGGCTGGCGGAGCGGGGAAAGTCCCTGTGCCCCAACCCTGCTCCCCGGTAGGAGTGCCGGGGCGGGGCAGGGACTGCAGGCAGAAGCGGTGGCCTGCTCTGGCTCCACAAAACTGTAATCTGCCAGTGTCTCTACCCCAAATCTCCCTAGAAAAACCACCTTGTTCTTTGCCTTCCCAGGGTGACAGGGGATTTGATGGTCAGCAGGGAGCCAAAGGAGACCAGGGAGAGAAAGGAGACCGGGTGAGTTCTGCTTCACTAAGGGACAGACTCCAGTGCCCTTGAAGCTCGTGTTAGTGGGATCAGAGCTTATCCCTAAGTTCTTAGGAGTTTGGTAACTTCCCCACAGGAGCCTTCTCCTGCTGCTATGGCAGAGCTCTGGTGCCCCGACTTGCTAATTGCTGGACAGTTTTCAGACACTGACCATCGGTAGCTTGTTGCCTGTTAACCAGAACCGGACACTGATGTGTCCTGTAGGGTGTAAGGATATGCCTGACCAACTGGAGAACCATAATTTTCTAACCAAGACAAGGGTCCCAGCACTGACTTGAAACTCCTCAGCATCCTCCCTTCCAGACGATTCTGGCACGGCAGAGCCAGTGCGTCAGGCTGTGGCAAAAGTAGGACTGGAGCAGGGTCAGTTCACTGTTAGAACTCCCAGCTGGTGAGAGCAGTCACAGCCCTGCAGGCCTGATGGCGAATATCCGCAATTCCTTCACGGACAACTGGTACCGTCTGGCATCTCCCCACAGATCCACTGCTGTCCTGCAGCTTGGGGGTGGGGGTAATGGGGTGGGGGGTAGAGCATCTATGCCATATTGCCAGCCCCAAGTGTTAAAAAATCAGGAATCAAGCCCTAAAAAAATCCCAAGATTGGCTGAAAATTTGACTTTTTTTTTTTTTTAAACAACTAAATGTTGGGTTCTTTACCTTGTGGTTTGGGGGCCTTAAGGATGCACTCGGGACACATTTTTCAGCTTCTCTCGGCGACCAGGAGGGCGAGACGCTCGCTCTTTTAAAAATGCAAGTTCAAATTCTCACGTCATCACAGAATTTGAGGAGCTGGGGTTCTAAGAAAACCCTCAGATGTGCTGGGTCTTGTGATGAAATTGTGAGAGTTGGCCACACGTCTGTCAATAGACGACGCCTATCTCCAATGGTACAGAGCAGGTCAGTGCTGCGGGAGCTTGACTGACTCGGTGTGGGCCAAGGTGCCAGTCTGTCACACTCCCAGTTTGTACTGCCCTGTCGGGTCATGCCCTTCCTAACCCCTGCCTCTTTTCTCAGGGTACTCCAGGCATCATTGGCTCCCCAGGCCCTAGGGGCAATGATGGAGCACCTGGCCCACCCGGCCCACCAGGTAGCGTTGGCCCTAAGGGCCCTGAGGGGATTCAAGGGCAGAAGGTAAGAACCTCTTCCCTGTGCATGGCCATTTCCCTACAGCTTCTACCTACTCCTCCCGACCAGGGCAGTGTTGCCCTCTGAATGGCCAGCAGGTGGCGAGCTCCTGTCTCCTGCTGCCTCTGGAACTCCACAAGGAAACAAAAACTGGACCCCAAACCTCAGTGCTCTCCCAGCCCTGGCAACAAAGGGACCAGTGTCTGAGGGGGGAGCAGCAGCCTTTTCTGTGCAGCATTCAGGAGCAAGAGACCCCCTGAAGGGGGAGAGAGAGCTTGCAGGAGTTCCTTGGCAGGCGCAGGGTGGAAAAAGCAGTTCCCCTTCCCCTCCCATCTGTTTCAGTTCTGCCTGGTCATATCCCCATCCCAGGGCAGTGAGGAGGGCCCCAGACCTGGGTGCAGTTAGCAGGCAGCGAGGACGTGGTAGTTAGACTCTGTTTAAGCAGGATCGGCTCCATCCACCTTCTGAATCTATGAACGGTGCCACGCGAGTGATGTGCAGAGGCTGTTGGAGTGACAGGCAGTGTTGCTCACTGGTTAGAGCAGGAAGCTGGACGTCAGACTCCTGAGGTGTATTCTCAGCTCTGTCACTGGCTCACGCTTTGACTCGGGTCAGTCTTGTAGCCTCTCTATATCTCTGGGATGATTTCCTTGCCCTAAAGGGGCGGTGGGCTTTGTTAATGAATGCTTCAGCATGCCTCCGACCCTGCGCTGGAAGGCACCCTGCAGGTTGCAGTGTGTTCATTCTGGCTGTGTTCTGGAGCATGGCTATTTCATGACCTCCCATTCACCCACAAGATCAGCTTCAGGGCTGCCCTGAACCCAGCCCGAGGGCACCATGTGTGGTGTCTTCCCCCCAGTGCTGCATTTTTGGTCAGATCGGATTGCTCCTCTAGGGGACAGTTCTCACCTACAAGGGCACGGGGACCTGCGTTTGAGGACTTCTCACTGGGGATAGGGAGATGAAAGCAGAAGAGTCTAATGTTTTGGAAGCGGCTGAGAAATCTCTCTCGCGTACCAGCTCATTTAGAGCCGCGTCTAGGGAACAGCCCCTTTCCCTACAAGAGGGAGCTCTGGGGCGTGGGGAGGATGGTAGATCCGGTTCTGGGATACTGCCCTTCTCTGGGTGACCCAATCCTAGAACTCCCCTTGCCGGCCAGTGTCTCAGTGTGTATGTTCCTGCTGCAGGGTGAAAGAGGCCCTCCAGGGGAGTCGACTGTAGGGACCCGAGGCGTCCCTGGGATTCCAGGAGACAGAGGAGATCAGGTTTGTAAGCATGTTTCTGACCCGTTGGTTGTGCATTGCCTGGTTGAATGCTTGGCTCTGCTTGGACATATTCGCTGTACCTTGAACCCCACCTCCATCAGGCAAAGAGGAGAGCTTCCTAGGGGGCTGCCAGGGTTCTGCAGAGGGTGGATGTCTCCTGGCTCAGGGGGTTGCATGTCTCTTGATTTCCTATTTGGCTTGTTTTCAGGGGAATCCGGGACTCGAAGGCTCGAGAGGAGAGAAGGGGGACGCTGGCATGACGGTGAGAAGAGAGCTCCCTGAGGTCTTGGAGCAAAGCCCTGACCCGCAATGACAACACATCAGTGCTACTGTGCAGTCAGTCAGAGCAGTGGGATACTTCCCTCTCCCAGGGGCTGGGACTGGCCCTTGTCATGCCTTCCTGCATGGCAGGCTCGAGGCTTTTCCCCTTTACAGTTTCCCTCCAGGTCTGGCTCAAGTGTTGGATTGCTGGAGTGGGGGGAGACTGCTCTTTTCCCAGTGATCCCCAGAGCAGCTGAGGCAGGCTCATGGTGGGCTGGGGGGGCCGGAAGGCATCTCTTCCCTCTCTCTTCATTCCCTTGGTTTTCTCTGCAGGAACAAGAGATCCGCGCATTTGTCAGGCAGGAAATGAGTCAGCACTGCGGTAAGTGAGGCTTCACCTTCCACTTGGGGCTGACTGACTTCTCAGCAGCACCACGGCTCCGATCGCGTATCGCTACAGAATAGTCCCCTTCGCTGTCTCCTTCTCCGCCCTCTGTCCCTTTGCCCCTTCCTCTCCCCTTCTTTTGGTGACGTTGCATGTGCCATGACTCCCACATCTGGAGGTGTTCAGAGTACAATGTGCCAGCCGCATGTGAGCATTAGGGGCCTATCAGTCTAGTCTGGCTCTCTGTCCCTTTCCTGGTACCTGGTGGTGAGGCAGGTCTGTGCCAAGTGCCAGGATGCTGGAGAAGGCTTTCCCCATGGATTAAGCTCCTCTTTTCTCTCTTTCTCTCCACACAGCTTGCGGAGGGCAGCTCTCCTCTTCTGAACCACGTGAGCACTGATTTCTTGTAATCCCCTTGTGCACCCTGTAATCCCAGTTTGCAGTGCTGAGCAGCAGCAGCCCTGTCATTGACGAGCAGGTCCGTTCTCCCAGATATGTAGCAGGTTTCATGAAAGGGGCATGGCCCCTGCTGGAAGGTCACATGCAGCTAGCTTAGCCCTGTAGCACTGATTGCCAACAGAAGAGGCAGCCCTGTGGAGATGCTGGCTTAGCAATGAGCCCTTGGAGACTTGGCAAGAGTGTCTGGGTTGGTAGGGGAGCTGTCACTGAGGGTGACTGGCTAAGCCAGGAGCAGGAGATAATAATGGAAGCTAGAGCAGCAAGGGCAGAAGAGGTGATGAGTGACATGGTGCAGTTTGAAACATTCCTCAGTAAGGTCTCAAGTCTGGCAGCACTCGGGGTGTCAGTGAGTGCAGTGGGGATTCTGAGGGGGTAGCACCAGGGAGAGAATCCCTATAGGCAAGGAGCACTCAGTAGACGCCAAGCCTAGAACTGCCAATAGGGCAGTCTCAGCAGAGCTCCAGAGGCCGGACAGGAATGCATGGCCAGGCATCTGACAGCAAAAGGAGAGTGCTGCACTGGGCGTCCCCAACCTGAGACAGCATCTGACATGCTACACCAAGATAGCGAACAGAGCATCACAGCAGCCATCCCTTCTCTGACCCAGGGTCCAATGCGGCTCTCTCCCACTCACTTTGGGCAGACTGCCAGTGGGCAGAGTAACTTATGGGTAGTCGTGCCTGGAGAAGCCAATACTTGTGATACCAAGGCACCAAATATATGGTAACAAGCTTGTAAAAGAACAATTATTGTAAAAGCCAGGACTGAGAAATCACTGTAGCCAATACACTAGAGTCAGGAGAATAAGATGGCACAAGGACATTGACAGACTCATCCAGGGTGAGATCCGTTCCTGCACAAGGGCTAAGCCTGGTATGGATCAGGGGAGGAAGAAAGAGGTGAGTGGGGGAAGGGAAGGAAAGAGAGGGCTGGTGAGGAAAGCAAAGGGGAAGAAGGAAGGAGGGTTTCATAGCAGGTTCCCAGAAACGGTAAAAGAACAGCTGAAGAGTAGGGAAGAGGAGGCCAGCGGAGCAGCCAGCAGCGTAAGCGTGGCAAGGAAGAGCTATGACGCAGAGGTAGGTAATGTTTGGGCAAACATGAAATGAATTATTTGCCTGATTGTTCTCAAAGGAGGATGGGGGACACATGCAAGGAACAGACAAAAATCTTCCAGGAGAGGAAGAAGAAATACCAGAGGAAATCAGGATCACGGCAGAACAGGTGATCGAGAAAGCAGAGCATCTTTCTAAACCACCCGTGCCAAACCCACCCAGAGCAGAGCCAAGCAGACTCCATCCTTGAATGGCTAGAGAGAGTGAGAGAGATTATCTTCTAGTAGATAATTCCACACTGTTTCCAGCCAGACCCAGCAGGCTGTACCAGGCTGGGAAAAGGCTGAGTTTAGAATCAGAGGCGTCATTCGTACAGGGGACAGTGTTCAGAGGCTTCTCAGCATTCCTGTAGTACCTTCCTATTTGTGTGTAGAATCTGTGACCACATGCCTCATCCAGAACCATGAATGAGCCTGCCTCATATCTGGGAAGACCTGTACTGTGCTCGTCTGTGTCTTGTCTTGTCCTCCATTGGTGTTTGACTAGCAGCTGCCTCGTTGTTTTTGTATATTGTTCAAACTCTAACCCACCAAGGATTGTGTTCAAGAGCATGTCTGCCGGCTTCAGGAAGCCCCGTTCTACTGAGGGGATGGGGTGGATGAAGGGAATCTGAAGAGAATATATTGCCCTTTGTGCAAGCACCCTGCCTGCAGGTCTCTTTCTGCTGGTATTTCCAGAATCTATATTGCCATCACCTTGCAGGGGAGTAGGTAGGGTGAATTTTTCTGTATAGCCCGTGTCCCAGAGGTCCTGTCCCATCAGAGGCAGGAGGATACAACTACAATGATTATGCCACAAGCCAGGGCTGATGCAGACAAAGTGCTGTTGTTCAGTGTCCAGTGGGGGGGCCGCAAGAGGTGGTCCAGACCTGCCAGTCTATGGTGCTTCTCTCCGTAATGGCTATTTCCTCCCATAGGTCTCCAACGCAATGCTAGTTTTGCACCATGTCTCTCTGGCTGTTAGCAGCCCTGGAAGTGGACAGTGCTGATGCTGCTCTTGAGCATTGGCCCATGGTTTGTCGGGGGGAGGGGAGCCATGTCAGTCTTTTTCATGTCCTGTTTGATGTCTGTGCTGTGTCCTTGCCTCTCTTAGGTCTTCTCCCCAACTATCCATCCACCCAACCACTCCCATCTGTTAATGCTCATCTAGTCCCTGTGCTTAAGTTGTCACACGCTGAAGAAGAGGAGGGTGAGTCTCGTCTCTTTGTGCCCTGTCATAATACTCGTTCTCCGGTGCTGTCTTTGTGAGTCCTGCATAGAAGCTTTGCCATTACAGTGTCCTTCACTTGCAGGTACCAAGTCATTGCAATACCCGCCTTCTGTAACAGTAACTCAGAGAACCTAAGGCAGCTGCAGGCCATTTAAAAGTAGAGTTCTAGCTATTTGTTACTACCTTAATGCTAAGATGCACCTAGGTATGGGCCATTGTATTATAACTTAATGAAAGGCATCTGCGTTCTCGCAGTGACACAGAACATAGAGGGATGTCTTTGCTATGTTGTCAAACCCCAGCCATCTTTGGATCAACTGATCAGAGGGACAGGCGAGTGAGAGTGATGTGCAGAATGAAAGGAGTGTTGTTTATCGAACAGCTGGAGTGCACGAGGTGCTCAGGATGAGTGGGTAGGTTCATGGAAAGATAAACAGTGACCGAGTAGAGGAGTAAGTGTATCACTTGGATAGATACTGCAGGATGGTCACATGGTTTACTGAGGGGTATGTGATGTATTGGATGTGTGAATGTCCGGGATGACCGGGGTGTGGATGAGTGACTATGGATGGAGAGTAGATGAATGGATGGGTTCATAGGTTGAGGGGGTGAAAGGTATGGGAAGAATGATGGGAATGTGAAGGCAAATGTGAAGAATGACTGGAAGGACTGATTGGCTGGATGCTACAGCACAGCTGGTTGAAAGTGAACTGTAAAGCAGCATAGGTTGGTGGGTAAACATCTAAACCTGAATTGCATCCAGTAGTAAGTGAAGGTGGCCCAAATCCTCCCTCTAGCTCAGGGATGGCCAACCTGTGACTCCGGAGCGACATGCGGCTCTTCAGAAGTTAATATGCGGCTCTTTGTATAGGCACTGACTCCGGGGCTGGAGCTACAGGCGCCAACTTTCCAATGTGCCGGGGAGGGGGAGTGCTCACTGCTCAACACCTGGCTCTGCCACAGGCCCTGCCCCCACTCCACCCCTTCCCGTCCCCTCACCCCCAGAGCCTCCTGCACACCATGAAACAGCTGCTTGGGAGTGCGGGGACGGAGCGGGAGGCACTGATCAGCGGGGCTGCCAGTGGGCGGGAGGCACTGGGAGCGTATGAGGGAGCTGGGGGAGGGGGCTGCTGATGCATTACTGTGGCTCTTTGGCAATGTATACTGGTGAATTTTGGCTCCTTCTCAGGCTCAGGTTGGCCACCCCTGCTCTAGCTCCTTTTCCAGCTTCTCTGTTGTCCCATTGAGGTAGGGCACAGAGAGATTTGCAGAGATAAGTCTCCAGGGAGTGTGTTCATTCCCCATTTATTTAATTGTTAGCATTTTTGGTGACAACCTTTGCTTCTCCTGTGCCCTGCCCCCACACACCCCTTGTCTGCTCTAGAACATTTTCTATCCATTTTCCCGCCATAGTGACCATTCCAGTAAAATGAGCACAACATTTTCTAGTGTAGCTGTAGCCACACAGTTCCCTGTGCTGCACCTTCAGGCAAGTGACCCCTGTGGTACGGTTAGTTACTGGGCAGTGCAGCCAACTCATCTCCCCCTGGCTACCTTTGTGCAAACAAGCCAGTGCACCAGCCGGGTAACTCCGTGGCATGTTGACCAGGTCTGTTACTGAATCTGCCATTTTCATTAGCTGCTCCCAGAATCAAAGCTGAAGGCCAATTGTCATCATCCTAGGAATGATGGGGGATGAATTCCCACATGCCTCGTCCGACAAGCCCAGTGACCCCATCCACCTGCCCTTCCGACCCTGCACTTCGCTGTCCCATGGCCCTTCTCATATGGCTGGTGTTGTTTTCCAGGGCACGAGGTGCGTGTTGTGAACACAAATGACCCTGAGTATGAGCATGTCTACGCAATGGAGTACTACGAAGAGGGCCTGGAAGCTGATGGGACAGAGAGCACCATGCTGAGCGATGGTGAGTTTCCTTAACCTTCCGACAGCTCTGAGGAAAATGAGACCGGCCATGAGACTCTCGAGGGGGGAGCAGAGAAAAAGAAGCAGCCTTGCTTTTATGTGGTCCTCTGCCTTTCTAACCTAGTCATTAGGAGTTGGTAAAGTCAATGTGCTTGACTGCTTCCTGCAGTGAGGCTGTCTAGCATGTGAGATGGGAACAGGATACAGAGCCTTTCACTGCTCAGTCACTGTGCCCAGCCTGGCCCAGTGGAAGTTGTTACCATCTGAAGGCTGGTTGGTGCCCTATGTGAAACAAGTGGGTGGGTCTCCAGTTCTTAGTGGACAAGCACCCACAAAACAAAATCACAGCACAGCTGGCAAACATTTCCCTACTTGATCTCACTTGTGACAGAGAAGCCAAGGACTCGTTGGGCCATGGAGACTGAACTCCTTCTCAGGCACAACGAAAGTGGCCTCTCCAGGAAAAAAGGCAGGATCCTCCTGTTAAATATGCTCAGTGGTAGTATTTTATGTGAAACCTCAGCTTAGGTAGCCTGCATTTAAAATTCAAAAACCATGTGCATTGCAATTGCTATTTAGTAAAATCAACTCTTGTAATGCAGCAGCAAGGTGGACACCTCCAGTATCAATGGGGCAGAAAATAAGTCCTTGTAACCTTAAAGAGGTAGAAAGGAAGCTTTTATGCTCTGCTTTGAGACATGATTTAAGAGCTAGTTGCCTAGATCCTTGTAGATGAGCCCAGGACTTAGCCATAATGTTGGCACGGACAGTAGATGTCACATCCAATGGGAAGCATGATGACTTTGAAATTGACATTTATGGAGACCTCACTGAATGGTGTTGGATAATCAGGAGAGAAAAGACTTCTCTCTAAGGTCTGAAGCTGCTGATTTTCTATAAAGCTATTTGGGTGTGGAAAATTTGGAACCAGTGGTCCCTGGAGATATTTCACAAGGGTTCCAGGACATTGCTGGCCTTTCCTGTCTCATAAAAAATAGATCCCAACAGAAAGCTCCAGCAAAAAGGAGGACCACAAGGTTGCCACCAGGAGAGGAGGTAGCATAGCAATGATGTACAACAGTTAAGTTCTGAAGGATTTTCAAGTGACTCTGCTACTTTTGTGTTGCCATTTCTCCCCATGCAAGTTGGGATGCCATTTTTGTGACTTCTGATCTTGAGCTGAAAGGGCAAGTGACCTGTGCGTGGTGTGGTCAGAGAGAGGGCTTTGTTACAGTTCAGGGAAGCCAGCATCTTCCACCTTTCAATCCTGATACTTGTGGGCAAGCCAGATCTAGAATATGACCCACCCATCCTCCTGTCTTGCACTGCCTCTGTGAAATAAACCCAGAGGTTTTCCTGAACCCGTAGTCCATCCATTAGCCTTTCCACTTCTTCCCCACATATGGGAAGTCAGGTTTAGGAAGCTTCTCCTCTGGCAAACAGTGACTTCCTAAACAGGTACTTTACTCCCTGTTTGTAAAAGTGATCACCCCCAGGGCAGCTCCTGAGCAGGGCCAGCAGAGGAGAGAGACCTCTGAGGAAGATAAGAAGCAGACCTGCCTGATAACTCTCCTGTCAAAGGTGGAGCCACCACTTTCCTCGTCCACCCTCTTTTGAAACTGTTAGACCCAATTTCTTCTCCCAGCTCCCAGTAAAGGGACTGATAAGCTCAGTGGTCTGTGCTAACAGTGACCCCTGAGTAGTGTGGTAGAGATCTGGCATTTGCTTGCAGGGAGGAGGTGGTGCCGGTCTCCCAGCTGTTAAGCTGAATAAATAAAAACTCTTTTGTACTGTGCAGAAGGAAGGAAGAAAAAGGAAACCTTTGGGTGGAAAACAAAGATCCTCCTCTTGTAGTCTCTGTGCCCTGCCATGTTATAGAGGATTCTATAGAGGATTCTTACCCCTCCAAGAAACAGCAATGCCCTGAATACTGAGCATCCAGTACAGCAGAGATAATATTGGCACTTTGCTAAGAGCAATGTTTCTTGCTAATTTGCATGAAATGGAGCAGATAGCAGCCACTCAGGGAAAGACTATAGGTCCCAAATGGCAACGCTTCAAGTATCCAGATCACAGCACTGCATTGTGGCATCTGTTAGAGCAGACGTGGGCAAACTACGTCCCGGAGGCCACATCCAGCCCTTCAGACGTTTTAATCTGGCCCTCAAACTCCTTAGCTGGTAAGCGGGGTCCAGGGCTTGCCCCACTCCACATGTGCCATGGCTCCGCGCAGCTCCTAGAAGCAGCGGCATGTCCCCCCTCCAGCTCATACGCGTAGGGGCAGCCAGGGGGCTCTGCACACTGCCCCTGCAGCACCCATTGGCCGGCAACCACGGCCAATGGGAGCTGCAGGGGCAGCGCCTGCGGATGGGGCAGTGTGCATAGCCGCCTGGCCGCGCTGCCGCGTAGGAGCCAGAGAGGAGGCATGCCGCTGCTTCCGGGAGCTGCTTGAGGTAAGCGCCGCCCAGAGCCTGCATCCCTGACCCCTTCCGCACTCCAGCCATGATCCCTGTCCCACCCTCCAACCCCCCCAGTCCCACCCTCCTGTACCCCAGAGCCTGCACCACCAGCCGGTGCCTTCACCCCCTCACCCACACCTCAGCCGTGTGCCCCAGCCCAGAGCCCCCTCCTGCACCCTGAACTCCTCATTTCTGGCCCCACCCCAGAGCCTGCACCCCCAGCTAGAGCCCTCACCCCCTCCCACACCGCAGCCCCCAATTTCTTGAGCATTCATGGCCTGCCATACAATTTCCATATCCAGATGTGGCCCTCGGGCCAAAAAGTTTGCCTGCCCCTGTGTTAGAGCCACAGTAAAGGTGAGGGTGATCACCGGTTGCATTTGGTTCTCTGACAATGCTTCAGCCACCAATCCAGTACAAGGTTTGAAGCACATGGATGGAGCAGATAGGCTTTCAAGAGCGGATGGTTTATCCAGCAGATTTAAATCTTAGTATCAGGGTTCAGGACTGACAACGCTATCTAAAGTGCTGACATAGTGCCAGCATAGGATCCAGGTACTGACCTTCAGGGTTGGGTGAGACGGTATTGTGACATACAGGGATACAATTCAGACCAGTGGGGGCCTGTGTCACCCTTGTCCTGCAACCTTGCGTGCCTTACAATGCCTTGCTGAAGTAGCTCACAAACAGCATGCAAGCCACACCTTGCCAGTTACACCCTGGCTCTCACCAGCTTTGGTTCTACTGCAGAGTGACCCCAGCTTGCCCTCAGTCCTGGATTTCCCCCCATCAATATATGTCCTGTACTGCCCAGCCCTCTCCTGGACTGTACAAATATTTTAAGTCCGTTATTCCTTTAAGGGAATAATATATCGGCTTATTACCTTAAATAGAGTTACCCAGACACTTCAGTTTAAACACACTGGATTAGATAAAACAGGAAATCAAGATTATAAACTACAAAGGGATAGATTTTAAGTGAGTACAAGTAGTGAGTCATAAAAGTCAGAAATGGTTACCAGAGAAATAAAAATAAAACGCCTACTAGTGCCTAACTTAACAAACTATATTAAATTCAAGCAAAATGTCTCACCACATGCTTCCAGCAATGTTAACGTGCCCCACCCCCAGAGTCCAGCACCTGTTTTTCTTTGTCATTTTAGGTGCAATGCTAGAGACAGAGGGAGAGAAAAAGAGGGGGGGTATCCTGGGGTGTTTTCCCCTTCTTTTTATAGTTTGTTCCTCTCTTGAAAAACACTTTCCAGCTGAGAAGTAGGAGACAGAGTCTGTGTGGCAGGATGTTCCCTGCTGTTTTTCCTACATGTTTGAACTTCCTTTGTTTTCCCTTCCGGCTTGATGACTCTGTTTACTGCTTAACTGCAAATTAAGGCAAACATACACTTCTTTGTTCCAAACAGACCTGTTTGGTGCTACATAGGTCTTGAACATGCACTCTTAACATGATACAGGGGGACCTTATTGTGATGGGTTCCCACCGGAGTGCCACCTGGAACTGGGGTACCACTGAGCCCTCTGACTGACCAGCCTGAGCTCCCTCTCACACTGTGACAAGCTCTAGGCCACTCCCGGTCTTACACTTCCACCAGCATTTACCCAGCCAGGGACACGCCAAGCTGCAGTTACATGCAGGCTTTGACCAGCCATTGCATGAACCAACAATAGAAAGGCTACAGCCGAGATTACTCCCAGCCTAGAACCAAGGAGCTGTACCATCCTGCCCAGATCAAAATCCTGACCAGTATGAATTTATTACTCAGTTCGCCTCTCCCTCAATATGGAGAGGAATATGCACACTTAACTAAACTGAGAGTTTTCCCCAGATACCTGAAGGCACCCTGGTTTAGGTTAAAATATAAAACAAGATTATTAACTACAAAAAGATAGATTATAAGTGATAGCAAACAGAGCAAAGCAGATTATCTAGTAAATTAACAAAAACACAAACTAAGCTTAGCATACTAGAAGGATAGGATTTGAATTAATAATTTCTCACCCTGGCTGATGATACAAGCAGGCCTGCAGATTCTCAAGGCACTGGCTGCATTTGCTTTGCAGCTTGAGATCCCCACCCCCGTTCCAAGTCCTTTTCTTTCAGAGCGTCTCTCAGGTGTTGAGTTGTGCGGGAGTGAAGAACAACAGATGATGTCACTCCCTGCCTCATATAGCTTTTCCATGTGCCAAAAACAGTTCCCAGCCCAGTTTGTGGAAAAATACAGGAACCCAAAATGGAGTCCAGAGAAATGTGGTCTGGTCACATGCCCTTGCAGAGTCATAGAAGCCATTACTTACAGACTGGCTGAAACGTTCACAGGAAGGCTTAGCTATTCCACAGCCCATTGTCTTTGATGGTGAACCATTAACTGTCAGGTTTCTTCATTGTTGTACCTGAAAGGCAGGCTATGGGTGTTTTCCAGAGTAAGCCCATTTGAAATACAGATCCATAATCAATATTCATCACTTCAGATACAAAAATGATACATACATACAAATAGGATAATCCTATCCAGTAAATTATAACTTTTCCAATGACACCTTTCATGACCCATCTTGTACAAAATGCATCATAATTATGCCATAATCATATCATAATAATATTACTATGACAAATATGGGGTGTAGTGCCACACTTACAACTTCACATACAGTGTTGCCACGCATATTTTATCTGGACAGTACTGACCAGCAAATTGAGTTTTGAAATGATACTTTACAAGGCATACTTTATACAAAGATTATTACAATAGTGCCTAGGATGTGAATACAGGGGTGTATTCCATCAGACCTCCATCCTTACAAAGCTGCAGTAGGGTTAGCCACTGGCTGACCTGGAGGTAGCAGGTAAGGGTCCTCTTTCCCGGACAGGGCATCTGCCACCATGTTTTCTTCTCCCTTGGTATGCACAATCTCCATATCAAGTTCTTGTAGTATAAATCTCCAGTGCAGAAGTTTGGAATTTGAGCCTTAATTTTGCTTAACCAGATCAATGGATAATGATTCCTTAAAACTCTGAACTTCCTGTTAAAAAGATAGGGCCTAAACTGCTTGACTGTCCACACAATTGCATAACATTCTTTATGACAGAATAATTTTGTTCAATGGGCGTCAATTTCTTGCTTAATAAAGCAATAGGGTGTTTCTTGTTGTTTTCCCCTGTCTGCATCAGGGTAGCTCTTAACCCAGGGTCTGATGCATCTGTGCACAGTTCAAACATTTTATCAAAATCTGGACCAGCTAGAAGAGGCTTTTTTGGACAAAACTTTCTTTAGCTTATCAAAACTCTCTTATCATGCCTTTGTCCATACAACTTCATTAGGCTTTGTCTTTTTACATAGACCTGTGATTGCAGATACACAAACCTTCTGTAATAGTTTACCAGGCCTATGAAAGGTTGAACCTATTTTTTGGTTTGGGGTATAGACCAATTTACTGTGCTTTCAACTTTCAAGGGTTATGGGGATATTTGACCTCTCCCTACCCAGTGTCCCAAAAGAGGAACTCTGGCTGCTCCAATTTGACACTTAAGTGGCTTTTATGGGTAAGCCTCCCTTTTTGAGTTTTGACAGCACCGTTTGTAAGAGGTTTTTGTGAGCAGCACAAATGTTGCCAAACATTGCAATGTCATTGACATAGGCCCTTGCAAACCTCTGTGAACCATTCAACACTTGGCTGACCAGCCTCTGAAAGGTGTCCCCTGCATTAATTAACCCAAATGGTAACATTGTGAACTCAGAGCCATGTCGGTGATAAAAGCGGTGTCCATCTGTGCAGCCTCATCAAAGGGAATCTTTCAATAACCTCTACCAAATCAAAAAAGCTGAGATATTTAGCTTTGCTTACGATATCCAGCATATCCTCTATTTTAGACATAGGATAAGCATCTGGTACTGTAACCACATTGAGTTATCTGTAATCAACACAAAACCTTACAGTGATATCTTTCTTAGGGACCAAGACCACAGGTGGTACCCAAAAGGTGTCAGACTCTTTAATTACTCCTGGGTCTAACATGCTTTGTATTTCTGTACAAATTTGTTCCTGCACCTTGCCAGTAGGCCTGTAGATCTGCTGGGAGGTGGCTGTGGTCTTTCTTTAATGATTTTGAGTCAGCCAAGTGTGTCTGCCCTGGCTTGTTAGAAAATATGTTGTGGTTTTGCAGCACAGACACATCTTCCCTTTCAGCTGGTGTGAACGCACTGCAGATATCAATGCTTTCCAGAGTTAAATCAGTTTCACATTCAGCCTTTAAATCAATGAGGTGGCATGCCTCAGTTTTCCTTTCCACAGAAGTATGACCAATGCAAAATGTTTAAGTGCCTTCCGTTCACATATAAACTGCCAACCCCATCTGGCTCCTCTCCATTTCTCTCTAGCTGTACCTTACTGGGGGGTTGCCTTGGGTTCTGAAGGGCAAGAGGCATCCTAATGTCTTCTGATGATGATTTGCTAGGTATGATGTCAGAGCAGATTTTTAAGCATCAATTTCTTATCTCTCTCAGACCCAGGGAACCTAACCAGCAACTCTGTTCACTTTTTTTTCCTCCCAGCTGACCTCTGCAGCTTGCCCCTGGACGAGGGAGACTGCAGCAGATTCACACTCAGATGGTATTATAACCAAAAAGTGGCAGAGTGCCGGCCTTTCGTCTACAGCGGCTGCAGGGGGAACCTCAACCGTTTCTACACCAAGGAGGACTGTGATCTCCAATGCAGGCACCAGGCAGATTCAGGTAGGGGACCAGCAGTGCCGCTCCTCTCCATTGCCAATAGATCTAGGACAGTACATGTCCCTTTGTGCTGATTCAGCTCAGAATGTAGGTGAAAATAGGGAGGCTGTAATACCAGTGTGTTTAGGTGCTGGGGTGTAGGGGTCTTGACTCCTAGTCGTCTGTTTTTACTGCTCTTTCCTCTTTCTCTGCAGATGCCCAAATTGCTGCTGACAACACATCAGATGGGAAGAGGAATGCGTAAACTGCCCTATTTTAGTGGGGTTTCCCTGTCCAAGGGGGAACTGACCAAAGGGAGAGAAGACCCCACCTGCCCTCTGAGTGAAAGACTCTTACAGGCTCCTACAGGGGAACCTACCCTGGGCCTCCCCCAGGTCCCAGCCACACATGGTGTGTTTGGTCTGAGACGCTCCTTGTTGCCATCTCTGGTCCCTGCAGCGCTGCCCCACATGCCAGCTTGCTGGAGCAGAGACTTGGTGCTATTTCGTAATGAGTGTTTGTGCTGCTCTTGGTTTTACTTTTTATTATTATTTTTAAATTAAGGTGAAATTTTTATCAAATGGAAAAAAAAGATCTGTAACCTCTTTAAAAAGCCAACAGTTCTGAATTAGAGCTTTTTTAACTTATTTGGTGCTGATTAAGAACACACAGAATGCGTTAGCTGGTCCAAACCTGTTCATATTGCCACCTGCTTTATTTCTGGTTCAAAGGCCTGTGGGCCTCTGCTTGTGAAATGGACTAGCCAGCTTGAATGTCTCCTAGCCAAACTGCTCCTGTGGAATTGGCGAACCAGTCACTCAGTGAGCAGAGCTGTGAATGGCAGCATAAATGCACAAAGCCCCTGGATTCAGTGCCAAAGTTCGCAGGATGTTAATTCTCCAAAGGATAAAATCTTCTTGGTTTCTGCGAGGAAGCTGCCCCACTCCATCCCCCAGGCACTGGAAATGCTCCTTTGTGGCTTGTAATTCTGTGCTTTCTTTTCTCTTGCTGTTTGTCTTTTGGGGGGACTCGTTGGGCTGTTGGCAATTCCACCCAAAGGGCATACAGGCTGCCTTCCTCTCCTGGCGTATCCCAGGCATTTGGACTGTATTGGAGAGGAGGAAACACAACCCAGTTGGGCAGCCCTTGAATCTTAGAGATGCGATCTCATGGCTTGGGAGAGACTGACTAGGTGTCAGTTCTCCTCAGGCCCCCAGCAAGAGCCAGAGCCAGAGCCAGGGACTTTCTCTATAGGCAATTCCACCATTCTCAGCCCAACTCTTCTCTTAGCTCCATGCTCAGAAGCCCTCGCAGACAAGCACGTTGCAAATAGCAAAATATGGTTTACTGCTTGGCAGTGGAGATCAGCCTCTCTCTCTCATGGTCTGTGCATTTTCCTCTGGATCCCCAAGAAATTTGTTCTGCTCCAAAACAGCATTTCCCTCTAGATCCCCAAGAAATCTGTTCTGCTCCAGAACAGGATTTGCCAAAGGAAAGGACCTGGTTGGTGTCTCAAATCTCCATGCTCCGGTAGGACCAGACTGTTTGCACACTCCATTCGCCATCATCTCTGCCTTTTTTTTTTTTCAAACCATTTTATAATAACTAAGGGTGGTGAGTGGGGCTTGTTAAAGGCACTTTCCTGCTGGCCTCCACCAAATCCTGGATGTTAGCTACATCTCCTGTGTGCTGCTCCCCTGCACTGTGTGCTGCTTGATGTCTGCAAACATTCAGTTGGGATAAAACAGCTGCTGGGAAATTTAATTCACACCTGGCTGGACCTCCAGTGCAATTTTGTGCCCAGGCAAAGGTGACTTTACAGAGGTCACTGGGAATATCCAAGACTTCTGCTTTAAAGAAAATAAATCAGGATGTTGTAAAAATTAATTCTGGATTCCAGATAAACTCTAGTCAGGACCATTTGCAAATTTCACACCATGTAGAGACTTGGGATTTGGAAAATCATGATTTTTATTCAATTACTAATTGAATTAACCTCTCAGGTTCCAGGCAGGGGCTTCACAGGGGTTAAGGCTATAACATCTGTGCTTCTTATGCCACTGGGGGAGGCATAGACAGCTATGAAAGAGCAACAAATCTGTCAAAGGAAACATTCCCCACCTTCTCCAAAATAAATTTCATTTGAAGAAGTTTCACCTTAATCCTGAACAGTAACCAACATTCTCAAGCAAGAGTGACAGTATTGGAAGAAACCCAAACAAAGGCCAAAGCGTGTTTGTGTACGTGTGTGTGCGTGTGTGGATTTGTCTGTATGATGCACATTGATCCACAGCCATTTTAACGATGCTTTTCTTTAACCTAGTGGTGCTGAACCATGTTATGAGAATAATCAGGGAAACACTGAGGATGGTGCTATGCTATTGTAAGTTCCTGCCATCGTACGGCATTTTTAAAAGCTTTGTAAAGACTGTTTGCAATCCTGGTTTTATACCATCACCCTTTTCCCCACCCAAAATGCTGTGCCCCCAGTTGGACAGTCTCGCACTCTCTTTCAGTTATGTAAAGTGTCAATACAAACCTCCCATCTTTACACAGCTGTTCTGAAAAGGGAAACAAGGGTAACCGTCAGATCTGAAACCATTCCAGTGGGTGGGTGTATATATGATATCTATATATTGCTGCACTGTATGTGTATATATGTATACAACATGTGTCTGTGTGTCTGAATGCAAGGGAGGTGTCATTTAAAGCTGCAGTAATTGGAATCTGATGCAGTTATTGTAATGATCGCTAACGAGGGAACACCCTGGGCTAAAATACAGGCACAGACAGATTTCACTGGGGAACCGCAGTGTGACTCGAAAAGATTGTTTCTGTAGTCATCGGATCATGTTCCTGTGGAGTGGCTTGAAACAGGTGTAGTTGAGGGAAATGTGACTGATGTTTCGAGTCTAGGTACAAAGTGCCTGGCTTCGTGTGGTGGGGCAGTCTTGCTATTGAAAGACTGCATGGCTCAACGGTACAGAGTAAGAACTATGCCTGGGAAGACATGCGTATGCAGCACTGTTGTGATCTCAGTGCATTTACTGTGGATCTCCATTTTGATTACAGTTCAGATCCTTACTAAAGACGACGACTACTACTATTACTACTACTACTACTGTGTTTTCTGGTAATGGCCCAATTCTGAGGTCTTGGCTCCTGACACAGTCCTAAGTAACCAGCAATATCTTAGAATTGCTGATGTGTCATGTCACCTGCCCAGCTGGCTGGAATTGTGCTGCGATGCTTTCAGCAACCTCCTCTGAATTTGTCAGGCTTAGATCTTCGAAGAATGGGTGTGAGTGAGAAGCCCCCTGTTACAGTAATGGGCACTAAAACATCTGACTCAGTTGAGGACAGACCTTCTCCCAGCCTGCATGGATTGGCCACTCCCATGGGATGCCTGGGTCAATGCCCAGTGCTTTCACAGGGATCCAGCACTGTGTGATGTGCAGGAATGACAATGGAAACAATCTTTCAGCTTTTTCCATAAAAGTCCCCTGGAAATTGAGAACCACCATCCTCCTTACATCTGGGCCCATGTGACCTTGCTGTAGATCATTAATAAACTTAACTTATCAGCATATTCCCTGCATCTTTTTGGGGGAAGTGTTTGTCAGCATCCAGTGGTGAGTTTCACTACAGTGTCGCCTGGCAACAGCTGTGAAAGAGGCAAAATACCACCCTGCCTGGCAGTGACTTTAGGAAGATTTGTCTGGATAGATTCAGAGAAGGGTGACTACGATCCCAGCCTCCCAGCCTCTGTTGCTTTTTGTAGCTGCTCGATCTGCTTGCCATGGAAGCAAAGCAGGCAGCTCGCAGCACCATCCAGAGCATGTTACTTTGTGTCACTCCAGTTGCTCAGGTACACACTGTACAAGGCTTGTTACTGCTCCTGATGTTGAACTGCTCCCGCAGAATCTAGATGCAAGTCATGCTGGGTGGTTGTGGTTGTTTTTTCTGTCAAGTGCCTTTCATGACATATGGTGCAAAAACTCAAAATCTGGCAAATAAAAGTTTGTGATACCTCATTTCTGTTGGGCTTACCAGTCTGTCTGTTTAATGCTGTGCCTCTCCCTGCCCACCACAGAACCTCTTGCTCATCGCTGCCTCACAGTGTTTCTACACTCTTCACTTGCTGAATTTGGGGGCCTTTAGAAATGTGTGTCTCTCTCCATCACTTTATCCAGCCCTTTTGCTTTTTGGCCTGTAATAGAGAGGAGCAAGTTGGTGCCAAGACTCACAGCTGCCATTAAAGAGCCCCATAGAGAGTGTATGAGGGTTGTTCCCAATTTGATGCACAAGCCTGAACTTGCTACTGCAACTGGCTGAAAAGTAGCGAAAGCCACCTGTCTGGGTCAGGAATATACACTTGTCATCAGTCAGCTGCTGTGAAATGACTGACTTAGCCTGTCATCCCTCAGAGTTCAATGGAGTATACCCAGGCCGGGGACTGGGCATTACAGCACCAGAATTAATTGTCCCTTTTGCTGGTGAAATCTCCATTTTAAGTTAACTAAATGGGAGAGGATCTGCTTTCTTTCAAGGCCTTTCAACAAGGCTGAAATAATTATTTTTGAAAGGGTAACTATTGAAGTTTTGTTGCCCAAAATATGCCTAATCTTTGTTCTTAAGTCGGTTTACAAAGCCCATCTAAATCTTTGTTGCTCTGTTTTTATTTCTTTGAAAAACACAAACTTGCATTTGTTTTTTCCTTGTCATATGAAAAGCCATGACTCACGGGTGACCTGAGGATAGCAAACCAACATGAGTGCCTGGTGCTCACATGCAGCTCTACTAAGAAGATCCAACTCTTGGCAATTTGCCCTTCAATAACTAACCAGTACATGCAGTCTAGCATCTGGGAGCAACCGTACAATAACAACCCCCTTTCATTTTCTGGTGGTGCCCAGGGTGCAGTCAGTACTGAGACTTGTGCAGTTTTATCTTCTGAGCAAAAGCAGGGTCTTTCCCTGCCGCTCCAAGAAGGCTGCACTTGGTAACTGCCTCCCTGGTGCCCACACGTTGGCCCCAAGGCTGTGAGGACATGATCCTTGTCATCTGGGGTTTATTGCTGAGGAACCCAGAGCGGGTGCCCTGCCAACTGAAATTCACCCAGCAAACTGTCAAGTGGATGTGGTCATTTCCGCCCGTTTGGTGTGTCTTTACAGTTGCAGCCAGCTAATTACAGAAACTAGCCCACTAAGGTTAATATTCTGCTGTGGCTCCACTCAGCGGTGCTGCACACCTCATTCACATGACCAAGCGTGTGACTTCTTGGGTGACACTCTGCCCACGTCAGCAACTTAGTCATCAGCAAGGGCTAGGGCATGAGAGCTCCAATGCTTATGTGTTCGGCACACGCTGTGTCACTGCGACTGTGGCTCTGTATAACGTTTCCGATGCTTTATATGAATCCGCGCCTTCAGTCTAATTTCAGCTGCTCTGACGAGCTGGCAGGCAGATTTCACTCAATAAGGAAGGCCTCTGTTCCCTGCATTCTCTTTCCCCTGCCCTCTTCATGGCTTCAGCTAGCAAAGCAGGACAGGCTGTTGGTACATAAATGAACCCAGCCCTCGCTGAAGGCCAACAATGGAAGCCCTCAGACTGTGACAGACCCTATAAGCAACAACACAAGATTCTCTATTACCTGCAAAGATGAGAGGCAAGAAGGCACGTTTCTGTGTTGAGCTCAGCACTGAGAATGGGAGGAGAGCTGGAAGGCAGACTAAGCAGCAAAGAATCCTGTGGCACCTTATAGACTAACAGACGTTTTAGAGCATGAGCTTTCATGGGTGAATACCCACTTCGTCGGATGCAAGACAGGCAGACTGTGCACTCAGCTCCTTCTGAGCAAAGGATGAAGGAGGGTCCCTAACAGTTCCTGGACACGCCAAGGAAGAATCCACCCCTGGCCCTGTGCTTCCAGCAGAGTCTTTAACCCATATGGGAGCAGAGTGAGGTTCTGGTCTCTGACCCTACAGGTCCCCCAGTCCAGCCACTCCTTGGCCTCTGTGCAGTGCTTACTCTGTACCCAAATGGCTGAGTCTATAGTAGACGTAATCTTCAGAGCACTTTACAGACATGAACAAATGGCCTCTAACACCCGACTGTGAGGCATCCCCAGGTATCTGCTGTCTCTTGTTATAGAAGAGGAAACCGAGGCATAGAAAGGGAAAGTGACTTGCCCAGAGCCACAGAAGGAGGCACAGTATCAGAGCTGGCAGTATAACACAGGAGTCTCTTGCTCCCTGTCCTGTGCTCAGAGCACTTTGCACTTGTTCACCAGTAAAGGGAGACTCCACAGGACCTGAGGCTCAGATCCTGCTGCTTTAGCACCCACTGTACCAAAGGACCTGCCTGTCCTATGCAGCCTCAACTCATTTGAGCAGCTGCCATCTTCCTACTCCGCTCCTGGGCCAGGCACAGCCCCCACTCAACAAAACACAAGCTAAACCAAAAATGTCTAAAAATAACCCATCTCTGCCCAGTGTGGCCTAGTGCGTGACTCTGGCTGCTGGAAATCTGAGCCCGGCACACTTCCAGCCTGGCCTGAGCAAGAGCTGGCACAACAAGGGGTATCCCAACACATGCGTCATTGCAACCACATCAACTCAACTTCCAGTCAGCCTCTGAGTGGGGAGCCCCGGGGGCCGTTCAGTGGTCCCCTAACATAGCCTGAAGCCTTCCAGGCCTAAGCCGCAGAACACGGTTATTAATAGCATCAGACAAAGACCCCCAGTGTGCGTGTGGCAGGAGTAACTGGCCAGGCAAAGCAGATCTATTCACTCACAACTGGCTTTCTCCCATTGTGCGTGAGTGTGACTGTGACTGCTGTCACCAGCCTCATCCCATAATTAGGGCCCTACCAAATTCACGGCCGTGAAAAATGCATCATGGACCGTGAAATCTGGTCTTTTGTGTGCTTTTACCCCATACTATACAGATTTCATGGGGGAGACCAGCATTTCTCAAACTGGAGTCTTGACCCAAAAAAGGATGGGGGGGGTTAAACATGGTTATTGTGGGGAGTCGCGGTATTGCCACCCTTCCTTCTGTGTTGCCTTCAGAGCTGGGTTGCCGGAGAGCAGTGGCTGCCGGCCAGGTGCTCAGCTCTGAAGGCGGTGCCCCACCAGTAGCAGCACAACATTACCATACCATGCCATCCTTATGCGCTGCTGCCTTCAGAGTTGGGTCAGGACCCCCACAGTTACAACGCCGTGAACTTTCAGATTTAAATATCTGAAATCATGAAATTTATGATTTTTAAAATCCTATGACCCTGAAATTGGCCAAAATGGAGCGTGAATTTGGTAGGGTCCTACCCCAAGTTGATGCCCTGGAGCTGGATTCACCCCCTGGTGGGCTCCTGATGTTCACTGGCTGACCTCAGCAGAGGCAGAGCTGCAGGCTGAAACAGGTTGGGGCCAGGGGATGTGGGGAGGAGATGTGAATTTCTGCTGGTGGAGTGGACGGTGCTGGCTTGATGGTGAGACTCATTCCCACGTATCAGAGGAACAGCTTACGTGCTTGGGCAGCAGCAGGGCAAGCTTCCCCCGTCTACCCCACCACTGTCTGTGTGTCTCAGCCTGAACCTCAACAGGGCCCCCTCTAGTGGTGAGAGGGGAGATCAGTCACACTGGCTCTTTGGGGTCAGATGGTGGCTGAGCCGAACAGAGATTCCAGTTAATGCCAACTTGATGGTGGTGGTTCTGCAACACCAGTCCACGCTAGGCTGAAGACCCACCAGCTCATTTCACATAAGAAGCCAGGGGCTGGCATCCGGCCACTTTCTATCGTTGTCAGTCTGTGGTGGTATTGTTTGTAAAGTGCCTTGCTAAAGCTCATACGGTGACTGGCAGGGAGGATCCCAGTTGTTCGTTTCTCCCCCCGCCCCCCCTCCATAGTTCAGCAGTGAAAGAGGCTGGTCTGAGCCTGCCTCCTCACTAAAGCTGCCAAAGAGAGCATTTCTTAGGGGGCTAAAGGACTCACCTTGAATTTGGGCTGACCCAGAAGGCTGCCTAGGAAATGCCAGGGCTTCAGCACGCAGCCTCCTCCCCACTAGGCATAAGGGCTAGATGAGGGCACATCATGCCCAAACTCTATGATGGCTTCCAAGTCAATTTTGTGTCTGCTCCTGGCCCTTCTCGCTGAAGCCCTGATGGGCTGTACCTTGACTCAGAGACCACCTCTCCCTACATACCCAACTGTGACAGCATTGGTCTCTGGGGATGATATGTGGCTGACCACACGCAAGTCTCACCTCCTGGGAGCTTGCCATTTTTGGTAGAGGCCCTTATCTGTGAAACACTGTGTCACCAATAATCAAGCTACGCATGAGTCTTGCAACCTTCACAGACTCATCTCTTTCAGAAGACTTCAGCCCGCCAACTAAGCTGTGGAAGGGCCCGAGCAACACTACTGCTGCAATTAACTATGCCAACTGAACGGCTCAGGAGCCAGTAGGTGCAATCTGTGATCCGGGGACAGGACTCTGAATACCCTCCTTGGAGGCCCTGTTGTTGTTCTAAATGTACATAATGGTGATAAGTGTCTTAGAAATGTGCAAATAACTAGAGAAGAGCTAGAAAGTCCTGTTGGGTTATCCAGTCCATCTTCTGCCCAGTGCAGTAATAATTTGACTTAATAATTATTAGACCAGGGAACTGGGGACTATGACTCCTGAGTCCTTATGCCCCACTCAACAAGCCATGTCACCTCTCTGGGCCTCGGTTTCCCCATGAGCAAATGAAGATGATACCCATGTAACCCATGTGGGGCATGTTGTGTGGTGAAATTGATTAATGTTTGTAAAGTGCTTTGAGATGCTGTAATGGAAGGGGCTATAGCCATGGGCAGTACTGTTACTTACAATAGGGATAAGCACCCAGTGATGTGATATGTACCACTTGCCAGCATATCACAGTAACATCACCCCAGCCAAGAGGATCCAGGCTGCTGGCTCCAAAGCAGCACATTTAAAAGTCAGAAAACCTTGTATAGCATGATATATTTGATGTCTGAGAATGCCACTCATCCAGAAGTGTCACTGATACTTCCCTGAGGCTTTGGCATGTGTTTTTTTTTTCCTCCTCCTCAGATGATTAAACAAGGATGACAGGGGCAGGAGTGCTCAATTAAATGGAAAAATCATCTTGATAGTCAAACATGAAATAATTAATACTCCGCTGCATCACATTCCCAGAATATGCTGAAACACTCATTGTGCTGCTGGGGAGCCAGGGAAGGGGGCAAGCATTCCCCCCCACCACCACCCCTCTGAGATGATCTCATCTGTACTGAGGCAAAATTCTCATTAACACCCTCTTCACCCTGTCATACCCAGCCTCAGGGCAGGAGGAGGAGGAGACAGCACTGGGGTGACAATAAGGCGCTGAATGAAGACAGCGTGCTGCCCTTACTCAGAGGCAGCAGTTGCAAGAGGCTCCTAACTCAGCTATTCTCTCTGCTAACTTCAGTGGAGTGTGACTAGTTTGTTGAAGTTGTACGAAGTTGTATTTGAAGGAGACACGGCTGGCAGAAGGTTCTACTGGGAAAGGTGAGATTTCAAACTTTACCATAAATTAAGGGTCTAATTTAAGTGATAGATTATGATCCTCTGGGAAAGAACATATGCTTTTCATTTGTGTCTCTGGCACCTGGTTCCTGCCATGTATTTAAAATGCTTAAGATTGAATTGAGAGAGAGAGATTATAAGAAGTTGGTTTTACACAATCAGCAAATGTGATTTTTAGCTCCTTCCCCTGGATCTTGGGCAAATGTACCCGTGCGACCATACAGAAAATGGAAATCTGAAATCTAACCACTTCTTCGAACCTGTCCTGGGGATCTAGGAATTCTTAACAGTCAAGGAAGTCATCTAGCTTCAGTAAAACAGTGCTGGGGCTTGAGTGTCTGACTGAGCAGGATACCTTGAGGGAACTCACTCTGTGCAACCAATAATGCAAAATGTGACAGAATTAAAGCTACAGAAATACCTGCAGGATGACAATCTAGCACCATGGAGATTTAATCCCACTGGCCCCGGTGCTAAAATGAAGAATAAGGAACTAGAGTTAAAAGAAGAACGAATACAACCCGGATATTAGGGAAAGGTCTTGTTGGGAAGGCCAGTCTGATAGGAGATCTTTCCCCCATGAGGGGCTTATAAGGCAATCACCTTTTTTGGAATCTTTCCTGATCCCACCACTTATGCAATGATATGTGTGGCCATGGCTGCGTCCATAGCACAAGGTCTCTTCAATTCTTTTTCAAACTTGAGGGACTGATACATGAGTTTGGGGATGTGTGGCACCTGAAGTTCTGGGCCAATGATGAGAGAAGCTCAAGGTGAGGGTAGCTACGTTTGTGGAGGATCAAGTTAAGCTCCTTCTTGTGAGGCCCAAGTGACTAACCTGTATGCAGTGGGGACTGGTGTTTCGAGCAGAAGAGACTGGGTATCAAAACACAGGTTCAATACTTGGCTATACAAAACACTGTGATTTAGTGGTTATAGCAGGTGCCTAGAAGAGTTCTATTCCTGCCACTGACTTGTGTGATTTTACATAAATAACTTAATCTCTTGTTGCCTTAGTTTACCAGTCTGTTAGCTTGTGCCGCAGAAAATATAGATTCAACTAAAGTAAAATGTTCTTGCGTCATAGGGAAATGGGTATCAAGAATAGATTGCAGGACAAAAAGGGAGCCTAAAAAAACCTTTAGATTTACATTTTTAATCTCCAATTTAATGTTCAAAGGAAAGATCATAAGTTTTAGTCATGGGAAATATCTAATAGGTCATTCAGCTTGTTATTTTGCCAGCCTGAGATAAATTCCCTAAATTGACATGATCCAATCTGAAAAGGTTTTTCAAGCTTATTTCCTTGGGTAGTGGAATAGATAAAGGGCATGAGATGAAGAGGAAATTAACATTTTAATCAGGGGGAAAAAATGCAAAAGTACCAAGAAGATCAGCTACCAACACCACAAAGAAAAGTGAAGGTAACTGGAATGTCCCAATCCATTGAAATGTTACCTTACTATCCATTACCTCCCAAACCCAGTCATCCCAGAAGTCCTGCCCACACTAACTACATTCCTCAGAATTTAGGGCCCAAAGGTAAAGTTGTGGCCTACATCTCCCCAACGAACCTTCCAATTCTCCCCTCTCTAATGTCACCAAAAAAATCAAGCTTCTAACCCTTTTTGGCAAGAAACACCCAGGACGGTCTCTGTGAAGTTGCTGTTGGGAGGAGGTCACAGAGGGCTGGAGGCAGACTGAGCTAAGTAGCACCTTGTACGATAATTACAAATTAAAATGTCAACGGTGGGGGAAGGGGAGAGGATGTTCCCTGGCTGGGGGGAAGGCGGGGTGGGTACAGAGCATTTAGAATGAGGTGGCAGTTTGGAAGTGGGGAGGGATTTCTCTGCCTTTCCCCCTAGAAATAAATCATTGCAAATAACTTCAGGCAAATTCTATGAGGCTGCATAGAAAAAAGACTTTCCAAAGGGCTGATTAGGGGAGGGGGGTGTTCTCTGCTTTTTGGGTTTTGTCAGAAGAGGCAGCATCAGTAATGGGCAAAGGAACTAACTGCCTAAACAACATATGCAAAAACAATAGGGAACTGTCTCCTCCATTAACCTTTAAAAAGATTGTGGTGAAAATAAAAGTTGTAAAATAAGAGTTAAATGGGCAAAATGCTTGTCCTTTGGAGCTGGGGGAGGTGATGGACTAGTCTCCCCATAAGATTTGTGTTTAAGGGGATAGTCCCAGATTATGTCACTTTTGGCCTAGGCCACGAACCGACTAAATCCCAGATGTGAGCGTACCTGGTATGTTTGCCAGCACAGCAGAAGTGTTTTACTTGGATTTTCCTGGTACACTGGGCAGGACAGTACGTGTGTTCTATCTGGGATGCACCTATCATGTCTGGCAGCAAAGCAGGGGCATTTTGCCTGGATGTACCTAGAACAGTGGTGAGCAACTCCCATGCAGACAGACCTAGGCATTGCTAGCATTCCCACCTGGAAAGGAAGATCAGTGCATTCCTAGTGACATACATTAAACAGACAGGCTAATTCCTGCCTCCTAGATGGCAGCAAACTGAAAGGGATTTGCCTCCACCCCATCAGTGTCCCCCAAACTCCCTTGAAATGCTAGGCAAGCTTTCAGCAGAGATGAACTCAATCAAACATCTTGGCTCAAAAACGGCAAATCTTTATTTTCAAGAAAGACTTGAAATAATATATTTTTAAAACCCCAGCCACTTACCCAAAGGCGTCCCTCAAACTCTGAGGATTTGGCACCCATTGACGCAGGGTGCCCAGCACTTCTCACTGGCTCTAAGGGCTCATAGGTTGGGCTTTGTCATTCCCAAAACATGATTTTCTGGCCCTCTATATGTCTAAGGTGCTTTTCGCCCCTTTCTCCTTACGAGAAGCAATGTAATTTGTAGGTAATGGGCCAGATCCTTGGCTCCAGCTGCTTTGCACTGGTGAAGCAACACAAAATAGCCATAAAGCTGCCTTGAGGAGCCCCTTCCCCCAAGATTTCCCCTATAACAGAGAGGAATCCTCACATGTAGAGGTGGTGCAGGGGGCTTGTCTCGACCACATCCTTGGCTCTCTATATTTTACTCACCTGTATGGTATTTTACATTGCTCTAGTCAGGGCTGGTTCTAGGTTTTTTTGCCGCCCCAAGCGAAAAAAAACCCCAAAACCCTCCGGGAGCGCAACTAACAGCAAAAACAAAACAAAAAAAAGGTGTCCGGAAGTTGTGCTGCCCCAAGCACATGCCTGGTTTGCTAGTGCCTAGAACCGGCCCTGGCTCTAGTGCCTTTATTCCTGAGGTCCCAATGCACTTTACAAAGCGATATACAAAACATACACAAATCACTTCACTCACCACCACCAAGTAGGCATTTGTGAGGCACATCCAAACAGTAGGCACCTGCCACTTGCATGCAGACAGAATGTGGTTGCTCTGCTACTAAACATCTTGGGTGCAGCTGGCAGCAACACAAGTTAATGGCAGTTAAAAGAAAATCCTCCTTTTGCAGAATGTTATGTGGCTGATACAGGACAAGGATTTGTGGCTATAACATGTGTAAAGACCCTTTCTTTCTGTACATAGCCTGTTGATTTTCCATGCAATGGCCCCTGCTCATTACTGAAAGTGCATTGCATGTTCATTTGTAGATTTCCTAGAAGATGCCCTGCCGCAGAATCTTAGTGTTACTGAGCTTCCTGATTCTGTCCTGGGCTCCAGCAAGAACCTCTAAGAAAATGGGGAGTGAGATGTTTCAGAATATCTATGATGCTGAAGCAAACTTTCACCAAACCGACCCTGAGAAGGGAAACCCAGTGAGCAGAGAAACCATGGAAAACAGTAAGAGCCTGAACCTTCTAGCAGCAAATGGAAGTCGCCATAGTAGTGATGATGAGGCTGGGTCTAGCCACAAGGAAACACGTTGGGCCTTGCTGAAGGAGTCAGCCAAGAGGACGCTTTCCTTGCTGCCTTCGCTCAGCCACAAGAAAGCCATGATCGTCAAAAAGAGCAGCCCTGGGACCAAGTTCTCCCTATCACTTGATGTCCCCACCCATATCCTGAAAATCCTGATAGACCTGGCCAAAGCTAAGCAGATGCGGGCCAAGGCAGCAGCCAACGCAGAACTCATGGCACAAATTGGACGCAGAAAATAAATCTCATTCCAATTCAGAAAAGCTACAGCCATAAGATTCAGCTGAATTCGGAAATCTCTGTAGCACAGATGTGGTCTAGCACATGGATTCTCCAGTTGTGGTCTGTAGTCCACAGAAAGCTGCCTATCCATATGGAGCCAGCTCCACCTCTTTCTGTTCAGCCGCTTCTACAGATATTCAGGCTCTTTGTTGCACAGCTTAGTTACCTCTACTAGCAGCCACTACTATATAAGAGGAGGAGGAGGAAGATGCAAGGAAATGGGAGTCACTTTCAAGAACTGAAGCCACAAGCAGGACTCTTAAAAATACATAAATACTTTCCTAATTTTACTTGTCCATGCAAGTAATTGCCATTAATTCACTGTGACATTGGTCAAGTCACGTCCCTCTCTGCCTCAATTCCACATCTGTAATATGGGGATAATGATGCTGACCCACTTTTATGGATGAAACCCAGTTTGTAATTGTGTATTATTAATGTGCAAAATACTGAGGCTTTTATTCAGTCCTTGTTCAGGAAAACCCAGTAAAAGCTGTGTAAGAGTCTCAGAATTTGACGTATTTGTTATTAATGTAGAGATGGCATTTTGTTGAGCTGAGCGAGTTGGCATCGAAGTTATCTGTATCCAGAGGAAGAATGGTCTGGTTATTGAGGCTCTGCACTGGAATTCGGGAGACCTCGCGTCTATTCCCAGCTGTTCCACAGACTCCCTCCATAGCAACCTTGGAAAAGACCCTTAATCCGTTTGTGTCTCAATTTCAGTAATAATACTTCCCTACCTCACAGGGGTGTTGTGAGGATATTATTAATATTTGATGTGTTCAGATGCTACAATGATGGAGGCCTAAGAAAAAGCTAGAAATAAAAAAGTGCAGAACTGGGTCTCTGGAGTAGCTGCTGTTAGCGTTTTACGGAGCATTTTTCAAATCCAAGACCACCTGCAGGTGCTTCTTCTGTGTGATTATCTTGGCTTCTGTCAGAACATGACACACGTGGGATGCATCAGTGTTACTGGACGATGCAGAACAGGCAAAGAGGTAACATTAAATAAATAGCACCCCTCTGTCCCTTGTAGTCAACATAACTATAGTTTCATGAGTAATGAAAAATGTCACTGGCAGGTAGTTTGGTCCCCTTAGCAAAAAAATTATGAATTTCACACAACCAAGTATACACAGAAATTTCCTGATCTCTTCATTTCAATGAGAACAAGTTATTTTTATATTTAAACATTCTCCCCTGTAGTTTTGGAAACACAAACTCAAGCCATCCAGGCTAGTGGAGGAGTTTGGAGAAGCAGAAAGTGAAACTGCCCAGGTGAGTTTTACTGTGCCAATCTGAAGTTAGTGAACAGAAACAATGGAATTATTTGTTTTAATAATCTTTGGTGTTATTGGGAGCGGGGGCGGGGAGGAAAGTGTTTGTTTTTAAATAGATGGGGCCTGATTTTTCTCTTGTTTTTATATCGGTGTGTGTCACCATTAACTTCAGAGGAGTCACTCTTGATTTACATCAGTGTTGTATCAGAAACAGGCCCATCACTTTTTTCTCTTTACAGTGAACCCTTAAGCTGCAGGTGTAGCGTAGTTTCATGTGATTCAACTACATCTGGGCTTTTCCAGACAATACAGCAAACTCCTGATAAGTTTTAAAGATAACATCTTCTAGAAATTTGAAATGAAACTTCTTGAATGTATTTCCCTCTCTTATTTGTGTCTCTGTTAAAGACAATTTTTTTCTTTAAATAAAGCTTTATTTACCACCCTTAACAATTCTGCAGAAAATGTACAGAAAGACGTGACATGTAAAATAAAAAGTGGCATTTTCAAATCCGATCTGATTTCTTTTACATCATTTTGGACTATCCTGTCACTCTGTATCCCACTACATATTTAATAGGCTGGAAGACCCTTACACCCCAAGGGGTCATGCATTTCTATAGTCAGTACAAGCAAGTCAAATCCTACAAACACAGAACTCCTTACCATGTACAGGACCCTAAGAAAATGAAGTTGCCCCAAGCTCACCCCTGAAATCAACCAACTGGAGAGGGAAATGGGTGAGATGAGAGAGGAAGAGGGGTAGGAGTTGCTAAGTACCCCATGGAGTTTGTTTTCATTCCAGATGGATAAAATGTGCTAAGCGGTGCCCTTGAACCACAGCTCTCTGGCTGACCCAGGCCCAGCACTGATGGGCTCTAGAAGCAGCTGTGCCCAACCTTCCTTGACCAGATTCAGGGGTCAGTGTAGGGAAATAAAAATGAAAGGCAGGGTAATTAAAAGAGAGGGATCATCTAAAAAATGAGACCACTAAATACTGGTCCATTGAAAGAAATGAAGTTACACCAGTTTTCATCAGCAATGGATCTGACTCCCTGCCTCTGGTATCTTGTCTGGATCCCCTCACCAGCAAGAGATCTAGCAGAATTGCTGGCTTTTACAAGTCATGAATGCAATTGTGTGTAAGTGTGAAGTGTCAGGAATGGACCCTGACTCCAACTCCTTCAGTGAGGTTTTGAGATAACAGCCGAGAGCTGGGGCTGACACACTGGTACAAAGTACACGGGCCATTTACACAGAACAAGTGAAGGACAGACCAGAATGAGAAGCCGTCCTCAAACTAGCTGGAGTTTATCCCAGACATTACCATGTTCTCTGAGGACTACTTACTCTACAGTAAGTACATTTCTTATTACATATTTTCCCAGCAGGCATTAAAGCAGAGCTACAGGGTCAGGCTACATGCCCTTGAACAGACCTCCTATGCACTTCTTGATTTAGGGGATCAGGCAGGTGAACAAAACAGTATGCCATTAGCAGGCAACTTTAGGTAAAACACCACTAACTTTGACAATAATAAGATCTGGGGGTAGATTCATAACATACCAGGTTTCTTTTTGCAAGCACTTTGAATCCAAATTGGGATAACTGCAGAAGATGACAAAGCAATCCACAGCTCAGTGTCAGTACGGGGTGCCTGACCAGCCCATTTGTTAAAGGGGCTAAATGATCCCACCCAGAACTGTCTGACTTACAGCCATCTCAAATCTTGACTCTCACAAGTTAAGTAGGGCTGGGCTGGATCAGAACTAGTCCTTGATGGCTCACCTGTAAAAGGTAATGTAGAGTTTCAGTGGTTCGGTAACTAATGTCCTTCCCCCTGAGTCAGTACTGAACAAATGTGCCATCATGATGATAGGGGGTGCTGTGCTGTGTGGCTGGAGGTGCCATGTTAGAATGAGATGTAAAATTTGTCATAATTTCATTTGGTCATTAGCGCTCCCATGGTGTTCTTTTTTTACAAGAGCCAGTCTCCTAACTCCAGTGTCTTGGCCAAATTGGACTTGATTAATTCCATTCTGCTTTCCTTAATTTCCCCTGTAGTTTACATAGGATATAGTATGTTTTCTCATATTCCTAAATTGTTTAATGTTACGGTGCTCTCAACAGCCGTCATGTTGCACCCTAGTGCTGGATGAGAGAATCCCAGTACATAACCTAGTATCTGTTTTGGGGGAAAGGAGCAATATAAATGAACTGTGAGATATTACTAGTTATTCCTTGCTTGCCTGAAACAATCCTGACACAATCCAGAAGACTGTTAAAGCTATTCAAGAGGTAGGTAAGAGGAGCAAAGTCATCTGTGGGATGCATTACTGCTATTTTGGGGGGTGGGCAGTAGATGGGTTCATGATGCCAGGGAACAGCAGTAGTATTTCTGGGGGCAAGGCAGGAATGGAAAAGCTTTTAGTTGGGGTTGAACTAGAGCCTAGTTTTTAGAAAGACATCAAGTTCTGATTAAAAGATTTCAAATGATGGAGAATCCACCACATCCCCTGATACATTCTTCCAATAGTTAATTACTCCCGCTTTTAAAAATTTGCACTTTATTTCGAGTTTGGAGTGTCTAGCTATGAGCACCACCTTCTGTCTTAGCTGAGTATTCTATTTTTCTATATTATCCTCACTTATAGTTACTGTGAGCTCTGTGGGACAGGAATGCTTTACTGCTTTGGTGTGGCTCATGCACTGGACTACAACTTTCAACATGAGGGAAGGGATTCATTTTTTAAAAACTACACATCAATAGTGGGAAACATTTATTTTTCCTCCTTTTAAGCTTTGCCTGGGAATGCAAGCTCTAGAGGGGAACTGCACCCCCTGAAAGGATGCCTTTAAATATAACCGTGAAATCAGCAGCTGGCTTTTAAGCCTAGAATAACAGAACAGCGTATGATTGTAAAGAGCATCCAGGGTGTCCCAATGGCCTATACAGAACGAAAATAGGAACTGGCCACAATGGGACTGCAGAAATGACCCCAGCAGCCACCCTGTCCTTAGTGATAGCTCACATGTGGCAGCAGGTGTATTATTGCAGAAGGGACCGTGAGCCAAGACCCCTTCAATAATACCATCAGATTCTCAAAGAACATCCTGTGATCTTTAATACTCTCCTCCAACAGACCCCTCTAGATATGGGCAGAAAAGGCTTTTGTGAAATGTTAAACCAAATCCTAGGTTCAATATAAACCTTAAAGGTCTCTCGCATCCTTCACTATAGGCTGGAAATGTCACCCACTTTTGAGCCCTGCTGCCAATGGAAGGCCCCAGGAAACTGGTGGAGCAGGACCACTGTGCAGTAGGTAAAGGCGATGCCTTGGCCCACCCCTATCAATTATCTGTTGCCAGGTCCCACATCTGGCAGGAGTTATTCTCCCTCTAATAGCACTGAGCTTCCCCAGGAAATAGTATTCCTGTGTCCCAAACCCACTGCAGAGGGGCAGGAGATTAACAAATACAGCATCTGAAATAACCTAGGTCCAGAGAAACTTTTAATTACTCAGGTCATTGCCCCATAGGCTATGTGCCCCCTTCAGTCACTGCCTCACAGGCTCTGTACCCCCCCTCAGTCACTGCCCTGCCCCAATTACTGGCTCCAGGCTCTGGGCCCGCCCCCCCCGAGTCAGTGCCCCGCCCCCCCCCGAGTCAGTGCCCCGCCCCCAGACTCTGGGCCCTCCCCAGTCACTGCCCCGCTCCAATCACTGCCCCCAGGCTCTGGGCCCCCCCCCTGAGTCACTGCCCCGCCCCCCAATCACTGTCCCCAGGCTCTGCCCCCCCCCCCAGGCTCTGCCCCGCCCCCAGGCTCTGGGCCCCCCCCAGTCACTGCCCCGCCCCCGAACAGCGCCAACGCCTCCTCCCCTTGTCGGGCCAGGCAGCCACGTCAGCCCGACCGGCCTCCAGGCCCGAATGCGCGTGCGCGGCGCTGTCGGGCTGAGCTGTCCCAGTGACAGGCTGGCAGGAAGCGGCGCCGCAGCCGGAAGTGGAGGTGCTGGGCTAGACACCCCCCCCCCCGCCCCGCGCCCCCAGGCCCCGCGCGCCCCCAGCCCGGGGCAGGATGCTGAAGAAGTTCGATAAGAAGGATGAGGAGGCCGGTGAGTGTGTGACTGACGGGCCCGTCCCGGGGGAATGTGCCGCCGTGGGACCCCCCCCGCCTCCCCCTCGCGGCTCCAAGGGTGGGCGCTGCCTGTCAGTGTCCGTTCAGCCCCTTGCCCCGGGCTCGGCTTGTGAGGTGCCCCCGGCGAGTGACCTTTCCAGGCGTTCTCCTTAACTCTGCCCACAACACTCCCCGGGGCTCTGGGTGCCCATGCGAACTGTGCAGACCCAGGCACTTGACGTTGTGGGGTCCTTTATTTTCTGGGCTGCTCACCTCACCTCGCGCCCCACTGATTTATAAAGTCCTTATTTACCCATTGCACCTCAGTGATGTCCCAGAGCCAGCTGCACAGTGAGGGGCAGGTGATTAAGGAGGATGCACCTGAAATGACACCTAGAGAAACCCTAGCTACCCCGTCCCCTCATGCTCTGCCTCCTCTTCTCTCCCTGCCCTGTCTCCTGGCTCTTTGTCCCCCAAATCAGTCACCGGCCCAGCTGGCATATGTGTGGATAGCTTTTAAAAATATATGGCTGATATTCTGATATTCCAATTGCAAGCTTATAAAGCAGCCTTCTTATGTGGTCTGGGTCAAGTGACTTTTGGGGGCCCAACTTCAGACATGTAACGGTTCTGAGCACTCCCAACACAAATTGAAGTCAATTGAGGGCACATCTGAAAATCAGACCCAAAGAGGCCATGTTTGAAAGTGTAGCCCTTAACTTCTCTGTGCCTCAGTTTTCGCCATCTATAAAATAGAGATAATTGTTTAGATCAAAATATGTAAAGTGCTTTGGGATGCTTAGATGAAAGGTGCTAGAGAAGGGTGAAGTAATTGATGGGGATTGTTGCTGTTAATGGCAGATTTCAGAATCACAAATGGAGCTCAGAGTGGCTGTCAGGATGCAGAGTTAGTTGTATGTAGTTGCCAATAAAATTACTAGGAATGCTTTTTCAAATCCCTCTTTGGAACGTGTGCATATGTGCACACACGGATTTTATGCTAACCTACTCACTTCTCATTCTTCTTTTCCCACTCCAACATGTAAGTGTCCAAGCTGTGCCCAGCCAGGTACTGTCTTTGTAACTTATTTGGAGCCTAATGGCTGCATCTTACTTGCATAAGCATCAGCAGAATGCAATGCTCCATTATGATCTGAACTTGAAGCATCACAAACTGGCACCAGCAGTCTTTGTAACAATCATCCCTATACTAATACATTTTATGTTACTTTGAGCATTTTGGAGCCCCTGCTGCAGGCAAACACCACAGGAACCTAACCTTGTCTTTAGGGATGATTCTTACAAAGACTACTGAGCCCAGCATGTGATGTTTCAAGTCCAGATCATTGCATGTCAGGAGCTCTGCTCTTTCCAGGCAGCATTTCTGTATTAAACATGACCCGGCCATAGGCTGCAATGTGGAGTTCCATGGGCTGTATATAGCCTATGGGCCACGCTGAGGTTAGGCACTAATTAAATTTGCTTATCAAGAGCTATCAGCTTATGAAAGGTTGCAGCTCACTAGTAAACACTTAATGAGGACTAGATACTAATCATAATTGTAGTTCTTGCCTTCTGATCATTCCGGGCCCATTTTTTCCTGTTTTTCATCAGAAAGTAGCATGCAGTCTACTAAACGGAATGATTAAATAAACCTTTTCCAGGCTCTCCAGTCCACTGTCTTGTTTTTTTCTAATTAGCTGTATATCCAAAAATATAGTTTACTGATTAATTTTCTGATTGTTTTATAATGCAAAGTATAAAGTAGTCCAGATTCACACAGTCTTGTTTTTAGTGTTTTCTATGGCAGTTGCTACACTGGGTTTAATTTCTGGGCCTGATCATTTGCTCCCAGAGCGGCAGTGCTCTCAGACCTGGAAACTGAAAGTGGGAGCTCTTTATATTCAGCAACCTCCTCTGGCCCATCTAGGAGTAACATTGATTAGCTCTGAAGAAAATCTGGTACAGTTTTCCTTAACTGATGGATAATTGCTGCAAGGCGGGGAGAATCTATTGGATGCCCTCAATGAGGCGGGGATAAGGTTGACTAATTAGTAATGCCAAGAAAAACATCAACAATCACTTGATGTTTTTGGAAAAGTGAAAAGTGAGTCATGTTTAAGCTTTTTAAGATGTAGGTGTAAAAGGGATGATCAAAAGGGAGGCTTTCTAGTGTCTTTTCACACAGCACAATTCCTGGGATCACCGTTGTTAATTATCTTATTTTACAGGTGGAGGTTCCAATCCATTCCAGCACCTGGAGAAGAGTGCAGTGTTGCAAGAGGTAAATTGTAAAAATCCTGTGTCTTTTATGGACATCCTCAGTGGTATAGTCTCCTCTCTGGGGTAGGAAGTTAGAGATCTTTAGAAATTAACTACACTTTGGTCCTAGTCCTGCTAGCATTTAAATAAACAGCAAAGGGGAAGTTCCCATTGATTTTTTTTTGGAGGGGGCACAATTAGATCCTGTTTGTATAACAATGAAAAGAGTTAGTAAACTATAAATGTGAGTAAATGGATGTATTTTTGTCTGTAGTAAGAACAGATATTCCCAGTTTTTCCCAACTCTTCTTACTAGGGGGAAATCTACCTTGGGTGCCCTAAAATTCTAGTAGGACAGGGACATTGAAAAATAAGATGTGGTTGGCTGTTGGACAATCTTTGCCTTTAAAGGGTGGTTCTGCTCTGAAAAATTACTATTTTTTAAAAAAAGGCTTTTTTTTTTTTTTTTTGGTCCACAGACCTGCTCCTTGAAATTCAGAGTTATATCTGTTCACTTCAGTGACAGAAATAACATTTTTAGTACTGTTTGCTCTTGTTAGCCCTGCAGAAACAGCTCTGCTCTGAGAGAGGGAGCTGGATTCTATTCTGGTTTGTGCATCGTCACCAGAATTGTTCCTCTTACAGTGGGGTTGCATGAGTGTAGCTGAGATTGAAATATGGCCTATAGAACCTTTATCACAGTTTGGCTTTCAGATCCCATGGTGAGTTAGTAGAGAAGGTTGTTGGGAAGGTGTGGGTATCTCTTTTGTCTCAAACTGAGCAAGTCTGATCTGAAGTCATTGAGAGAATCCTAAAATATCCAGTCTGTAACTTGCATCAGTGGCTCAGTTCACACAATGTGTTAGATAAACCACAGAGACGGTCTTCTGGGCTCTTCTTCATGCTTTTGTTTGTTTCTAGGCTCGGGTGTTTAATGAGACACCAATAAACCCTCGGAAATGTGCTCACATCCTCACCAAGATTCTGTACCTCATAAACCAGGTAATGGAGAGAACATGAGCTAGGAGTTCTTTAGATTTTTAAATGTTTTTTCTTTTGTAAACTAGTCTGGACTTCTAATTTTAGCTAGTGCCTTATGAAATGTTACTTAAAAAGCTGTTCCAGTAAGTTACCACTTTCTCCAGGCCCAAAGAGTTCTGGAGTGATAGAATGGGCAATTTAAAAAACAAAATGCACAGATTGGTAGCAACTGGAAGTTATCTTACAGCTGTTTGCTGACCACTTTGGTTCTAAATCCAATTCCTAGTGGTCAGGTATTCACATAGCAGTGGTTACTAAGAGCCAGACTTATAAAGGTATTTAGGCACCTAAAGAAGCAGGTAGGTGCCTAGTGGGATTTTGTAAATCCCACTCAGTGTCTTATGTGCATCTTTAGGTACCTAACCAATTTTAAAAATCTGGACCGAACTGGCCCCTTATTAGCCATCTCAGCTGAGATGGAGTATTGAATGGGCTATGTAGTCTGAACTCCTCTCTCATCCTTCAGGACATTGGCTTGTCGCTGACAGTTGTTGTCATGCTTCTGGAACAGTGCTGAGTAAGGTTTTCTTCCACCTACGCCAGCAGTTAAACCACTTTCAGCGCCACATCAGGGGGCCACGCAGGCCAATTTCTAGTGTCAATGGTTAGGGCCCTACCAAATTCACGGTCCATTTTGGCCAATTTCAGGGTCATAAGATTTTTTTAAATCGTACATGTCATGATTTCAGATATTTAAATCTGAAAGTTCACGGCGTTGTAACTGTGGGGGTCCTGACCCAACTCTGAAGGCAGCAGCACATAAGGATGGCATGGTATGGTAATGCTGTGCTGCTACTGGTGGGGCACCGCCTTCAGAGCTGAGCGCCTGGCCAGCAGCCACTGCTCTCCAGCCATCCAGCTCTGAAGGCAGCGGAAAAGGAAGGGTGGCAATACCGCGACTCCCCACAATAACTGTGTGACCCCCCCCAATCCTTTTTTGGGTTGGGACCCCAGTTTGAGAAATGCTGGTTTCCCCCATGAAATCTGTATATTATAGGGTAAAAGCACACAAAAGACCAGATTTCATGGTCCACGGCGCATTCTTCACGGCTGTGAATTTGGTAGGGCCCTATCGATGGGCATTGAAGGTGATTCTTCCCTGCCAGTGTTGAGGCAAACTGGGGGGAACTCACCTTGTCATGACCCAAGCTGTACCTGTTCTTTGGATGAATAGTCTGTTGTCCTGGAACCTTTAACCTGTACAAAAACTGCTTTTTTGTAAATAAGAATTTCTGTCCCTGTTTTGCCCATTCTAGGGGGAGCATCTAGGTGTGATGGAAGCTACAGAATCCTTCTTTGCCATGACCAAGCTGTTCCAGTCCAATGATGTAAGTCCTATACTTATGCATTTTGTGCATACATCTGTCTAGCAGCATGTGATGCTGGTGAGAGCCTCACATTCAGCCTTGAGCTATCTCTTTATGTGACAAGCTGCTCTCCCCTGGGTAGAATCACTTGATCCATGCCCCCCACATGCACATGATTATTATGAGGTGCATCTGTTTCTAGTTACTGACATCTTAGTAGTGCCTCATTTTTCCCGTTGCTCTTTGGGGCTTGTCTACATGAAGACTTTGTATGCGGAAAAAGGGGGCGTGAATCTAGAGCTCACTAGCTTGCCACACACTCACTGCCCTGTGGATCCTGCTACTGCACATTAAAAGTTCTATAGTGTGCTTTGATTTCCACAAAGTCTGTGTGTAGAGAAACGCTTCTTTGGGAGATTCCTACAGAGGGCGAGAACCTGCACAAAGGTTCTGAAGCTGCATATCAAGGTAGATAGCATTTTAGCTAATGCTAATACAACCTACAGACAAATATATTGAAGGGAAAGGGTGACTCCATTTCCTGGCTGGGAACCTTCCCATTCAAAAATAAAAAGCAACTGAACTTTTTAATGGCTAGTGCTATCACATAAAGTATTCAGAGAGTCACCATGTGCAAATGGCTTTCATCACCATCCCTTCATTCCCAGCTCTTCCAAATGTGTGCTGTCTGCATAACCAAACCATCTGATAAGACACACTCATCAGTCTTCACCATCCATCTGGGCTCTTCCGTCTTAAGTGCCTTTATTATTTAACATTTATAATGTGGGAGTCCTTAAAAGTTGCGACCAGCTTGGGCCCCGTTGTTCTAAGCACTGTACAAATATGTAATAGATGATGGGCTGCCTTGCTGTGTGCCCCATGATAGTGACCTTCCTCCCTGCCCATAGCAGTACCTGAAGGAGGCAAAGAACTAGCACCACACCAGTAGCCAACTAGACACATGGTGCTGCAGTTCCGAGCAGTCCAGCAGCAAACACTCTGTTGGTGCCTCTCTACAGGGTATAATGAGGAGCGGAGTTGCTCATTATGGCTTAAAATGGGCTTAAAAATCTGATGAGTTTAAAAAAAAAAAATTCTGGTTCTTCTTGTTGGCCTTCTGGTGTCTGAGCCTTGAGAGTTCCCTCAGTTCACACTTTCAAGCTTTTCTCTGTAACCATGAGCACCACAAAGCACAGGGTGAAATCCTGCCCCCATTGATGTCAATGTCAAAATTTCCATTGACTTCAGTGGGGGCAGGTTTTCACCCTTCCTTTTATTTTATTTTTTTTTAAATGAAAGCTGAGATTCTCACGTAGTCACTTGGCTCCAGGAGCTGGGGTTTAAAGGAAAATGACAAATATCAGATTTTCAATAAAATCATGAGAGTTGGCAACTCTGCCCACTCTGCCAGGGTTGGTGTGCTGCCAGCTAATGCTTGTGTTGCCTGTTTTCCCTGCCAGCCGACTCTTCGCAGGATGTGTTACCTGACCATCAAAGAGATGTCCTCCATCTCTGAGGATGTCATCATTGTGACCAGTAGGTGAGTCCTTGCTGGGGTGCCCCCTTCCTTTCACCACTATTTGCATGTTCCTTCCAGCAAGTCTTCTCCGGCCATCTAGAGATAGCTGTGATCCCTGCAGGGAGGTATGAAGCTGAGGAAATGCTCTTGTTTACAGGGGGCCATTGAAATATAGGCACTGAAATCCCAACAATATATGTGAACTGATGGTGCAGCAAATACCATATGCCAGGCCTTTGTGTGTTTGGTTTGTCTCTCTGGGTTCCCATGCTGTGCCCATACCATGGTATCTGACCACCTTCTTTTGTAAAGGGCTATTTTTTAACTCTGGCTTTTCTGTCTGAGCACTTCAACGTTTCTCCGGGTCTTGAAGCGTTCTCTGGGGGATACATTGCCAAATAGGTAGGCAGGGATTTGGCCATGTGACTTCTGTTGTTCTAACCTCATTGGGTGCTGCTTAACATACCCCACTACTTGGACCCATGCAGCATTTAGAAATCAGCCCCCACGTATAGGGACTGTCAGTCCCCTTCCCCACATGTAGTTTTGCATCAAACACAGTCCGTTGCCTTGGGCAAGGGCAGGATGTTCAGGGAAGGAATCCAGACATTACTCTGTCCTTTAACTCTAAGTAGCTGCATTGGTGTTTTGGTCTCTTGAGGTGAACTGAATGGCATAAGGGCTCCTGTCATTCCTCTTGTGACCAAACTTTCCCTATTGGAGTAGGACTAGGCTGAAGGCAGCATTGTCGTATCCTCTTACCCTCCTATTGTGGATTTTGGCTGTGAAATCCAGTGCCCACGTGTTGGTATGTGCAACACTGTTTGTGTGCTTTTTATAGCACTAGTGGGTAAAATACGCAATACTAAAAAACTTCCTTCATGTTTTTACAGTTTAACCAAAGACATGACTGGGAAGGATGACAATTACCGAGGCCCTGCTGTGAGAGCACTCTGCCAAATCACTGATGTAAGTGCCACCTGCTGCTCAGGCAATTGGTCCTGTCTGCCTGCTCCTCCCAACCCTGCCCTTGCATCCCATATCTGGCTTTGCTCCCCCCATCCCCCTTGCAGTCTTGTCAGCTTTCTTTGTAACTCCTCAAAGGAGTTGGTTCTCATTTTCCCTCTCTGCAGAGTACCATGCTGCAGGCCATTGAGCGCTACATGAAGCAGGCGATTGTGGACAAGGTGCCCAGTGTGTCCAGCTCTGCCCTGGTGTCATCATTGGTACGTATGCACCTGCAGGGACTTGTGTGAGGGCCAGTTAAACCAGGAAACAAATATCTGTGGTGGGAGCTGAGCAGCACGTTCTCCAGTATTTTCACATGTTAAAATATGAGCCGTCTTTTCAGTAGAGAGAAATTTTTCTTTAAATATGAAGTATGATTGACTAGGACACACTTGACAACACTGAGTCACATCCTCTGTGGGCCTGCATTGGTCCATTTGGGAAATAGCCATGATAGGAGGAGGAAGCTTACAGGACCTACTTAAGCTTACAGGACTAGCTTTTTGACCCATGTTCCTTTGTAATGCTCACATCTATGGACAGCATTTACCCTGAACGTCAGTCTGCAGAATTTGGTCTTGGATTTAAAACTGGACTTGGATCAGAACCCGATGAGCAATAGCATTTGTGTGGGAACAGCCTGGCTGCCAGGAAATCTCCTATTTGTGGTCACTCTGGCAGGAAGCTTACATGGTGCTTTGTGGAGGTGTCATGACATCAGACACAGGGCCTCTCCTCCATTGTGGTGTGTATAATTCTTCCTCTCATTAATGAGAGCTGTGAGACTGGAGCCAGGGGAAAGCAGAAATCCCTTCTGGTCTGGTGATTTGTGTGTCTGTAAAAGTAGATTTGAAATTGCTTAACTGAGACAATGTTGGAATTAGATGGCAAGCTCTTCTGGGCAGGGACTGAGGCTTTATGTGTGTGTGTTTGGTGGGGGAGGGGTGTTGGTTACCCAGCACAGTGAGGCTTCAATCCTGATTGGGGCCTCAGGGAATTACTGGAATATAAATCCAGATTCTCCCTTTGTCCTCCGTGTTGATGAATAGTGCTCACAACACCCCTATGAGATAGGTCTATATCATTCTCTCCAGAACCCAAGTTGGAGAAGATGGGGGTTGTTGCTGTTTTTGTGATTCACATTAGTTTATCCTGGACCTTGATGGGCTCTTTTCTTATGAGTTATTCTGTGCCCACAGCACTTGCTGAAGACCAGCTTTGACGTCGTAAAACGCTGGGTGAACGAAGCGCAGGAGGCAGCTTCCAGTGACAATATCATGGTGCAGGTAAGAAACCCTCAGGCGTATGCAGCAGATCAAAGAGCAGAGCAGGGGTTTTGGTATTCTCCAAGCTCAGTTGTACATCTCTGGGCCATAGATGAGTAAATGCATAAATAACCTAGCATGTGGTTTGTGAATCTCTTTCTTTTCTCCTTTGCTAATCTGCGCAGTATCATGCCCTCGGCTTACTCTACCATGTGCGTAAGAATGACCGTCTGGCAGTCAACAAGATGCTCAGCAAGTTCATGCGTCATGGCCTGAAGTCGCCCTTTGCCTACTGCATGATGATCCGAGTGGCCAGCAAATTGCTGGAGGAAGAGGCTGGAAGGTGAGTAAGTTGTTTTGCCACATTGGAAGACTTACAAAGTAGGATCTGAGGAATCTCCTCTTACAGGCTTGTCCTGTTACCTGGTTTTGTTTAAACCTTTAAGAAATAACATGCAACATGATGCAGCCCCTTTCCTTTTATTAATAGTTAAAACATAGCACAGAAAAGGGAGTGGGAGGTGATTCCCTGTCACTTTATTTTGTAACTGGACAATCTGTGTGAGTCTAATCCAGGTGTTTGGTGATGTGGCACTTTGCTTCCATGTTTATGCTGTCCCCTTGTGTACGGTTCTCACACTTCATTGAAATCTTTCATTTGATTTTCCATATCCTATTGTAATTAAGTGGATAGTGTATATGTATCATTGCGCTCTGCTGGATAGCACCAGAACTGTACTGTTGATTGTCATGAGCCCTATGTGTCTAACAGCTAATGGAAATTCCCCTTTAGTTCATCAGGGAGAGGTCTATGCTTTTGGGGTAGGAGGGTCTCAGTTCTATCCCTGCAATGCAAATTAGTGCAGCATAGTGACAACCACAAAGCCTTAACTGAACACACACTGATTGCAATCATATTTCTTTTTCATAAAATGCAGCTTCCAGTAGCTCTGAGTGCCATTCCTTCTCTGCCAGCCCAGTCTGTCCTCCTAGTGCCTAAGGCTCCTTTTAATTTCTTGACTTTGTCTCCTAGCCATGACAGCCCCTTGTTTGATTTCATTGAGAACTGCTTAAGAAACAAACATGAGATGGTGGTCTATGAAGCTGCTTCTGCCATTGTTAACCTGCCTAGCTGCACTGCCAAAGAGCTGGCACCTGCCGTTTCTGGTACGTCTAGTGTTATTTAAGGGTGTAACTGGGGGATTGTGGGCCTATGACAATTGCATTTGCTGACTACCCTGCGATGTAAGGCCCTTATCGGTACTCAAGCTTGTTCAGATGTCATTATTGCCTATATATGTCTTTGCTGATGCTAGAAGGTATTTCCCTGCTTTATTCAGTGTGGATTGTTCTAGGGTCTGTGTCTACAAAGCAGTCTCATTTTAATTAGCAACAACAACAAAAATCCTTTTGCCTTGTGACCTGCCAGCAGCTCTGAGAGAGACCTGGATTCTGAAGCAACCAGGGGGCTCTAGCTTCCCAGCCCCATGGAGTTCAGATGCTCACTGAGGTGTTGCATTTGAGCTCTGGGGAAGGTGTGTGTAAGAGACCTCCATCTGCAATAACAATGCTCTCTGTTGGCCAACAACACATGGAATAGAATGGGATTTAAATTGTAACAAGAAAAAATGGGTTTAAGTGGCAGTCAAAATAAAGGTTCATTGGGAAGATCAACTAGGGGATGGAGATAGAAATTTCCGAATCATGGCTTGATGAGCACCTTTTAGTGATGTTAGGGAAAGGAGGGAGATGGACTCGCTCAGTGGTTTTCAATTTCAAATGGAAATGTGGTCCCCTTTGGAAATCTTAAATATAGTTCATGGACCGCATGTTGAAAACCACTTCTCTATGGTAACGACAACCTTTCGCAGATCCCTTAGGCATTGTCTGTGGGCCCCCAGGTGTCTGCGGACCACTTGTTGAAAACCACTGGACTAACTAACCTTCCATGGGTCCCTATGATTCTGAGAGAGTAAATCCAGAGAGCTTCCAATTATTCCCTGCTCACTGGTGCTCTTACAGTGAATCAGAATCTTTTGTGTGGGGTGTGGGGCACTCCTGGTTCATCGATTTCTAAATGTCTGCATTTGATGCTGTTTCAGTGTTACAGTTGTTCTGCAGCTCCCCGAAAGCAGCTCTTAGATATGCAGCTGTCCGCACCCTCAACAAGGTAAGACAGTTCTAGGAGTTTGAATAGCTTTCACCTCCCCTGGATGGTGAGGTCCAGATCCCCTCAGGTCCAGAGAAGAAAAAGGGGGCCAGGCTATGTAAAGATTTGATTTCTATCACTCTTACCCTCCTCCCTCCCTGTCCTACACATGGTTCCCAAGTATTTAGAAATTAGGAAACCAGAGTTTCTATTTCATTGCTTTCTGTGCAAAATAAGAACATCCAGGAACACATCAGAAAATCACACTGACTAGTGGTCTCTAGTGACAGCGAATCTCAGGTGTTGTGCAGTACTGCATTTCCCTCGACGCCTCCAAATCTCTTTTTATGATGAAGCAGCTCCTTGTTAAGCGACTGGGACCAAATCCTTATACTCCTCCTCACCCTATCCCCATAGCAACTTTTGCTCTAGTGCAAGGGGTGGAGCAGCCTTTCATAGCCTTTACTTTGCTCCCTTCAATTCCAAAAGGAAGAGCTACAGCGTCTGTGTAGTGGCTGGTCTGAGCCTGGCTCCAAAGACATTGCAGAGCTGAGGTCCATGGAGAACTGAAGTTCAGACGCCCTGCAGGGACTTCTGGCTTCCTGTGTGGCAATGGATAGGGTCTGAGACTTTATAAATGGAGGGCAGGAAAATAGGCACGCAGCATTTAAAGGCCATGTTACCAATGTCTGTCTTTCAGCAGGGGGTATATTTCTTTGGGAGAACAAAGCTGATAACTCACCTGAGGGTAAAGTTATCTGGGATGACCTCTTAGAACCTGTTATATTTGGTTTGGTAGACAGGCTTGAGTGCTGTGTAGGGTCTGTATAGCATTTGGTTCTGTCAGCTAGACACTTTCCATGTATTCAGTGAATTCCGTTGTTTCTCCTCACTAGGTTGCCATGAAGCACCCATCTGCTGTGACTGCCTGTAACCTGGACCTGGAGAACCTAGTGACGGATTCCAACCGCAGCATCGCTACGCTGGCTATCACCACACTGCTGAAAACTGGCAGTGAGAGCAGCATTGACCGGCTCATGAAGCAGATCTCCTCCTTCATGTCGGAAATCTCAGATGAGTTCAAGGTATGGAAGGTGTCCCCTGGTGAGAACTGTACTGGGCCTTTGTCTTTCTCTGTTTACACTTGCCTTCTGAAGTCTCGGTCAGGTTACACCACTCTTTCACTTCCAGAGACTGGACTTCAGATCTGCTGGAGACATGAGTGCAAGGGGATAATGGTATTGACCTATCCCCAAAGTATCCCACAGTCTCTATAACTTGCCACCATTAGTAGGCTCTGTTCTGGAGACTACCCATAGTAATGAAATCCCTATTCCAATGGGCCCCATTACCAGCCTTCTCCAGGGACTAACTAGTGCATGGAGAGAGGAGTCCCCTCTCATCCCTATAGCTGCTTCTCCAGTGCATGCTACCCATCTTGTAGATGAAGGGAGAGCTATGGTCTCCTGGGCTTCTCAGTCCAGCTTAAAATTCATGTGGAGGGGAGAAAAAAACAAATTGAAATAAGGCAGAATTCTCCTTGTTAAATGACCTGTTTCTAAACCCGGTCAGGTCGTGGTGGTGCAGGCTATCAGTGCCTTGTGTCAGAAGTACCCACGTAAGCACGCAGTCCTCATGAATTTCCTCTTCACTATGCTCCGGGAAGAGGTAAGATACTGGTCAGCTACTTTGTATTATCATCATTTATTTGTATTGCAGTAGCACCTACAGGCCCCAGTCAGAATGAGGCCTGTAGTGTTAAGTGCTGTATTATAGCAAGTGCTATGTAGCAGGTGAAAAGCTTGTAATCCCAATGTAAGCATGGTTAGTAGAAATGACAAGCTTGATATGTGACAATTGTCTGCAAAGTAACATCAAAAACTATTTATCAATGTGTTTCCATGATCTGATTTGCAGCATGAGTGGGATTCTGGTGCTGGGCTTTATTAACTTTCAAAGCAAATGCACGTAACAGGAGATCCACTGGCAATACATGTCTGCATAACATTGAACCAGCTTCTGTTGCTGCCCATCATATTTTGATATTAAATTCTAAGAAGCCTTGTCTTGTGTAAAAATCCATTATCAGGTGACCTAAAACTATTTTAGTTCTGCTCCCCTTGCTGTTGCAATGAGGGATCATACCTGAAGCTATTCTCTGTGTGCCTTCAGATACAGAATTTCATAAAGGCACTATCAGAGATTTTCTGAAACCCTTTATAAATAATCTCCTATAGCACTCAGGACTCCACATATGCCTGCTACCCAGCTGGCATTAACATTGTCAGTTCTGACATCATGTTCTGCCTATTAAAACTTCCCATTTTGGATCATACCAAGACTTCTTATCTTGTACTTTGAAAATAGAATATTCCATTTTCGCAGATTCTGCCTGGGTGGCTGGTGTAATTTTGAAATATGGTTTCAGAGTTCAGACCACTCAATTTTATGGTTCTTTCATCCAATGTAGCTCCTAATATATTCAGAGCACCCAAAATTGTGCACGTAAATTATAAGACATCACTCTGTTTAATCCCCCATTGTTCGAATGAACATGAGTAAGTAACATCTGAAGGTAATTTTATGTGTATTTAGTAGCCAGTTGCAGGGTATGCCAGGGGAGCTACTGATCTTTCATCTTCCCACTCTAATGTATTGTATTTGATTGGCCCTGCAGTGGTTGATTTGATACCTAATGTATTGCTTTTGTGATTCATACTTGGATGTCTGGTGTGGGAAGAAGGATTATTTCCCCCCGATTTGGTTGTTTTATGTAATGTTTCTACCAGCAGAGTGGCTCAAAATGGGGGCTTTCTTAAAAGAGATGTAAACCCTTCAGCTGCAGCCCCTTCTTTAAGGCTTGCTTTTTAATTGGTGTGTTTGTAATTGTTCTCTGTTTGGAGTGAGCTGCACAGAGACCTTGAATATTAGCAGTTCCTAAGCAAGCACAGAAGTAACTCCAAAGTCCCATTGAAAAACTAAGGGTTGCGATGTGCTTCCAATTCCTGTCATGTTTATAAGAGCTGGACCCAGTATGGTTCTGTCAGTGCAATTTTTTTGAGGTGCAGAACACATATGGAGGTAGCTGAGCAGACCTGACAGAGTGGGGCAGTGTTGCTACCCAAACACAGGTTAAAAGTCAGCAGTTGCGGATCTCTCTCTTAACTAAATCCCTCCCTGGCTGGTTAACATTCCTAGTTAGAACTTCTGGCCTCCTTTGAATTTTCTCACTGGCCTTTGCTGCATAGGGTGGCTTTGAATACAAGCGAGCCATCGTGGACTGCATCATCAGCATCATTGAGGAAAACTCTGAGAGTAAAGAGACTGGCCTGTCTCACCTGTGTGAGTTCATTGAGGACTGCGAGTTCACGGTTCTGGCCACCCGTATCCTCCATCTGCTGGGGCAGGAAGGGCCCAAGACCAACAACCCTTCAAAATACATTCGCTTCATCTACAACAGGGTCGTCTTGGAGCATGAGGAGGTCCGTGCAGGTAAGGTGCAGGCCTAGAAAGATGTACGTCCTTCAAGGTTGAGTAAATTTCTGTGACTGAACTTCAAGTAAAGGGTTTCTCAGTGGGCTAATCCACTTACTTTTTACCTTCTGTAGAATGAGTTCAAATACGATTTGGCACTCGGCTTAGTCCCTAACAACCCTTTGTCCATAGTAAGAAAACTCCAACATCCCTTAGCAGGAGTGCTGGTCTCCATGTAGAGGAATACACAGTGGGCAGGTTTTGATGTTTTGGTTGAGATGGCTGGAGGAAGATTTGCCAGCACTTTGCTGCAGTATGCCTGGCTCTGTGTCCTACATAAGAATGGACGCAGTGGGTCAGACCACTGGTCCATCTAGCCCAGTATCCTGTCTTCCGACAGTGGCTGGTGCCAGATGCTTCAGTGAATAGAACAGGGCAGTTTATCGAGTAATCCATCCCAGTCCCAGCTTTTAGTAGTTAGGGGCTTAGGGACACCCAGAGCATGGGATTGCATCCCTGAGCATCCCTGGATAATCATTGATAGACCTATCCTCCATGAACTTATCTAATTCTTTTTTTAACCCTGTTATACTTTTGGCTTATACAACATCCCCTGGTAACAGGTTGTTTGTGCATTGTGTGACGAAGTACTTCCTTGTGTTTGTTAAACCTGCTGCATGTTAATTTCACTGGGTGACCACTGGTTCTTGTGTTACATGAAGGGGTAAATAACACTTCCCTATTCACTTTCTCCACACCGTTCATGATTTTATAGATCTCTGTCATGTCCCTCCTCAGTCATCTCTTTTACAAGCTGAACAGTCTTTTTGATCTCTCCTCAGAGTCATTTTTGTTGCCCTTCTCTATACTTTTTCCAATTCTAATGTATCTTTTTCTAGATGTATAGACCAGTACTGCACGCAGTATTCAAAGTGTGGACGTAGCATGGATTTTTATAGTGGCATTATGATATTTTCTCTCTTATGAGCCATTAGGAAAGGGATAGATAATAACATTAGCTTTTTTGACGGCTGCTACACACTGAGCAGATGTTTCCAGAGAACTATCCATGATGACTCCAAGATCTTTCCTGAGTGATAACAGCTAATTTAGATCCCATAATTTTGTATGTATAGTTGGTATTATGATTTCCAATGTGCATTACTTTGCATTTATCACCATCGAATTTCATCTGCCATTTTGTTGCCCTCACCTAGTTTTGTGAGATCCCTTTGTAACTCTTCACAGTCTGCTTTGGACTTAACTAACGTGAGTAATTTGTATTGTCTGAGTGGCAGGCTTCCTGCTTCTGATTAACTTTAAAAAAATTTTTTGCTGTTAGTTTTGTCTTTTGGCTCTAAAACTGTTGCATTAAAGTAAGATCACAAAACAGAGGGAACTTCCAGTTGCTAACTTTGCCAGCTGATCCTGTTTTCCTGCTGTTGCTACAGGTGCAGTAAGTGCTCTGGCTAAATTTGGAGCCCAGAACGAGGATGTGTTACCCAGCATCTTAGTGTTACTGAAGAGGTGAGCTACATAATCTGCCCTCTGTCCCAGCAGACATTTCAGAGATTCTTCCTAAGAACTTTAAATGTTTGGCACACCTGGGATTTTCTTGACATATTGGAGCTCCTGACCCACTTGGTAGAATATAATGAGACCTCTGGACTTGCACAATATTTTGGGTGCAGAGTCCTTGTCAGGGTTCCCTCCCCACTCTGAACTCTGGGGTACAGATGTGGGGACGTGCATGAAAGACCCCCTAATCTTATATTCCACCAGTTTAGGTTAAAAACTTCCCCAAGGCACAAATTCCTTTCCTTGTCCTTGGACGGTATTGCTGCCACCACCAAGTGATTTAAACAAACATTCAGGGAGGGGCCACTTGGAGCCTTATCTCCCCCAAAATATCCCCCAAGCCCCTTCACCCCCTTTCCTGGGGAAGCTTGAGAATAATATACCAACCAATAGGTTAACAAGGTGAGCACAGACCAGACCCTTGGGTTTTTAGGACACTTAAAAGAAGAACTTTATAATAAAGAAAAAAGTAAAAGAAGCACCTCTGTAAAATCAGGATAGAAGGTAATTTTACAGAGTAATAAAAAGATTTAAAACACCGAGAATTCTCCTCTAGGCTCAACTTCAAAGTTACAAAACAGGAATAAACCTCCCTCTTAGCATAGGGAAAATTAACAAGCTAAAATAAAAGATAATCTAACGCATTTCCTTGCTATTACTTACAATTTCTGTAATTTTAGATGCATCATTTCAGTAGGAACTGGATTACCTGCTTGGTCTCTCTCTTTGTCCCAAAAGAGAACAAACAAAACCTCCCCCCGAGATTTGAAAGTATCTTCTTTTCTTATTGGTCCTTTTGGTCAGGTGCCAACCAGGTTATTTGAGCTTCTTAACCCCTAACAGGGAAAGAAGGGATTTGATGCTACCCTTAGCTGTATGTTTATGACAGTCCTAGAGCCACTATTGGGTACACCTCTACCTCAATATAATGCTGTCCTCGGGAGCCAAAAAATCTTACCGCATTATAGATGAAACCGCGTTATATCGAACTTACTTTGATCCACCGGAGTGCGCAGCCTCCAGAGCACTGCTTTACGGCGTTATAGCCGAATTCGTATTATATCGGATCACGTTCTATCGGGGTAGAGGTGTATATAGAACACTGCCTCCCATGACAGATTCTAATATTGCTGGTTTCAGAGTGGTAGCCGTGTTAGTCTGTATCAGCAAAAAGAATGAGGAGTACTTGTGGCACCTTAGAGACTAACAAATTTATTTGCGCATAAGCGTCCGTGGGCTGTTTTAGCCCATGAAAGCTTATGCTCAAATAAAGTTGTTAGTCTCTAAATTGCCACAAGTACTCCTCATTCAAATTCAGTAGAACAGATCTGGGGTTTCATGGGCTAAAACCCACTTCATTGGATACATGCAGTGGAGAATACAGTAGGAAGATATATATACACACACATACACACAGAGAACATGAAAAAATGGGTATTGCCATACTAACTATAACGAGAATAATCAATTAAGATGGGCAGGAGAAAAAAAACTTTTGTAGTGATAATCAGGATGGCCCATTTCCAACAGTTGACAAGAAGGTGTGAGTAACTGTAGGGGGAAAAATTAGCATGGGGAAATAGTTTTTACTTTGAGTAATGACCCATCCACTCTCAGTCTTTATTCAAGCCTAATTTAATGGTGTCCAGTTTGCAAATTAATTCCAATTCTGCAGTTTCTCATTGAAGTCTGTTTTTGAAGTTTTTTTGCCCAGAATGGCTGTCAGAAGGAGGCAAACTATTGATTTATTTATTGCCGAATTAGTATGATCACCAGTGCCACAACTCACCCTATTCTACAACGCATATTTTCAATTTCTTTAGGCCACCACCAAGATAGATCAGTCATCTGCATATATTCACAATGTTCACAGATGGGTTTTGTCTTGCCTTCAGGTGCGTGATGGATGATGATAATGAAGTGAGAGACAGAGCCACGTTCTACCTAAATGTTCTGGAGCAGAAGCAGAAAGCTCTCAATGCTGGCTACATCCTGAATGGTAATGTGGAGGCTTTTCAGAATAAAGCTGCATTTTTTTTACCCAAGGTCCCTAGGGAACAGACTGGTTCCTTGAACATTCTTCAGACTGTCATAAATATGTCAATTGGCCTGTAATTGCATGAATGCTAAGGGCAGGTAAAGACATTTGGTAGGTTACCTCTTGATGTGAAGGACACATGCATTTCTGCTATCCTTTCCAAATCTGCTCATATGTATGCAGTAGCGTGGCTGACTTCTCAGGCTGCAGTGCAGTGATGGCTGTGCATCAGAAACCCAGATTCAGGCCCTGAGGAATGTGGTTACAATTGTCAAATGCATTCCAGATGTTTCCAGTTTACAGGTTTGCTCTGGGGATGATAATCATTTGCATAAATGTCCTCACAGTATTTTCAGAAATACTGGATTCAGTGTGTCCAGTGCATGAACACTGGGTACATATGCTTTCTACTACACTAGCTGTCAAGGTTTCCTCCCCCACTCTGAACTTTAGGGTACAGATGGGACCTGCATGGACCCTTCTAAGCTTAATTACTAGCTTAGATCTGGTAACGCTGCCACCAGCCAGAAATCAGTGTCTGGCACGCTTTCTGTCCCTCCAAAACCTTCCCTGGGGAACACAGATCCAAACCCCTTGGATCTTAAAACAAGGAGAAATTAACCATCCCCCCTCACCAATCCCTGGTGAGTTCAGACCCAATCCCCTGGGATCTTAAAACAAGGAAAAATGAATCAGGTTCTTAAAAAATAAAGCTTTTAATTAAAGGAAGAAAAGGTAAAAATTATCTCTGTAAAATCAGGATGGAGAATGCTTACAGGGTACTTAGATTCACATAGCCCAGAGGAAAGCCCCTCTAGCCTCAGGTTCAAAGTTACAGCAAACAGAGGTAAAAATCCTTCCAGCAAAAAGAAACATTTACAAGTTGAGAAAACAAACATAAGACTAACATGCCTTGCCTGTGCTACTTACAAGTTTGAAACATGAAAAACTGATTCATAAAGATTTGGAGAGCCTGGATTGATGTCTGGTCCGACTCCTCATTCCCACCTACGAGGGGATGTGCTTCGGGGGTGGAAGCAATGTAGGCCGAGGCAACAAACTTGTGAATGTAGGCTTAATGAAGGCACATCCGAGACAGAGAAGAGCGAGCCCAACCAGAAGGGACACAAACAGGGATTGGAAATAGGATTTCTGGGCGCAAGGCCAAGCCAATCGAGCCATGACCAAAACTGGAAGGACTCTCGTGACTCTCTGACAGTAGAGCTCAACGTTTGCAGGTCTTTAACAATTGAGGACAAATTAGGAGAAATAGAAGGCAAAGAAACGCAACATTTATCAGCAAAGTCAGGATATACTTCAGCAAATTTAGTACAAAATGAGGAAGATTGTAACAAATATTGAATCATTAATCTATTTTGAATACTATACTGAACAAGGGAATTTAACTGCAAATTAGGGAGAGGTCCTTGCCCGTAGTATTAGCAAGCATTTCAATAGCAAGGGATTGAAATAGCACTTGATCACGTAACATCATATAACCAACAGGGTTAAAACTAACAATAGAGGAGGCAAGGGAGGAAGCTGCTGTTTGCAAACGAGTCCAAAAAGAGTGGGTACTACGATGGTGTCGGTGGCCAGATGGCAAGGTATAAATACCTCCGCCCTGTAGATACAGGGTGCCAATGGTGCATATACCCCGGGGGTTGGGAGGAAGCACAGCAAATGCAACATTACCACAAATCCAAAAATGACCGGGTCTTAAGGAAGAAACTGTGGTATGGCTCCACCCATTATTGGTTACAGAATAAAAGCTGGATGCACGATTGATACATGCAGCCTCAGCATGATGCATATGCTGGGCATGAAACAGATACGTATGTGTTATGGAGGTATAGAAGGTTCCAAAAAAAAATATTATAATTAAGACGATAAGAACAATTAATGGGAGGGGTGTAGGTAAAATTAAGAGTGGGTTTAGTTAGGGAGGTATTAGCATAAGAGAAACTCCACATAGAACAATTAGAATAAGTACCAACCCAAGTAGGGGCTGGGGTTAAACTATTACCAACAAAAACCCAACAATGAGATGCTAGAACTCTAAAACTCTCAATTAAAGGAAAGCTATGATCACTTCGACCTGAAGCATTAAGAACTGGAAACACATAAGAATTAAATTGTGAAGAATAATTATTCCAAACACTAGAAGCAGCCCACTGCACATAGGGGGAAGAACAATTTACACTAGATATACTAAATGAAGAAAAATTATAAACTATTGGTACAAATTGAAAGGGTAATGGATATTTAGGTGAGAACTGAGTGGAGCAAACAAGACAACCTTCTGGACTCAGCGCTGACAGGGACTGGTTTCCGCTGACCTCCTGCACCCAGTAGGCGGCAAACCAAGTTTGTAGTCCACCCTCTCCTAAGGGCTCCGTGGGCAAAGATGTTGTGAGGGAGAGCAGTATAACAAATACAAACCAACTATAAAATTAAACCAAAATAAATTTTAAATACAGATACATGCAAATACTTTGAGGGTATTTGAGGGTATACTTTTATGATGCTTTGTTATGTTTGGGAGCCAAAGGTGGAAACCTGTTGAAATTGTTTGGTTAGCTTTATGCATAAATTGTTATTTTAAAACATTTTGGTTATGACATTCTTATAACTATAATTAAAAGTGCAAACAAGTTTATAAAAATCCCAAACAAGAAATTGACATTTGTTAATATTATCTTTACCTTAATGTTGAGGTTTCCCCTTACATTTTTTTTTTGAATAACAAATTAAAAAAAAAGAAACTTAAAAAACAAAACTGTGATTGATAAAAGAGAATTCCTTTGTTTGCAATTGCATTATTTGTTGAGGCAGAAATATATGTACATATATTTGTAACTGAAACCTTTTTGAACTTTGCACAAAAAATTGGTGTTAATATACTATGATTACACCCCAACCATGATTTTAAAATAGTGTGGTACCACATCTTATATATATATTTTTAAAAGGGTATAAAATTGACTTTTGTTGCAACAAAATAAAAATAATTTAAAAAAAAAAATAGTCATGTGACACACACAACATAGGACACACACACGACATACAGGACAAACTTACAATTAAAAACAAATGGTGCCAAAATTCTATTCATATTTATACAAAATAACACAACCAAAAATAAAAAGTAAAAGGGTTAAACATTTGAATAAATAAATTATTACCTTATTTAAAACTTGTAGCATAAATTTGATAAAAATATATTAGTATTTGCCAAATGTATTGTATTAATTCGGTAACAAGGAATTTTGCATTATTTTATATTTAACATTATTTTAAAACTCTGCTATATGGAAATAAGAAAAGCCCATGTTACAAATATTAGTTAGTGGTTAGGATAAGAAGCAGAGAGTGCACTTCTGTTGCTTGGCAACCATATCTTCAAGAAAGTTAGGAATAATTCCAGCTGTTGCATTCCTGGAGGATTAAAATAATTAATTTACTGGATTTAAAGTTTTTACCTTGTTTTCTTTTTGTTTCTTGTTTTGTTCCATTTTCAATTGCTTTATTTTTTGGAGGTTTCTGTAAAAACTATAGCTTTTAATTTTTAAAACAAAAAGAGCCGAAGTGAGGAGAGGCGGAGGGGGGGAAGGGGTGGGGTGAAGAGCAACCTAGGAAGGTACAGAGACCTGAGCCAAGAAAGATTAACTCCATCAAGGTTAGTTATCGCAATAGGCAAAGCTTCTGCTACAGTTTTAGATTCATTGGCAGAGCTGGATACAGAGGAGTTTTAGGAGCTTCATATGGGGGTGGCAAAATTTTCTGAGAGGGACTTGGGGAGGGGGGTAGTGATGGGCTCTACCTTTTCTGTCTTTTCCTCATTATCATCTTTAGGAGAGCCTGAGGCTGCCTGTTTAGCTGCGAATATTGTGCCCCCGTGGAGGACAGAGCACAGATCAAGGGCCTTGCATATCATGCTAAACAGGACGGTGGAAACATCCTCAGAGTATCTGCCAGGGTTAAAGGCACAGTATAGCCTTTTAGAGTTTTGTCCGAGCCAAGGGAACAGATCCATTCTATTTTTGGATTGGTCGAATTTTGGCTAGTAAAAAGGTGAAACTGCAAATGTTGGAACTGTTCAGTTTCATCATCTGCGCGGTCTGCAGTGTGCCACGGGCATGGCCCAACTTCCTTGCATCCTGTTCGTGACGCCATGTAGATTGCCACGGACTCGCAGGGGCGAAAGAAAATGCAGGTGTTGTACCAATATAATAAAAACCAGCAGGATCTTATTAAGAGGGATAAGGCAAAGATGCCACATTTATTGTAAATACCATAACAAAACAAAAGACAATGTTTTCCTACTTGTTTCCATTACTACTTATTCCTTATACACACACACATATTCATTCACACAATCATTCATTCAGGTTCTGTATAGATGTTATAGTTACCAGCCTAGATGTTGCTCATGCCAAGTTACTGGCCAGGTATCTTGGTCATGAGGATGGAGCCGAGTCTGTGTCAGATGCATCTGATGCTCTTGGAGGCTGGCAGCAGAACCATAGACTCAAAGTCCTCAGTCTTTAGAGTCCAGTTTTATAGGGATTTTTCCCTATGTTAGTTCATAGGAGTTGCCTCATTCTGCTGTTGCTAAATCAATCAGCAGATGGCTGGCTCCATTCTGTCAGATGCTTGTTTTTCCTTCCTTTGAGGTGTGGTGGGTCATCTGGTTGATCCCACTTGACACCTTCTTCAGCCAACACTGAATTCTTCAGACTGGTAACTCCCTAACCATTCAGTCACATACATTCTCTATCTTAATCACATTTATTTCACTGTTTCTTTACTTTTTGGGGTGTTACCAATTTATGTGAGACTCCCTGTCTTTTAACAATCAAAGATAAAGTGAGATGAAAACTTACAGAGGGTGGGGGTCTCTATTTATACACTATAACAGCTACTGTTTTGGCTTACTTAGAGTTAATTAATGTTTAACAAGTTTTATACAAAGTATTTCTTTGAGCAGGCTTCACACAGACACAGCTGGTGGCTTGCAGGTTAGAATCACAAATTTACTTTTAACATAAACCTTTAGTTATGAGGCATCAATTAACAATAAGTCATTTTTCATATAAACCATGTCTAATATAAACCTTTAATATCCCTACACAGGCCTGTTATTTACCAGGCTGCACGTGGCAACAGACTATATTGGTAAGGGATGCAAGGAGAGTGTGGGTCACGATGCAAACTGCAGACACACACACACACACTAAACTTAATCAATTTAAAAATTTTATTGGGGATAATTACAAGGGGTAAGGGAGCAGTGGATGATTAGCTAATAGAGTTAATGAAACTTAAAACACACAATGACTAAAATATCTACTAACAATATTTATAAACAAAGATGCAGCATTTAGTAATAACTGATACTTACAAATACAAACCAACGCATAACGACCGGCAAATGTAGAAGCTCTGTTTGAAACACGTGAGCTGAGAGAGAGGCTTCGAGGTGATCAGGCTCGGTTACGGGTATACACAGGATACACGGGTATACACAGGATACACGGGTATACACAGGATTCGTTTTTCTTTCTCCTCTCCCTGCCTGCACATGGCAGGCAGGCCATAAAGTACCCACTATGACATCATAGAAGTGTCATAGGGGATGGGGCCCAAAACCTGTTTGTGTTCGTTTCTGATTGGCACAAGCGAAGTTAACACCATGTAGGGGAGCAGGTGCCTTAAAGTCTGGCTTCGCCCCCAAAAGGTGAGGAAATGCATATTGTCTTAGAATGCGTTCAACACTGAATGACAAAAGAAGAGGCCAGGGCAATACCGGAATGGGCAAGTTTTTCAGGATGCAGACAGGAACTCATCTCAACAATTCATAAAGATTTGGAGAGCCTGGATTGATGTCTGGTCCCTCTCAGTCCCAAGAACGAACAACCCCCAAAACAAAGAGCACAAAACAAAGACTTCCCTCCACCAAGATTTGAAAGTATCTTGTCCCCTTATTGGTCCTCTGGTCAGGTGTCAGCCAGGTTACCTGAGCTTCTTAACCCTTTACAGGTAAAAGAGACATTAACCCTTAACTATCTGTTTATGCACTAGCCAATTAAGAAGAGCAGAGATGGAGATTTTAGTTGGACTCTGACTCAGTGGCTCACAGAGTTGATGTTTGCTGTGTCTTCAGTGATCTCCCTTCTTTCCTCAGGCTTGACAGTGTCCATCCCTGGCCTGGAGAGGGCGCTGCATCAGTATACTCTGGAACCCTCTGAGAAACCCTTTGACCTGAAATCTGTTCCTTTGGCAACTGCTCCCATCACAGAACAAAGAACAGGTACCCATGGAATAACAGGGGGCACTCCTCTCCAGTATTAAAGCTGATTGCTTTCAACATCCCCTCAGGAGATGGACTGGATGGGACCTCATGGGCTTCTTTATCTCCAGCTTTTGTGATGCTATGAATTGTTAGGATCCATCTTGTTTGAATTTTGGGGTGTTTATTTTCTGTCAAGTCCGTGCTGGTAAATTCAGTTGCTCCCAGATTAGGATTCTGTTGTAATCTTCCTGTTTATAATAGTAATTGCTCATAATCCTCACTGAAGCTACTGTTGTTCCAAAGCTATTTTGGAAGTAAAGGTGTGGATTTTGAGTACAATAGGATGCATTACTTGGGGTGAGAGTAATGGAGTTTGTAGCAAGACAAAAAATGGGCTTCCTTCATATTCTGAAGGAGTCCCTGTCAAGATGTTTTATGTATGTGAGCTAGTGAGCTTCTCAATTAATTTCTCTGTCCCTGCAGAAAGTATTCCTATCACTGTGGTCAAACAGCCAGAGAAAGTGGCAGCAACAAGGCAAGAAATATTCCAAGGTAAGCAGATTGTTGGCCATCTCTCATTAACCCTGTGTAGGCAGAAGAGGTGCGGATGTAGCGGTCATGTGATTTGTTGGGCCTGCCTAAATCCTGTAGCCTTTCACCATCTGAGTTGACCCTCATGAAAGGGAAATAGACCGTTGTGCTTCAAGCCAGCTTCTAACTAGTGAAGTAATGGTTAGGGGATCTTCTCGTGGGGGCAGGTTATCTCACAAGTGCCCACAGCAGTGTTTCTTGCCTATCTGCTGACGTTTCTGATACTAGCCACTGATAGAATATGGGGACTAGATGCACCACTAGACATAACCAATATGGCAATTCCTATGTTCCTTATCTGGAGGGGATTCCAAACTTGAAGGGCCAACAATGCTTCTGATTTTGCAGGTTATAAATGCAGCAGGAATGGTGAATGTGTGCACTCAATAACCGATCAATACCAGGCCCAGGAGATTGGCTGATCTAAGCCCCTAATTCCTGTATGTGTGTGGTGTTTCGCTTTCTTTCATGTCCCCCCTGCTCATGCACAGCCTGGGACCAGGTTTGGGGCCCTTCACTGCTCCTGTCAGTGTGGTCACCCTCACCCTGAATCTATCCCTGTGCACAGTGTTGGATCAGTGATTTATTACAGAGATGAGCAGGAGTTAATTGAGCTTTGAAATCTCTCTCTGTTCTGGGCACTTTCACTCGTATGATATTTGGGGCCCAGCTCTACCTTCAGGGCATACTCGTGTCTGGCTCCTGCTTAGGTGAATGGCTGGCATGTCCAAAGAAAGAATTTGGTGCTAGATTTTAATGTCCTAATTAATGTATTTAGTTGCTGGTAGCTCTTTGCTAAAACACTTTCAGATGACTTAACAAGTGCTTCTTAGAGCCTCTGAATGAGACCTGCTACCTGATACATGCGAGTTCTGAAAAAAAAACGTTTTTCTGTTAACTCTGTTTTAGAGCAACTGGCAGCTATCCCAGAGTTCCAAGGGCTGGGCCCACTCTTCAAGTCCTCTCCAGAGCCTGTGGCTCTTACAGAATCTGAGACTGAGTATGTGATCCGTTGCACCAAGCACACATTTGCCAACCACATGGTGTTCCAGGTGCGTAGGCTGCTGCTACTGGGTTGTAAAAATAATCTCCTAATTGTTAATCACCCACTGGGCTGTTTCTTCCCAGTGGTGTGTCTTATTTAGTTCACAATATGTAGCAGAGGTGAATGGTATTGAGACCGCTTCTTCCATACTCTGGGCCCAAGTAATTTGAATTTAACCTAAGCATGTGTGCATATTGTACATCTAAAGCATGTACACAGTCACTAGGTGGTGCTGTTCTCATTCATAGTGTGTATGTGAGCAGCGGAGGGCTACTTTGTTTATGGGGTAGGACAGAAAGGTTCCTCAACCAGAGGCCTCAGAGTCAGGGTCAAGAAAGGGTGAAGCTTCCTTAATTTGACAGTGTGAGAAGGTTACGATAGAAAGACAGGCCAAGAGGAGAGAAGACTTATACTCATTTAAGCCATGAATAATATATATACTCCCTCTGTATTGCTTGGCTATGCCCCCAGCATGCTCCTGCTATGTCTAAGAGACATTCTTTATGATGCATGTGCAACTTTTCACCTGGGCATCTGAGATTCCAAGTGGCCCAGGGCATGAGAAGTTTTGCAGCTAGTTAGTTTGTGAAGAGTATGAATATTTTATGCTTACCTAACTCCTTTTACAGAGGCTCTTAAAACTCTTTACAGAGACGCACATTCATTATCTACATCCATTTTACACCCAGGTGAACACACACACAGGTGAAGTGACTTGCCTGAGGTCATAAATGAGTCGGTGGCAGAGCCTAAATAGAAGCCAGGTGTCCTGATTCCCTCTCCTCTGCTCTAGCCATTAGAAGGGCCACCTCCAACTCAACTCTGAGATACTGCATTTGTATGAAATTGAGGAAGGAAAATGGAGGCTATATATGTGTCAATCTAGCCTTCTTTATATTGAAGATCTTAGAATACTTTCCCTGGGGAAGTGATGGAAAGCTGTCTTTCTGGAGACATTTAAAACTGCCCTGCACAAAGCACTAAGACACAATACTGCACTGAAAGAGAACAACTACCCTCTGATTCCTGTCAGGCAGAAGGCTAAGATCGAGCCACTGGGCCATTGTGTCTTTATTTTAAATTTCTTTTCCTATTAAATATTTACAGAGGTCTCTGCAATAATTGGGGTTTTTAACTTCTCAGCTGAAAAAGTATAAATGCCAGCTTCTGTCTAAACCTTCACAGGAAGGTCCTTTGACTACACAAGTCGACATCCAGTAGAACAGAGTTTGTATTTAGGTAGCAGATATTGCAAAAGGGAGCCAGTGTTAAAAATCACACTGAGCAGGTCCTCTGCCTGAAACACTATCTCCTATTATGTCCATCATTAATGGCTTCAAGCTGTTGCTTCCCTTTGCTTCCCTGTATAGTTTGATTGTACAAATACACTGAATGATCAGATCCTGGAGAACGTCACAGTACAGATGGAGCCGACAGAGGGGTATGAGGTCATTGGCTACATACCTGCCAAAAGCCTACTGTATAACCAGCCTGGTATCTGCTACACGCTGGTGGCACTGCCTGAAGAGGACCCCACAGCAGGTAAGCAGCTTGTCCTCGTAGATTGCCATTCCCCTCAGATAACCCAAACTGTATTCCCTATACCCTCTGCCCCATGTACAAGCCATTTACTATAGCTGGTAAGTGAACACGCCATCCAACAGCACCGAGTACAGTTTCTCTTCACTACTCTGTGCAGTATAACCGCTCAAGGCTCCCCTCCTGGAAGAATTCTTCCCGCTTCTTCTAGGTTAACTTGCTTCAGAGCATTTCAGAGTGAGGCTGTGCACAGCCCTTTGTCTCCCTTCTTTTCAGACACTAGGACGACTGCTTGGCGTGAATGTAACAATTACTGTGATGCTGGCTACTGACGAGGTCTGTGGGGTGGGCCTGGGAGCTACATTTGGAGGGTCCCACACTACCAGAGCCTAAATTCCTTCCTTGCCTAATCTTACCTCTTAAAAGTAGTTGTCTCTCCCCTGCAGCATAGGCCTGAGATACCCATTGCACTGGAAATGCCCTTACCAGTACCCTTAATGGATTTTATGACTGAAAGCTGAGATTGCTCAGGCAACTTGTAAAGAAAAGAAGGATGATCTGGTGGTGAGGGCACTAGCCTGGGACTCAGAAGACTGGGATTTAGTTCCCTGCTCTGCCACAGATATCACTTAGTCTCTCTGTGCTTCAGTTCTCCATGTGTGAAACTGGGATAATAATACTGCTCTGTCTCCCGGGGATGTTATGAGATGTTTGTAGTGCACTCAGTCACTATGGGAACGGGAGCCATGTAAGTACCTACAGTAGGTGGATAGAAGTTGGAATGCATGCTAGAATGGGTACAGCTGAGTCTCCAGCTCACTTATTACCTCACCAATCAGAAAGTGAAATGGCCTTTCTCCACGCTTCAGTCTCATTTGGTTTTCTTTGTAGTTACACAACTGATGACTGCCTCTTTTATTGTTCACTGGATAGTTTGTTTCATCTGGGATGGTTCATCACTGCCTGCCTTAATTTGTAAAGAAGTATTAGTCAGCTGCTGTGTTGCAATGCAGAGGTGATAACATTTCAGTGGTAGGTGAAGTGACTCCTAGATAATATCTTGAGTATCTCGCAGGGGCAGAGAGGCTTATTTAATGAGCATTCCTAACATTATTTGAGATCCTCCCGTGAAGAATAATATAACTTAATCTAAGGATCTCAGTGTTTTACAAACAATTCTCACAACCCCCTGTATCTATAATCATTTACTAAATCTAAATAAATAGAATGTACACATTTCACATTTAGGAGACTGAAGCACAGAGAGGGGAAATGACTTGTCCAAGTTCACACAGCAAGTCAGTGGCAGAACTGAGGATAGAACCCAGGACTCTTCCAGTCCCCTATTTTGAACACTGCACCACGCTCCCAACCTTGAAGAGAAATGCATGTCAGATGGTAACGTGAGCCTTTCCTTTGCCACCCCCCTCCCCAGTGGCCTGTACATTCAGCTGCATGATGAAATTCACCGTCAAGGATTGTGACCTAAACACTGGCGAAGCGGACGATGAGGGCTATGAGGATGAGTATGTGGTAAGGATCTGATAACTGGAGCTTCAGTAGGTCCAGAGGCTTTTGTTTCCCCTTGTATTTTCTGTGCACCAATAGCCTGTTCCTCTGAAATGTTATCTGGCCACAGAAGCTTTGGGCACTTTCTGTGAAGAGGGTTGTGGGGTTCCTCCCATGGAGAGACAGAAGTTGCTTGTCCTGAGTTTCCCCAGTCTCTGCAGCTGCTCTTCTGATTGTTGGGACCAAGACACAAATTTAATGAAACTCTGAGTTTCACAAGCTGTAAAATCTCAGCATGGACAGGTGGTTTACTCTACCTAACCTGGAGTACCTTCCTATGAGTACTCTTCATGCAGATGTCCAGTGTAGCCAGGTATGTGCCTTTATGGAGGCTGTGGTGTCTCCCTCAGATTGGGTTGCCCTGGATTAGCATGCTTTGTCACGCGTCAGGAATGAAGGGTGTTGGCAAAGCTGTGTGGAAAAGCTGGCATGGTTCCTACCCACACCTTGGGCAGCATGGGCAGCCCTCCTGTGAACTAGAACTCTCTGTTGGAGGGTAAATAAAGCTCCTCCTATTCTTGAAAAAGTGCTTTTACTTTTAAAATAACCTGTCGGTGCTCAAAACAGGACAGTGGGCTCCATCAACACAGTAGCTGCTTTCATGAATGGAGGCTGTTAGGCCAGCTCTTGCATGGAATGAGTTTCACTTTATAGGCCAGAGTCTGACTCTGGTACCAGGAAAATTCCATTGCTGGCCCTTGAGCCTGGAAGGGAACCTTGGCTCCTTCTTGGCAGTGAGACAAGGGCTGTATTAGGGTTCTGTGTAAGGGCTTCTGTCTGAGCCCATTGCTATATCCAGACAGAGCTTTTGAGCACAAAACCAATCTTCGTGCTGAGGTCTCTCTTGCTCATTGGGAGCAAAAAGTTACCTTGAGCTTAGCCAATAGCTTTGGTCGCTTCACACAGGGTGGCTTTGTTTGCCTTTTGGAGTAGAAGATGTGATGTGCCTGAACCTTAACTTGTTCTGTTGGCTCCTGTATTTCCCCGCCCCTTTCTCACCAGGCACTCATGAGTATCTGATTGTAGAAACTACTTGGCAGTAAGTCAGCATGAGCTGTAGTCAGAGCCGGTGGAGCTTTGTCCAAGCAGAGGGAATAGAGAGGATTTTCCAAAAGACACTGCGCAGCTAGACCCTTCTCTGTGCCAGGTTATACGAGACACTCATCCCTCTCTGCTACGGCACTTGAGCAATTTTAAATCACAACCATAGTCCATCCATTAATTAAACTAGAATTGTGAGGAGATTTTGATCATGCCCCTACAGAGGAGTGTTTCCAGGTGCATATGCACTGGAGAGATGGGCTTATCCAGTGAGGCAAGGTCCACCTCCAATGTGGCCACAACAGCAGCTCAGCTCACCGAACATTCAGTGGTGGATGGTATCAGATATGATACTTCCTGAGAAGATCTCAAATGTAGGCATGTACCCTTCTCCATTATGGACTCCGCTGTCAGTCCTCCTTGGACCTGGGGTTCGCACTGTACATTATTGATCTCAGAAATGATGAGCTGGGATGTAGAATATATAGAAGTGTCTCAGTATTCTAGAAATGCAAATCTTGCATTAGTTCAAGCCCCTGCCTCTATTTTGTTAAATTTTATTTGTGTGTTGTCCCTTCTTTTGATCTTTCTGAGACATTTTGATCTTTGGCAGGTTGAGAGCTGTGCTCGGAATGGGAAATACCATCATAAAACCCTGGGCATGGAAGAGCTGAAGGCTCTTCCAACTCCAATACCCAATCAAAACAGATTGTACCAAAATATCATTGCTCAAATAAATCAGAAGGGAGGCAGGAAGCTAATTCTGAGAAAATCCATGATCAAAAGGAAATGTCACCATCTTTACTTGATTGCAGTGAGCCAAGTCTATAGCTTTCTCCCAACAAGAACTATCTTATTTATGTAAAACTTTCTTTCCCTATCAGCTTGAAGACATTGAGGTAACGGTAGCTGATCACATCCAGAGGGTTCTGAAGCCAAACTTTGGCGCAGCCTGGGACGAGGTTGGTGATGAGTTTGAAAAGGAAGAGACCTTCACTTTATCCACCATTAAAACATTGGAAGGTAAGGAAGTCTCTGACCCCCCACAGAACTCCTAGCATTTCCCTGCTTGCAAGAGGCAGAGTCTGAACTCTGGCCTTTTCGAGTATGTCTGTCTGCACTGCAGCAGGGAGGTGTGATTCCCAGCACAGGTAGACAGACTCGCACTAGCTCAGCTCAAGTGAGCATGCTAAAACTGGCAGCGTGGATGTTGCAGCACTAGTGGTGGCTTGGGCTAGCCGCCCAAGTCCAGGCCCACCTGTCCCCCTGGGTCTGAGCTTGGGAGGCTAGCTCACGCCATGGCCACTGCTGCAACATCCATACTGCTATTTTTTTGCACACTAGCTTGAGCTGAGCTAGTGAAAGTCTGGCTGCCCATGCAGGGAATCACACCTCCCAGCTGCAGTGTAGATATACCCTTAGAGCTGTGGCTCCCTATGGTCTGTTGGAGGCTCAGTTAAGGTCTAAGGTCCAGTACAGACCTCTTTTTGAGTAAGCTTGTGACGGGCCAAATTCATCTCTGGCCTAGGTTCATAGAATTGGATTTGTCCCGTTGTGCACACAGTATTGGCCTTTCATGACAAAAAGCTACTTTTAATTTCAAAAGAAACCATGTTGGTTTGGTCATTGTTGTGATGGAAGCACCTCCTAAATTCTGAGTATCCTGAGCCTTTGGGGACTGGGAATGCCATATGGTGAGGAAGGGAGCACCTTGCAATGGTCTTGAGCAACACCCTTTTCAAGAAGCTGGAACATGGTTCAGCCTTAACTCTAGCTGTCCTTGCACAGAAGGAGATAGGCTGCGTCTTAGGGCCCAACGGTAAGAAGGAGGAGTAAACCATAGAGGTAATATGAAGCTGGGGAGGAGGGATCCTGAAATGACCTCTCGTTCTCGTTCTCATCCTCACACTCAGTTTATTTTATTTATTTATTTTAATTTTAAAGATTCTATCTTTGCCTCTTCCAGAGCCCATTGAAGTCTGTTGGGGTGACAGCTTCTGAGGGTACTTTTATATTGGGCTCTCATCATGCAGTTTGGTGTTGCTCCCTTTAATAGTCACTGCCTGATGGGGATTAGTCCTTAGTTTGCTGCCCCTTGTCTCTTCTCTTTGGCTATTTCTGTGCTGTCTTCCATGTCACCTCATGCATGGAATACCCTCCCTGAGCTAGTACTCAAAGCCACAACCCTCTCTTATTTGAAATCCCTCCTGAAGACCTGTGTCTCCTGCAAAGCCTGAAAGAAGCTCATTGTCTCCATCTTCATTTTATCCACCGTTATCTCCTCAAATAAGTCATACCACTGCTGTGCACTAGCCTTGCTGAATTAGTGTGGAGTCATCTTGATGCTGTCCATGTCTGCCTTCCTGCTCACCTTCATGTTACCCATGCACCCTTGCTGTGTCATGTACAAAATTATTATTTATGATTTGTATTGCATTAGTGTCCAAAGATCTCTCTCAGAATCAGGGCCTCACTGAGCTGGGCCCTGTACGAACACATATGGAGGCACTCTCTGCCGTGAAGAGCTACTTTGTAAGCCCCTTGGGGCAGAGACCACATCTCTTCTCTGTATTGGGAGAAGGGCCTTATTGTACCTTTTGAACACTGTTAAAATAATGATGTTAAATAAACCCATGAAACTGACCCTCTGTTATTTCTTTGAACAGAGGCAGTCAGTAATATTGTGAAGTTCCTGGGGATGCAGCCGTGCGAGCGTTCGGACAAAGTGCCAGACAACAAGAACTCTCACACGTTGTACCTGGCAGGTAAAATGTTGGGATTCTCTGTTGGGATCTCTGCCCCACCTTATGTGGCACTCTTGGCGACTCACTGTTTTGAGACTGAACAGTAGTGCTCAGGATGTTAGCCCAACTAGTTCACAGCCTCAGATAACATTCATTGGCCTGTTCCTCTTGTGCTCCCCATCCCTTCAAATTCAGGGCAGCTGATAATGTTGGGATCAGAATTACTTGGGGATAGGGATTAGGGACAAGCCCAATCCCTGGGATGGTTTGAATTGAGTTCAGAACCGCCCTGCATGATCTTCAGGGAGCTGTTATCCCAACCTTTGTGGGAGTTCCTGGATTTCCAGAATGAGGTGAACTGAGGTATCCTATGGGATATGCAAGGAGGACTTGAGCAACAACTGAATGTAATTCTAGATGTTAAACTAAGATGCACACTGGATGAGCAACTGATGGTGATATCAGAAATGTCTTGATCTTCTCCCCATTTGAGTCTAAAATATAAATTTAATTTGTGTGTCCGTGGGGTTTTGAGAGATTTATACTAGTGACTGACTAATCTGGGTACCTTAATGTGCTGCTGTGGGGTTTATAACTATCCAGCTGCATTTGGGGATTTTTTTGGACTATGTTCAGCTGATGCTTTTTGGAGAGTGGACCTTGCTCCAGCCACATGAGTATCCTTAGAATTTGTTAGATGAGCAAGTGGCATTCAAGCACTTTATTCTCTTCCCTCTTCTTCTCGCTGTTCTAGGTGTGTTTCGGGGTGGCCACGATCTCTTGGTGCGTTCTCGTCTCGTCCTGACAGACACTGTAACAATGCAGGTCACAGCCCGCAGTGGAGAAGAGCTTCCTGTGGACATAATCATGGCCTCGGTTGGCTAAACTGTGTTTCTGAGACTGCACTCTGACATAAGGCCCATAAAGGGAGAATGTTCTTGGTTTTCTTGGTTCCCCTCTGTTCTGGACACTGAATTGGAATCACAGTCACTACTGCAGCTTTTTATCATTAGTAAAAGCTAGGACAGTTATTTGGGTTTTTCTGAATAAAATTGTGGTGTTTTTTATGCCCTGACAGCAGGTTTTAGGAAGCATTCAGTTTCACTTAAATCTATAAACTCCTCTGAAGAATCAGCCCATTTAATACCAAGTTGCTGAACTCTGCAGTCTGGGAGTCCTGTGTTTCCAATGAAGCCTTATTTAACCATTCATATTATGGTAACACTATCAAACCCATTAAGTGGTCACTTGGAATCTGAAATTAGTGTGCTTTTAATTATCACTAATTTTGCTAGTATTTTTATGTCTTTAAAAGACCCTTAAAAACAGGACATGGTAAATAAATAAAATTATAAAATTCCCTCTCCTGCAGGTATAGAACTTGGCTACCTTCCACTACTATCTTCATGGAAAATGACAGGCTGATCTTCTCCCAGGGTACTTATCCCTCAACATAGTAGGTTGGGATTGGCTGGCTTGCAATTATATTCAGTCAAAGAATGGGAAATAAGTGCCTAGCTCTAGCTTTGCGCAACCCTGTCAGAAGGAAATAGTCTCTGTAAAGTGCAAATCAATTAACACACTGCGTATAATTGGTTTGGCTGTTCACATTCCCCTAGTTATCAGTAACTGGTTTCTCAGTCGTTGTTAGATCCAACACTGAAAGCCTACTGTATAAGTGGTAGAGGATTATGTGATTTTTGGTGTGTAGTATCCTGAGGAAAAGTGACCAGTTAGATTTTTGAGTATGAAAGAAGAAATATGGTGATTTGTAACATCAGACAGCATGTAATATATCAACCAGAGCTGTTGTCATTCTTCTCTGGAGACATCATTTTGGTTAATTTGTGAGTTTCAGTTATGCCAGATAAGGGGAAAACGAGATAAGTCTGTTTCTAGCACCTGTAATTGATCTTTGTTCTACTCTGCCTGTATTTTTTTTATGCAAAATGTCACCATATAATGTAACATTAAACAAAGTATTAAAAGATTCTGATGGAATTTACATAATCATTTATTATTGGCCTAAAGGTGTAGCCAAAGGCATTGCACCAACTCATTCCTGCATGACTGACAAGGCATGTATGACTGGTTGGTATATTGTCATAGACAATGCCTGTCTTGCATGCTTTAAACAGAGGGATTATCCAGGGTAGCACCTGTTTTTTGTCATTGCCTCTTCTGTTCACCTCTCTCACCACCCTACTGGGGGTGCTCACCATATCCCATGCTAATACTCAAGGAGTTCTCCTTACTCATCACCTTCTGCATGAGCCTCCCACTTCAGTTTTCTTCCTTTTTTTTGTTTTTGTTTTAAAGCAAACCTTGTCTCTCCTGGTCCTGAGGCTTTGGCCACTATAGGGAAACACATGCACCTGTGCAACCCCCGGTGCTAGCCTGAGGCTTCTGCAGCTGTCTGTCAGCTAGGAGAATGAACTCGGTGTCTCCTCTTACTAGAGTGGTCCTATTTCCCCTTTCGCTGCATGTGCAGCAGCACTATGAGAATTACAGCAAAACACAAGGCTGAGCGGGCAGCTGACTGCATTCTGCAGGCACAGAAGGGAGGGTTTGGGAAGGTCTTTGGCAGAGATGTGTAGCTGACAGAAGGGCAGGGAGCCAGGAACGCTCATTCCACCAGCTCAGGCTGGCCCCCCACGCGCCGATGCGGTTTATATGGCCTCACCATCTAGGCCTGACTGAGGGGTTACAAGGTGCTTTGCACAGGGTGCATGTGCAGAGCGCTACTGGGGGCAGGTTCGTGGCTGTTGGGTGCATCCGGGCTGTGCCCAGAGCCCTACAGCGGAGCAGAGCTGGGGCCCCACAGCTCTAGAGAGAGCAGACAGGTCAAGGCACCCCGACCCTGGACAGCTCCCAAACGTGGCCCTTCCCCCAGCTGTAGGGTGACCAGATTTCTGATTTTATAGGGACAGTCCTGCTATTTGGGTCTTTTTCTTATATAGGCTCCTATTACCCCCCACCCCGGTCCAGATTTTCACATGTGCTATCTGGGCCCCCTGCCCTGCCCAGCCCAGCGTGGGGCCTCGCGTGGAGCCCGGCTCTCCTGGGGCTGCGCACCGCACCGGGGCAGGGAGAAGCCTGGCGGGGGTGGGAGGGGCTACCCCCGCGCTCACCCGCTGAGGCGCGCGCGCGCCCCCCTCCCTCGCCAGTCCGTGGGGCAGGCCGCGTGCCACGGGCAGAGCCTTGCGGGGCGCGGCAGCATCGCCGTCACGTGCCCACCGCCGCCCACTCACAGACGGCGGCTCGGACCCGCCCCCGCCGGGCTCTTGGCGGCAGCAGCAGCAGCAGCAGGCGGGCCGAGGTGTCGGTAACGGCCGGGGGCGCGGGCGCGGGACCTACCCTGGGCTGGGCGGTGGAGCGGCCTGTGGGAGATCGAGGCGAGCCGAGCCCAATAGAAACCCACCGTGGGGCCAGCGTACCCCCGGACAGGCCCCCCACCAGAGACCCCCTCAATCCCTGGGCAGGAACTACCCCCCACCACCAGAGACCCCCTCAATCCCTGGGCAGGACCCCCCCCAGACCGCCACCGGAGACACCCCTCAGCCCCTGGGCAGGAACTACCCCCCCCCCACCAGAGACCCCCTCAATCCCTGGGCAGGAACCCCCCCCCCCAGACCGCCACCGGAGACCCCCTCAGCCCCTGGGCAGGACCCCCCCCCCCCCCAGCCACCCACCGGAGACCCCCCTCAGTCACTGGGCAGGACCCCCCAGCCCTCTGCTCCCCTCCAAGACCCCCTCAGTCCGTGGGCAGGAACTTCCTGCCCCCAGAGATTCCCTCAGTCCCTGGGTGGGGAGCCCTGCACCCCCCTCCCCCAGCAGGGAGCTCTCCCAGCCCCTTTCTCCCCCACCAGGAACCCCCTACAAATTCCCCTTCCCCCCACCAGCAGCCCCTCTCAGTCCCCTGACCTTCTCCCTCTGAGCAGGGATCCCAGAGGTCTGTTTCAGTGGATATATTTGTGGGCAGCAAAACCAATCCATCTTATTTTTTTTCCAAGGCACCTATTTCTTCTATCTGAGCACCATGTAACAATTAAAGATAGCTTTGAGCATGTGGCCTCCCAGCCTCCCCTGAATGTTACTCAACTGCAATCCTTAGTCATCCCACTGAAAGAAGTGTTAACATCATAGATGGAGGAGAAGGTTTGGGGGAATCAAGTATTAAAAAGCCCATGGAACTATGTGGTGTGCATTAAATATGACACCAGTCACTCGCCACTTGTTCTCTCATCTGTTCATTGTATGCTTCCTTAAATTATTAAAGTTTTAGGGTTTTGTTTTGTTTTTTTACAATATCCAGCACACTTTTGGGCTCTGTAAATAATAAACCCCTGACGTAGAGTGGACAAGAGGCTGAGTCGTAGGGGAAGACATGCATGTAGTAAATTGTTCCTTTTGTATCCGGTGTGAAGGAGAAACATGATCATGCTTTGTCACCTGAAGTCAGATTTTAGGCTATTGTTCCACAGCATATAATGCCTTCTTCCTTTAGGAAACTTGTGAAGAATGTGTGGGCGTACGGCCTGCGCTCTGGGAGCAGATCGCATCCGCCGGGCCTGTGTGTACTGTGATAACTATGGTAGAACAAGGCAACCTGAATGGAGAGATGCTGATAAATACAGCCCCTCCTACAACAAGAGTCCCCAGTCCAACAGCCCTGTGCTGGTTTCCCGACGACACTTTGAGAAGGTAACCTTCAAGCAGAACAAATTACTCAGCATGCATTATGGTGCATCATATACAATGACTAGTAATTTGAAGGGGGGTAACTGTATATTTCACAACTGTACTTGACCAATTTGATATAAACATCTTTATATTTTGGAGCATCACAGTTTGCAGTCTCTTCAAGCCTTAGTAGTTCAGTTTTAGTTCTGTATCTCCAGACTCCTACTGCTAGTGTGTGCTTTGCAGGAATTCATACTGACATTTCAGGCTTTTCAGTACACATGCTTGCCATATTAATAGTTCCATATGTGTTCCCACTTCTACAGTAAAAAGGTGTTTTAAGTTCTGCTGAAATGTCAGGAATTAGTTATTTGTTACAACTGCGTAGATTTGTAGAACCAGAAATGTTTAAAGGTGAAATTTAAAAATATTAACATTTTATCATCCTAAACCACTACACCTGCACAGCATTTTAAAACACAGCGTTTGAAAACTACTTCCTCCTTTACTTTTCTGCTTAAATATTATACTTAAAATTCCACAATTCTGCAATAGCTGATGAGATCACAAAGAAGAAAAAGATGGTGCTTGAAACGTATCTATTTATTATTTGTGTTACTGTAGTGCTTAGGAGCCCCATTTATGGACCAGGACCCCATTATGCTAGGCACTATAGAAACATAGAACAAAAAAAGATTGTCCCTGTCTCAAGGAACTTACCATCAATGTATAAGACCATAGACAACAGATGGATGTAGGCAGACTGATGGAGGAGTACAAGGAAACAATGAGATGGTATTGGTCAGTATGATAGGTAGTGGTCTCAAGCGTATCTGCAGCCTAACTATTAACACAGACAAATATCTGATCATCCAGTCATCTTTATTAAACTACTTGCCATGCTTATTCACTATTTGGGGACAGTATGACACACTTTATTTACAATGTTGAAGCAGAAACAATTGGATTTGTGCTTTTCTTTGCTGCTTTCTGTTCTGCTTGTAGGCCTGAAAGATTTTACAAAACTGAAGGCCAATAGAAATGTTTCTGTGTAGTTTTGTTCATTGGGAACTTTTTTTAACAAAACATTTCCCTGTGGTATTAACCACCCAAACATTGCAGCTTTTGGCTAGCACCTGAGAATCAGAAAGTGAATTTGACTAGAAGCAGAAGTGAAACCCACAGTCTGTTTCCATTGTCCAAGCTGAGAAAAAATGCAAAAATGTGAACAGTGAAAGTAAGTTAGACTTTACAAATGCTCAGATTATTAAAACAAAGTTATTTTTGTAACATTTGTAAGAATTTTTTTTAAAATAAAAAATACAAGGAACCTAACAGTATCCTTTTATAATTATTCACTGCATTGGGGAAGGCCCTAAGATGACAGTGTTGCTGGGACTTTTTTTTAGTAGGGCAGAATGTATAATATGCTTAGAGTGGAAGATCCCTGAATAGTATTAGTTAAGTAAAAATTGCAAATTTACTATTATATGCAAATATTGTATTATATAGTGAATGTTCCTTATAACCAGTGGTGTTTATATATATATTTTTAAAATAGCCTTATTACATATTGCTGGGTCTGAAAATTAATCCCTTGCATATTTTCAATTACTTTCTCAGAGGAGTAATAATTACTGATTACTTTTGAATCATTTTTCGGTTGCAGTCACGTATCAGCACAGAGTATATTCTCACACCCATACAAAACAGAAGTGATAGAATTGCAAAGAAAAGTAACTAGCAGAACAGCAACCAAAAGTTTCTTTCTCGTCAGAAAGTAACCTTTCTTCCTAAAATGTAAGATGTTACTTTAATAAGTTATCTGTAAGCTCCTCTTTTCTTGTTAGGCTCTCTGCCACTAGTTGTAGTGAGTGAGTTTGCTGTGATTTGTTTGTAGGCTCCACTATATAATGGAGAAGGCAGAGAGCAATTATATGCTCTGATTACTTTGTAATTTGCGTCTGCTCCTGTCTTGCATGTACTTGCATGAGGTGCTTTTCTATTTTATGTGACAGGATGCAGACTCTTCTGAGCGTGTCATTGCGGCTATGCGCTGGGGATTAGTCCCAGCCTGGTTTAGAGAAGATGACCCTTCCAAAATGCAGTATAAAACGTCCAACTGTCGCAGCGATACCATGATGGAGAAACTCTCCTACAAGGTAAGTTTACAATATTATTGCTTTTAATGAGTATTGAGAGAGAGAGAAGATTTTATAATCATCAGCTCCTAGCAGTGCTACTAATGACTTGTAAACCAGAGATCTAAACCTCTTCCTAACAAGAATTGGCCACCACCACCCTGTTGCACAGAAAATAAATCCTTCTGAATGACACATTGTAAAACCTAGCATCTCAGTTTCATTGAAATAGAAGTACCCAACAAGTGATAGCTTTTCGCATGCTGTATTTGACCAGGTGGCCTTAAGATAACCCGCTGTTTGGTTCAAGTACAGTTCAGACTGGAGAAAACAAAGGCATTGGCTCTATAAAAAGAAAGCTTTGGGAATAAAATACTACTTGAAATTAATAAAAAGCTTGTCTGCTAAGCCTATTGAGCAGCAGCACAAAGAGCTCCATAGGTAGACTTGTACTACCCCCCTCAGCTGGAAGGTGGGTGTACTGTTTGGTGGGAGTCTATAAAAGGGGGGTTCTGTCATGCTCTAAATGATGGAAGGTGAGAACATGAAGGATTACTTTGTCTTGCTGCTCATAACCTTCAGTGAAATAGAGACTTTCAGAATTACCCTGAGTATTACTTGCAGAACACCTCCAACTTAATTTTGGTGTGGGGTGTGGATTTAAGTGCCTATCTCCCATTGATATTAATGAAAGGGAGTAGACAAAGTGCCAGTTACTACAGTGACATATTTTAAACTAAATCAAACTTCCTGAATGGAATAGAATGACTAGATTTCCATCTTGTGCTAGTGTGGAGTTCTCATGCTGCCACCACCATGTATTAATGCATTTTAATTCCTAGGTGGTTAGGGGACACTACCAGATAACTATGTATAAGACACATATACAGCAATTAACTACATAATAAGGCTCTAACTTCCTCAACAGCTTTTAATGGTGGCATAATCCCTGATAGCAGAGCATAGTTTTATGTGAACAGAACCCCAGTGTGGACCTACAGCTTTTATGTCTATGCATTTGAGGATCAGTTATAAAATACAAAAAGGGTTATAAATAAATATGTTCCCTATACTTCAACCATGGCCTTGTCCTCCCCTCCTAACAAACATGTTTCTTTTATTTTAATACCTTCCAAGCTGCCATCTGCTTTGATTTGTGACATGGTCAAATCTTCTCTTCCCAAAGGGACCTCTGATAAAGGGCAGGCGCTGTGTAGTGCTGGCAGATGGATTCTATGAATGGCAGCAGCACAATGGAAAGAAGCAGCCCTATTTCATTTACTTCCCGCAGCCCAAGCAAGAAATGGTACTGGATTCCCAGCAACAATGTTATTTTAATATTCAGCAATGCAATATAGCACTTTTCGGTTTGAAAAGGCTTTAGAAATATTAATTAGTTGTCACTTATCCTGAAGAAAAACATATTTATTTTGTAAATTCCTGCGCACTCCAGCTGTGTTCGTAATTCAGGTTCAGGCATAGGATATTGGAGACAGTGCAGCTTGAATGTGTGGTGAGGCCTAACTTCCAGGCAGGTGGAAAGAGGACTTTGGTGGTGATGGAAGATGTCCTGCAGTTATGTAGTCATCTCCTATATATATTAAAGTCCTGAAATGCAGAAAGATGAACTTCTCTTATGTTTGGAACTGTTGCTGTAATATGTGTTGGTACACCCAAAGCTGCAGTCTGTGCGTGGCCTTTTGATCTACAGTGTGCTTCCCATCACTGTTCTAATGTAGGGCTTGATCCTGAGAAGTGCTGAGCACAAAGTGCTCCCATTGAAGTCAATGGCCCTTGCTAAAATTTCACAGAGCAGAGTTCTGAATAATCTCAGAAACTCTTCTCTGCCTGTTGTGCTTTCTCCCCTCATTATTTATTTTTTCATGGAAATGTAATCTGTTACATGGAATATCTTCTCTGCTACTGTTGCTTATCCTTTCTCCTCTCCTGTGACCTCACAATAATTTCCAAAGTAACAGATTACAATGCACAGGTGGAGGATATTGATTTTGAGAGGTGGAAAAGTATCAATGTAAGATGATGCTCCTAATAAAGTTTTTGTGTAAACATCCCTAGAAATAGAGAAGAGTAATTAAAATAGCAAATGAGTCATGGGTAGCTGAACTACACTGGTTTTCAGTGTTTTCTGTGAGGTATCAGATAGCTTTTAAATATCTTTGTATTGAAATTACCTAGCATAGGAAGGAGGTTAGGAAAGATTGTGATCATTCTGCATCTTTCTTTTCCAGGCAGATGGGAAGGATGATGATGATAAAGAGTGGAAAGGCTGGAGGTTACTCACCATGGCTGGGATTTTTGATTGCTGGGAACCTCCTGATGGAGGGGATGCATTGTACACCTACACCATCATCACAGTAGATGCATCTAAAGGCTTAAGTGATATCCATAACAGGCAAGTGAGAATGACTGGCTGTGGCTGGCAGAGTTTAGGCTGGCAGAGATTAGTGGGGAGTGTGTGGCAGAAAACCTTCCCTTTACCTCTGTGCTGTGTGGAGCAGGTAGTGTGACTGTATTCCCCTACATACACAGTCTTGGTGGCCAAGAACACACAGGCCAGAAATTCTTCCATGCTCTTTCTGCCTGATCCCCTTAGAGAAGTACATTAGAACATTACTGACTTGTTTCAGGTCACTGAATCTTGCTCTTGCCATAAATCACTGTGTTTGGCCCCTTGCTGGTAGCAATAAGAATTAAATTGCTCATAGGGCTGCCTAGTGATTGACAGACCCTTTGCCTCCTCTGGGGAAGCAGGCTGCTTTGGTGAAGTTAGCATACTGTTTGCCTCACAGAAAAACATTGTATTGCTCAGTCCTTTCCCCATGGCTTCAGAAATGAGGTCTGTATGCCTTCTAGCCATTTCTTAACATAATAGTTATTGCCAACACAGTTAATCCCCAGATAGCTGGAATCTGGATTATGTTAATTCTAGATCTTAGTTTGGCTTTCACCCAAATCACTCTGTCCTGCCACATGGCGGATAAGTTGTGTCTTTCTATGTGGTCTTAAAATTTCTGCATCTCCTCCCATGTTTAGGATGCCAGCTATCCTGGATGGGGATGAGGCCATCAGGAAATGGTTGGACTTTTCAGAGGTATCAACACAGGAAGCCCTTAGGCTCATCCACTCCACAGAGAACATTGCTTTTCACCCGGTTTCCACTATAGTAAACAACTCCAGAAACAATACGCCAGAATGCCTCGTTCCCATTGGTTTGGGACCAAAGACGGTGAGATCTGGTGATTGACACAAATCAGACTTCCCTACCATAATACTGTTTAATAATAGAATTGTACTTTGTCTTCTGTCTAACTGGGGGTTCCGCTGCTCTTTCCAAACATTAATGAATTAATCCTGCCTGTGAGGTAGATAATTTATACCCATTTTCATAGATGCATAGATTGTCCAGGCTGGAAGGGCCTTTAACAGAGGAGAAAATGAAGGGCTGGATTTAGGGGCAGGTGACTCAGGCGACCGCCTGGGGTGCCGGGCTTAGGGGGCACCAGGCTCGGGGGGGTGTGTGTGCTGTTTTTGTTAATATCGACAAAAGGGAAAATAGAATGTTTGAAGTAAAATGTAAATACAGATTGCAGATCCTAGCATGCAAATTTATCATCTTATATGACAGAATAAATCATGCATCAAAGTTGTGAAATGGGCTAAAAATGCAATACAAAATAAGGTGTTCAAAAATTTAACAAATGGGGGGAGGCCACGCCATAGAATGTAAGAGACTAAATCACATGTTTTGTTAGCTGTTCATTAGGGGCCGGCAGCTCACTCAGCACCTGAGGATGAGAGGTAGATTATGCCATGTAAGATTCTTGAGCTACCCCTTCTAACTGATTCAGGATGGCTCTGAGAAACTCCCAAATCAGGGAGCGTTATTTACTCCTTCTCATAACACAAGAACTAGGGGTCACCAAATGAAATTAATAGGCAGAAGGTTTAGAACAAAAAAAAGGAAGTATTTTTTCACACAATGCACAGTGAACCTGTGGAACTCCTCGCCAGAGGATGTTGTGAAGGCCAAGTCTATAACAGAGTTCAAAAAAGAACTAGATAAGTTCATGGAGGACAGGTCCATCAGTGGCTATTAGCCAGGATAGATAGGGATGGTGTCCCCTAGCCTCTGTTTGTTAGCAGCTGGGAATGGGCGACAGGGGATGGATCACTTGGTGATTACCTGTTCTGTTCATTCCCTCGGGGGCACTTGGCATTGGCCACTGTTGGAAGACAGGATACTGGGCTAGATGGACCTTTGGTCTGACCCAATATGGCTGTTTTTATGTTCCCAAAGGCAGCCATCCATCCCCAGTTGGAGAGAGGGTCACTGCAGTGAAGGCCCCTCATGGATTCCCATTCCTTTTCCTGCTCTTCCAGAAATAAACCATGTTGTGAAGTGTCAGGATCACTCTGCTTAATACCGTATATTCTTTCCTGAATGGCATTTAGGATTAATCTGACTGGGACTTCCATGGGGACCTTCTGCAAGGCTGTGTAACTGTAGGGAGTGATGCTGCTGCTGCTGCACCTTCCCCATTCTGAAACTGGACCCAGCTCATTGACTTGGTACCCATGTGGGCATTTTCCAATGTGCCTTGCATATATGACCAACTATTTCTGTGGTTCTTGTTTTTCTTATTGTAATTTGTCCTCCCAGGAAACCAAAGTCAGCACTAGCAGCAAAATGATGTTGGACTGGGTGAAAAACAAGTCTCCCAAGAAAGAGGAAGATGATTTGCCCAGATGGTCCAGCCAGTTCATCCAAATCGCTGCACCCAAGAGAACCAGTGCAGGCTTAATGCACCAGTGGCTGAAGAAGGAAGAAGGGGATCCTTGTGCAAAGAAGCCCAAAACTCAATGAACTGACTTTCAGTTCTGTGTTCCTAAGTAGATGCAGCCTGTTAGATCCTGCAGACTGGTACTGAGACTCCTGTGACCTTGTTGCATTGAGCATTTAAACATGATCTCTAGCACTGATGTGATTTGTGTAGCTTGTTGCCCTTCTTGTGCTGATGATTTACTGATTCAGGAGAGTAGTGTTTGGTTTTTTAAACTTCCTTTGTTGTCTTCCATTAGCAGGGACATAGATGTAGTGTGCAATGCTCACCTCCCACCAACTTTTTCACTGCAGCCCAGTGGTTGGCACTGACCTGCCTTGGGAACATTTATGGCTCAGATACATGTGTGAGAGGCACTTAAACCCAGTCCATGCTCTTCCCATTGGATGAGGAACAGAAAAACTGCATGGAATTCTTTCCTGCAGTGGTATTCAGCTGGTTCTCCTTTGTGTTAATTCTCCTATATAGTGTCTGTTCTATACAGATTATTTTGGACACTTTTGATGTTTTGATGCTTGAGAATTTCTGCAGCTGAAAAATGAACAAAAGAACCTATGTTAAATTGGTATTTAAATCAGAGACAGAGCCCCATTTCCCAAGGCCAGGACATTCTGGGCTAACGCTGCCTTGCTTTGTGTCAGCACAGCAACGTGTATGGGCCTCTGCATACAGGTTCCAGAACAGTGGGATCCTGATGTCATATGTGGAAAGGAGGATGTTCAGGATCCTGGAAGCAAGTGCCATGGGTACAGGTCCCTTTTAAAACTGAGGAAGCATTCTGCTGTGGAAAAGGGGTGGGCTGTGTGTTTGTGTGTGTGTAAGAAAAAGAGAGAAATGCCTTGTTAAGTCAGTTTTGCTGGTGAAAGTGAAAAGTGGCCTTACCTTTAAATCCTTTTCCATGCTCATTGTTTGTCCCATTTCTGACAGTCTGACCTGCCTTTAAGGAGTCTGTGTGCTATTGTCCAGGGCTGCTTTGAAAACCATTCCCCAGTGGTGGTATAATATGGAAGCCACTAGAAGTATCCCCTCAAATTTCCCACTGTTGCTACCACTGGTGGTAGCAATGGAAGTTATAATGTAGGCATGAATCAGTATTTTAACCAGTGTTGTCTAACCCTGCTCTGAGCAAGGTTGGATGACACAATGGTAAAATGGCAGCATATTGTCTACACCAGACCTCACGCTGACAGTAGCAACACTGGTAAATTTAAAGAGAAAAAAGTCCTGATGTTCAGAAGTGCTGAGTGCCCACAGCTCCAAATGAAGTCAATTGAAGCTGCAGGTACTCAGTACCACTGAAAAACAAGCTTTAATGTGTTGGCATGACCTTAGAGAGCAGGTTCCTGGGAATTACTGGGTTTAATCTGTCTCCTGTGGCAGCCATAACTCCTAGCTTTATTATTTTTGGGGGGGGGGTTGTGGGAAAACTTGTCTTGGCCATCGTGTTTGTGCAATCTTTTTATTAATAGGATTTTAAGATTTAGAGAGTATTTTCTGAATTCTTGATCCAGAGAGGGAACAATCACTCTTTTGAGAAGGTAGATCACTGGACTGTCACTAAAGTACTAAAGTATATTTTGTTGTCTTTGGTCTGGGACCTGAACAAACAGTGAGAGTCAAATGTTAGAGCAAAGCCCTTAGCATGTGGGAGCTCTCTGGAGAGCATCACTTATTTGTATTTGAAGTAGTAGTTTGTAGAAAATAAAAAGCGATCAATTGGCTTGTTGTGATGTGTCCTTGTGTGAGTCTGTGTCTCTGTACTTGTTATCAATCCATAATCATCCACTCCACAAGCAATGTGAATAATGTGTCTTCCTCACTCTTGGGAAAAGAGAGACTTCATAGAGTATAGTGAGCTGTAAGACTTTTGGCTGGATAAAGTTCCTGAAGAGATAAGAGTTTATTTACAAATTAAAATATTCTCAGAAGGCAGATTGATGGCTCCGCTCAGAACTGCTTAGTTGCTGTGGAGAGTCTTGGGGGATGGGCGGTTGAGGAGCAGCCCTTGGAGTGTGGAACAGGAGTGTGGTGAGATACCATTAAATGGGGGAGAACCACATCCATGCTGCAAGGAAGTGAGTTATTTTAAAGTATCAAACTGTATCCAAGATATATGAGAATCTTACGGTAACTTGTTACATTACATTCATTGGGAAATGCTCCATTGAGCCCCATTTCTGACACCTTTGAGGAGCTAGGGAATGTCTCCTGCTAGCTGATCAGTAGTTTGGGTGGATTTAGGGTTTCCCCTTGTCTATGCTTAATGTAAATTAGCCAGAAACAGTTTTGCAGTCTGTTTCCCTATCATGATTTCCATCATTAATCTCTCAAGACAAAATAATTTATTATCTAATTTCAGTCCCATTCCAGACTGGAAGAATCAGAGGGCTTGATTTGTGGTCCCTGAAACTGTTGCCTCAACACCATCTATGTGCTTCAGCAAGCAACATGCAGAAAGTGAGAAATAGATTTCTTCCCCTGCCAAGTAATTTCTTCTCTAGACAGAATGATTTTGCTGCCCTTCTTCAGTGCATTGGCTGTAAACAGCAACCATTACAGAACAGACTCTACAAAAAGTCACAAGCGTGCATTTAATAATTGTTTTAAAACTCGCTGTTGCTACTAATGGAGGGAGGCATGGGGTGAATACAGACCTGGCAATCAGGAATACCTGAATTCTAATCCTCCTCCTAATACTCACTCCTTTATTGCCTTGGGCCACTCATAATCCCTCTCTGCCTCAATTTTCCCATCTGTAAAATGGGAAATAACCCTTCCCCCTAACACTCATAAGGGTTGATGTGTAGAGCATTTTGCAGGTAGAAAGCACTGGAAGTGTTATCACTAAATAACTATATTTATATACTGTTATTTCTAAATAACACCTTTAAACTTACATCTATTTCCAAATCAAATGTGTCTCCATTCAGAAACTGTTAATTTTTTTTAAATGAACATACTTGGTGCCATAATCTCATCCTAAAGCTCATATACTTGCTTCAAATGAAGCCCTTCTGTTGAAAGCCAAATGCCAGTTCTGCAGGCCCTAATTCCCCCACTCCCAGTTATGCCAACAGCTATGTCAGTAACCTTAGAAAACAAATGTATTGTTTTTTTTAGTGTTGATCTCTCAGGAATGAGGAATTGTCTTTTACATGCGAGTATAAAACCTAGCACTAAAACCAGGGGTTTGCAAACCCATTGCCACTAGCCAGGGAAGTTTATTAGTTTTGGGAAAGGAAAAAGCCCATCCTGTTAAGGTAGCAGGAGACTGAAATTAAATGAGATTTTCTTTAGGTGTTTGCACAGTGAGACAATAGGCCTTTTTCTAGAAGGGCAGCTAGCGGCATTATTGGTTTGATCAAAGACGGACAATGTGGCCATGTCTACATTAGCCTTTTTTCCGAAAAGTTTCACACTCCCTCACTGGTGGTAGCAAAATGGAAGCCCTATTATAGAAAAAGTTGGTGGAAGCGGCAGCAACTAGGGTTTTAACCACTGTGTCATGTAGATTTATATGATGATGCAGCTGCTGTACACTAGGGCTCCCAGTAATGGAATTACTCCAGTATTAGAAATGGTGGGATTTATTTGCTGAAAAAAGGCTGTGTTTACATTAGCCTAAGGATTACTGGATAGCGGATCTGCTCTGCCAAAATTGGGATCTACAAGAAGAGAGCTGGGATCCCCTGTATTTTGCTGATTTTCCTTGATTTTACTGAGAATATTTGAGACTGCTTTCTCCTCCGTGGGACTCTCCTAGGGGAAATACAGCTTTCTCAAGTAGGCCCTTCTGTTTGTGGTCTACAATGTCACTATGTTGGCACACCTTTAAAAAAAAAACTTCATTTCAGAGTCCTGCTGCTTTGCAGACAAAAGCTCTCCATCTTCCCAGTACGAGCAGGACAGGTACCAGTGGTGGTACTTACAGCTGTTAAAACTGATAATCTACACATTCCTCTTTTTACTTTAATATAGGAGCCTGATGGCTGGTTGCTTCCACTTCCATTGGGTGTGCTTCAACCCACGTTAGCACTTGTATTGCTCATAAGCATAAGCCTGGAGTTTGGAGCTACCCAAAATTCATGATGGGTCAAAATAGCACAGTTGAACGGGAGGGGCAGAGTCTGGATCATACAGCCAGGTTTGTGTCTGATGTTTATTCCTATTAGAGCATTTATCATTGATACAGCCCTTCCAAATGTTTAATAAACATTTATTCACATTTAAGTGGTCCACATGTATATGTGGTCCTTATGTACATAAATACTTCATAGCAGTCCTGGCGAAAGTCTTAAAGCTGTGGAAGCTGATACTCAAGAGAGGTAAAGTGGTGCCAAAGGCTAGAGTGAGGCTTCCTCCTTCTTAGTTCCCTGCTTACACAGCTAGGGTGCCTTGTTCTGAAAGACAGGGCCAGTAGTCATTTGCCCTGGCACAAAATCTACCTGCCCACATTGTTCATAACAATAGAGGGGGGGGGGAAATATATTTTCTTGCCTGTGATGACACTCTCCCCCACCCCAATCCAATACTAAAGTGACTTGGCCCATACATGGGCAAGAAGAGAGGGGAATATTGTACACAGAAAGAGAGGCTCAGCTGGGAGCCCCAGAGTTACTGGGGCACAGTGCAGTGCAAGAAACTGGTGTTTATAGCAGGCTGGAAGGTGAACTCAAGCGTGGAGGGTTTTCTCCGAGTCTGATATGAAGCAGATTAGACGCCAAAGTCGTCTAGCGTGACTAGTTAAAGCACTATAGCCGAAGCAGGGAAAGAAATCTCCTTTCCCCAGTGCATCGCTTTGTGAGGCAGCCAAAGATCCCGTCTCCTTACAGCTGCTGTTGCTGCACATTAATATGCTTCACCACCAGCCCCCTTTGCAGGCCGCCCAGCCAGCGCCTCGACTGCCACTCCAGCCCCATCCGAAGCCGAGCATAGGGCGTTGCGAGCCCTATGCAAATCAGGGATCGGAATACCCGCCAATGGCAGCCTGGTCGGCTCGCACTGCCGCCAATGGGAAGCGGCCGGCGGCCTGGGTTTGGATTTATATCCGCTAGCGGCTGTGAGTATTATTGTCATTGCAGCTGCGGGCGTCTGGCAGAGCGGGTCGGGCTCAGTGCGGTGGTGAGGGCCAGGGCTGTGCCTGGGGTTTTAGTCCCTGTAGGGTTTATTTTAATTGCATGCGGGGCGCCTCGTGTGTGGCTCGCTGGAGGCTGCAGGCGGGGGCATGTAACCGGCTGGGCTGGGCTGGGCGCAGGTCGCCGGGCCTCTCGGCGCTGCAGCCCGCGGGCACGTTGTAGCCCTGGCGGGCGGCTCCCGGTGCGGCCCCTAGGAGCGGGTCGTGGCCCGCGGGGCCGGCTGCGCGTTATAACGGTGTTGTGTCCCCCTCCTAGGCCCCGGGACCGGCTCGGCGCCTCTCCTCCCGGCCGGCATCGGCCCCTGCTCGCCGCGTCACCCCCGCCATGTCCGGCCGAGGGAAATCCGGCGGCAAAGCGCGAGCCAAAGCCAAGTCGCGCTCCTCCCGGGCCGGCCTCCAGTTCCCGGTGGGCCGCGTGCACCGGCTCCTGAGGAAGGGCAACTACGCGGAGCGGGTCGGGGCCGGGGCACCCGTCTACCTGGCCGCCGTGCTCGAGTACCTGTCGGCGGAAATCCTGGAGCTGGCCGGTAACGCCGCCCGGGACAACAAGAAGACGCGGATCATCCCCCGGCACCTGCAGCTCGCCATCCGCAACGACGAGGAGCTCAACAAGCTGCTGGGCGGGGTGACCATCGCCCAGGGCGGCGTCTTGCCCAACATCCAGGCCGTGCTGCTGCCCAAGAAAACCCAGAGCTCCAAGAAATGAGCCCCGAGCCACCCGCATTCCCAGAAGGTCAATCGGTCCGCGATGCGGTGCAGCCAACATTGGCGTTCCCCTCGTGTCCTCTCCGTGTGCCCACTCTCCGCCCCGGCCCCCACATTCCCTCCATTGCTGCCGGGGGGCACTGCCCTCCTGACCCCCGTGTGCTAGCTTTGCAGTCCTGCAGCAGGGGAGGATGTAGCTCTTATTACAGAATGATTATGAGCCTGTGATTCTTTCCCTTCCTCTCCAGCCCCCAGCAAGGGGGGAGGGAAGGAAGGAAGCAAGCAGTCTGAATTTGAAATAATAATCATTAATTAATAATAATAATAAAAAAGCCCTTACCCGGGTGCCAGCACCCTGCCTGGTGCTCCTAGATTGCTTTCTGGACTGTTAGGCTGCACAGCTATCCTTCCAGGGTTGCTAGTCAACAACTCTGTTCTCAGAGCAGCATCTGTAGGGTTGGTGGCTTGTTTTTCTGGACCTGCTCACATTTGGTTGGAAGAAGTGTTTGGGAGAAGGAAGAATTGGTTGGTTCTTTCTCTTTCCCTCCCGCTCCGGAGGGTGTAACTAACTGCAAGGGAAAATATTTTGCGCAGTGAGAACTCCAGCCTGGAGCAGGAAGAGACTGGGCTCGGTCAATACTCTTTTTATTTATGTTGTGTTTGTGGATGTAACCGAAGATACCATGCCTTTCCTTTGTATTGTACCTGGATATTATTTGGGGGGTGGGAGAATCATGGAGGGTGATCTCTCCCTATTGCTTAAATTTTGCACGAATGATCTACTTTACTTTTCTCACCTTGCTCCATGCAGGAGGTAGGGAAGTTCAGGAGGGTGATAATTTTACCTGTTGTTGCTGCACATCCCCAGAAATGTGATCACAAATGGACTTAGTAAGGACAAGGAGGGTGGGAGGCCAGGAGACTTTCCAAATGTGAAAAAGAAGGTATCTGAATGACTAGTTCATCCTAGAAACAGATACAAGTCTTGTTTTGTTCAGTGGTATAAGCTAAGATGTTATCAACTGTAAAAGAGCCCTAACTTGGGTCTCCTGTTAAGTTTTGAATCCCTTACTGTAGCTGTCTGGCTGAGTTCATGCACTCAGTGGACTAGTAGGATTTAGTTATTTCTCATTAGTTAGTGTGGGTCCTGTATGGTTTGGGGGAAAGGGTGCACTTGAAAATACTCTAAAAGAGCATTACAAGGTCATGAGTTTACCATTGGCAGGGAATGGAAGCTGCCATTGGTTTCTTTTCTTTTTTGGTCAGATTAATAGCCTTATGTTGCAGAACCTCTTACTTTTATTGAGAATTTAGCACTTGTACCCTAATTGCACTTTATAATGACATGCAGTGTTTTTGTTCATCACTACTTCTGGGTCTTAAAATGAAGTGCTAATTATACATTTGTTAATAGTAATCCTCCTTAATGGATTAATGTTTCATTTTTTTTAAAAACCTATAATTTACATAAAGCAAATATATAGTTAATGTGGTGGTTATTAAATGGCTATTTGGATAATGTATGAGCATGGAAGTCAGCCTAGCAGTCCCCGTGACACATAGTAGCTGTGATCTGATAGAAATTGGTATAAAGAGCAACCTTGTTCCTTATTGTGAGGGCAGCTTGTTTATGTGGAAGGTTGATAGAATCATGTGCATGCAGCAGTGTCCAGGCTGTTGGACAGTAGAACTTCATAATCTTCTTAAAGTGCAATGGACAACTGTGTCTGTGCTGTAAGTAGCATGTGTTCCACCTATCAAATCAGTTCTTAATTTTGTAGATGAAGTAACTTGCTCTGGTTCAATTATTATCTAGAGTAGATGAATTTGGATGCCTGTAAGTGGTTTTATGAAGGGTTTTTTCACTCCATTGTAGAATGTGGAAAAGGTATACTACTAGAGTACTGATTAGTAATAATGGAGAAGTAAACTTGATATGGCGCTGGCCACGGGGAATTCTGTGGTTTCCACCCCTCCTCAGTGCAGGCCTGGGGGAAACTGTCTTGTTTCTGGGCAGCTGCATCTTACTGCTGTTGCATGGGACCCATTTGGGTTTTTCCTTCTGTAAACGGAGCATTATGTCATACTGGGGTGGATGCGGGAGGCAATTAGGAATTTTTCTTTATATACAAACCACTGTTTAGAGAATGGAGACTCTAAAATGTCTCTGTATCTCAGTGACTTGTGTTCTTTTGTTTCTCTAGGACCAGCATTCTATACGACTCAAAGGAGATTGCTTTGTATTTCTTAGAAAATGCAGAACTTGTGATACTGAAAAAAAGAACAATGCAAACCCAAAATCTGATTAAACTGGTTCAGTATTGAATGTATGTCAAACTTGCTGTCTGTTATCACCACATCACCTAACTCTTGCTTGCACTGGAATCTCATATCTGAGGAAACAGGCTTATATTTTTATGTCAATAACTTTGTATTTGGATTCAGCCTTTCTGGGAGGGATGGGGGGAGTTACCTGATTTAGTCCAGCAATCCCGGTTGCCATGGGCGGTATATTTACTTTTTTCACCCCAGCTTGTTCACACAGATAGGTGAAGGGGATCAAACGTATTAGTCATCCTCCAAATTTTTCTCCCCACTGCTGGCAATGTAGACCCAGCCAGTGAGGCAAATTTGAATCTCCCTCAGAAAGTGTGACCTGCAAGGAAAAGCAAAGATGGACTGGAACACTTACTCAGTTGGCTGATAAGAAGCTTGAGACTCTACACTAGAAATTCAGCTCCTGTGCAGACTTAAGTTTCATATACCCTTTTCCACTTGTACTTAGGTGGAGAGCTCACAATATATATGCCAGGAGCCATCTAGGATGTCATTCTGCAAAGCTAGGAATGGCAAGACTGTAATCCTGACTTTCTCTTCCATGGGCGGGGAGGCAATTGAAAGAAAACAGGGTGGGGTGGAGAAGAGTGCAGGGCGAGAGAACCATAGGTGCTGCACCCCCTGGCTTGAAGTGGTTTCCATTCTATCCAGGGTTTACAGTTTTGGTTCAATGGCTCTCAGCACCCCCACTGTACAAATTGTTCCAGCGCCCCTGGAGAGGATGCAGGCAAGCTTGGAAAGAAGGGAAAAAAATGTTGGTTGTCTTTTAAAGAGCCTGTAAATAGAAGATATTGAGCAACTTAATTATTTGTATGCCAATAGCACCAGTAAGGATTGGGGCCCCTTCGCTCTGGGCACTAAACAAACACAACTAAGGCTGTCCCAGTTGTGAAGAGCTTACAGTTTAGGGTGTGTGTGTCAGACAGACTGTTGAAGGAATGGGGGTTGGAAACCTGGCAGTGGAGGAAGGAGGGTAATAATGAAAACATTACCCACCACTGGGCCTTCTGACACTTACCTAAAATTTAACAGGCAGAAGTGCCTGACTAGCCACCTATTTGTCTCTTTCAATTTAGGAAAGTGTTTTGGTTTCTCTTGTGCCCTGCATCCAGTGGAAGGCAGGCTGCTGTGTTCTTAACAGATACAGTTGATAAAAGCAGGTGATTTATTTTTTTTATTAGCTGGGGTTTGGCTTTAGCACAGGTAGGTTCACTCCATCCCAGTCTGCACTAGTCAAATAACAATACTGTGCAATTTTGGATTCCAAACCTAATTTAAAAACTCCTATTTTTTTTAACTGTCAGATTTTTATAGTATTGTGACTTCAGCTGGTAGCCTGCCATGAGATTTTTCTTTATTGCTCAAAGAGGGAAGAAAATGTTTTCCTCAATTTCCTTTAGTCTGCCTTGTGCATTTGGCAGCATTTTATGCACAGTTACCCACAAATACATGCAGGAAGCTATTTTGCATAGCAACACGGGAGAAGAAAAGTTCCATTAACAACAGGAAACCCCAATGATCAGAAGAGAATTGGACAGGTCTGGCAACTGAAACTGCTTCTAACTCTTCAAAAACTGATTAGATTTCAAATTAATAACATCCTTTAAATTCTGCAAAAACGTGTGGTGTCATCTGAGCCCAGATTAGGGTTGGGCAAGTCAAATATTTGAAAGCACTGATTTCTTAAAACAGTAACTAAGTGTAAGACTTTATGGTCTCCGATAGACTTATCCTTAAATAGTTAAGCCTAGTAAGTTAACTGAGTTATTTTAACTCAGAAAAATGCAAAACAGTGAAAAAGGTAGGCTCCTGCCTATGTCAGGGCATTCTTCCTGGAATACTTGACCATATTTGACCATAGTCAAATAATTGGTGGCCTGTTGACTGCCTGGTTGAGATCCTCAAAGGTATTTAGGTACCTAGCTCCCATTGTGTTTGGGCACCCAACTGCCACTGTAATCCTTTGAGGATTTGGGCCCTAGTGACTAAGGAAACTACCCCAGACTTGCTTCTAAATGTGTTGCTTTGATAGCACCACAATAACCTTAGCAGATGGTAATAAAAGTGAAAATCGCATTAGGAGAATGGACTGAAGTGACTGACTTAACCTAGCAAATCTCTTGTGTTTTAACTTCTCTGCAATTGCAGGTCTATATCCCCCAGCCCTGCAACTCCACCTGGGATTTGAAAATCAAGCTATGTTCTTCTGCATGTCAATTACAAAGATTCTGTAATCAGAATTTAGCTGATGGCTTTGTTGATAGAATAGAATTCACCCCTCCCCATTCCCTGTTCTGTATAGTTGTACAACAAGGAGCACAAATTGTGGCAGTAAATCAGAGGGCTCTGTTGTAAAGGGAGTAGCTACACTGAGTTAGGAAGGACCATTTTCATCTAGTCATTTACTTGGCCTCTGTGCTGTGATGGTGTAGTAGACTGCAGTCCTGTCTGCCCACAGATTGTATACACCAAGGCCAGTGACAGTGCGAGTCTTGTATGGTTCCTTTGTGCTCCCTGTCTGCCTCCGGCTGCCATCTCTTGTCTTTATACAGTAAACTCTTTGTTCTCTTGGTACAGGGCCTAGCACAGTGGAGTCCTGGTCCATGACTTGGGTTTCCATGTGTAACTGCAGTAACTATCTTCTCCGTGCTGCCCTATCAATGGGCTTGCCCTGGTCTGCAGGAACCATTGCTGCAGGTGAGGGGGGGAGTGCTCTTGTGAGGTAAGCTCCTAGGGCTTTACCCAGAGCTTGCTGATGCCCAGGGGGGTAGGTGTGTGTTTGATTTCTGTATGGATTTAATCGGGGCCCTTATTAATTATGACACTAGGGGAAACTGGCAGGGTCGTTAAGTGAAGGAGAAACTGGAAAGGAATCATGCTGTACATCCAGCGAGCGCTGCTTTTCTGTTGGCTGCCCAGATCTTCATGTCTTTTTAGATTAGAAGTTCTTTGGAGCAAGGGGTGGGTGGGTGTGCGCATGCACGCACACTAACATCGCCTAGAACTTGGGGGGGGGGGGGTTTACAGTCAGGAACTCAAATAATAAAACTATGAACTGGACTGAAAGTACTAACTCTCTGAGCTTATTTCCAGGGGCTCATCAGTCTGTTATCAGATGACTTTTTTCTACAACTACTACTAACCTGGGCTAGATTTAAAGCAGTGATGATGAGATGAGCATCTACTCAGGAAGCCATCCAGTCCTTTTTATGACACACTTGCCTGCTAGGGCTTTAGGGCAGAAAAGAGTGATGACTAAGTTCACTTAAAGATCAATCACAATTTTTTTTTTAACTGGGTTTGTATTGCCTCTTTGGCTTTTTGCTTCTATATATTCTACAGGAAAGGCCCAACAGGTGGACTGGGAGGGGAGTTGGGGTGGCTTTTTTTTTTTTTTTTAAATTGTTGCTCGGGTTTTTTTGTGTGTGGTTTTCTAGGTGTACATGGGGAAGCTGTAGCAGCATAACCTAATATGTGAATTTAAACCGGTGCAGACTCCTCTGTAGCCAAGCTTATTTTGATGTAAGAGTGGCTTCTTTTGATTTTTAATAAGTCTGTTGGGAACGGAGTTAAGTTTAAAGTGCAATAAGTTACACTCAAACCAAACTAAGTGAACATGTAGAGGTTTGCATTGGCCTAACTACACTGGTTGAAAATGTTTAAAGTTAAACTGCTGCAACTTCCCCTGTAGACTAGCCCTTAAATATCGGGAATATCTCATCTGGTTCCCCTGGTTTTGAGGAAAAATATCTTGGATGGATATCGTGAGTTCCCTACCTCTTACATGACCAGGAATAGGGTTGTTGAATCTTTAACATTTGATCAACATTTTGGAGAAAACATAATTGTTAAACAGGCTTAAATAAAAAAGCGAACTCAAATCACAGAACTTTCCATCGCCTACCTAAAAATCCCTCTTGTTCTCTTGACTCTTGTAATGTTGCTAGGCCTCTGGTCACTATAGTCTTCAAGGTTAGAAAGGAGATGAAATTCTAATGAAAATTTTTTGCCTTTATCACTCAGAATCAAAAGAAGGGTGCGCTACTAATTTCCAGGAACATTTGGCTGCAGGAGCTGGCCTCTGAAGATTTTATCCCACAAGTCTTTCCAAAACCAGATTCTAGTAGGACCCTTAGATCCTGAAAGCTTGTTACTCTCAAACAAGTTCTGACTACTGACACGAACACTGTACTGCCCTTCACCTAATAATTACTAAAAGCAGCAGAGAGTCCTGGGGCATCTTATAGACTAACAGACGTATTGGAGCATGAGCTTTCGTGGGTGAATACCCACTTCGTCGGATGCATATTGTGGTGCATCCGACGAAGTGGGTATTCACCCACGAAAGCTCATGCTCCAATACGTCTGTTAGTCTATAAGATGCCCCAGGACTCTTAGTCTGGATCTGTAAAATCAGCAAACCCAGCTACCCCTCTGACTAATGATTACTGGCTCCCTTTTTGCCTGGAGCTTATAGCCAGGGAAGACACTTACCGGTATTTACAGGAGACCATAGATACCTGTAGCACTTCAAATGGGTAAGAGACTTTCCTGATTAAAAACCTTAGGAGAAGGGAGTGCTATAGCAAGAGATGAGCGCAGTTCTTCCTGTGCATCAATTCTTCTGCCTTGTTATAGTATAGGAAGGGAGATGCCTAAAGCTTGCTGCTTATGCTCTAGCTTTCCCTTTTTAGGTGCTCCGGCTCTGCTCCTGAAGGGTGAGGTTGAAGCAATTGGCTTATATCTCTGAAAACTTCACATTTTAGCAGCCTTACTGGTGTTGGCTGTAAATGGGCAGCCGTAGACTAAATGTCATTCTGCTTGTACCCTTCCAAAAAAAATGCATAAAAAACCATTCTGTGTTATTCCTGGGCTCCAAACTAAGGAAAACTCTGCATGGATGTTCATGTTTTATGAGGAATGATGAGTCTGTTACACTGAACCACTAATCAGCGAAGTGCAAAAGTGCTGAGAGTAAGATGCATGGGCAAAGGCTTAAAACCTAGCCTGTGAAGACAAAACTCTACGGTGAGTGAAGTTGAGCTACAATCAATTCCACTCAATTTGATGGGGACCATGTAAGCAAATACTGTGCTCCATGGGGGTGTATGTGTAAGGTAGTGTAGAGGACAAATCTACTGTTCCAATTGTAAAGTCCTGCTTACAAGGAAAGGGTATCAGTCCTCACCTTATGGCTAGCTGAACTCTTTACAATAAGTTATGATTACTATGACCTCTGCTAAGCCCAGAGGCAGGCTATGATGCTGCTGTGGGATGGGAGCATGGGTGTGAATCTAAGCCCCAGTTTCTTAAAGATTATTTCCACGTATACAAAGCTGTGCTTAGAATGTGAGGGCATTCAATTTACTAATTACCACACGCCAAGAAAGCATGCTCAGTAGAGCAAGCTGAAGATGGTAGTAGTGGGGCTGCTGCATTATCCAGCAGTCAAGTCATCTTGGGCTTTACCTCTCTTTAATTGAATTAAAGGTGAATGTGAACACCAGTCTGCAGCAGCCTTTGTTTTAATGGGGTGGGGGAATCTGATGGGGTTGGCAATGGGGGGGGGGGAAGATATTCTCTTCCTCACTGTCCCACCTGGCAGCAGAGCTGCAAGAACTACTCTAAACTGTCATTAAACGTGGCCTAATCCCCTTTCAGGTAATGGTGTCATCCTACTTTACACTGAGTGAAGGGCTGGAAGCATTTGCGCTCTTAGTAAGCAGTGGGCCTAGGACCTCTTTTCAATAGCTTGTAGTTGACATAGAGGTGCAAGTAAGGGCATGACCCTCTGTGCTGTACAGGCACCTGTGCTGAAGAGCAGCTCTGCCTTGGACCCAGCCATCCTTCTGAGGCTTTATAGCAGCAGTTCTCAAACTGGAGTCTGAGGGTAATCTAGGAGGGTTGAGAGTCGTACCTGGGAGCCCTAGCACTGCTGCTCAACTCTTCCCCCTCCCTCCTGCAGCCTTGGAACTGCTGTTCAGCTGGGGGCAGGAGGAGAAGCAGGCATGGGGTGTACTGTACTGGGAGTGGGCAGAAAGAAGAGCCTGGGGGGAAGGGTGTAGGGGTGGCTTTAGAGAGCTGGCAAACACCCTTGCCCTGCCTCACTCACTCCCCACACCCTCACTCACTTTCACTGGGCTGAGGCAGGGGTGTGGGAGGAGGTGCAGGCTCTGGACTGGGGCCTAGGGGTTTGGAGTATGGGAGGGGGCTCCAGGCTGAGCCTGATGCAGGAGGGGGGGTGGGGGGCAAGCTCTGGGAGGGGACTCAGGGCTGGGGCAGGGGATTGGGGTGCAGGCTCCGGCTGGACAGTGCTTAGCTGGGGTGGGTCCCTGTTGGTGATGCAGCAGGGCTAAGGCAGGCTCCCTGCTGGCCCTAGCCCCACACCACTCCCAGAAGTTGCCCCTACTCCCATCTGGACAATTAGAAGATGATAATCTAAGCCAGGGCCCTGCTCTTACCCTCCCTGAGAGCAAACCGCTCAAATGACAGAGGTGTGGGTGGAAAGCTGAACCCCCAGCCAGGGGCACAGGCACTGCAAGGTGCTCACAGCCCACCTGGGTTTCTGACAAGGGGCTGCCCCCGGGATACAAAGGCCGCTGGCGCCAGGCAGCTGGACACGGCAGGGGGCGAGAGCAGGGTCACCGGTTTCTATCATAATGGGTGGCTCGGTCCTGGGCGGGAGAGGAGGGGATGGGACCAGACCCAGGGGAAGAAATGGCCCCGCTGTCGCTTTGATGCGCCAGTCCCCGCCACGCTGGCTCGGCAGAGGTTTAAACCGGTTTCCACCAGCCTCGAGCTAGCCGGGACGGGACACTCAAGCATGAGCCGCGGGGGGTGGGGAGGGGGAACAAGCTCGCACCCCAGGAGATGGGGAAAGGTCGAACCTGCGCCGCGACACACACAGACCCAGCCCCCACTTCCCCCCAGGGACAGAACATAGGGAGGGGCAGAGGCTGCTCGGGGCACGGACTGGCGCGGAGAGCGGGGCTGCTGCCCCCGCACACGCAGCCGCTTTCTCCCCACCCCACTCACCGACCGTCTCCGCTGGGGCGCGCCAAGCGCAGCGACCCGCCCCCGCCAAATCTCCCCGAGCCCATCCCCCCGCTAAGCGCCGGTCCGCTCCCCGAGCCCATTATCCACCCGTCCCCAAGCGCCGGTCCGCTCCCGGAGCGAATTCTCCGCCCCCCCCCCCGAGCCCATTCCCCCCTCGCCCCCACAAAGCGCCGGTCCACAACCCGAGCCTATTTCCCCCCTCCCCCCAGCTAAACACCGGTCCGCTCCCCGAGCCCATTCTCCGCCCCCGCCCCCAGCTAAGCTCCGGTCCGCTCCCCGAGCCCATTCTTCCCCCGCACACACGGAGAAAACGAGTCAAAGGTTTAAACAATTTATTGACCAACAACAAAAAAAGGCCATTGACTCTGAATCCTGAACACGTGGTACAAGCGTTCGGGGTTGGGGGGGGGGCCGCAATGGGCAGCGCCGCCGCCCCACCCTCCCCAGGACGCGCACAACCAGCGTCACCCCGCAACAGGGGTACAAGACTCGCAAGGCTGCGGCAGCCCCGCTGCTGCTCACGACGCGTGGCCCCCGCACACAGCACCCCAGGCACTGCCCGCATGCCGGGCCGCGGCTCACCGAACCGGAGGGCGGGGGCGGGTTGCCCTTTAAGAGGTACCCAGGCGCCATCAGCACGAACTGGCGCCTAAGTGGCCGTTTCCATGGCGCCAGGGCGAGAACCAATAGAGGGCGTGGCCACTGTTCGAATAATTCTAAAGTAGGCCAAAAACCCACACCAGCCCCCGCTACGGTGCACCAGTGCCGGGACCGGTGGGACCCACGTGGCATCGCCCCCTACCGGGGGTGGCGCAAGGAAAATAAAAGCGAAGAGGCTAATGAAAAATAGCTACTATGGAAACTAGGCGGGGGCGGGCCCTAGCCCTGTAAATATGGGGCTGCGGCGGGGGCGAACAGAAACCGCCACGGGTGGGGGTCGGGGGCTGCCAAGAAAACAAGCGTGATGGGCTGCGAGGCGGGGGCAGCCCTAACCCCCATTTCCCTGCCCGCGGCGACGGCTGTAGAGCGAGGCCAGCAACACAAATACAACGCGGAGAACCTGGGTCTGTCCTCAGAGCAGAGTCTGTCTTAGGGCTCAAAGCCCTGGGCAGCTGGAGGGGGGGTGGAGGGTGCGGAAATGTTCTCTCCCCCCGCCCCAGCGTGGTGGGGCGATGGGGGCGCCCTGCCCCCCCCCTCATGCCTTCCTGCTCTTCAGCGCCTTGGGCTTTGCAGACTTCTTGACCTTTTTGCCCCCCGGGGAGGCGGCTTTCTTGGTCGCCTTCTTGGCTTTGCCCTTGTCCTTCCTGGCGGCTGCGGTGCCAGCTCCTTTCTTGTGCGATTTCTTCTCGGGCTTCTTGCTCTTGGAGGCCGGTTTCTTGTCCGCCCGCCGGGAGGTGGAGGCTGCAGCCTTCTTGTGGGACTTCGGGGCGCTGCTGCCAGCGCTCCCCTCGCTGCCCCCTTCCAGCTTCTTCCTGTTGAGCTTGAAGGAGCCGTTGGCGCCGGTGCCCTTGACCTGCAGCAGGGTGTCGTTCTGCACCAGCGCCTTGATGGAGTATTTCAGGTAGGTCCGCCCGTTCTGCTGGTCGAACCAGGACACCTTCTTGGCCTCATTGTAGATCTTGGCTAGCGAGGAGCCGTTGCGCTCGCCCAGCTTCCGGATCGTCTCCACCACCAGCTGGCTGTACTTGCCCGGCTGGTTCTTCTTCTTGTTGTTTTTCTTCTTTTTGGAAGGAGATAGGGACGAGCCCCCACCCTTAGCTTTTTTGGCGCCACCTTTCTTCTCCGGGGCTAGGGGCGCTTCCTCCGCCTCCGTCAGAGGCAGGTCGGCTTCTTCCAACTCCACCGACATGCTGGCCGGGATTGCGCAGACTGCAGGGGAAAGAGGCCGATCGATGCCGCGGCAAACCGGTGCACGGACTCGGGGCTGCCCTGGGCTGGCTGGCTGCTCGCTAGCGCCGGCGTCGGGGAGGAAAGCACCAGGGGCTGCTCGCTCCGCTCTCAGAGATGCAATCCGCCTGCCTGCCTGGGCGGGCTCCGAGGCAGCCCTTTATATGCACAATGAGCGGACCACGTTGAGAACAACAACAGCCTGGGCTAGGGCCAGCTCCAACTTGTGCTTCTTGGAGCCCCTTTGCCGGGCTCCAGCTCCCAGGTCCGACACCCCAGTGCTGACGCGGCCTCACAAAACCCTGCTCCTGACGGTGCCTGACCCCGCTGCCCTGCAGCCGGGGCTCTCTGGGCCCGAGAAAGGTCCCAGAGAAGCGATTTAAAGAGCACACCCTATGCTGGGGAGAGACAGAGGAGGGGGGCGCCCCGAATAGGGGGGTCTGGGCCTCCCAGGCGGACTTATCCGGCCGCACAATCCCACAGGCCGGGTAGCGAAGAGGGGGGGCTTGGGCTGGGTCCCCTCTGCGGGTGCCGGGGGTCCCCGGCGGCTTTGCTGTCCTGGGGATAATTTGTTGTAACTAACACACTGGACGCCCTCACGTGGTCGGCTGCAGCAGCACGGAGCAAGCGAGACGCTTCCAGGGGGGTCCCCGCCCGATATGGAGGGGCCGAGGCTCTGAGAAGCCAAGGTCTCTGCGGCAGGGACTCCGCTGCTAGGAGGACCCCACCGGACGGTTGAGCGGCGTCACCCAGTTTGGGTCTGGGGTGGTTAGATTTCCGTACCCCCACCCTCCAGGCGCTGCATGTAACTATATTAAAATACAGGGGTTCGGGAGGGGGCAGGAGCCATCGATCATCGCTATAGGGCGGGGTGCGTGTGCATGGCTGCGGGCTGCGTCCCAGAGAATCTAGGGGGGTACAGCGAAGGGGTTGTAGCGTTTGGGGCTTGCGGAAAGAGGAGGCGCTCTCAGGCGTGTCGCTCTGGAAAGAGGGGTTAATCCCCCCATACACACATCGCGCCCCTCGCACGGGTGTCTGTGCACTGCTGCCCCGTGTCCACTGGAAGGTGCGACATACATCCCCCCCGCCCCCCCCGGCAGCTCCCTTCCCGGCACAGAGCGTGTCTGCGGGCTCCCCTATGGCGCTGCAGTGGCAAGGGGGATACCGCACGAAACATCGCCGCCCCCCCTCCAAATATGTCCAAATCTCCTCTCCAGATCGCTGCTGCCTTGGCACCTTGGGAGGGTGCCACGCCCCCTCTTCTGTCCTGGGGATCGAGGCACTGACCCTGCGTCTCCAGCAAGAGCCAGTCCCCCGCCGGGGGTGGGGGGGTCAGACCCTGGTGCACCTCCGCCTGGGGCCGGGAGGGGCGCAGGGCCGGGGTGATGTAGAGGGCTAGGGCCGTGGGAGGGCAGAACATCACTGGCACTGGCTGCCGCCTCCCCCGCAGCAAGGGGCGCGTGTGCAGCGCGGCGGGCGGCTCTTTGCAGGCTGCCCCCGCCGCCCAAGCCCGCCCCCGAGCCACCTGGGCAGGGGACGAGGCGGTGACCAGAGACCGGAGCGCGCCACTGAGCGATGCCACGAGGGGAGCGCGGGGGGGAGGGGGCTGCCGCTGGGGTCCCCGACCGCTAGCTCCGCCCGCAGCCCCTACAGGGGCACAGAGCAGAGTGTGGGGAAAGCGGCAATTCCCCTCCGCCAAAATGGGGGCAGGGCCCGCCGGAACGCCAGTCCTGTCAGCCCCGCTTGGGGCCAAGGGACACCTGCTTCCTTCGCTCCTCAGCGCCGCCCCCCCCCCAGATCCCCTGCACATGAGAGGAGCGGGAGCAGCGTCCCGGCCCCCAAAGCCCGCCATTCACTCCGGCGGCGGAACAAACACTGAGAATCCCTGCAGCCCCTCGCCCCACTCCCTTCCCGTCTACCCCCTGTACTGCCTCCCTTCCGCGCCCTTCCTGTTTGCCCCACCGCCTCCTCCATGTCCCATTCCCGTCTGCCCCCCACTCCCTCTTGCTGTCTGCCCCTTCCCCCTCAGGGTGACCAGATGTCCCGATTTCATAGGGACAGTACCAATTTTTGGGTCTTTTTCTTATATATTTGGGTCTTTTTCTTATATATATTTTCCTATTACCCCCCACCCCTCTCCCGATTTTTCGCATTTGCTGTCTGGTCACCCTGCTTCCCCTCTCCCTCCAGTCCCGCTTCCTGTCTGCCCCACCACCTCCCCCACCCCACTTCCCATCTGCCCCACTGCCTCCCTCATTCTCTTCCCCTCTGCCCCCACAGCACCATCTGCACCACTACCTCCTCCACTCCCTTGCCCCTTCCCCTCTGCCCCACATCCTCTTCCTTTTAACACCCCCTTACTGTCAGCTCCTCACACTGCCTCTCCCACTCCCTTATACCTCCCTCATGTTTGCTCCCCCACAACCATTCCCATCTGCCCCACTGCCTTCCCTACTCCCTTCTACCACCTTCCCATCTGCCCCCCCCACACACCTCCCCTGCTTCCCCATCTGCCCCACTACTGATCTCTGCTCCCTTCGCTGCTGTCGGGGGCCAGCCACCCACCACCTGCCTCACCTCTACTCCACTCCCCTCTCCACACAGAAACACCCCCACCCCTCCATCTTTTCCTTTACACCCACCCTTCTTTCCTGTAGTTCCCATTGCGCTCTCACTTTCCATAGCAAATTCTAATTCTCTGATGGACTCAGCTATCTCAGGGCTTGGGCTGCTGTAGGTGCTGCCATCCGGTCTTTGTTCTCGCTGTGACTGAATGTAGCACACTACTGTCTGATGCATCAGGTCTCAGATGACGCCCCATCATACACAGACTGGTACTGTCCCAAAGTGAAGCAGGCGAGCAGCCAGACCCAGCACCAGACCTTGCTGGCCGCCCTCCCTCCTCCCATTACTTGTCTTCTGTTGAGCCCTGCATCCCATAACAGTTTAGGGGTAAATGGAGCTGTGCTTAATCTGACAGAGCTTGTGGGGGACAGCCTGTGACTTAGAGCTGAGGTCCCTTTCTCCCCATGTCGGAGATGTGTATGCCCGCTTGGCGGGGCATTAAAGAAGGGCCACATCACAGCCTGTGCCCCTTGGCACCACGTCTTCTTAGGCCCCCTTCTCAGCTATGGCTGAAGAAATACAGGGAAGAAAAGGCAAAAGTAAGCTAGTGGGAAATGTCCCTACGATAGCTGTTGCTGGGCTAATAATGCTCAATACATGCTCTAGCCAATCAGTGCAGGATCTCTTCCCTTACAAACACTAATGAATGAAGCCTGGTAGCACCCCTGGGAACTGGTGAGCATCAATAAAGCTCTTGCATATCAAGTTCCCTCCCTGACAGAGAGTTTATCTAGCTGAGTCATATCTAGCTCTGAAAAGTACAGGGTCAACACATACAGGCCAACATTTTAAAGCAGCCTTTGAGTGCCTTGATTTCTAGGTACTCAACTTGCCTCTAAGAAGCTGCAGCTCCTATTGACTCCATTTGGAGCTGTGGTGCTCACTGGCTCTGAAAATCTAAGCCTTACCCTCCATGCCTTGGTTTCCCCATTTATACACTAGAGATTACAAATAGTTCATTGATGGTTAAAGTCATACATACATGGGAGGCAGCATGGCTCGCACATGGAGCTGGGCTTCAGAACACCTCTGCCACTGGTTTGTTGGGTGACCATGGTCAAGCCATTTCACCTCCTTTTGCCTTAGTTTCCCTATCTGTAAAAGAGGGATAAGGATGTAAAGCACTTGGAGCTCTACACTTGAAAACTGCTATGTAGGAATTAAATAGTATTATTATTACATGTCCATGACATACTTTGACAGTTTCTAGTCGGGGGCGGGGGCAATAAAGAAAAGAAAAGCATTATTCATAACTCAGCTCCAGTAACTAACATAGCTTGTCAGAATGTGACATTGCAATCACAGAGCAAATCTCAGACCTCACTGCAAATCTGGGAGAAATGACATTTCCTGTGATCTAGGACCCAACCTTCAACTCCTGACAATCCAGGGGGAGGTCACATCCGACATTTGACATGGCTATTTTCACCCTCATCCTGTGTGAAGGCACTCAGCTCTTATTAGTCACCATCCTCCAGTCCTGCCTGCATTGAAGTAAATGGACTCTGCATCTTGCAGAATTGGGTGCATTATCTGTGACTGTGGCAGAAACCAGGGTTCTACAGCGAACAGCATCTCTGGCTCCATGCCTTGCATGTATGACGATCACTTCTTTCAGAGGGGCCAGGAAAATGGGTCGTGAAGTACCAAGATCCTGCAATATCCCTTCCTAAATTCTAGTGCTACCGCTGACTCAACCTTCTGATCTGTCAATCCGTTTCTTTCATGTAAGGTGAAACTGCACATTTAATAAGCTCTCCTCCACCACAGCCCAGCAGCGATGGAGACACTTAAAAATGGGCATGTGCCAAAAACCACAATTATCAGCTGAAGGCAGCACAGCTGTATCCTGTATACACGCTCAGACCTCTACCAGGCCACACCACACCAGTCTCCTCAACTACCCTTTGATCCCAGCTAGAAAGTGGGAAAGAAATGCTTCATCAGACAGTAAATCCAGCTCCCACTTCAATGCTCCCAAACAGCAGTTAGCACAGATTCTCAATAACAATGGAATTGACTACGGGGAATCTTAGCAAGTCGATTTAGATTTGTCCTTAATGATGGGGTTATCCAGTGAAGAGACAGCCCCAGGCACCCGTGGCCCACATGGCTTGGCTGAACATCTAGCTCTACTCTGTGCTGGTTAGAGGACATGGAAGTAAAAATGCCAGAAGCTGGTCTCTACTAACACTGCCCACTGTTCATGGCAGTAGGGACAGAGAAGAAAAGGGGGGAACAATCCAGTACTGCTATGTTTTGCTAAGCAGCCATTCTGTATGGGCACGAGTAACCTGAGATGGGAGCCAGAACTGAAATTAGCAGAACCTCGCTTACTCTGTCCATGTTGCATCAACAGTAATAAATAATGGCCTCAAGAGAAGAATGATGGTTTTGCAGTGAAGGCTTTAGACTGGGACTCAGATCCAGGTTCACTTCCTGACTCTGCCACTGACCTGTTGAATGCAAGTTACTTAGGTCCAGATCCACAAAGGGACATAGGTGCCTAAGTCCCCATTTTAGACACGACTGCACTCCACAAACCCCCACATGGCCGACACCTACCCCTAGAGGCACCAACCTTTCCACTGTAAATGTCCTCTCGGGATGTATCTTGCTGCTTCTGGGGCAGTGCACTGCTACCTCCCTCTAGGGCTCTGGATCCCTAGCTCCTCCTACCTTAGGCCCACAAATGGGGGAAGATTGTCAGAGGTGCACCTAGCTTGCCTGTGGGGCCTGAGCCACCAGTAGCCATGTGTGTGGGGAGACAAGGCAATGACCTCCCGTATAACTTGTGCACCAGTGGTTTGGGAACTCGCCCAGTTTGTAAGAGACCCCCTAGTTCAAGTCCCACTCTGCCAGAGGAGAAGAGATTTGAATGGGGGCTATGCTAGATTTCAGGTGAGTGCCCTGGGCTATGGAATATAGCCTGATGTTTGTCTCCCTCTATCTCTACCATTGCAGTTGTTCCACGCTAATTAAATTAATTGAATAATTAAATATTAATTGCACCAGAGAAAGCATGAGAATCCCTCCATAGTCCAGTGCACTCACCTGAGAGGAGGGAGATCCATTCTCATCAGCGGGATCTGAACTGAGGGTTTCCCACATTGCATATGAGTACCCTAATCACTGAGATAAAAGTTATAAGGATGATCCTCCTCCTCCTGCCACTTTGTGTAGAGCGAGACCAAGGGTGCTGGAACAATGTGTACAGTGGGGGTCCTGAGAGCCATTGAACCAAACTGTAAACCCTGTGTATGATAGAAACCATGTTAACCTGTAAACCCTGTATATGACTGAACCCACTTCAAGCCAGGGAGTGCAGCAGCTACTCAGGTGATGGAGTTCAGGAGCACTAGCGTCCAATCCCTGCACCACGGATGTTGTGATGCAGGTTGAGAGTTGAGTTCACTGTGAACTTCTTGGGATTCACCCACCCACAGTATTAAACGGTAGCACCCAGAGGAAGAGGTGCAGCCATCATCAGATGGCAATGGGCTAGTTAGAGCAGGGGCCTGGGAAGCAGGACTGCTCAGTTATATTTCTGAGCTCTACTACTGACTAACTCGGCAAGGGCAAGTCACTCAACTTCCCTCTGCCTCAAGTTCCCCATCTTGAAAATGGGGCTAGGATATTTACCCACCTCCTAGGAGGCCAAGAGACTTAAAAAGCCATTTGAAAATCCCTTTGAGCCGGTATAAATATTATCTAGTAGTGCTCGCCCTACAGATTAACATAACCGGCAACAGCTATTCGCCTCTGGCGGGATTCTCCCTTCCGCCCTGGGAGAGCCTAACCACTCCCTTCTCCAGATACCCAGTTGCTGAGCTGCTCTGAGTCAGTCACTCAGTGCTGAGCTGGGGAATAGCCCTGTGGCTGCGCCCAGACCCATCAGGGGGTTCCCGTGCCCCTCCGCTGACACTGACGAGGCTGGAATGTTGCGCATTGGCCACCTGGGGCTCCAGGCATTGTGACGTCACCGTCTCCATGGAGGTAGAACACGTTACTCGTGACTATGCATGAGGCGGGGCGGGAGCTGGGAAGCCTCAGCGCAGAGAACGGAGGGGAGAGGCAGCAGCGGGGATGGGAACGTGTCAGGTCACCACAGTGGGCTGAGGGTGCATAAAGGGCAGGAATGCCTACCCCATGGTGCCAGAGCACCCCGCTCCTCCACCACGCCAGGACCCCGCTGGCTCAGGGAGGGAGCAGTGGGAAGCTGGAGAGACTCTTCTCTGGAGCTGCGAAGGGCAGATAGGGCCCATGCCAAGACTACGATCCGGCATCGGGTCACCCATCTATCTCCAGAGCAGCCCGAAGCAGTGCCATAACAAGGGCGAGCACTTGCCTTGGGCACGCAAAGCGGAGGGGCACAGCTCTACCGCGATCGGCGGCACTTCTCTGTGAGGGACTCAGGGACCCGCTGCGGACTTGCCGCTGAAGAATGAATGAAGTGGCAGCAGCAATTCGGTGGCAGGTTCTTCCCTCCAACAGCGACTCAGGGACCCGCTACAGAATTGCTGCCGAAAAGCCTTGAGCCGGCCCTTGTCTGGGGCGCAAAAATTCCTTGTTCCGGCTCTGGCCCGGAGCCCTGCCCTCATCCCCTTAGGGGAGCGAATTCACCTGGGGGGTGGAGTGGAGTTTTATAGTTAAAGCATCAAGCTTCAATTCCTGCCCCCCCTTCCCTTGGGGGCCCAGGAACAGCAACTCCGGTTCCCTCCCCCAGAGCTGACTCAATGTTTGTGTCTTTAGAGGGCTAGGACAGGGCGTGTTCAGCCACCTTGGGGGACACCACAATTCGATAGTGAAGGGCCACCACTGCCCAGCCACACACACAGATTTAAAGGTGTGGTGCTAGATCCTGTTATCCAGCTCAGTTTAATGACTACCTTCTACAGCCCTGTCTGGCCTAGGGAAAAAATTGTGTGTTTTTGTTTTCCAATAGAGTTAGCTCAACTGAGCTAGCTTAACTCTACTGAAAACCTCCCTCAACACCAGTGCGGCAAACACACTGGCACTCCCACGGGCACGCTGCTCACCACAGTGGGCTGAGGGTGCTGAAAGGGCAGGAATGCCTACCCCCATAGCCAGCTCACTCAGCCACTGGGATACACTTGAGCCACATTTCCAGGCTTGCCCTCACAACCACGAGGGTTAGAAACATGGTATTTCAGTGTAAGAGACTCTCACATTTACTGCATCACTCTGGACCTAAGGCTTTAAGAAAATCTCTATTGCAAGACTTTTGTGAAAATCACAAGAATGGCAGCCCCGGCAGCAAACACCAACACAGTCAGATTTACAGAGTTGCTCTTTTATAAGCAAAGGATGCTCAGAGAGTTAGGGACCAAATGCAGCTCATTCAGCCCATCAGCTGGTCACATTCTCCAGCTGGCATACTCCTGGGCAGTGAATAGTACAAAGTATGACATACACAAACCTTCAGGCTAGGCCTACACTGCAGTGGGAAGTGAGCCTCCCAGCCTAGGTACAGAGACTTGCACTAGCTCAGCTCGAGTTATCACACTAGAAATAGCAGGATGGATGTTGTGGTTAAGGAAGCAGCTCAGGCTTGCTGGCCCGCCCGACCCTGTCGGCTGAAGCTCAGGTGACTAACCCAAGTCTCTGCTGGAGCTACAATGTCCACACACTGCTATTATTAGTGTGCTAGCTCAAGCCTGTTGACATGGGCTGGGAGGCTCACTTTCAGCTGCAGTGTAAACATACCCCTAGAGGCCAAACTGGATTAAAACTCAGTGCCTTGCATGGTGTCAAGTATCAGGGAGTAGCCGTGTTAGTCTGTATCCACAAAAACAACAAAGAGAAAAATCTGAAGAAGTGGATTTTTTTACCCACAAAAGCTTATTCCCAAATAAATCTGTTAGTCTTTAAGGTGCCACCAGACTCCTTGTTGTTTTTGTGGATTAAAACTGTATTGCTAGACAGTTCCACATCCTATTTCATTGGCCGTTTGTAGATTGGCACTTTAGGATTCACACTAGAGCTGAAAATCTCTTAGTAACAGTTAGCTGGCACAGCTTCACTAACCTTTGTGGTCCTGAATGGTGGTTAAAGCATAACACAGCTATACTACAGAAACAGTGCTAGATGGCTGCTAACAGCTGTTCTTACAAAACATTGGGGCTAGCACAGACACAACCCTAGTGTGGACAGCAGCTTCATGGAGAGTTAGTAACTTTGTCCCCCATATTAGAGCTGAGATCAGAATCATTTTCCTCCTCACCAATACTCTTCTTCAGAAAACCTAATTACTTGTACCTGTACTCAAACCAAACTTGCCCCGCTCCCCAAACTCAGAAGCATCCCTTCCTTCTAGGCCTACACACATGGGTGATGAGCCCTAGAAATTCTCTCATATATTTGTTGGATGTTGGAGCTTTCCACATAGTCTGATTCTTTTCGGTGTTGGCCAACAGCAAATCACGGCAGAGTTGGGCAAAGAGAGATTTTTTGCTGCAGATCTATAAATCATTCACTTCACCTAACGTATGTCACTTTTGTGCCAGTTGCTCACAAATGAAGCAGCCCTGGGAGGTCTGGCTATTGACCAACTCCCCCATCCATGATCCAACATTTAAGAGTGCATCCCCATCCAAACAACATGGTACTAAATTAAATGTTAAACTGCACATGGTGAAATAGGTGTCCTGAGTGCACACCTGAAATTGGTTTACTAAGGACTGAGGCATCAGGAAACAGAATAGAGGAAGGTGGTGGTTTCGGTATGCCAGTTGCTGCCCTTTTCTCCACACTAGCTGAACTGCAGAAGGGGCTTGTTTCTTTAGACTAGAAGCAATATCAAAATACTATTCAAGTGCATGAGAGGGGCTGAATGAGCTTGCTCCCATGCTGCTCAGGACAGGGATTAAGTCTTCCTATATTTGTACAGCACCTTGCACAATGAAACCCTGATCCTAAGAGGCTGGCAGATGCTGTTACAATACAGATAATACATCAAACAGGGAAGCATTATTAAAAGCTCTCTTTGGTGCCTTCTGGACTTACAATCTATGACCAACCACAGTGTACAATGAGGTTCAGGGAGGTTGAAATTCCCTTGGCATTTAAATGAGACAATAGAATATAATTTGAGACTAAGGAGAGACTCACATAAGAGGGCTCCTGAGTTATTTGAAAAATAACTTGATGGAGGTAGTTTTAACTTCAGTGTAATCTATTAGTAACTGAAAGGACATGCTGCTGCTCATTCCAAGCAAGCCTTACCACTTGCATCATAGAGTTATTTTAAATTTGAAACAGCAAAGGAGCCCCTTTCTCCAGGCCCAGCCCAGAGTTGGAGGTCATAGCCCAACAGCAATTCTGCTACTGGTGTGCATGAACGGCTGCACGTGACCTTCCCTTTGCTGATCAGCAATTGCATTTCAATAGACTAGGTAAGTCTCTAACACTGTATTGCAGGCAGCCAGCAGCCCCATGAGTATTAAAAAACATTTTATTTGCTGGGCTACATAACTTACTGAGCACATCATTGTTACACTCCCACTCATGGGGCAAAAAGTCTTGCTTTTTTGGGGCAGAGAAATTAATTAGCCTAGACAGAAGCTGATTTACCTAGCACCCACTGTAAGTCTAGATTATGCAAAGCAGTGTAAAGATGAGACACTAAATTAAAGCAAAGGTGGTACTGAGAGGAAAGAAATTAAGAGATGGTTTGAAGTGGGATTTGAAGAGATGCAGGAAGGCTGGGCCTAGCAGCAAAATGTGCCTGAGACTAGGGAAGATTTTAGAAAGGAACATGTGGCAGACAGCAGACATAAGGACTATTTAATAGTTACTTTGACTTATGAACAGCAGCAGCTCTTGCCCAGGAAGGGTCTGTGTTTTGAAAGCCATCAGCCCAGCCTAAAGCCTTTGCAACATGTGTTTTTGTTTTGGAACACTGGGCTACTGCCAACAGCCAGGCCATAAGGTGCTGAGACAAGAGATTCAAGCTTCATTCTTATGCCTTTTGACTCTGCTATGGAACAAGAAGTTGCATCCTGAGCCCAGGAAACCTTGGTCTAAGTCCACCTGAAGGCTCTGCAAGCCATCTTGCATTCCATGTTATGCCTTTAGCACAAAAGATACCTGCTGTAGGGGAAGAATAGATAGTCCTTTTATGTAGCCAGTGCAGTCTACACTACCAAGTAAAGTATCAGAGGGGTAGCTGTGCCAGTATATATTCCACCTGCATCTGTAATATTCACTCCATGCATCTCAAGAAGTGGGTTTTTTTTTTACCCATGAAAGCTTATGCCTAAATAAATCTGTTAGTTTAAGGTGCCACTGGACTCATTTTTCTACCAAGTAAGGTGCTCACACTGCTGCACTATGGGAAAGAGCAGCAGGAGAGAACACGCTGCACCAGCACCACCTCTCAGGGATTTAAGTACTGCTTTAGTGGATTAAAAGCAAATGATGGAGTGGCCTGTAGCACTGTAGAGCCATCAGACACTTAGAGTTCTGAAGGAGTCCCTCAATCTCCAATTGTGTGTGTGTGTGGTGCTGGAGGCTTTCCTCACTGTGGAGATAAGTTGGTTGTAGGGGTAAGAGGCTTCCTATACTAGAAGGAAGCTCCAGCCAGGAGCTTTGCTTTAAATGTTGGAGACAGGGGGCTGCTCTGGTCTGTTTATGATTAAAGATCAGTGTCAAGGCACTGGCCTCCCTCCCACACAACAAACTGAGTTTTACTCAGTCTAGACTTTCTGTAAAGCAGGGGAAAAGGGATATATCCTTCCCTCTCCAGAAGAGTTCTTCCACCCCACTACATTTGCTTGCTGTCTTAAGCTATGGTCCTGCCTCTGCAGCTTAAGTAGCATGACCAGCTGCCGAAGCTTAGAGGGGTCAGCAACCTTTCAGAAGTGGTGTGTTGAAACCTTAAATTAGAGTGACTAAATGAAGACTCATGTGCCAGTAACACAGGGGTTCTCAAACGGGGGGTCAGAACCCCTCAAGGGGTCACAAGCTGCCAGCCTTCCCCCTAAACACCACTTTGCCTCTAGCATTTATAATGGTGTTATAAATTAAAAACACTTCATATATTTAAGGGGGGGTTGCACTCAGACTTGCTATGGGAAAGGGGTCACCAGTAAAAAAGTTTGAGAGCCAGTGCAGTAATACATTTTAATGTTTTTACAAGGTCTCTTTTGATAAGTCTAATATATAACTAAACTATTGTAAGTAAAGTAAATAAGGTTTTTAAAGTGTTTAAGAAGCCTAAATTAAAATGCAGGGGCCCCTGAACTGGCAGCCTGGGCAGTGTTAGTGCCACTGAAGATCAGCTCACAGGCTGCCTTCAGCACACATGCCATAAGTTGCCTACCCTAGGCTTAGAACGTTCACTTTGACCAATAAGAACCCACACTAGGGTTAGTGTAAAAAGCTAGTGTTGGAATTTGAGGCCTTGTAGATAGAGGCAAAGAAAAGTCAGTTGGAGCTGGCAGTAGAGCTGGGTTGCCCTTCCCTTCCCTCCCCCCCCCCCAGACCTTGACTTTGTGCATCTGTCTTTAGCAATAGGCTAGTACTGTGGTTAACAGTCCATACAAAAATGGTAGGAGAGAGGAGTGTCAAGGAGATTCCACAGCACTGAAGTGTAGTACAACACTTCTTCCTGCAGACAGGAGTGCCTGGGTGTAGCAGTTAGACACCACTTGTTCTGCAGAGTATGACCACCAGGCAGGGACTGCACATCAGCCAAGTCATGTTTACATTAATGTAAACATGATTTTACAGGAACTGCCTAGGGCTCCAAGAGGATCATACATCAGGGGTACAATGAAGCTGACTCTGTCCACTTGTTGTACAGCAGATGATGCAATTAGAGCCTTAACTTCCCCATAACCTGTTCCATCATCTGCTGGGAGTCTCTAGAAGACAGCTCCACACAAGTCTTTTCTAGGAGTTTTATCAAGTGGTTAAAAAGCTTGTTCATTTCCATTATTCAAGAGTTTAAAGCTACAGAGATCACTGCTGTTTTCTAGAGAGAAAAGTCCATTAATAGAAAGGGTGGTAGACAAGGCTCTTCATTTAGGAAGGGCTCACTTTAATTTAGTTCCAAGAGTTCCCATTACAGAGAGTCGGGGACAGTTTAGTAATAGGGAAGATAATCAGAAACAGGGAGGAAAACCACAAAATTCATTCTCGTTAAGTTTATTGGCATCATGTTTGTCTCTTTACAGAACCGCTCAGCCTACGTACTAGAATGTAGACCTCTGGAAAACAGGTAGAAGTGTTCCATTGAAGCAAGCTACAAATGCAAGAACAAGGACTAGGGAAGAGGAGGAAAGGGAGGGGACAACCAAGTTTTTCCATACCAAAAATTCCAGATTAGTGGTCAGCAAGAAGGGAGAAAAGATTTATAATCCAAATCATTTGTCAAGGGATGACTACCTCAACCCAGAAAAAGGGAAAGATGAGCGCTCCATCCACAAAGGTGGGAAGTCACTGGAACACCTCAGACTCTTTGCAGAACGTTTAAAAAAGTTAGTGGGCAGAGAAGGTGAACAAACAAGATGAGCATTTGACAGCTGTATTTAATTTTTGGAATCCAATAATCCAGTATGCATATCATCCTCTGAAAATTTAACTACAAGGAAGCCAGACAGATTTTCCAGAAGATGAAGCTTTTCAGCTCTCAAAGTCAATAAAAAGGTTTACATAATTCTTGCTTCTACTGTACAGAATACTGCCTCTATCTGGACTTCATTGCTAGCACACTGCATTTCAGCGTCCTCCTCACCTTTCTAGTGAATCTGTGTTTCAGTACTTAAACATGTAATTCAAGAATTTTACACTAATTTATACATTTTTAATTGGTTGCATATATTAACATGTACTATAAGATTTTTCCTAAAGAAGCATTACATAATACATGGATACTGTAAAAAGATCTGATTAGTTAAAAGTAACAAGCATTAACAGATACATACAAAACTCAACCTAATTGGACTGAGTGCTGAGCTTGCAATGAACTATGGGTAATCAGCCTTTCCAGTTGCAGCCTTCACAGGGGAACACAAGACAGTTAAAAAATGTATGTCACTTGTTACACAGATTACCTGTAAACAGTTTCTTTCCATTGGACACCTGAAATTAGCTTACGTTCCAAACATACATAAGATTTTCCATTTTAAACTAAGAGAAAGGCCTGTTACCATGAAGTGATGTGGAAGGATGTAGGGACATGGATGAGTTCTGTGTAGAGGAATGGGCTTACAGTTGCTCATGGTAGATGGGAGGATTTTGGCAGCTGGAGATGGGAGTTTATTTGTTTTTACATAGAAGAGGGGCTTTGTGTTTGAAGGCCTAAGTGTGATCTGTTTGTGAAGGACTGTGCTCAACCCCTCCATCTCCATCTCAGCAGCTGCAGGACTCTGCAGTGGCCTTTGCTCGGTCATTCTTGTCTAGTTTGATGGGTTCAGGGAATTCGTTGTAAAGCTCCACCTCTGTTTCCTAAGGAGAGAAGAGAGTCACCAGTTATAGATTTTACTCCTTATTCTCAGCTACTGAAGTCTTTCAGACTGAGTGTGCCAAGTCAGCACTTGACACCACCTTTGGGAATGGGCAGATACTGATGCAGGGAAGTCAAATTCAGCATGTCTCTTGCTAGTGGCATTAGCTTAAATGCAACATGAATTGCTTAGATTCTGCATGCAGAATTGTAACTGGACAGCCACTAGAGGGCACTAGATATTTCTTCACATCATACCTGTTTAAGTGCATTTCGTGCAATCGTCTGGAAAGCTTGTTCCACATTAATGGCCTCCTTGGCACTAGTTTCGAAGTACGGGATGTTATTTTTGCTGTAGCACCAAGCCTGTGCTCGTTTTGTGGTAACCTGTATGAGAAACAGGGAAGAATCACCACCTTCATCTATGCAAAGGGCACTCAGTGCTAGTGTTGGTTGCCACACCTATGGACAGAAAGCTAGCATCCAGTTTGATCAGCCAAAGCTGCTGCCATAGGTAGAAGGCCAATATAGTATGGTTTAAATCTTAAGTGCAGTAAGATTTTGCTACAGCTGTAGCAAGTGTTAGATACTTTGTCTAGAATGCAGCTAGTTTAACATCACTACCAAGCATTTTGGCATCAGTTCTCCAAGAACTATGGAGTCATCTGCATGATTAAACTCTCCCCAGCCCTTGGGGGGGGGGGGGGAGAAATACAAAAGGGTCAGGTATATGCTGGATGTTACAATGAACTTCCTAACTCTCACTGCATGGGCAACATGCAAGAGAAAGGCTTTAGCAGACCCAGTCAGTTTGAGAACAGCTGGGATTTTAGGACAGAGATTGAATCTTTGCTTGAGGGTATTCTGAAGGATGTTCACACCCCCCCCCCCCCCCAATTCCTGAGAGGAAGCCTCCCCTTTATGTTGCAAACCCTACGGTCACAATGGATACCCCCTCTCCTCCACACAGCATGCAAGACAGACCAGCAACATTTTCTCCAAGCCAGAGGTGACCAGGAACTGCATGGAATAAGACAGTCTTTTAGATGGCTTGGAGTTGCTAAATAAGACTGAACTAGCATCTGTGCTGCACATCCTGAACCACTGCCTCATGTTTCCTCTAATGTTATGCTCCTTCTCAGCAAGGGAATGTAGGCCTCTGTAGAGGCCAGATGGGTAGCTCTCTTCCCAAGGACCCAGGTTAAACAGCGTTGGCTGTGACTCTTTATAAGATGCCCTGATGCTCTGGGCAAGACTAAGCTGCCTCTTAGAATTGTCCTGACAAGCTCTCCAATTCAAAAGCTTTAGAGAAAGGCCACTGACTTACTTGTCTGTTTTCTAGGTCAATCTTGTTTCCCAACACAACAAATGGGAAGTTCTCAGGATCTCTTGGACTGGCCTGAATGAGAAACTCGTCCCTCCAGCTGTCTAGGGTTTTAAATGTATTTGGAGCCGTCACATCGAATACCAGCACACAGCAGTCTGCTCCTCTGTAGAAGGCCACACCCAGAGACTGAAACCGTTCCTGTCCTGCTGTATCCCATATCTATAGGAAAAAAAAGCAGAGGGACAAGTTAGTAGAGAAGTTACTTACTAGCCCAGATGTGGGTCTTGGGGCAGCTCTAGTGCCAGGGTTCTCAAACTGGGGGTAGGGACCCCTCAGGGGTCACCATGTTATTACATGGGTGGTTGAGAGCTGTCAGCCTCTACTGCAAACCCTGCTTTGCCTCCAGCATTTATAATGGTGTTAAATATAAAGAGTGTTCTTCATGTATGGGGGGGGTCACAGAGGCTTGCTGTGTGAAAGGGGTCACTGGTACAGAAGTCTGAGAACCCCTGCTCTAGTGCTATTGTTCAAATTGAGGAATCTAGCATGTTTGCTCATTCAATGCTCCTTGCAATTCTGCAGTCCTCAACCAGCCTCATGGCAGTGTTGAGAGAAGTTATTAGAGACTTGTCCTTACATCTCCTGCACATAGTGTCCAAGAAGTCACTAAAGGCCCTCTGGCTCCTTGTAAGAGGCAAGACTACCATAGTTTCAGAATTGTATCAAATTTCAGATTCCTGTCTCAATTTAGAGACATCAAGAAAGAGGTTTTTAAAAGTGACTTTGCTTTTGAAAACCAACTTATGTATAGTCTCCATGATCAAATCCCAAAGTATGTTGCACTGTTACAAGAGATACAGAGTAGGCAGCCACAGGGAGTCTAGATCTGAGCAACAACATTGAGTCATATTTGGAAGGTAAGTTTCCCCTTGAGCTTTTCAGACAGATTTGAGAATTCAGTAGTGCTTTCATATGTTCATGTATCTCTTTTACAAGTTTCACCATGTACCTCAATCCCACCAATAGCCAAGCAAATCAGCAGAAACAAACTGGCTTGTAGAGTTGTCTTAATGTGACTTGGTCAGGAATTCTACCATGCAATTCCTTCCCCCTGCTCCCAGAGTGATTTCTAGTCAGACTCAATGCATTTCTCATTTCCACAAGACAGCTAGAAGTTCTGATCATTTAGATTCCTGCCTGCAGCTGGTTTGAGTTTAATTGCAAGCTGGAAGTTCAACAGCAGGTTCTGTTAAAGTGAGTCCTGGGAAGTCTCTTCCCTGCCTTGTCTCACTCCCTTTTGTTTAAGGAACAGAGCAAAAATCTGCAGCAGAGTTGGGAAGAGTCAAGTATGATGGCAGTTGTGTTTTAGCCCATTTGAAGTTGGGTGGACAGGTTGTCCACAGAAGACCATCCACACTAGAGAGCTACCCCCTGAAATACTTCTATGGAATACTGGAAATTCTCTTGTGGACATTTCCCTTCTATAGGGATTTATATCTAAAGAAAAGATTAGGATTTGAGAAGACTGACTTTGCTAATGAGAGCATCAGAATAGGAAGTTGAGGGATACAAGTCTTCATGCTTCAGAGGGTAAGCCAGCCATTACTTGACGATGGCGGGGAAGGGTTTCCCTCAGCTGCCTATTCCATAACCTTTCAATGGGGGATTTATTGAATCTTTCTACAGAGGATCTGTTTAGTTACTAGTACTAGAGACTGGACTAGTGACCTGGCAGTTCTGTTACCCACTGATCAGGAATATTGACATTTGGTTTGGGAAGAAGAGTTAAGCCAGTTGGGTGGACTATCTTCTAGAATAGAAGACATGACCCTGATTGGTTTATCATACCGCACACTCCCTCTTAGCCCCAACCCCCTGCCACGGGCAGGCCTCCTTAGGGAGGTGTGGAGGAACATTTGGGAGGCAAGGAACAGGGCCTGGGCCAGCCTCCACAGGGAGTGGGGAGGGAATGCCAGGCTTCTAGTCCTGCTCCTCCCCCCAGCCCTTCCCCATTGGGGGCAGGGAGGGAGCACCACACTTCTTGCCCCAAATCCTGCTCCACTCCCCCTGTAGCTCCAGCTCCTCCCCCATCCCCAGCTCTGCCTTTAACTCAAGCTCTGCTGCTGAGGAAGCCTTGGCTGTGCAGTAGTGGAGGAGGGGTACAGACAGATTCTGTTAAAGGCAGTTGGGAAGGGAGAACTGGAAAAGTTTGTGCACCAGTGGCCTAGGTTGTGTGTATGGAAAAAAAAAAAAAAAAAGCAATCTCCAAGCCAAACAGGTCATGGCCAGCCACTCCAACGAAAGTAGTGTTCTAGCCTAGAACATTCAGGGTCTACATACACTAAAAGTCTAGACATGCTATTGTACTCTTGGGGCATCCTTGAGTTAGTGTGTTTAAGGAACCAAGTCTGATAGTGTTCCAGCCTGGGACCTGGTGGGAATGCTACCCAGCAGCTCTACAAGTGTCCCATACACAAATAAAGCAGTGTTAGAACACCAAAACAACTAAGCACTGGTGTTATTAGGTTGCATAGAGTCCTGTTTACACTGCTCCTCCACATAGGATGGGAAGATATTTTGGCTGGAACTGCTGGTAAACAAGTCTCCCCCAACTTACTGTCTAGGGCACTAGACAGGGCCTTACAAGCAGGTGGTTAGACTTATGTACATGACTAACCTGCAGTCTGCTAGAGAAAGGACCAATTCCTGTAAAAGGCCTTTCATGGGTGCCTGGCTCCAACTACTCTGCTTTCTCCTCCCACCCATGTGAGGAAGATTTATTCAGTTGATAAGGTGAGGATACTTCCCACTTATCCACGTAAGCAAGTTGGGACTGTATCTGAACTAAAGTTCTTGGATCTTAGCCCAGGATACAGTCTTCCTTATGCCACCCTTGTACTCTGATTGGTTGCTATAAGGCCTTCTGTTTTGACTGGTTACAGCCAGCCTTCAGAATGCCCCACCATGTGATGGCTTCACCTTGAGGCCTTCCCCTGATCTCTACTTCTTGCCCTTTGAGAAAGGCTTCTCCTGCCTTCCCTTAAATGGAACTGAGGAGCTGCATTTAGTATCTGAGATGGTTAGAAATTGATGGCCAAATGGAGAAGAGTAGCTAAGGAATGCAAAAGATCTAAGGAGTCAGCAGAGGTATTTGTAGAATCATTATGGCTATGGGTCACCTGCAGTTAATCCAATCCTGAGCCAACATGCAGGGAACATTATTATGAATGAGCACAGAAATGCCGACCTCAGCTGCTTACATTTGGCATGAATGTGTACTTCTGCCCAATCCTGAGCACTCTACATCTGAGCTGTGAAAACCTCTTAAAAATAGGCAAGTAAACAGATGAGCTAGCAGCTCAGTCACTACCCTTACCTGCATTGTGACTAATCTATCATCCACCATCACCTCCTTTGTCAGGAAGTCTGCTCCTATTGTTGCTTTGTATTGGTTACTGAATTTCTTGTTCACATACTGGTTCATGAGTGATGTCTTCCCCACCCTATAAGAAGAAACAAAATGAGGCAAGACTAATCAAGTAGTTTCTGCAGACAGCATTGATACCCACGGCAGATTCAGTCCAAGTGTTTTTGCTTTATTTAATAGCATGATTGAGGTACCAGGACCTTCACTCTGAAGAAGTGTGTTGACCAAATGCCCGATCACAGTGAGCTGGACATTTAGAAGACACTCACATCATCCTGGACAGGAGAAGTGACTATGAAACTCCTTGAGCAAGAGAGGTTTAGATTGCACAATACAGTTAGTTTTGGGGGCTGTGTAAGCTCAACCAGCCCATTTGGTTCTGACCAGGAAAGGGAGTAATGACAAGCACTTTTGGAAGTGTTGCTTTAGTACAGACACTCCCCAACTTTTGCTGCACCATCCCCTCCCTCCATGGGGAAGGCTTTCCCAGGGACAGAAAGACACACTGGGGATGGGCTCCAGTCAAGCCCTGCTGCTCCAGGCATGAGCTACCCACTCCCCCAAAGACCTAGTTGGTGCAGAGCAGGGCTCTTTGCCCTCCCTCCCCCAGCATAGGGCCAGTCACTCCTGCAAGCTCTGGAGGGAAATATTCAGAGCTGTGGCCAGTCAGGTGTCTGGGCTAGGGCAGCAGCAGGGAGTGTAGAGTGTGCAGGGAGTCTCGCAGACTGCAACTGGAGCAGGGCAGCTCTCCCCCCATCCCTGACCACTGGGGACTCCTGTGCACTCTGCTGCCCTGGCCCAGACAGCCCCATGCCACCCCTCCCCCCACCATAGGCTTGTGGCACCTCTCCCCTGGCCTGGAAGGGTGTGCCAGTTTGAAGACACTGCTTTAGAAGATTCTAGTCCTCAAAAGATGTTGAGATAGTACCCAGTGCAAAGGGACCCCCTCAAACTTGATTTTAGGCCTTCAGACAAGGGGCAGGAACTGGCTTCCAATAGAAATTAGCTATATTGCTCACACCTCAAGTTCCTTCAGGTTATCAAGTGACCCTTGCCCCAGGTAGTGAAAACAGCTAATGGAATCCAACACTATGAATAAGATAGTTTCAATGGTATTGCTACAGTAGCCAAACTCCTCCTTTATGTCCTGTGGAGACAGACCCTAACATACTTGCTTAGTGAAGTAGCCTAGGGAGTGGAGATTCTCCCAGAGAAGCCAGCTTAGAGGTTATATCCACTCCCTCAAGGCAGCCAAGTGTTCTGTTCAGCAGCTTGCTGGATGTGGTGGGACAGATTTGTTTATCTGATGAGATTCAGGGTCAAATGACTGGTTGCAGTAAATCCAGGAACAAAAAGCAAGTGTCTGCTTCACTGATTAACAGGAAGCTGAAGTTTTACATCTTTGCTCAAGGTATCACTGAAGCCTATTTTCAGTACTCCCAGATCACAACATTTGAGCCAAGCCAAGCAAGTGGCTAGCACAGTATTTGTTGTTTTAGGATCCCATTCCTCATTGCCCAATGCAAAGGTAAAAGCTTTAGGAGATCTGAAGTCTTGTTCTTGGGAGGTTTCTAATGCAGATTTAGAAGATTATTTTTACCAAGCTGAGTTACCATAGAAGCTTTGGCAGTACTGTAGATTGCCAGTACTTCTAAATACTGAATTGGGGACAAACTGGGAAGAAGGGAGAGTCAAGTGTCCTTAAAGCCATAAAGGCAGCATAGTAGTCAGCTGTTTTCCCACAACCCAAATATCCAATACTTCACTGGTCCTAACTAGGGCAGAAAACAAGCATTTGCAAGCCACATTATGGGACACTTCAGCTGGACACAAGTCATTTACATTAAGTTAAAGGCTCCGCCACTTACCCAGAGTCTCCAAGGATGATGACTTTCAGTAACACTTTCTTCCTAGAAGTCATCTTTCAAACTAAAAGGAAAGAGATGAGTTCCCATCACTCAGGAGGAAGTGACTGCACATTATCATCACAAAAAGTGAGGCCGTTAACATGGAATTGAAACAGCTCATAGAAATCCTGTGGCTCTTCTAGAGAAAACGTTAGAGGGAACCCATCCTGTATGCCTGAAAGTTTTAAATGCAACCAGAGACTTCTGGAGCTTTACAATACAATTACTACTTGGCTCACCAAGTTACTAATTAGTGGTTGCTCATTGGTTTATGCTTCCATTGCCTCACACCATTTATACCAAGTTTATGGCATAGAGGTGGGCAGTCTGCTACTGTAGCCCGAGCTACAGCCCCCCCCCCCCCCCCATTTTATAAGGCTGTCCAGTTTGGCTTCTTCTGGACATGCTGGCCCAAACTGACTCACCTGGTAGTGCTGAGCTTAACTAACTGGTGCCATTAGGCTACACTAGAGTCAGGCTTCTCGTCCCTGTCAAGTCTCCTTGTGAGACCACAGACAGTACAGATTAGAGTTCTATTTCTAGGCAAGTAACTCTAAGAGGGAAGTATTAGGTGTTCCAGAGTAAGGTTAGAGGATACATGCAATAGCAAGAGAACCAGGATGGGGACCTTTACTAGTAGCATTTCTATAAGTTTGTTGCATGTGTTTTCAACTGGAGTCTAGATCACTACAGTATGTGCAGGGGCACTGAGCAATGGCACCCAATAGAGCAGCCTATGTTAACACTAGAAAAAGTGGTTCCTGACTGCTCTGCAAAAAAATCCTCATCCCCAATGAGACTCTACCGCAATTAAAACCAAAATCCTTGCATGCAAGAATTAAGCATTTAAAATGAGACAGTCTTAGCAAAAATGGTGCTAAGGGTCTGTCAATTTTCTGAAAGGAACTTCCTCCAAGGTAAGCTTCTTAGAAGAGTCAGCTGTAGCATCAGTAGGGTTTGAAGACTTGTGTACTTGGAATTAACTGACTGGAGCTGAACAGTACATAGAATTTCTGCTTCTGAGGTCCTCTTCACTAGGCTAGAAGTTTGAGAACCCAAGTTTAGATACTACTCTAGCACCACCACTTTCTAAAGCATATGGTTGGCCAGCATAGATGGGTTTGTACTAAATTTAGCTTAGGGCCCTTAAGGGCATTTTTAATGTTCCTCTCAGCACAGCACAGATGGGAGCATACTCTGTTGCCATTTTGAGCTTATCTACATACCATAGTTTCCTTGTGCTTCCTATCTGTCTACATCCATCTGTTATCTTAGATTAGAGACTTAGGGCCTAGTACAAAGGAGCACCAGCCCTCATCTAGGACCCACAGGCACTAGCACAATAAGTCTGGGTTAAACCAGTGTAAAACCCTTTAGGAACACTTAAACCAGTTAAAGCAGTACTGAATCTGTGTGTAAACACTAAGTCTAACTGCTGCAGAACAATCTCACATATTTATTGGTCCCACAAAGCCAGAGGGCACTCCATAATTCACCAGTTTAGCATTCTGCTGAGGCCTACACATTTCTCAATCTGTTCTCTAGAGAGAAAAGGAGTATTTTAAGATACATTTTTAAAGTTAATCTTCACGTTTCATCCAGTTTTACAGAGCTCCTTTCCCCCAATCCAACTACCCCCTTTTCAGAGCAAAGATGCTGTTGGGGTTAACTGCTTGCATTGAATCATTCTAGTAAGTGTCACAGCAGATTCTGATCCAATCTTAACTAATCAGACAGTTCTCAATGTAGGAAACAAACAGCAATGGTATAACTTTGAGACAGAAGTGGGATTGACTTGAGATTTGGACTCGCTCCTGACAACTGATGGGAGTGTCGGGAGTGACAGAGTTTATTTGGAAGAAGACTTTGAAGAGCATTCACTGATACCATTCGACATGGACCAGCACAGTCAACTGCTTAATACTCTTAGCAAGAGAAGGGTACACAGAAGTTTACTCTCATTGACACCACTCAGCAGTGTGATGTAAACAGACTTTTATGCCTTATACTCAAGCCCTTGAGTAAATTTCATGGACTGCAAGAAAACTGATGTTAGCCCCGATATTGTCATTTTCCCCTAACAGCAAGGGGATTGAGGCAGGCATCCCTGCTTCCACCTCCCCACTGAGGCCCCAGCTACTTGTGGGAGAAGAGAAGGAGTGGGCCAGTCATGTAGTTGGCTGGTCCAATCCTGGAGGGAAAAGGACAGCAGGCCAGGAGTTGCTGCCCCCATCCCTGGTCACAGCCAGGAAGACACCACCACCATGGAGCTAAGACCAGGATCCATCCCCCACTTGAGTATGGGGGTCCTTGCCCCTGTGATGGGATCATGTTACAACTGGTAGTGGCACTTGCTATTGTGCTGACTAGTAACAATGGAGCTGTCTCAGCTCCTGTGGTGTCTCCTTTGGGTCTGAGGGGTACTGCTGTGGGGCACCATTCCCATCCCACTCCCTCTGCTGGCTTGACAAACAGCAGCAGCCTGGGCTGGAGCTGAAGATGGAGCGAGCCAGGCCTGGATTCCTTCCCCAAGCCAGGTCAGACAAGTCAGAGCTGTGAGATGAAGCAGCATTGCTCCACCTCAAGGATAGGACCAGCTCACTAGCTGTTGTGCCCCCTCAAGCAACCACAGCTAGAAGCTGGCTTCCACCTCCCTGTGTTGCAAAAACTGCAGCAGTTTTCACTCATGCTACTGCTATATATTTTTTTTAATTGATTTTTCCAAGCCTTACAGTCCACACTACCTTCACCTCAGAAGGGTGACAGTACCCTGAAGTAGCAGCTTGCAGGGAACTAACTGTATGGCACAGTTAGACTAACTTTGGTTTATAAAACCACTTTAATCTCTGTAAAGACTCATGATGTACAAAGTAGTCTTACTGGTGTGCCCTCAATTACTGTTGAGTCACGTCTCTAGCAAAAGAGTTTAAAAAAACTGAAAGTAAATTCTATGTAAACAAGTTACTAGAGTTTTGGTTTTACTCCTACTAGAAATATTTTAGTACCACTGCCAATACACTTTTTCCTGGCATTTAGAGGCAGCTTGTGCCACTTCTGATGTATTGGTGTCAAGTAAATGGAAGTGGTGTTTGTGGAGCTCCCAGTAACTTAGAAAGTTACATATACTCTGGCTGTAGAGTGACTTGACTTACTCCTCCATTGGGAGCCCTGTAGTTCTGATACTGAAGATTAAGACGGAAATTAAGAGGTTATGAATCACTTTAGACAACATGGGAATTGCTAGGCTGACACCTCACCCTTAGAAATTAAGTACTAGTCATTGGCATTACAGCCTTTCAGGAGGCTGGCTGTACTGCTCAAAGTGGCGATGAAGTTCTGATGCATCAGAGTGTTTTAATATCAATAGCCAAACTGAAATTATGCCATTTTAAGGGACTGACCCATCTAGCATTCTATAGACTAAATAGGGTATCAAGTTTAGAAAAGTTTAGTTGCATATTCTATTTCCATTCAGACTCCATCTACACCACTCTGAAGTAACTGCTGTGTATTACAGCTCTGGTGCCCAGGAAGGTAGCAAGCTGAGTTCTACAGCTGACAGATCCTTCTTGCTAGAAAGAAATTAAGATGTGCCTCATCTTTCTAAGAACTGTGTCTTACTTACTGAGCACGCTGTGCATGGACAGTCCTACTACATTCTGACCAGCACATTAAGCCAGTGTCCATTCTTTGGAGACTGTAGCCATTAGTGCTTGTGCATTAACAGCTTGGTCTCTTATTCATAAAGATGGACAGCTTTAAAGCTATAGCTAAGCCATACAGAACCCATCTGAGTTCAGATGTAGTCAGTGACCTGTGCACTGGAGCACCTCTGGCCAGGTTTGGTGTTGGATCAGTACATTACTGCCATCACTACAAACAGGCCAGGAGAGCATGAAGAGGGTACAGAAGTGTGACTATTACACTGATGATCAAAATTCCTGTTCTCCATTTGTTGTTCATGGCAGGTACAGCCATCTGTTACTTATTTGGGTTACACCAGATTTGCTTTGTAGGTTTCTACAGAATGACTGGTGGAGCTCCCTTGGTGTACAATAGGAGATTGTAAACAAGGGTACAGATGAGCCTGACATCCCCTCCAACTGTGCTTTCTTCCTTAATCTGTTTCTCCCCTTGCTTGGGCCACAGCCTGGTGGGAATACAATTCACTTGGAACAGGCAACTGTCGTTAAGCCCCTTCGGTCTTGGGCATATTCTAGAAATTTCACCCTTCTGCACCTTAGGAGGAGGTTCTCTTGTCTTTGGGGAATTCCTGTGTGATTTACTGAGTTTGTCTCATGGCAAGAGATCCTCATATGGAAGGAGTTGCATGCTTAAGCAGGTTCTCATACACCAGTGCTGTAGTGTGTTATGGAAAGCCTTCTATGGGACATTCATTCTTCCAATAGGTTTGAGAGATTTTACAAAGGCTATTCCAAGCCAAGTTTGATATTGTGCCTTTAGTATCAAAGGATTTAGGATATTTGCATTGTCTTAAAATCAGTGGTGGATGATTGAAGGTGCAACTACCTCCACTTTAGTGAAACTTGCATTGAACAGATTTTCACTGTCAGTCATGAATCTACTCTAAACCATGGAGACAGCCTCAGAACCAAGACTCTTTTGTTAGAGCACTTCAAGCAGCAAAGTGCCACTCCCCTGCCCACCCCAGCCCCAACCAAGGGGAAAAGAGTGCGTATCTCCCTGCCCCCAGCTATGTCTACACTACACAGCTTTTAGCAACACAGCCGTATGCTAAAAATTGGGCAGTGCAGCTGCTATCTGTGGGCTCTCCTGCTGACAAAAAAGCTTTCACACCCAACAAGTGGTGTTTGCATTGTTGGCAGGAGTGCTCTCCTGCCAACAATGTGCTGTTCATGGTGGCACTTGTTACCAAAAATTTTTGGGGAAAAAAAAGAGAGGTTTAATACCTCCAAAAGACAAAAAGTTGTGGTGTTCAATTGCCAATATAGACACAAGCTTGGAGATGGATAACGTTCCTGCATTTTTTAAGGACAAAACCTGAGGGAATTGTCAAGAGCATGTCCATTTGGAGAGTAGTTTTGTGAACTTGCTCTAGTTCAGGCAAGACTTAGTTTTGCTGGTCTAGCACATGCAGTGTTGGAGGGGAAGAGAAGAAGGAGAGAGAGTGTGCACATACTAGTGAAGAGCCACCCCTCACTGCTATAGCTATGCCAGGAAGAGCCCCGATGGGGATGCAGTTATACTAGCATAAGCACTCCTGCTGGTATAAGCTTGTGTTCTGGGAACTGGTGTAAGCTACACCACTGAAAGCCAGCATAAGCTACATCTGCACAAGGAGGGAGTGCCAGTTCAGCTACAGTGGCAAATCCTTAGGGATTCTCTTCCTCTCCAGAATATCAGGGCCTGTGCTCCATGTTTGTCAGTTATTTAGTCACATGAATCAGTTACCTTTGCTTTGACTAAACTAAGCATGGTATGACCTGGTCCCTTTACTGACAGGAAAGTGTTGTGCCTAATCTGAACTGGTTTAAGTTTTACCAAGCTTACATAATCACAAACAAATCAGTGGTATTGGGTTCCTGGAACCTATTACTTTAGAGAACTAGAGCATACAAGACAGTTTGCCACATGTTTACAGTAGAAATGGAAGATCAATTGCTATTCTAAAGCAGCTTCCTGAAACCTTTGTTTGCAAGTTTTGTTCTCTAAAAAGACTGCTGGCCTGGATAAGCTAGTTATCAGAATAGCTATGCAGGCCCAAAGAGATTTACATTGGATAAACAGTAGTCCAGTTACCCAGTCTAGATCACTTATCACAACTACCAGACTAGAAATGTTGAGCTGACATACCAAGTGTGTAGACCCTCCTAGTGAGGAATTAGACTTTGTTCTAATAAAGTCATTCAGACCTGATGGTGTTATCTTGTAGGAGAGCATATTCACATTTCTTGCACTACTGGCTCCAGCTAGCCATTCTTGGAGACCATCTGAAAACTCCTGTCAGTCACTAAGCCAGTCAGCAGCATTCCTTTCTGCTGGCTTAATCATCACTTGGGGAACTAGATTGTCTGTTTAGAGACTAAAAGTCCTTTGCTGTATTCATGACTTAGGAAGTTCTCCCTCCCAAGAGCACAGGTTAATCCAGCAACCTTGGAGGCTAAATCTAAAAGCCATACTGAAATGTGCATAATCCAGACAGCTACATTCTCAAAAAATAAAACCCCTAGCTCAAATCTGCTAGCCAGGCAAGGAGCAGATCTGTCTTTACTAATTCTGATTTTGGATAGCCAGGTGAGCATCATAGCTAAAACTACTGGATAGTTCCCAAGAAGAGTCAGCAGTTACCTAGGAAGTTGTTCCCCGAACTCCACTTGGTATACTCCAGAATGCTGTAACGGTCATTAGAGAAAATAAGTGCTTATGTAAAGTGCAACTTATTAGAAATTCTTCTGCAATTGTCAAGAGGCAGCACGAGATACCACTGTGACTGTGCCCTTTTGTTTCCTGTTCCCAGGGACAGGAACAGCTGTTTAAACATGCATCTCTACATCAAGAGAAAAGGATGCCCTAGAGATGCTCACATAAGAGAGTGTTAAGTGGAAGTCTGAGGCTAAGTCATTTGATAATCAACTGGATGGATGCACAAGCTGAGACAGGCCGATGTCCCAAAACATCCATATCTGTTACCTTTACGGTAGTCTGCTGTCTAATGGGTGTAGAGCACATTGATGTGTGATGAGTCTGCCTTGTACTATGGTGAGGAGTTTGTTTCCCAGAACAGTGGTTCTCATCCAGAGGTATGCATACCCTTGGGGGTAAGCAGGTCTTCCAGATGGTACATCAACTCATCTAGGTGTTTGCCTAGTTTTACAACAGGCTACTTAAAGCATTAGTGAAGTCAGTGGAAACTAAAGTTTCCTGTGATGTGTATATAGAGCAGTATAAACAAGTCATACACACTACACTAAATGCAAATACAATATAGAATCAACTTGAATGTAAATGATATAAATGAGAAAGCAATTTCAGTAAATAGTGTGCTGTAACACTTTTGTATTTTGTAAGCAACTAGTTTAAGTGAGGTGAAACTTGGGGTAAGCAAGACAGACTCCTGAAAGGGGTCCAGTAGTCTGGAAAGGTTGAGAGCCTCAGACCTAGAACATGAAGGGGGCTTGAAAAGTTCATTTTCAGGGTGAGGAATAGGCACTCCTGGGAAAGCCATCAACTCCTGCCAAGTCTAAGCTTTCAATTGAGACCTGTGTAAGTAATGCATTGCTGTTGTCTTAAGGTCTGAAGAGAGTCCTAGTGATTTTGTTGCTTGTAGCATTGCAAAGTTACCAGTTTGTCAGTTTTCCACTCCAAGCAGTGGAAGCATGGAGAACCTGAAAATACTGCCAAGAACAGACAAAAAATGGAAGGCAGAGTAGCAGGGACATTCATGACAATAGCTAGGAAGCACAGAGATTGAAAGTGGAACAGTGCTTTTCCCTTCTGCAGAGTGTGGAAGAGAGTCTTGGGCATTACTGGTAGGGACACTCATACAAGGGTTAGAACCAGAGCAGTTTGAACCCTTACCTCCTCCCTTTGCCAGCCAACAGAAAGGGAGAAGGCAGTTGCTTCCCACCTGTATCTTCAGTGGTGGCAGAGAGTTTAAGCCATCTGACTATGAATCCGATAAATTTTAAGTTCTAGGTGAGTGGCTAGGATGCACAAAATAGTAGGTGAGAAAGTGTTAAACAGCAGAGGAAAAAGGACCATCACTGAATGCATAGGGCAGCTAGAACAATACAATGTTCCCTTTGGTGCCTCCATGTGAGTAAAAGGATGGATGCCATTAAGGAAGAGGAAACTAAATAGGTAGTATCTATTTTACACTAACCAGTGCTCTGTTATGTCTCTAACATGTAGGAAGCAGTGGTATAGGTATTCCTCCTGGCTGATGTAGCCAGGGCAGCATGGCAAACACCTCTGCTCTTGTAGAGGGATACTATGGGATCTTTGACCAAGCAGGCATCCCAGTAGCAGAGAAACTGAAAATCATGCCAGGTTATTTGAAGTTAATATTTCAGTAAGTGATACAACAAAACCTCACATGCAACTGCTTATAGTCAAGGCTTATACTGTGACTCCTCCACTCCAGGGCTAGTGTAGGGAAAAAACTAAGACATTTCCCCATCATGCTAAGTTACTCGTAAGTTGAGCTAAACATCCAGAGGATGGCGTCCACTTCAAGATATTTCTATTACTCACTAGTCAAGACATTCTGCATGAGGGAAAGTCATTTAAGAGACATTAAAGTGGAAGGAATGTGTGGATTTTTTGACAAACGATACAGAATAAAAGATATACTAAGCTAAGTGGACACCCATGGTCCTGAATCATTCTTCCAGCTTGCCATGTGACTGAATTTCCCTACTACTCCATCTTAGAAGTGGGAAGATTCATGGGAGGTGACCAGGCCTCTGGTATCTCCCATGAAAGAGGTCTATTTACAGTATTTCGCAAGAGAGCAGCATAACTTCACTGCTAACTGGGCAGCTGAGAAAGCAATTTCTCAGGAATTTAATAACCCATCAAGTTGAAGTACTGTAACTGAAGTGCCTTTTTCTATTCTGACATGTGCTGTCAGAAGTAAAGTCCACCATGGGTTCAACATATACCACCAATGCAAATTGTGACCTTTTGGTGAATAAAATTACATCTGAAGTTTAGATGCTCAACACTGGATATCAGAACTAAACTTGATGCTAGCTGTTCAGTCAAAGTACGATCTTGAACATCACACATTGTTGCAGAAGGATTCAGCCACATTAGGTGGTTAGTGTGACCTAAACCAGGGGTGGTTTAGAGATGAAGCAAATGTTGTGACTGAACTAGTTAACTGGCTGTTTGTTAAAACAGCTTTGTTAACAGCTAGTCTAACCCATGCGTTTAGAGGTTTTGGGCAGGATGATATCCATTATGACCAATCCAGTTTTCATGCCATTAAGTAGAGAGCCCAATACAAGAAATCTAAGTGAATGAGCAGATCCATGTGACATGATTTGATTCATTAAGTGATGCAGTTGAATGGCAACTCAGAATAGCATGTCACAGTTAGGCATTAGGTACAGCCTTGCTTATTCTGTTATGACTCAGACATTAGAGATCTCTGGCCAGGCAAACATTCCTTGACCCTATTGAGTCACTGTGCATACAGAGTACTTTTAAATGGATTATAAGCTACCTTGAGAACATTGTCCAGAGGTCCACAGAGCAAAATACTTCTTGCTGGCATGTTAAGGAAGTACCCTTCAGGCATCATTTACAACAGTTAGACTTAACTTGTTCCATAGGGGAAACTATGCCATTAGAATTACACAGCTACTGTAACTAAAGCCAAAAGATGTCTTTAGGAGGCTCTTGAGTTATTTACATTGAAGTCAGATAATAGCTACTGTTTGGATGAAGTGCTCCTTAAACTCAAATACAATTTGCCTGTAATTATTAGTGTGTGTGTGCTGTGTTATGGTTACACAAAAAACAACCTCACTTTAAGCTTCTCCAAACAGTTAAGTATCTAGTACCATCCTTGAGGAACTCACTATGTTTGTACAGCACCTCAGATGGCTCCTGTACATTCAGATGCATCTGTATAGTAGCAGTAACAGATGACAATTACTTTCTCATACATCTGACAGGAAGCTAAGTCTCCTAAATTACTGGAACTGTTAATGGTATTTTAAGTGGATTGTGTTTCTATAGAATTTAGTATCCTCTTGTCAATTAGGACTTCAGAGATACTGCTCATCAAGAGGTCTAGCACAAAAAAAATGAATCAAGCATGTTTTGAGAAAGTTGATAGTTTGAGAAGCTTCACCAAGTTGGGTTTAAGGTTTGATATGGGCCACATTTTAATTCAGTGTTTCATAGGCTACCACCCCTTTCAAATCATATACATTACCCACATGTTTTGTTCCCTTTACTGTGCTCATCCCCTCCACCACCACATTGGTGGCTGGCAACTCCAGTCCCAAAAGAGGAAATAGCCACCCTAAGGAACAGATGGCAGGCTGCTCCTTGTTTCCATTCTTTGCAGATTAGATACCCATAGATACAGCTGAAAAATGAGCAGCTAGCACCATGTGACCAGTTAGCACCTCACGGGTCAACAAGTGGTCAGTGGACTTGTTCTGGGAGAAATGTTCAAACTAATTATTGCAATTTTCAGTCAGTCTAGAGCCTCAGTTTCCAATCAGCTTTTGAAATGCTGGTAGTGAGACATGCTGCTCGAGTGCTGTGTTTTACAGAGGGTACTACATCCTGCAGGGTTCCACCAACCAGGTTTCATAAGCCAATACTCAGAAAAGATGCAGCAATGCAGCCATTGTAGCTTATGATTCAGCCACACTGTCTTAAATGCCTGAAGTCAACCTAGTGGCCAGTTTCTAGTGGCCAGTTTCTTGTGGCCGTTTAAAGGAATGTTATCTTAGACAAGGTGGGTGAACTGATACTTCTATGGGTGGAAGGGAAAGTTTTCAAACATGGCTGCAACATTCCTTTAAGATGTTATTTCTCAGTATGTTATATGCTGAAGAGGACATGGAGTCCAGTAGTTAGAGGACAGGATGGGAGGCAGGACTAGGATTTTCACTTTGGACAACTACTTGTGTCTCAGTTTGTCTGTACATCATGGATAAGGCATGATGAAGAGTAGCTTTTTCAAGGGTCCCAAAAGAATTACTTGCAATTATCTAGTAAGTTCCTTGAGGCAGGGAGTCTTATCTAGTACTCAACACATTTAACTTTAATTTCCTGCTTTACTAGGAAGAGAGACTTGATTCGCTATTCTGTTTTGATAGTTATTTGGTATATGGCAAAACAGCAAGTACTGATGTTGGCATACAAGTTAGATACATAGCAGTTCCACCTAATACCAATATATAAATGGTATTCATAAAATTGAATGGGAAAGTCTAAATGTAAACATTAAACTAGCTTAATGGGGAAGGGGTGTAGGGTGACCAGATGTCCCAATTTTTAGGTCTCTTATATTGGCTCCTATTACCCTCCACCCCATCCAGATTTTTCACACTTGCTATCCGGTCACCCTAAGGGGGTGGGACAGGGGACTGATAGGAAAAAAGCAAGCATGACAACTTGCACACTGGGGGAAAACTACAGGACAATAGCTTACTTCCAGGCTCCTGTCAGAAATTGCAAGGCTGCTTTGCCAGGCTGGGAGACTAGAGATCAATAGGACAAAGCAGTCAAAAATCCATCTCAGGAGGAGACAGATGCCATAGGTTGTTGTGAGAGACACCTGACTTTAGACTGTTGGCCTATCAGATAATCATCAAGGAGATAGCAAGCAGTAAGTAGATAAGTCAGCCTGTATGCAGGGCTACTTTAAGAGCCACTTTCTCCAAAATGCTTTGCTTCTAAATACTATGCTTTAAGAAGTTGGTTTCATTACTAGACACCACTGTCACGGGTGAAGAGAATCCTAGGCCCTGGACACAAGTCAGACCTGCCAAGATAAAAATAATTGATGCACAGAAGGGGACTGCAGCCACAGCCCTGGTGTGGAAATCAGGTGACTGCATATCAAGAGAGACTTCAGTGTGAGGCCCAAGGGGGGGGATGTACTTGAAGAAACCAGAAGGGAATCAGACGCGCAGTTAACCCTGTAACTGACACCAAGAATTTTGTAAACTTCAAATCCTGGAGGACACAGCACCTGTGATTAGTCTGTCTCAAAGCTGTGAAAGATTTAGAATCAAAATTATACCATGGCTCAATTATACCTTCTGCTGCCCTCCAAATACAGCGTGGGTGGGAGTCAACATTAGATGCACACAAAAGTGTGCAAGTTTTTATTTTAGAGTCAAATATAAAACTGCACTATAGAGCAACAAGTGTGTTATTGTTAAGGATATTATGTCAGAGGTCATGGAGGTCTCTGAAAGACAATCCATGACATTTTCCATGCCCAGCCACAGTGGGTGGTAGGTGCTGGAACACCCCCCACCCCCACAAGGCTCATGTTCTCACTCCCCTCCTCCTGCTTGAGCTTTAGTCATTCCCCTGAAATCAGCCATGCTTCTCCCCCCTGCCCCCCCCCCCCCCAATTATTTTTAGTAATAATCACAGACAGCAGACAGATCATGGGCTTCTGTGAACTTTTGGTTATTGCCTGTGACCTGTGTCACTTTTTTTTAGTAAAAGTCAATCATAACCTTATGGATTATGGACAAGTGTAAAAGTGAAAGCTTGAAGTATTTGGCAATTTGAGGGACATCAAAAGCTAAAATTGAGCCTAAAGGTTCAAGTCCAATAAGAGTGTTTGCAATCCAGAAAGACAGGGAAAAACCTAGAGATACTGTAAACATTGCAACATTGAACCTGGAAGTGAAATTGACTAGATAGATTTGTCCAACTCAAAAAACTAAATAGTGAGACATTAGATTTAAAAAAGCCACTGTGTTAAACAGGCAAATTTGCTGGTTTACAGGATAATGTAGGTTGATGTCCCTTTGTCAGGAGGTTTGTTTCTGTACAGGTTGAGTCAGATTGCCAGCTACATTTTTATTTCCTCCTGGCCTTGTGTTTTCCCCTACTGCCATTGCTCCCTCCCTTTGGTGTCCATAGGAACAGTACTTGGCTCACTGTTGCCCAGCCTGAGATTACAGCATCATGTGTGGGCTCAGCATGTTTAATCACCTGAAACTCCCTCACTGTGGAAGCAAGTGCAGTAAGTCAACCTTGCCTGATATCCAAAATATGTACAACTGTGGTCTTTAGGTTTGTTTAATACCAATAAAATTACTCCATTTGAAAAAACACCATGTAAGATTTTCTTCAGCAAGGGAAGTCTATCAGATCAGCACAACTTTTACAGGGGGTTTTCAAGCAAGATTTCAAAGGTCTCAGTCAGTGAGATGGAATATGGCAGAGGCAAAAAGATAGAGTACTTCTACACTGCAGTAAGAGACCCATTGCCCAGGTCAGCTGATTCAAACCTCCAGGGCTAAACATTGCAGTGTAGAGGTTTGGACTTGGTCTGGAGCCCAGACTCAGGCCCCACAACAGGGAGGGCCTCAAGCCTGGCTCCAGCCTGAGCCCAGATGGTCACACTGCAATTTTTAGCCCTGCAGCCTTAGCCCAAGCCAGTTCATCTGGGCTCCAAGCCTCAGTGCCGTGGGTTTTTTAATTGCAGCATAGACATACCCTTGTAAGATTCTTCTCCCATCAGGGAGAGGGGAAGTCTTTGCAATTTTCAGTGGCACTCACACTGCCCGGGTCCTGGCCACCAGTCCAGGGGGCTCTGCATTTTAATTTTAAAATGTTTAAGCTAAATTTTAAAACCTTATTTACATACAATAGTTTAGTTATATATTATAGACTTAGACTTCCTAAAGACATTAAAATGTATTACTGGCACGTGAAACCTTAAATTAGAGTGAATAAATGAAGACTTGGCACAGCACTTCTAAAAGGTTGCCGACCCCGGTTTAAATTCACACCTTAGTTTATTCTACGGTCAGTTGCCCAGCCTTAGGAAGGCTGAATCAGGACCAAACACAAATGACTTCTGAGACTGAGCCCTTATCCATCCTTAAGGCTAGATTACAGTTGTCCTCAGAGCATCATTAGGGTCTTGCCTATACCAGTAGGTATTACTACTATGGAAAACAGGATATCCCCTATCCCTTTCTAGATTAGACAAGGCTGCAGGAGTGCACCAGGTTTTAACCCTCACCTCCATTTAGTTAGGGTTAGCCAATAGAGTGCTCAACACCACCTGCCATTTTTAGCTATGTCAACACTAGTTTGCCCACTAGAAGAGATTAACTGGTAGCAACAGTGGGAAAATTTTATGGAGTTGAAGACTGATTCTACAGAGACAGAATTAAAGTGGTTCAGATGTTTAACATGTGTTTATCTATTGCAAAGGAATTGGATTTCTTTCAAGTTTAGACTCTAGATTTCTTGGGTTTCTAACAGCATAGTACCTTAAGAGTGGAAGCATGACAGAAGAAATTTCTATTTAACCTCTATGCGACAAAGGAGGCCCTAGAGGGTCTTAAAACTGTGCTGGCTTGCCTACCAAGTGACATGCATGGGTTGTCTACCCCTATCTTAAAGGCTAAAATCCAACTATGGATAACTGGAGAATTAAAGTAGTGAAACCTGACTGAGGGCTGGGGGGGGGGGGGGGGGGAAGAAGTGTTCAAGTAAAGGAGAAGGAGAAGTGATTCTTTCAGTTTATGACTCTGGCCTTTGAGTTAAGCAAGCTATTGTTAGCAAAGGCATATCCAATGAGTCTTTGAGGACTGAGAGCTACAAATACAAATCTGAGTTTTCCCAAGAAAGCCTCAAAAATTAGTATTACAAGACACGGAGGTTTCTAATGGTAGAAACCAGACATCAAGAAGAACATTACATTGTCTCCAAAGCAAATAAGGTGCTCAGATCCAGTGATGAGCATGGTACACCTAGATAGAAGTGAGGACACTGACTCCTCCTCATCACCTTTAAGTTACTCATGGTTCTTCTCCCCTCTCAATTACAGGAGGAAGAAATTTGCCTGGGAAACTAGTGTGGTTCTTTTCCCTTTACTTGGTGTCTTGCTCCACAGACTGGTAGAATCAGAGGTAGATACCACATCCTGATATTAAATTGTCTACCCTTGCTGCATTATGTGTATGTTCTAGGGAAGTCCTGCTCTGGGTCACTTGAACCAGGGGAGTTACTGCAGCATGAAGCCACAGAGGAACACTACATTTATTCCAGAAGAGTAATCTTGCATCCTTCAAGGGATCCTGAGGCCAGCTATACAGAACTGAACCTGCAGCTGCACCAGAAGAGTTCATGGAGCAGAACATTGTTTCAGGACCAGTTACTATGTTGACAGTTAAGGGTATCTGTCCTACTTATTTTTCCTGAAAGCTTTTAGGTTTGGAGCAAGCCAAGGCAACTTAATGTGAAATGGTCACATGACAAGATTAACAGCTCAAAATGAGGACAATTAACTTCTTACCGAAGAGACATCTTTAGCTGCATAGTCATTTACTTGGTAAATCAGTTTAATTCTATGCAACTTTACTAGTTTGACCCTACTAGCTCAGGTGCTATAGCATTGTGCTCCAACACAAGACACCTTGAGGCAAAATGCCTAAATCAAGCATTATATTTAGCTAAATGAGACTGATCAAGACCCAGCCATAACAGACAGCATCTTGTTCTTAGATGAGAACTAGCAGCTACCCATTTCCTCTTCATATTTGATTTTCTCCCTTACAAGTCAAACTCTTAGATGCAGTTAAATAGGATGGGATCTCTTTGTATAAGAATTTGTACAATAGATACTGATAACAGAAATTGTCATCTCATCCCCTCCAAAGCCAAATAAACCAACCTGTCTAAAGCCAAGTAAAATTTTAAAGCAGTACATTTTGTAAGGTAGTAGTCTGTTATACAGCAGAAAGTGTTTAATGAAACTTCTGTTACAGAATACCAGGAAGTTATTTTAATTAGCCAAATTAAACCTTAGTGTTGGTCAGTTTAGTTTCTTACTGCTTATATTTACAGGCTCAAATTAGCCCCCTCTTGAGTTTATTCACTCAAATCTGGTACTACTAGGAAAACATGGCCACCATTTGTCAGTAGTGGAAAAAACCAGCCCCTACAAAAAAACCATGTATGCCCATCTCAAATTAGAAGAGGAATGTTTCAGCTATTACTATTAATACCCAATTAAGTATGTGGCATATAATCCAAATCCTAGAGAAAGCTAAAAGTGTAGCTACATAAAATGTTGAATTAGTCAGAAAGGATCTTCTGCATGGAGACTTGGGGATTCTCCAAGGCCACTGAGCTGACTAAGCTCTGGTTCAAAAAACACTTGCAAGAAGGACTTGAAAACTGTCAAACAGCAATACCATAATGGGCAGATGCCACTAACAGGCTACATGGAGGGCTGCACTCCATCAGGGGGTCCAAGAGGCTGACGATAGGTAGCGTGTGCATGCATACGAGCAAAGTGAAGTGCTAGTAGTGTGCCAGTTTCATCTTCTGGCCCTGTGCCTCCATTATCTTTGGTGAGGCCTGTTACTTGAAAATTGACTTTTTAGCTACTCACAATGCTGCAGTGTGACAGTAACTGCTTTGATGCTTACACCATTATATTTGAGGCAAACTGTTGCCATAAAAAGGTAACCAATGTAAAACACACAGCTTTTGTTGTAAGTGTACAGGCAAAAAACAAAACTCATTTACCATCCCCAAATAGTTTGTAGGAGGGATTTATGTTGTAGTTTTGTACAAGATTTACTTTAACCTTGTCTCGCTGAATGTATAAAGATTATAATACTAAGAGAATAGCTAGTGCTCCCTAAGAAAAGGTTCCCCAGTGGCAAGACCCAAGGTCATGAGATTAGCTATAAACTGATGTTTGTGGCCTTGACAAATCTTGCTTTCCTCACCATCACTGCAAGTCTGCATTAGCAAAAGGTAAGCTGTTTGCTTGCCTCATGCATGGAACTTCTCATTCCTGGCTGTAGAAGCAATGGAGCAGTCTCACAGGAACACTGGACTAAAACAGCAACAATGACATCACTGAGGCAGATCTGTATTGAGCAGAAAATGTAGCAGCAAACTGAACCTTAAGAGCTGCTTGCTCAAGAAAGGAACACAAGATCAGCAAGGACATATGAATTAGGGAATATCAAGGAAGATAAACATGTGACAAAACACATCCTGTCTGTATTTTCTAAGAAGCATATTGGGTTACTGTTTGTACCTTGGCTAAAAAACCTAGGTCAAGACAAAAAGTTCAGACATTTATTTGTTCCTCTGTGCTTCTAAGAAGTCATGCTTCCAACTGTTTAAAGATGCCCTATCAGGGCTGCCCCGAGGGGGTGGATGTGGCAAGTGGGGCAATTTGCCCCAGTCCCCTTGAGCCGCTCCGGGTTTTCAGCAGCAGTTCAGCAGCGGGCCCTTCAGTGCAGCGGAAGACTCAGAGCGAGCGAAGGACCCACAGCTGAAGTGCTGCCAAAGCCTCGGTGTGCATTGCCCAGTGAGCACGAGCGCCGTTGCAAGCAGCAGGAAAAAAGCCACGATCCGCGGCAGCTCTACCGCCGCCACTTGATTCTTTGGTGGCAATTAAACGGCAGGTCCTTCCCTCGAGAGGGACCCGCCACTGAATTGCTGCTGAAGACCTGGCCCTGCCCAAGGCCCCCTGAATCCTCTGAGCGTCCCTGTGCCCTATTCCAGCATTTAGCTGCAGGACAGTAGTATTTTATCAACTGTGTCAGTGTTAACTACACAGTTAACAGGACCAGACAGGGACATGATCTTTAAGTTGACCAGGTTAATTTAAAATGGTTTGTGAGCCCTATTCTCTAAAGAGGGAAAAATTAAGTTTAGCCTTGACAGAGGCACGCTGCTAAGAGATCATTTTAGGAGACCACACAGATGAAGAGCAAGCTGATATTAATAGTTGACAGAGATTACCAATACAATGTTGTGTTAGAATAGAAGTGCCTGTTCCTCAAAGCTTTGCCTTCAGACAGCTAAATTAGGGCAGTTTTTAACTGTAAAGTCAACATTTGAGGACTAATATTACCACTGAAATGCATGCTATGTCGTCATGCCAATGCAGAGTCTTGTACCTAAACTGCAACTGCTCCAGTGTTTGTCTGCACCATGTTTTCCTCAGTACAGAATACTGAGCTTAAGCTGCATAATGAAAGCAAGCTTTTTAGGGGGAAGTGGGAAGAGTGTTACTGTCTGCAAGTCACAGCCCTGAGACTTTTTTACACTAGGAAAGACAATTCTACCACTGGTAATGTGACCCAGTGATAAAACACCAAGTTTTTGCAGGAAAGCCTGAAGTAGACAGAATCTATATTGTATGTTTATACTATAAGGTATGTCTGCACTACAGAGTCTATGCCAGCATAGCTATGCTGCCATAATATAGACACAGTTTATCTATGCTGACTGAAGGGTTTTTTCCCAGTTGGTGTAAAACCACTATCCTTGAGCAAAAGTAGTTAGATCAGTGGAGGCATTCTTATCTGTGTCTATCCTGGAGGTTACATCAGTATAGCTCTATCAGCCAGGCAGATATTCCCCCAACCCAGTCATGACCAGCATAGCTATGTTGACTTCAAAATTAAGTGTAGACTAGTCCTGTTCTCTAGGTTTGTCTACGAAAACTGCACCATTTTAACAAAATGAATTCCAAAATGGAATAATTAAAACTGGTGCACATTTTGTATAGATTAGCCTATAGTCAGAAATCCCAAAGTTTTGGCATCCTGCTCCACAGCAATCCACAACCATTCTAGAGGATCAGTAGTTTCTTCATGGCATCCTTTGCCCTATTCCTTAATCTTTAGTTTTAGACCAGGCTTTGTAGGCCACCCACATCAAAATAATTTGGGTCTATCAGAACAACTGCCTCCAATGGCAGTGAAGTAGGCAGTCTTGTGTACACCCTACTTAATGGCATTTTATACTAGTCCAAAGGTAAGACACTAAAGTTTCACAGCATGACATTATGAACACTTGCAAATATTCTGCAGCAACTGTTAATTTTCTAGGAAGAGCCATTCTCCTTTTCCCCAGAAGAGATGTAGAGTCTAATACAAGTTAGAACTTGAAGGCTATCTATAATTTCACACAACAATGGGCTCTCCCCAAAGAGAAGTTTTGCCCATAAATTTGTTCCCCTGACAGGTAAGTCACATAAGCTGCCCACACAGAAGATGTAATCTTGAGCATGAAACTCTTAATAAAACCTGCTACTGAAGTTCAGAGTCCAAAGGCAATCTTGTCCTTGGATATTAGAGTATGGTCCAAAAGCAAATAGACATTAAACTAGAAGCCACTTTGACTAAAAAAGCAGCTATGGAGAAGCTAGTTAGGTTTTTATTTCAGAGCTGTTCCAGTGTGACCAATTACATTAGAGTTGGAGTGTTTCAAGCCATGCATCACAATATCTAGTGTTCTGCCTTAAGCATCTGTGTAGATTAGTACTCTAGAAAGAACAATTTGTTATATTAGTGTTTGACCTTACTAATTGATTACAATTTCTGAAGGTGTTCATATATTAGATTCTGCAGTTGCAGTAGATTACTTGTTGACAAAGCTAAAGGCTGTTGTATGGCTTCATGGCTTAACCCAATCTTGTACCTTTCTGCACTGGAAGTCTGGAATCACATTAGAATATAACAGCACATGTAGAAGAGAAGTTTGGGATTACATTTTACATGCCTAAGCATTATACTTTCTTATGCTAGGAAAAGATACTTCACATTCTGAACTTGATCCACCAAATCTAGACAAAGTATTAGTTTGTGGATAACAAGTCATGTGTTTTGTCAGCTGCTGAAGTCACAAGGAAGAGACAGAATGTGTGTTCTTCCTGACTATGAGGGCATGGCATAGAACTACTCATTTAAACAGTGAATACATAGTGGTCTACCTACTTTAACCAAACTTCACTCCAACAGAATATTATAAACAAAAGTTAATATACTCCAGGCAGCCATGCTTAAATGCAGAGGCTGAGATGTAAAGCATTTATCAAATACTAGCTGTCTTGGCTGTAAACAAGAGTTCTAAGTTATTTAAAGCCATAACTTGACAAATGAATTCAGATACTCTAGAAGAGTGGGCTGGGTTATGTACATCTTATTATCCCATCTATGTTTCTTTATCAGGTGCAAGATGTTGACTTTCAATTTGCATAGCACAGAAGAGGTTGGTAGCATTTGGTAACAGTTCACTACTAGACATTATTGCAGTAGCATTGTTAGTGACATGAAAAACTATTTTAGTCTTAAGTCTTTAACCCTTATAATTCTTGTAAGAAAGTAAACTTCCCTCTTGTTTGGGAGTAGTTTGGGCCACCTTGTGTTTTCAGTTTACATGCAGTTCCTTATGTTATAGCAGCTTTGTTCCACCAGGAAAAGCATTTGAAAAATTATGCAAGCGAAAAAAAGTTACACACACTGGCCTTTGTTTTATGTCTTACCAAGGCACTTTAAGACTCAGAGTTTTAGAATTAGTGTTTTTACATACACAGCTCCAACTAGCCAGTCTTGAGCTAAAAAGCTTGTAACAAGTCAGTATGATCAGAACTTGTTTTAAGATACAGCTAAACCAATACACTATCTATGCCGGTAATTAAATATGAATATCAAGTACTTAAGCCCCTCATTAACTTAGCTTCTATATATTTAAAAAAGTTAAACATTGCTATCATGCTTAATTTACCCCATAAGATACTATCACAGCCTACAGCACTCTAGCATCTAGTTTAATTCTTTCCATCATTGACTCAGTCCTTACACATGCAAAGAAGTTACTTGCACAATAACTGCCAGTCTTTTCAGCTGCCTGTGTTGTCCTGTTAATTGACTAAGGGCAGTCTGCTAGTAAGATAATTATGTCCACTGATTACACTGAGTAATATTTCAAGCAAATGATTATAAGTATTTCTTTCTTAAGAACACTTAGGGATATTCCTAGCCTCTAGCTACCCCCCCCCCCCCGGCAATCTCTATCCAGAGTCTCTGCAGGAATCTGAGCACAAAATATGGTAGCTCTGTGTGACCAAAAAGATTAAAAAACAAAAACTTTCCTACCATAAATTTCATCCTCAATCCTTCATCAACTCCTACTGATTTTCATGTAGGCCACAATGCACCTGAATACAGACAGCTAGAAATGCTGAAGAGATAGCCTCTTCCCCCCCAAAAAAAGAACTACATTTAGCTACAACATCCACATTGATCACAGGTGGTTTATATTCACAGCAATCAGTTTTCTTATTAATGATTCTTAATTAATGAGGCATTAAGAAAGCTTCATTGTTACACAAGAAGGCTGAGAAAAATAGAAATCCCTAAGCCTGTCTCAGTCCTTATACATGCCACCTCAGTCAGCCCCACAACGCCTAGCTCAATGAGTTCTCAATCATGCAAATCCCACTATTAGGGAAGAGCCCCTTTCTCTGGCACAGCATGAGACACAAAGGAACAAGCTTCCGGGTCTATCAACACCCCCCCCCCCCTTGGTGCCTGCAGCTGGGAAGAGAAGCCCCCCCCCCCCCCCGCCGCCTCACAGGCCCGCTCCCCCTCCTACTCCAACAAGGGAGGAGCCCCGTTGCCACCTCCTCCCGGAGCCCCTCCTCTCGCTTTAGTGCTAGATATCGGGATCTACTGCCTCCCCCTCCTGAGAGATTGAAGGGTGGAGCCGGCTGCCTCCCCCCCAGCCTCAGAAGACGGGAGGAAGCGGGGGGGGGGGGGAAGGAGCAGCTGCTGCCCTCCCCCCCCACCCCCGCGCTCCGATTCGGGAGAGCGAGCTCCGCTACCTCCTTCGCTCCCAGCGCCGGGCCTACGTTCCCGGCCCCCAACACAAACCCCGGCGAGAGCCCGCTGCCTCCGCCCAGCCCCAGCCCCCCCGGACCGCTCCCAAGAGGAGAACCTCCCCCCCACACAAAGCCCCAAGGGGAGAGGGGGGGAGCAGGCCGCGGCCCTCCCCCCCGCCCGGAAAGAAGAGAGCCCCACGGCGCCGACCCCGCCAGCTCGGCCACTCACCGCGCTCGGTATCCCCACGGCACCTGCTCCAAGCCTCGCTAGCTCCTCTGCGCCCGTCGGCTCCGCTTTAATGGGGCCAACCAGCCTCCCCGCTTTCACTTCCGCCTCTCCCTCGCCAGCTTCCGGTCACGGGACCATCCGGCGCTGCGACGTCAGCACGCACGGGATAGGCCCTGGGGCAGTCTCCAGCTGGACCCGCGTCACATGTACAAGCACGCTCGCGCTGGCGTCACCGGGGTGGCCATCTTGGATTCCAGGCCCAGGTGTGGAGCGTCGGAGCCAGTCACGTGCACATCCTGGGGTCTGGGCCCTCGGCGTGAGGCACGTGGCATGGGCCCGGCCCAGTGGCCCGCTGCGGGCAGCCCCGCAGGGCACAGGGTTCCTCGGCCCTCCTGGAAGAGCAGAGGGTGCAGCTTTTGCAAGGGCCTGGGGGAAACTGAGGGCACAGCTACTGGGGGTGCAGTCACACCACCAGAGCTCTAGTGGTATCCCTGCCCATGTGGCTGTACCCCAAAATGTGTCCACCAGGGGGGGAGTTACACTGCATAACTTGGTTAGTACCAGCATGCTGGTGAATTTCCCCATATTGCCACACTTTCAGTCTTTATGGTTAAGGGCACACTAGAAATACCATGTTAGGATGACCAGATATCCTGATTTTCTAGGGACAGTCCTGTTTTTTGGGTCTTTTTCTTATATAGGTTCCTATTACCCCCCGCCCCACACACACACACACACACAGATTTTTTCACACTGGCTGGTCACCCTACCATGGATAGATGAGTGACCAGGCAGATAAGTGGGATAGAAAAGATGGATAAGGACAGATACAATGGATAAAATAGCAGCAAAGAATCCTGTGGCACCTTATAGACTAACAGTCGTTTTGGAGCATGAGCTATCGTGGGTGAATACCCACTTCGTCGGATGCAAGAGATAAAATAGATAAATCCACACCAGTGTTAATTACTTTGATCACTTGCTTTTCATTATATCCCATCTCTCATACTTTGTATGTAGTTCTCTATATAGGTTCAGATCTAGGTTTATGTGAGAATGGGATCTTACAGACTGACCTAGCCCACTGCAGTTTACACAAGTCTTAATGTTGACTGCAACAGCAGCTGGATCAGCTTTTTAGAGCAGAGAATGGGGAGTCAGGACACTAGATTTGATCCCTGACATGTGAGATTGCACAAGATCTTCTACCTCCTCTGTGCCTCAATTACTCCATCTATTGAATGGTGTTAATTATACTGACCCTTCTCACGGGGTCGTGATTTTTAATTTATTAATGGTTATAACGTGCTTTCAGATTATTGGATGGAAAGTGCTGGACAATGTGTTAATTATTATGATGATGCTTCATTGAACGAAAGAAGAAAGACTTAGGGAAAAGCTCAAGAACAGAACTCATGAAGGTTCATCACTGCTTTGGCCGTGTTGCTCGTACCATCCTCTCTGTGCAACTTAATTACCACAGGGTCCAGACATGCAGTGGCTACAGCATCAAACTGGGGCACAGCATTCAACGTCTCCACCTGTATGTTTCCTGAAAAAATACCATTAAATGTTGGGTGGGCAAAGAACAGACATTACTGACAGGCTATAAGGTGCTGCTCTGCCCACTTCTAAAGGTTCCTTTTTCTGTACAGTACTAAGAGGAGCCAGTTTCAGTGTTTGAAAATTCCGCCTTCTGTGGAGCACAGGGGTTCTGGCAAAAGTGCAACACATTTATTTTAAATGGGATATTTTTCTTATGCATCGTTAGAGAAAACCTAACACAAGGTTGGGATGTTACTTTATTTCTTCCTTTGCACAACCAGCAGCTGTGCCATGCAATATTCTTTCATCGTAGTTTGCTAATCCCTACAGGTAATGCTTTCTCTCATCAGACTAACATGGCCCAATCCTGCTCCCACTGAAGTGAATGGGAATTTTGTTATTGAGCAGGATATGGAGCTGTATATGTAAGAGCCACAGCTTGTTGCAAACATCATAGTTAAATTGAAAGATAGAAAAATCAAAGAAGAAAGATGTAACTATAAAGAGATGCAGATATGGATTGAAGCCTCATGATTATTCTATCTGCATCATATTGACACACCTATCAATGAAATGAAAACAAGCGTAGGCTAAAATAAAAAGTGTAATGCAGTGGAAACCCTGATAAGGTGACTGGCCAGCATAAATAGTTTTCATTGCCTATTAGGAAGTCGGTGTTTCTTGACGGACCAGTTTGGTTGAGAATAAACAAAATCAAAACCTTAAAAATTGGATCATTTTGAAACCAAATGTCAATTGTTTCCAGGTAAAAATGTTACTGGGGAAATCAGTAGTCTCACAGGTGTTAGTGGATTTGTGTCCCTTTTCATAATTGCCTGACTTCTGGTTGTCAGTTTCACCAAGATAATACACATCAACACACTCCATACACTAATCCCTCCACATTAGGAAATAAGAATCCCCCCATCCTTGTCCTGTTCCTCATGTGACAAACAATCCAACCTGCCTACTCCAACTAAATACAGTAGTATGTGAGATACCTTGTAATGCCTCCTTCCATTGCTTTTGTTTCAACATGGCCCCTCCTTTTTCCTGCTATACAAGATAGTTCATTCTCTCCATTGTATCAATGCAAATAAGAGTAAATGTATCAATACAACCCTATTTATGTAAACCAGACAATGTAGACAATGTGCTATTTTTTCTTGGATGAACGCATGTGTGACAGAATGCACCCCTGTATTCATACCCTGCACACAAATCTTTGTACAAAATATGCCTTGTAAAGTATCATTTGAAAACCAATAACTTGCTGGTCAATAATATGGCAAAATATATGTAACAACATTATATGTAAAATTATGAACATAAGATGAAATCACAACTGAAGTGTGTTTACCAGACAAGTCTGGGAAGTAGGTAAACCTGTTTCTCAAAGACAAAAAACAAGTTTGTCTAGTTAGGTGTCATCAAAGCTTATGGGCGGTCACTTATCAAGTGGCCATTCTTTGGCATTGAAGGGACGTAAGGCAAGAGACAAACAGAGCTGCAACTTAGCAAACAGAGGTGAACAGCAACAACATAACATCTCTTCTCCTCCCAGACTCCATATCTCCTTGTCCTCAGCTGAAAATAATTTTATCTAGGGGTCACTCTCAGGAAAATGCATTTCAAAGGGTGAGTGAACTATAAAAGTGAGGGGCAAAAACACCCTGAGTTATCTCTCCCTGTCCATTTCTCTTTTTGCAACTAAGATGACAAAAGAAACAGCTGTTGGACCTCGGGAGTAGATCCAGACCTTAACTTTGGTCGTGAATGCTACTGAAAAACTTGTGGTAAGAATTCCACCCTGACCCAAGTCTAGTTGGTTAAGTTTAGTAACAGGAAGTATTTTATCTTTAATTTTTCTTGTAACCATTTCTGACCACAAAGCTTCATTACTTGTAGTCACTTAAAATCTTATCTTCTTTTGTTAAATACACTTGTTTTATTATTTAATCAAAACAATCCCAGAGTTGTGAACTGTATGGGTAAGTTCATTTAAAAGGAGCAAGTTGTATCTTGATCCCTGTAGAGGGGCAAGAGACAGAATATATATGGTCTGTCCACCACAGGTCTGGACAGTACAGAACACATGTTTTTTGGGGAAAATCCAGGACTGGGTGTGTGTTGGGGTTATCCTGCAGGTGGTAACCAAGACTGGTGGAAGCCAGCGTGTGACTGACACATGTTGACAGCCTGCAGCTATTGACAGACACTCAAGGTGTTACCTGCCTGCTGGCAGGCTGTTTATGAGCTACCCAGGTGGAATCTACAGCAGTAAAGCATTGTGAGGCACCGCAGGTTGCAGGGGAGATGGTGACAGCCCTTCACTGGTCTGGATTGCACCCTGGAATGTCATAGCATATTAGAACATATTCAATGTGTTAATAGATGAATCAGCAGAAAAGTCCATCTAAATCTAATCTTATTTCAATATAATGGATCCAGTCCCTGTTGTATCTTGAATTCCAACTCATGACATGGTATTGCACCTTGAGTTGGGGCTTTTGGCTGTAAATCTCTCAAATTCTCAATGGTGCCTACATTTATAATGCACTTTTCATCTTAATATTCACTTTACAAATATTAAATAATTATTGTTTGTATAAATTGTTTATTAACTTTAAAATAGATCTCTACAAAAAACTACAACTAGATAGTCAGGCAATGCTAGATAGCATGAAGCTACAGTTTAGGGGCATTCCACAGTTAACCTGCACTCCCTGCTTAGGGCCAGATCTTAAGGGTCCAATTCTGGACCCTAGTTCTATAACACAGTCTGAATGTTCAAAGTTCAGAGGATTACAAAGATGCTGGCCTACAGTTAGCCCATGTCTGGGCACATGCTACATATTTTATCAAAAGACTGGACTAATTCTGTTCATTTTCATTTTTTTTTCTCCAGAGCACATTAATCCACTCTCTACAAATGGCTGCAATCCTTTGCTCCAGTACATCACTGAATAGCTCCTCAAGAATTTCCCTGGGTGTTTAGCCTGACCTACCGAGAAGGAAGAGACAGACTTGTGGATTGTGAATGTTGGGAATATTCAGCACCAGCTATAAAAAGATTTAACTGTTCTCAATGAAACCTCACTCCCCTCCTCCAAATCCCTCCTTAAGACTCACTTATCTTGACTAGCTTTCCAATGCTAATCTCAATTCCATCACCTCTCCCCTCTGACTGACTTCCTCAAACTAACATTATATTTTAACTTACTGAAAAAAAAAAAAAGAGAAAAAAAAAGAGGAAGCAACAAGATGCGAACACAAGATTTTTGTAACTCTGGAGTAGTATCAGAGGGGTAGCCGTGTTAGTCTGGTTCTGTAAAAGCAGCAAAGAATCCTGTGGCACCTTATAGACTAACAGACGTTTTGCAGCATGAGCTTTCGTGGGTGAATAAGCTCATGCTGCAAAACGTCTGTTAGTCTATAAGGTGCCACAGGATTCTTTGCTGCTGCTGGAGTAGTCTAGTTTTCTCCCGACACAACCCTTTATTTGTCATCCTTTGATTCATTTTGGCTAATCAAAGCTGTGACCTCACTAGCATATTTCTTTAAAATCTTCCATTGTTGCATTACCACTTATGCAATTCCACCAGTGGAAGCTACTGTAGGTTGATCACCTGCCTTTTCACCACCGTATTGTCTAACCCCTGCTTGCAGTATGAATGCTGAGCTAGTGATCAGCACTAGTGCTTTCACTGTGGCTACCATCAATGGATCTACACTGGTACTACAACAATGGCAGATTTAAGTGAAATGCCTGTGTACACAAGGCTTTAGGGTCTGGGCTAGTGTGGTTTTGAGTACTTATTGCAAGGTGTACAATGCCCTCAATTCCAATTGACTTCTATAGCAGTGAGAGTTCTGAGTACCTCACAGGGGCTGCTTACAACCTGTACACCTCAGTTTCTGTCTTCTTGATTTGTCTGAAAAATTCATGACCATCTATCCTGCTGTATGGATACTAATAACAACAGCATATCCTCCCTTCTGGTATAAGTTCGATGCTTGTTACATTTCTCATTGCGGTCTTTATTGCTTGTGTCATATGTTCTGTATTCATGGAAGCTCTCTGGATTTGTTCACAGGTATCTGACCACTTGTCATTAAGTATATATTCTTCTTAAATCCCTCACTCACTTAATATTTTTTCATCCTAACCCTTAATGTTTCCCTATCAGAAATGAATTACTACTGGGTGATGGTTACTTTGGAGAGTATCTACTCCAAAGGATTGAAAATTTGGCGCATTAGACATTCTCAGTTTAGTTTCTTCTTCTAGGAAATGTCCTAACAGTAAGAACTTAAAGAAGTGAGTTTGGGGGATATTAAATTGTTCTCCAATGGCATTACACTGACAAAGTCTGAATCCTAAGATCTTTCCACTGTCTAAAAAAAAATTCCCTGGAAAATTTGAGAACATGGTATTATATTCTTAATAATGATTAGTGCTTGAGCACTTGCCACCAAATACTGACAGCAGTTCTTATTCATGTTTCTGTTAATGTAGAGGGAGTGTGATAGAGTGAGGAAGGGATTGTTAGCTGATAGAAAGGGGAAAGAGTATACTTTCCTAAGGGGAGCTGCTGGCTGCTCAGTGTATCAAAATCGGGCCACTTATTCAGGAGCCTAAATATGGGCTTAGAAACCTAAATTTGGCTCCTCCTTTTGAAGCTCCTGCCTGTCAATTCTAAATTTCTCTGAGCAAACCAAATAGCCAAACATTTACACTTACCTGACCTCCATCTCAGTGGCATTTACACAGAAGAGTCACTACTGAGTGGAATAACTGATTTTAAGGAGTCTGTGTAGTATCTAAAAGAGAGCATTTAACATATAAGAGTCTGTAATCAGCATATAGTGAAATTATGAGGCTTAGATTTCCCAGTGCAACACGTTCTGTGATGATTTCCTGTCTTACACTCTCTTGTGTGCCACAGGTTTTAGTAATACAGCAAATTAGGGTGAAAGAATTACACCCTTCCTTTACACCTCATGCTGAATATTAGATAATTAATCTTTACAAGTGCCTAGGAGCTACTTTACAAATGGGGAAACAGAGATACAGAGAGGTGAAGTAACTTGCCTGAGGTCACACATTGAGTCAGTGGCAGTGTCAGAATTAGAACCTTGGAGTTCCTACACCACATCTATCTAAATACAGACACTATGAAAAACTGTATATAAATACCGGAAGTCATCCAGATAAGTACACAGGGAGGTATTTGATATAGTGTATTTGTAGAGATTATTACAAAATGTGTATGCAATAAACATGTAAGTAGGTGATGCTTTTATAAACATAGTAAAGGACATTCTTTTTCAGTAAAGTGTTTGCTATTGCAGCAGGTAACCTCTGCAGTAGATTCTGCCTGTTATTGTTATATAGCACTGTAAGCAGACATGATCTTTACAAGGTACATATTTGTTCAAATTCTACATGATGGGGACCAGATAAGTAGATAGATAACGCAGAGATAATGTGCCAAATCCTTGCCCCAAAGAACTTACAGTCCAACAGCTCAAATGGGTACAAGACGGACCAAGTCAATATGGTCAGATAGTACATACTGGAAAACAGAAACGCATGTGGCCATTGTAACTGAAATGCTTTGTGTGATGGGTGGATTGTGTCATGTTGCTATTGCACCCAAAATGTTTTGTGTGGCAAGTGGAATAGTTGCATCGCCACTCTTAACTGGACTGTTTCCTGAACCAGGTGGATTGTGTCATGGTGCTATTGTACCCAGAATGCTTCATGTGACAGCTGCATTGTGCTATGTGACCACTGTAAATTGAATCTTTCATGGGACAAGTGGACTTTGTCATGTTGCTATTCCTTAATAACAGTACTGATTTTGTCATGTTGAAGTCAGTGAGAATTGCTAGCACAATTTAACCTCCCATACTCAAAATACCTTTCCAATAGGTTCAGCAAGGAGAGAGAGGCTGCAATTACATGCCATTTGGCCATGCATACGTGCCCAATACCTATCTGCCACTGCTATACTCCAATGTTTCTCAACCTTTTCAGGTTGTTCACAACTGATACAAAGTCAAAAATGTTCACAACCCCCTTACATTTGCTATAAAAGTAAGAGCAAATAAGGTGTCAGTGATAATAATGATAAGCTTGTGTCATTTATTTGTGTGTGTGTTTCGAAAGGTTGAAAGAGATTACTTGGTCTTAAAGGGAACTCACTATTGAAGGTAACTCAAGAGTGTGCGGGGACTGCGGGGGTAGGGGTGAGATTTTCTTTGCTTTCGTTTGTAATACATTTTTCAGTGCCTTATTGATTCCTCCCTGATTGCTTTTATATCCCCCCGTGAGGTCATGACTGACCCCCGTGAGGTCAGAAACACTGATCTACCAAGTTGAAGTGATGCTCTTTGAAAAGCTGCTGACTTATTAAAAAGATCTGTTAAAGGTGATCTGTAAAGCTTCAGTTACTACATGTCAAAACTGTAGTTTATGGTTCCAAATTGCTGACAAAATCAATGTGTACATTGAAAATTATACTTCTTTGTTCTCCCTGTTCATTTGGGTGGAGAGATATCCCCTAGGGCAGTGGTTCCCAAACTTGTTCCGCTGCTTGTGCAGGGAAAGCCCCTGGCGGGCCGGGCCGGTTTGTGTACCTGCCGCGTCTGTAGGTTCAGCCGACCACGGCTCTCAGTGGCTGCAGTTCGCTGTTCCAGGTCAACGGGAGCTGCTGGAAGTGGCGTGGACCGAGGGACATTTTGTGAACACAAACTTCACAAAATACATCCATCATCAATATTGCAGTGGTGTAGGTGAGTTGTTCATGATGATCTCCACACCTGCAAAGATAAAAAAAAAAAGACCTTTTTCTGGCACTCACAGCCGATCAACAGTTTCTGTAATCAGGAAATGGTATATGACACCCTGCCAGTGCCAGACAACACTGAAGGGTGGCTTGTGTACACAGAGAGTTAATGCTCTCCTGTTTGATAGTCTCTATGGAATCCTTATCAGACATTTGACATGACACAGCCAAATCTCCCCCAGGAGAGGGGTTACTGCAGATCACGAAGGACAAACATATTGATAGGACCATGAAGAGGTCTTCCTGGCAAATAGCCAGGCTCAGTCCAGAGGTTTTAATTGTATACCTTCATAGGAACTATGTCTCCCTTTCCTAGTGAAAAATAAATAATTTGAATGGTACCATCTAATCAAATCCACTGTTTGTTGCTTCCAAATAACGAACATCACACTACTTAATAATCTGGCATGAATTTCACATTATCTCAGTCACACTGAAAACAGTGCAGCCACAATTTTCCTTAATGAGACCCAAAGCAAGTCAATAACTTTAAGCCAGTTAACAACACCCTGTAAAGAAACCCACAACCTTCCATGCAGTCCAGAGTAGGTTTTGCAAGCTTGAGCATCCCTTACAACATTCTGGTTAGGCACAGTCCTTGCCAACAACTATAGCCTACTGTTATGCATTAACAGCACAGGATTGCCACACTCTTTATATCAGGGGTTCTCAAACTGGGGGTTGGGACCCCTCAGGGGGTCGTGAGGTTATTACATCGGGGGTCACTAGCTGTCAGCCTCCATCCCAAACCCTGCTTTGCCTCCTGTATTTATAATGGTGTTAAATATATAAAAAAGTGTTTTTAATATATAAGTGGTGGTCCTACTCAGAGGCTTGCTCTGTGAAAGAGGTCACCAGTACAAATCTTTGAGAACCACTGCTTTATATGCATATGCTGTGTTCCAAGGTAAATACAACAGCAACCTCTTGTCCTTCCGCAAATATACAACTATGACAGATGAGAGTTGTTTTCTCAAAGAAAAAGATTCCATTAGAAAATGGAAACTCACATATTCCACAGAAAAACTGAATAGTGTAGCAAATGTTCCACAGGCTTTACTAACAAGGAAGGGTTCCATTTCTGGGCCTGGACCAGCTCTGAACTGTGATCTGGCATCCTAATTTGCAGGGTGTTAAAGGATCAGAAAATAACCAATTTGAGCCATCAAGCAAAATAAACGCAGCAATGTTTTGTCGCACCACATTCTTACATTAAGCTGTCATGTTCTTATACAGGAGTTTGTCTTGTCAAGCAGGGAAAAGTGGCAATCCTCATTACTTCTCCCCTTGATAGAGGTGTTTTCGCTCTGCCCTTTCTCTAAAGAACAAGGGCCCAAATCCTCAAAAGATATTTGACTATCTAATTTGATTGCTTTCAGTGGAAGTTAGGGGCCTAATATCTCTGAGGAGCTGAGCCAAAATGTTTCCCTTGCAATGTTGTAACACAACGACATTGACTCTAATGTGAAATCACATTGGGTGCTCCAAACATCCTGAAAGTCTGGCTGCTCTGAAGACCTGTGAAATCAGTACTGCCCTGGAAACTTCAGAATGGTGTACCTGGGACACAAAATTTGAACCATTTAATGAGCAAAGGGTATGTATTTAGGAAGCAAATAGTTCCCCTACCCAGCCCAATTTCCTGCTCCTGTTTTGCAAGTGTAGTGGGAAGTTGTATATATGTGTATATACATATTATAATTTATAAGTGAATTCACTGAAAACTGGTAATTCACATACCACTTGTTTAGAACAAAATAAATGCAGTTCACCTCAACTTTTTAAAAGCACAATAGTAATTAATGTTTAGTTGGCAACAGGATATGAGAAAGACAAAGTAGGTGAGGTAATACCTTTTTTGGACCAACTGTTGGTGGAAAGGACAAGCTTTCAAGCTTCACAGAGCTCTTCTTCAGGTCTGGGGAAGGTAGGTAACTACAAACCAGAGTGTCTAAGCTAACTACAAGCTGGGGCACATTGTTAAGCATAAAGGGTTCAAACATGCTGTAGGAAACCACTTAAAAATGAAGTATCAGAGGGGTAGCTGTGTTAGTCTGGATCTGTAAAAGCAGCAAAGAGTCCTGTGGCACCTTACAGACTAACAGATGTATTGGAACATGAGCTTTCGTGGGTGAATACACACTTCGTTGGATGCATGGCAACTGAGGGTTAGATTGTATTGACATTTGTAAACCATAAGGATTGAGAGGAGCGAAAGGTGGGGAATCAACTTTATCAGACTAAGGGCTGGTCTACACTGGAAACTTACATCCCCCGGGTGTAGACAGCGCTAGGTCGACAGAAAAATTATTCTGTCAGCCTAGCTACCGACTCTCGGGGAGGTGGATTACCTACGCCAATGGGAGAACCCCTCCCGTCGGCACAGGTAGTGTCTACATTGAAGCACTACAGTGCTGCAGCAATGCAGCTATGTGACTGTAGTGGTTTAAGTGTGACTTTTGTTGGCTTAAAAAGACTTTAGTTTTCATTTCTAATGACAGAAGGCTTAGAACAGCTTACCCTTCAGCACCAGACCTGAAGAAGAGCTCTGTGTAGCTCGAAAGCGTCTCTCTTTCACCAACAGTTGTTGGTCCAATAAAAGGATTTGGTGGTGATGTGGGACCTCAAGTACCCAGACATCCAGGGCTTTGGAGCTGTGCTCTGGCTCCGCTCCAGCTCCAGGCAAAAACCTGCACCTCCACTGCTCCGGAGCTGCTCCGCGCTCCAGCTCCAGGCTCCGCTTCAAAGCTCTGCAGACATCTGTTGGGAAAATGATACGGCAGGGCACAGATTGTCCAAAAAGCCTACGTGCCAACTTTTAGTTTTCCCAGGGGGTGCTCCACCCCCACTCCACTCCGAGGTCCCGCCCCCACTCCACCCCTCCCCCAAGGCCCTGCACTTGCTCCACCTCTTCCTGCCCATGCTCCACCCTCGAGGTCCCACCCTCACTCCACCTCTTCCCATCCCTGCTCCACTCCCTCCCCGAGATCCCCACCTGCTCACTGCCCTCTGCCCTCGCCAAGCCACCAATCAGCTGTTTGGCAGTGTCGCTGAAGAGCTGTTTGGCAGTGCCCCCCGATTAGCTGATTGGGCGTTCCGCCAAACAGCTGTCGCTGGTAGGTTCTGAACATCCACTGTTTTTTTCCAATCGGCGCCTCTGCCAACAAGTTCTTGAAATGTATTGGAGACATTTTTTTACATCAGAAGGAGGAAAGTGACTAAGGGAGAGGCTTTTCTAGATTTGATTTTGACAAACAGGGAGGAACTGGTTGAGAATTTGAAAGTGGAAGGCAGCTTAGGTGAAAGTTACTATGAAATGGTAGAGTTCTTAATTCTAAGGAACAGTAGAAGGGAAAACAGCACAATAAAGTTAACAGATTTCAAGAAGGCAGACTTTAGCAAACTTAGGGAGTTGGTAAGTAAGATTCCATGGGAAGCAAGTCTAAAGGGAAAAACAGTTCAAGAGAGTTGGCAGTTTTTCAAAGAGACATTATTAAGGGCACAAGAGCAAACTATCCCACTGCGTAGAAAGATAGGAAGTATGGCAAGAGACCACCCTGGCTTAACCGGGAGATTTTCAATTATCTGAAACTCGAAAAAGAGTCCTACAAAATGTGGAAACTAGGTCAAATTACAAAGGATGAATATAAACAAATAACACAGCATGTAGGGACAAAATTAGAAAGGCCAAGACACAAAACTAGATTAAACTAGCTAGAGACATAAAGGGTAACAAGAAAACATTCTACAACTACATTAGAAGCAAGAGGAAAACCAAGGACAGGGTAGGCCCGTTACTCAATGAGGAAGAAAAACAAATGAGGAAATGGCAGAAGTGATAAACGACCTTTTTGTTTAGTTTTTCACCAAAAAGTTTAGTAGCAATTGGACGTCTAACATAGTGAATGCTAGTGGAAATGAGCTAGGATCAGTGGCTAAAATAGGGAAAGAACAAGTTAAAAATTACCTAGATAAGTTAGATGTCTTTGTCACCAGAGCCTGATGAAATTCATCCTAAAATACTCAGCTGACTGAGGAGATATCTGAGCCATTGGCAATTATCTTCAAAAAGTCATGGAAGACAGGAGAGATTAAGAGAACTGGAAAAGGGGAAATATAGTGCCAATCTATAAAAAGGGAAATAAGGACAACCCAGGGAATTACAGACCAATCATCTTAACTTCAGTACCTGAAAAGATAATGCAGCAAATAATTAACCAATCAATTTGCAAACATCTAGACGATAACAAGGTGATAAGTAACAGTCACCATGGATTTGTCAAGAACAAATCACACTGAACCAACCTAATAGCTTTCTTTGAGAGGATAACAAGCCTTGTGGATAGAGGGAAGCAGTAGATGTGGTAGATCTTGACTTTAGTAAGGCTTTTGATACTGTCTCACATGACCGTCTCATAAATAAACTAGGGAAATACAACCTAGATGGAGCTACTATAAGGTGGGTGCATAACTAGTTGGAAAACCATTCCCAGAGAGTAGTTATCAGTGGTTCACAGTCATGCTGGAAGGGCATAACGAGTGGGGTCCCGCAGGGATCAGTTCTGGATCCAGTTCTGTTCAATATCTGCATCAATGATTTAGATAATGGCATAAACTTACAAAGTTTGCAGATGATACCAAGCTGGGAAGGGGTTGCAAGTGCTCTGCAGATAGGATTAAAATTCAAAATGATCTGGACAAACTGAAGAAATGGTCTGAAGTAAATAGGATGAAATTCAATAAGGACAAATGCAAAGTACTCCACTTAGGAAGGAACAATCAGTTGCACACATACAAAATGGGATATGACTGCTTAGGAAGGAGTACTGCGGAAAGGGATCTGGGGGTCACAGTGGATCACAAGCTAAATATGAGTCAACAGTGTAACGCTGTTGCAAAAAAACCAAACATCATTCTGGGATGTATTAGCAGGAGTGTAGTAAGCAAGACACGAGAAGTAATTCTTCCGCTCTACTCCATGCTGATTAGGCTTCAACTGGAATATTGTATCCAGTTCTGGGCACCACATTTCAGGAAGGATGTGGACAAACTGGAGAAAGTCCAGAGAAGAGCAACAAAAATGATTAAAGGTCTAGAAAACATGACCTATGAGGGAAGATTGAAAAAATTGGGTTTGTTTAGTCTGGAGAAGAGAAGACTGAGAGGGGACATGACAACAGTTTTCAAGTACATAAAAGGTTGTTACAAGGAGGAGGGAGAAAAATTTTTGTTCTTAACCTCTGAGGATAGGACAAGAAGCAATGGGAGCAATTAAATTGCAGCAAGGGTGGTTTAGGTTAGACATTAGGAAAATCTTTCTACCTGTCAAAATAGTTAATCACTGGAATAAATTTCCTAGGGAGGTTTTGGAATCTCCATCACTGGAGATTTTTAAGCGCAGATTAGACAAACACCTGTCAGGGATGGTCTAATACTTATTCCTGCCACGTGTGCAGGGGACTGGACTAGATGACATTTCAAGTCCCTTCCAGTCCTAAGATTCTATGAAGATATTAACTCACCTGCCTTGTCCATCTTCAGCACCTGATATTTATAGATCTGACAAAAAGAGGATGAGATTGAAGCCAGATATTAGAAGTGAACCATGATGAATCATTTCTCTTTTTTGCATGAATTTATAAAAGCGAAGGACTAAATAGCAGTCGACTGGCCTGGTACTGAGCAAGCTTTTCCTACCCTCAGCACAATCCTGATGTGCATCACTTCTGATTATTCCGCTCCTGGACCCCAGCTCAGCCAGTGCACCTGAGGCCAGACCTGCAGCACTCCTGCTATGCCAGTCTTGGAACCCTCATTCAGTTCTGTGGCTGCTCCTCAACCCTGACCTGCAGCCCCCCCAGCTAGCCCAGTCCAGGGGTACCCATGAAGTGCTTAGCAATGCATCCACGACACATTATCACGTACAGCTTGTGTCATAAACAGATAGTTAAGGGTTAATGTCTCTTCTACCTGTAAAGGGTTAAGAAGCTCAGTAAACCTGGCTGACACCTGACCAGAGGACCAATAAGGGGACAAAATACTTTCAAATCTTGGTGGAGGGAAGTCTTTTGTTCGTGCTCTTTGTTTGGGGGTTGTTTGCTCTTGGGACAAAGAGGGACCAGACGTTAATCCAGGCTCTCCAAATCTTTCTGAATCAGTTTCTTATGTTTCAAACTTGTAAATAGCACAGGCAAGGCGTGTTAGTCTTATGTTTGGTTTTTCAACCTGTAAATGTTCCTTTTTGCTGAGAGGATTTTACCTTTGTTTGCTGTAACTTTGAATCTAAGGCTAGAGGGGGTTCCTCTGGGCTATATAAATCTGAGTACCCTGTAAAATATTTTCCATCCTGATTTTACAGAGATGATTTTTACTTTTTTTTCTTTAATTAAAAGTTCTCTTTTTAAAAACCTGATTGATTTTTTTTTCTTTCTTGTTTTAAGATCCCAGGGAATTGGGTCTGGACTCACCAGGAGTTGGTGGGGGAAAGTAGGGGGGAATGGTTAATTTCTCCTTGTGTTAAGATCCAAGGGGTTGGATCGGTATCACCAGGGACTTGGTGGAAAAGCCTCAAGGCTATCCAGGGAGGGGAAAGTTTTGGGGGGACAGGGAGTGTGCCAGACACTGGAATTCTGGCTGGTGGCAGTGTTACCGGATCTAAGCTTGTAATTAAGCTTAGAAGTGTCCATGCAGGTCCCCACATCCGTACCCTAAAGTTCAAAGTGGGGGAGGAACCTTGACAGCTTGAGTGAGGATTTGAGCTTCAGAGGAGCCCAAACTGAAACTCAGCTCTGAACTCAGATCACAGGAACTGGCTCTAAAGCCAGCCCCAGCCCCGAGTGCAGAGGGCTCGTCACAGAGATGAGTTTGCCGGGCCAACTTGGACCAAGAGTTTGAGTTTGGTCCCCTGGCAAATTGGACCCTGACCTCCAGCTGAGGTGGGGCTGGTGCCCTGGCCCCCAGGGCTTGTTATCCCACAGGAGCAGGGGTGAGTTACTGCTTAGCATAGCCAGGAGTGGGGGGTACAGCGCTAGGGTCAGCCTGAGTGTCCTTGCCTAGGGCAGGGGAACCAGCTTGGGGCCACCGAATTCCTGGCAGGGAGGTGGTCCAAGAGGTTGGCGTACGCCAGGGTCCATTATCTGGCATCACATCTTCTCTCTGCCCTTGTGGGCTAGGGGCTGAGCCAGGCCGCAGCTGCCGGCCTGGCTGCGAGGGGGCATTGCTGCCCCTGGTGGTGGCGCTTGGCAGCTAGCAGCCCAGATGGCAGAGGTGCATGGCACAGAGATCTGTGGGTGACACACGTGAGCCCCATGGGCAAGGTACATGGGTCTGTGCTGGGCGGGCTGAGCACTTGGGCTGGAGCAGGAGCATGCCTGGCTCCCGCTCTAGCCCTAGTCCTGTGTGCTTTGGGCAAGGCTCTGCAGCAGGGCCAGAGAGGGGTGGAAATGTGGGTGGGCCCCAACTTATGGTGAAAGGCCAATGATCTGTCTGTGGATGTGGGGGAGACCGAACAATTCCTTCATGAGGTGGTGCATCTTGGTCGGGAGGGAAATGGGATGGGCATGGGGAAGGGACATGTTCTGGGCAGCATTGCTGTTTCTGGAGATGGCTGGGAAGTGTCTATCCCAGGGTAAATCCCTGCTCTCTTCCCGGATGGCAGCTTGGGCAGCCTCCTCCTGAGTACAAACCCGCTCAGACCCCCTGGTACATACTCAGGTGGCTAGCCCGAACTGCTGCCCATTCTACCCTCAGGCAGGCTAGCTCAGAGCTGGGTCTGTCTCCTTAAGCTTGGGAAGTGCTCCCAGGTGCAGTGCAGACATGCCCTTGGGTATGTTCACATTTGAGCTGCAAGGGTGTGAACCCTGCTTGTGTAGACGTACCCATGCTAGTTCTGCTCAAGCTGGTGCCTAAAATCAGAAGTGTAGCCACAGCAGCATGAGCAGCAGGAGGGACTAGCTGCTCTGAGTATGTACCTGGTGTCCTTGCTGGGCATGCACTCAGGGTGGCTAGCCCCTCCCATCACGGGCAGTGCCAGGGTCACATTTTATTTTTAGCAAGCTAGCATCTCTCTGACATACCCTCTGGCTAGTCTATAGGTGGCTATGCCCCTGCTCTGCATCTCTCTCTGCTTCAGTTTCCCCTTCTATAAAGTGGAATGTGTGATGTGACAGTGATTGTTTGCAGAGTATTTTCAGGTGTAAAAGTGCCACTAATAATCACAGCTTCTTTCCTGCACCTATGCTATTCACACTACATGACAGTGGGGTGGCCAAAGATTTGACCTCCCCACACACACCTGACACTCCTCTTCCCCTCTCAGGCACTCCCTAACACACACACATTAGCAGTCTGACACACACACATACAGCCCATGAGCCCCTACAACTATCCTCTCCAAATCTGAGTGAGTGGTGTTGCAACCTGGTGCACAACATTGTCACACTACTCTGGTTTGGCCCAGCCAAGAAGTGGTCACACCACACTCCCTTCCTCACCCCTCAGCTCTGCAGCTTGTTGTAATCCCCTGACACAATCAGAACTCTATTCGGTCCCCTCTACCCAGCAAAAATAAACTTTGGCCCCGTTCTACAATTGGATTCCTCCTCGCTGTAACTGAAGTGGGGCTCTTTGCATGCACAATACTATGCAGATAAAATTGCAGGATTGAGGCCAATGTTTTAACTGTATTATATATATATATATAATGCTGCTTCCAACAGCAACATCCCAGGCAATGTCTGTCTAGAGCTCTTCCCACTGCATAAATGGCAGTTCCCGGAGCTCTAGTCTATACAGTGAGTTAAAAGGATACTGTCAACATAAAACCTACACTTCTTGCTGTAAGTTTTTACCTACCATTGTTCTAGTCCCTGTAAAATATTGTTTGTGCCTAGTACTGTAACTGAAAAAGATTACAGAAAAATATATTTTTTTCCAGTTTGGATCTTTCACATAGCAACAGAGGAAGGAAAAACATCTTTAAACACTCCAGAAAAATGTGCTTTTAAAACTACGAAAATTGTCAGGGAGATTCGGGGATAGGCATCTGAATCAACGTTACCTTTTTGTTTTGTTTTGAAACTGACTAGCTCTCAAGTTGATGATGTCCCTTTAACAATATCCTTGTGTGATTTCAGCCGGAATTTTCAGGATACAGAAAAACGTACTGTGTATGAAATCCTGAACAATCACACTCCTCGCCTGCCACTCCTATGCATTTCTCATGAAAATCAGTGACTAAACCAGACCAAAAAACCACATGATGTTTTGATTGGCTAAGACTCGACAACTGGATTTGCTGACTGGCTGAAAACTCGGGCTGTGAAAATGCTGAAACTTAGAGACTGGGGTTTTCAGCAGCTTTTCAAGGATCTTGTCTTCCTGTTGATTTTCAGTGAGTTACCAAACAAACTGCCATTGGTTGACCAAGTCGTACCTACATTGTCATTGGTGGATATTTCAAAACCTCAGAAGGCCTTAATATATGCTAGAAGCCAGGAGGTGTTTATTGCTAACTGCTACTGACAGATCTCAAAGGCTGCTCAGATTATTGCAATATAACATTGTACATACAGTAAACTATTAAAGTCTAAAGCGGACTAGATTAGCAGCTCAGAGAGCAACACACTTACTGGTATTGCCAACATCACACAGTAAAAAATATTTCAAAGTGCCATTCACAAGTAGCAAACCAATAGCAACCCTTCCAATGACTTCTTAGGTGTAGGACTGGGCCCAGTTTTAAAATGTTTATCACCACTGATCCAGTATACTGTGCTACTGTTTAGTGTGTCCTCCTTACCGAGACTGTTCAAAGAACAAAACATTATGCAATGAGTCATGGGTATTTCTGGTGTAACTTCACTGCAGTCAGTGGGCTTACACCAGGGACAAATTTGATCCCGGTATGTTTAATATTTGTGAACTTTAACACAGTCCTCTAGTTTTTGAGTCCTCTCTCCTAAAAGGGTAAAGGGCACAGATACCCTGGAGTACAGTAAGATTTTGGTTCTTTAATATTTTGGATGGGGTAGTACTTAGTCCAATTTCATCACCAACAGGATTATTTGTTGCCAACGGGAAAAAAAATGAGGCCCAGGATGATGCTAAATCCATCAATTCATTTTTTTCTCAGCATATCACAGCACCTGTGCCCCAGCACACAGGATTATTAATCACATGCCACAATCTAAGAAATGTTATCACTTAGATGGGAGATTTCCAAGGATAGACTAGGGGTATTGTGAAGTAATATGGGTAACACAGTAGGCGGTGCTTTTCCATCTCTGTAAGGAACTAATGCCCTAGCCTGGTGTGAGGGACCGCTGTGTTGCTAGATTGGTCATCCCCTATTCAAATATGATATGAAAGAGAAGCCAGGCCACTTATTCTCTCTACACCCTCTCTCTCTCACAGGGATGTTGGGAGAATCAATGAGCTAATGCTTGTACTGACTTTGAAGCTTAAAAATGTTAGCTCTCATGTCATTTTGCACCAAAATATGGGTGTTAACTATAGAGAAGCTACATGAATACAGGAACTGCCATGCTCAATCACACCCATGGCCCATCTAATCCAGGAACCTGTCTCTGACAATAGGCAGCATCAGAGTCTTCAGAGGAAGGTGTAAGAAACCCCCCACCATAGGCAGATGAGGGGGTTTGTGACCCCAACAAGGTCTCAACCTAATCCCTAATAGTCTGACTGAAGTCCTGAAAGAGGAGGTTTTATCTGCCTGCTGCTACTTTGTTAGCATTAACTGTTATAACTCTGGGTATCCAAGAGTCTAATCCTGGCTGCCACTCACTTCCAGTGTTACCTTGGGCAAGTCACTGCATCTCTTCAAAACAGATTCTGTAAAATAAGGGATCCGACCTACCGCAGAAGAGCATTGTGAGAATTTATTTATGCAGCTGTAAAATGTTACTTATCTCAAAATGCTAAGGAGCAGTTGTATTATTATGCATCCTAATCATACTCCATCTCAGGTAATTACTATGGGCTGATCAAAATTCCCCCTGCAGTTTCATCTGGATACAGGATTCTTATTCACTTCCTATCCAATACCTTTGTAGCACTCTTGTATGACTGTTAAACAAGTGTCTTATTCTACCCTAGGGTTGCCTTTATTTCAATAGCATGTGTATCTATTGGCTCTTCTGCGGTGTTGTCAAGTATAGTTACTGCAAACAGTTTGAGAGCCTTGGCTAAAAGATGTCAGAGAAGGGCATCATCGCTACGTTGTCATCAGTGTTGGGGTTTTTGGACAAGATATTTCTTATGCATTGAATTGTTTTTACAAAATCCAGCTATTTTGAATGAAACAAGAGTTTAAAAACAATGAACTGACATCATTCCAGGACAGGTGGGAAATCCAGAGTGATCCAGGCTACGCACACACCTGGAGATGAGAGGGACAGAGCGCTCAATATTCAGCATTTAAGAGGTAGTGATGCCTTGCCAGTGGGCATTTGTCTGGCCAAAGAAAGGCCAGTCAGGGGCTCAAGGGAGATTAGGACGTGACACCCACAACAACGTGATAGCTTCTTGTCCCCGATTCTGATGTGTGGACTCTGAAGTCGTTTGCTAAACTTTGGCACTCTTCTGGCTGCATGCAGGATTTAGAATTCTGGCCACAGGCCACTTGTAGCACACAGGCTTCTGAAAGGCTCCCTCGTGACAGCAGGGTACATCTGCTGTCTCTAGTCCATGAATAAAATTGGAATTTTTGCTATGGTAACATGAAAGAGATTTATTCTCAGGGATTAATCCTGCTTCCATTCAAGTCCCTTGGGGGGAGATTTGGGTCCTAGGATCACTCAGAAGTACAGTCAAAACCCCCTTATTAATTGAATATCACTCAGAGAGGGCAGCACTGATGATGCAGGCCTGCACCTGGCCTTTCTGTAATGCTTTGTCACCAGACATCTGATTTTCAAAGCTCTTTTAATAAGCAACTAACCTCCCACTCAGTGCATATTATCAGCACATCTGCTGGGACTCTTTTCTTTGCTCCTTGGCTTTATTTCATAAATATTAATCCAAAACAGATGATTTTAAGGTGACTCCCATGGTAGAAGAAAGAAAGAGGGAGAAGCAGGGCAGTGTCTGGTCAGGGATAGTAAGGCTGAAAAATCTGCAACTATGCAAACATGCTCTAGCAATTATCTGATGCACTATTCGGCAAGTGACCTATAATATTTTTTATTTTAAAAAACCAGCCTCTCCCTTCCTGTGCAATATGTAAACTACTCAGAGACACAGTGAGTAAACGGAGGGGGGGGGATTTTCTGATGCCCTGCACCTTGTGTATTAATTTACATCTGTGCAAGAGGTTGCAATGCCAGAAGGATATCAGGTGCACAGGTGTAAATAACTACACAAAGTGCAGGACAATGGTGAATTGGGCCTACAGGGCCAAACTGATCCTGGATGCAAGATCCCTGAAAACAACACAGTCACACTAAGAATGAATTAGGCCCATATTGGCAAGATTTAAATATTTTAAATTTGCATCGGAGGCAGCATTAATACTAATATTAAAGTGTGACTTGGTGATTTAAATTAGAGATGGGCCAAAGGCCTGGATCTGAACCATAGGGTCAGATCTGAGTTGCACCTTGAAGGTATGGTATGTAACATCTGATTCTGAACACACCAGACTTTGGGGGAGTTCAAATTTGGATTCAGAATTTGAATCTCCAAATTCAATAGATGAGGAGTCCGGTGGCACCTTAAAGACTAACAGATTTATTTGGACAAGAAGTGGGTTTTTTACCTATGAAAGCTTATGCCCAAATAAATCTGTTAGTCTTTAAAGTGCCACCGGATTCCTCATTGTTTTTGTGGATACAGACTAACACCACTACCCCTCTGATACAAATTCAGTAGATAGGTTTCAGAGAGGTAGCCGTGTTAGTCTGTATCAGCAAAAAG